>NW_019091194.1:1278445-1905241 GCF_002217175.1 Folsomia candida | reverse complement strand
ATTTCATCTCTTCCTTCGTCTTTCTTCAATACGTAATCCTCACTCATTGAGTTCAGTCAAGTAAATAAACTCCAACTTTTGACTGCTTGCTGCCTATTAAATAAATCTATCCTGCCAATAATGAGACGACTTATTGTCGTTCTGAAGCGAACAAATAAATAAAATACAATGCAAATGAAAAGAAAAGGGTGGATTTCTTTTGATTGAGTGGGTACATACGTACGTATGCATCATCCGTGAGGAAATAAATTCAAGAAATATGTATCAGTCAGTAAATCTGGCTTCATTTCCAGGAGTCGAAATATTTAATGTCGTCGTCGTCTTATATATTCGTCTCTCGAGACTTTGGTAGTAATAATGATGACATTTTTTCATATTCAATCTTCATTTTTTTTACTGCTGGCAAATGAAGTCAAGTGGAGCAAACAAGGGGAAAATATTTTAATTTGAATCTGAATCTCTCTCTCTCTCACTAAAAATAATGATGTCTTGCTCTCATAAAATCTGCAAAATGTCATAAATCGCACCAAGCAAATTTTACAAAACATAAAAATTCCCGAAAACAGTAGTAAACCTGGTTTTTTACGCCGTGATAACGACACGAGGAGCATTTCCTACTCGTAAAAAGAAGTCTACACAGTGCGATACCTACTTAACCAACTTCACCCCGAAATTCGGACTTTACCCGAAAAAAATCGGACCTAACGTGTATCTTACCATCACCACCACCACCCGAAATATTATGTAATTTACATTTACGGACCGGATCGTAAAATAAAATTAAACCTAGTACATAAACAGTGATCATTATTTCGCAAAGAGTGAATCCATTGGGGTTTTTATGTCGCTAAAATGTGGTATTTAACAAGACCTGACTGAACTGAACTCGGGGTTCAGAAGTAAATAAAAACCCGAGCAGTAAATAAATGTGCAGAGCTTATCATCACGGATGCATACATATGCATGTCAAGTACCTACATTTAGTGATACGGCTGAGTTAACACACGAAACCAGGCAAACCAGACACGAAACATTTTCTCGGTCGTGCCAGCCAGCAGCTTTTTCTGGCTGCGTTATTGAGCATAACGGGGCAAATATACTGTGAAATATTTCCATTTTAAATTCCTCCCTTCAACTTTACTTTCGTTCCTTTCCTTCGTGTCACCTGTGCTTGCTTCCGAGGAATTTCTTGTCGCGAGAACGACTAAAGTGGTGGCGGAGAGGTAGGCATGTCATATTACCACCAAATCTGTGAAAGATTGAAATCTAGGCGACCGTTCTTGGGTTTCTCCATTTTCTTTAACTTTCTCTCTCAAACTTACTTTCTCCACTTTGGTGTGAGGTTGACGAATGCAAGAAAAGCGAAATGACTCGCGCGTGTGTGTGTTTTGCATACTAAAATTGGACCTGGACATGGTCACAATTTCATGAGAACACAGATTTGTACTTTGTACGAGTTGACTACACAAATTTTTTGAGGTGTGATTCTTAACGAAACATTTCGCGATAAGTTTTTGCGGGTGTGGAAGAATTTCATATTTTTATTGATTACCCTTCGACAGGTTGTAAAATGCAGGTTGTAAAATGTGCAATGTGGAAGAAACCTTTATGCATTCCTCGTCGTTAAATGAGTGCGCTTTTATACTTGCATCGAGTTCAAAACCTCACGAAATACCCGAATTTGTAACAAACTTGACCCAAGAATAGGGTCTCGTATTATGTAATAATATGACATGACGTCGACCTCAAATCATGATCATGCACTATTTCCTTGCACACACGCTACGAAGAAACGAACCACCTGCACTTTATTGAGTTGCATTATTATAATTAATTTAATCCTTTCTTTGCATTTTACACGCACCACGCCACCAAAATCCGTGTTCTCGCAATCTCGAAAATCTGTCCTAAAACTAGATTCTTGCCGAAAATAGACTGGAAAAGGCTTAATTTCATCCGTCTCCTCTTGATAAATCATTGTGGATGGATTGTAAGGACCATGCAGGCCTTAAATAAACGGACCCTTTCATGCTCCCTCCTCTAGATGGAGGGGAACTATTGTGGGATTGCAATCGAGACTTAATTCTCTCCCAAAGTGGATTGATAGAGTGGAGTGGATGTGACTGGAGTTGTAAACGACGACGTGAAAAAGTAAAAAAGAAGGTCGAAAATTACGATTGAGTGCCAAACTTACATGATGAAAAGGGTATTACATTGCAGAGAAACATGGCCAGAAGGGTACTCACATTGCACACTCATTACTTGCCTCGTCGTCGTTCTATTTGTGTGATTTGTTTGTCAATGCGAGAGATGATGAACTGGATCACAATTGTCCGTCGTCATGTCCCTTGAAAATTTGTCAAATACAAATAAATCCTCCACCACCGACTGTCGTGCATTCAGCCAGTAGAAATGCAAAGTTGTACATACACAGATATTTTTTAATCAGGACAGAATTGAAACGGCTCTCGTAATGAATATGATAACCAACCAAGTAATAAGTGTAATGGATCTTTCGTTCAAAAAAAATGGTGGCATTGTTTTTCAGAAATTAACTATGCATGCCAACTTTCTCCCAGAGTGATCAAATGTCAGAGCAGAAACCAACTCGGATTTATTTTTCTCAGAAATGGGACAAATATGAGAATTAGGATAAAAATATGTGGGGTGGCTTGGACCCGAGGACTTGAATGAGAAATATTTGCATTACTTAGTCCCGATTGGATTTCAGGGATTCGTCCTTTGTCACCGGTCAGACTGCTTACTTATGTAACTGTCCTTGCATAAAAGTGTGTGTACAAAAGACTTTTTTATATTGTGTCCCCAGTATTTACTGAGCCGGGTAAATTGTGATCTTGTGCCCAGAAAGGAGGGACAGAACATGCAGAGGGGGACGAGGGCTTAATGTGGCTTTTCAAAACCACTGATCTGTGAACTATCGGATGTATTATGGAATGAGAGGGATGGATGGATGGAGTGACATAATAATGTCTCACGTTCCTCGCAGAGAGGTAATGTGAGAGTAGGTATGAAAAAGGTATCATTCGCTAAAAATGCATGTACTTACATGTGTTATTTAGTAAAATCAACATACACGTAACCCTTTAGTTGTTATAAAGCAGACGCAATTGCTGAGTTTCATTGATCAAATCTAACTAAAAAATATATATTTAATTTCGCCAAAACATTATAAAACGACTTTAACCCACCTCAATTTCCCTGCTTTTTCGCACATTTCTTCCAAATTCAACACCCATTCCACCCGATTTACCAACTTTTCCAACTAATCGATACATACATACGTAGCTTTCTCCCTTCCTGGATAATTACAGGTTTCATTGCATTTGTCACCCAATTGTACCCCGTCATTATTTATTTACAGCTCAGTCACCTCCACTTTATTATTTCTACCTGACCCCACTCCTGCTCCCCCACCCAACAGCAAGAGTGACATGACGTGCATGATTTCATCTTGTCCGTATTATTGTATGTTTACACACGATCCAATCCCTTCTGACCCGCATAATTATTATTAAATTCGCAGCCATTCCCTTGAAGAAAACGAGTCATAACTCAGCCCCGACTTGACACTAGAAGAAAGAAATAACATCTCATAGCCAAAATAATTAGCCAACATTACATACATTCCCTCCTCTTAATTCCTCGACCACTATATTAACCAGTCCACCTTTTAAATGCCATGTGTTCAAAGGAAATTAGCAAATTGCCCTGGAGCAAAAACTAAGCCAAGATTGGAGTACGGAGTGACGGGAAAATTACGCCAAGATTTATTTTATTTGCATTATCGCCAACTTTGCTATGGGCTGGATTAGCCTAAACTAATAATAAAACTAGTTTCTAGTGTAAAGTCTCTATTAATCGGGGGAATAAATGTTTAATCGTGCCCTATTTAGATTTTGTGTGTACAATTTGATACAGCAAATTGACAAAATAAGTAGTTTTTTTGTGTATGTTTCAGTAACATTTAAGATCACAAAGATCATCACAACTTTACACAAAAGTCCATGATCAAAAAAAAAAGAAAATCTACGGTAGCACATCCCCATAATTTGTTACTTGTTCACCACCTACCTACAGTACAGCAGGTTTTGGTTGGTTGGTGGCATGCCTCATGAACTGGCCGTTTTATAGGCGAATTATAAATCAAACAGCAAGGAGCATTCCGGGTGACGAGATTTATTCCATTTCACAAGATCCATTTCTTTCTCCGGCTACCTCATAAATTATGCTGATGTGCACGAGGATGCAGCAATGCAAGATAAAAAAAAGTCCTCTCTCATGACGTGGTCCACAAAACAACGAGTGGACGAAGAAATATATTTCGAATTTTTAAAACACAATGCACAATGGCATGTTTTTACCCAAGTCGTCATGTTTTCGTTCCTTGTTTCTCTCCTCAAGTGATAACTGGGTACGATACATACGAAATCTGTGGTTTATATCGTAACGGGGCAATTTAACAATCTATTTAGATTTCTCAACCCATCCTCCATCTCGTCACACCCACCCATCCAAATTTGTAATTTGATCATCTTTCCTCCTTTCATTGAAATCCTTTCAACTTTAAAAATGCGAGGAATACAAAATAAAGGGGTATACCACATATACATATCGAAAATATAGATAAGTGCTACTATTTTTAAGCTTAAACATTGACAGACCACATAAAACTGTCCATGCAATCCATCCATTATTAATACACTACCTAGGATGCAATCCATCTGATATTTCAAACCACGATCCTAATTATTGCAAAATCCACTACAGACTCTGAAATCAATCACTTTTTCTATTTCTCAAGAAAATTTGTTCAAGTAAAACTTTGAAATTCCTTCCTGAATTAATATTCTATACATTTTTTTCGCACAAATTCTGCCCCTTCGTCATCATCCCTGGCAGTCGTAATAACAGTTCGAAAGGGTTAATCATCGTCATCATCATCGCTCAAAGTACGGCCATCCCGTCCCATCATCACCTTTGTGTAATAAACCGGCTCTCACTCAATCAAGCAAATGAGACTGGTGGATTGGATATGTACACACATTCAATCCACATTTCGCAGTAAATAAATATCTGCGCACGGATTTTCGTGAGTGGAGAGAGATGATACATTGTCTCTAATTAGGATGGGTGAAGATCTGCCCGTGTGTGTGTGTACCATTACAATAAACACTTGGTTAAATGAGGCTCGTTACCATTTAGTGAGATCAGCTAAACAGTGGGATAGATGATAATTACTCGTAATAATTTACATGGAAGTGGTTACAACAGAAGGACTTGAATCGTGTGGTATGCACCCACCCACTTATTAAATGCGAAGATGCGAACTGTCCAAGTAATCAAGGCGAGAAAAATGTTATTTACGAATCAAATGTTGAAAACTATTTCATTTTGTGTGGATTTAAAATTAAAAAAACTAAAAATTTCTACTTACACCAAACTTTCTCCAATCTCCATTATTTGGCAATTCCTTCCGAGTCTCGACTCTATTTCCAAATATTTTTTGTCTCAACTGGAAATTTAACTGAAGTTCGAGAAAAGTACGAGACCACATTTCAAAACTTCTCATGTTATTCCTTTGTTTCTCCATTTTCCTCGAAAAATTTCAAAAAAACCTTCACAACAAATACTTGTTCCCAACCTTAACCCAAAGCGTTTTACTACGAACTAAACTAAATCATACTCTAGATTTGGTTCACATTTCATGTTTATTCCCTAGAAATAGATAAAAATGTGCCTCATTTTCCGTCCGTGGCCTTCCTCCTCCCTTCACACCACCACGCGCAACAGGCAACAATTTATTTTAACGAGACAAATTTAAAAATTGTATTCCTCGTAAACGAATTAAATGATGAGTGCGAATTTGACCGTTTGTTTGTTGTGTCCCTGCCTCCAAAAAAATGTAAACACTTTTTCCCTTCATTATATTATAACAATGTTTAAGGTTATGATGAGAGTGATGAGACTCGTCGGACGTGTGTACACCTGTAATTAAATTATGGTAAATAATAAGTGCAAAAAAGATGAATTAAATTGGACCATAAAGTAAAAATAAAAATTAGTTGCATGCATGTCACTCAAAGCGAATCACGAGGATATGTGTCCGCTTATATATTTAAAATGCTTTTAATTGGTGAAAAACTACCGAAATTTTCGCTGTTTTATGTATTCTAAATACAGTTTTTAAACGTACATATACACAATTTTTAGAATGAGAGAGATTCACTTGTGGTGTATATATTTAGAAAATGACATCTCCCGTGGTGCCAATTTGAGCAAAAATACATATATCCCCACGGACTGACCACGGTTGACATAAAACAACCCTTTGGGAACCTTTCCCCTCCAATTGTTGGAGAAACGACCGCCTCCAAAAACCCACACCGAACACACGACCGACAATCTCATTATATTTTAGTTGGATTGCATTGAATTGACATTTTTTTAAAGTCGAGGCTGTCCCGTCTGCTTAAATTTGATACTTCACGACCTCGTCGTAATGGGAAGAGGAAAGTGGTAAATATGCAAATGTGAACAATACCACAACCAAACCACCGTCATCATGCACATGATGCACACACATTATAACAATAAGATACATTTTTATTAATTAGTAGACGACGACGCAACGCTAACAATGTTGGTTGCCTACCGCTGAGAAGAGTTGGTGTGAGAGAGATCCTGGAAAAAATGTCACTAACGAACTTAATAAGGGAAAAATGTGCACGAAATCCAACGCCAAAGGTGTAGTTGGCTTTGTTGTGACGTGATTTCAGGTCGAGGCGCATAGTATTTTAGTAGAATTTGACATTTAAAAATTGTTTTTAAAGGTTGCAAGCAATTACATAAATGCATAATTTCGAATCAGAGTGGAATAATGACTTAATCAAACGGTTATTTTTCAAAATGCGACAAAATCTGAAAAATAAGTAGCAGGATCACGTATTTCTGAAATGCGAACTTCGGACAGTCTTCTTCTTTCTACCTTCTTGATTATTTATTCAATCAAAAATTCATGATACCCCTCACGACGCCTACACACAAAGCTCATTCTTTTCCCATTCTTTCTCCACTGTCTCAAAAAAAAATAAATAGCACAATTCTCCTCCTCCAAAATGTAATTAGCATCCAAAATCTAACACGAAATTCTGGGAATTGGAAACCCCAGGTGGGTCAGCGGGGGGACGACGGCCGCCGCTGTGGTGTGACATGCAGCAGACAGCGTTCGTTCCTTGTTGCTGATTCTATAACAAGCCTGGCTTTTCGGAGGTGTGAGAATTCCAAATTTTGTACAGAATGCACAAAAAACAAAACATAAAATCCCCAATTTGACAATGACACTGACACAACGGGGGAAGAGACATTCTTCTTTCTACGTAAAATGCTTGGTAAATTGGCGAATAGCGAGAAAATCTTCAAGCTTACTTGCTTACTAACGATGATGCAAAGATGAGATTCTTCCCACCTGATAAATTAACGATGACAAGGTGAGATTGCGTGACGATGATGGGATAACAAGGAGGAGAAGAAGAAGGAGCAGAAGTGGGAGCATATTTAGCAACAGATGTTACGTATTTACTTACTTAATCGGTTATAGATAGACAGCAGACTTGGTTTAATTATTTACAATTAATTCTTCAATCATACACAATTCGAGCCGTTTGGTGCAGGCATGACTATGTCGAGAGGAGGATGAATTGTATAATCTTATTATTTAATATGCAAGTTTATTCTTCCTTTTGGTGAAAAAATGACCAATTTCCTCTTCATATTATTATTACCCGGCCGGATGCACAATTTAATGAATGAGATGAACCTGCATATTATGTAAATTTATGTAAGCAGAAGCAAATATGTATGAGTTAGACCCTTAATAAAGCAATTTTAGAAAGCAAGCAATGTTCAAAATTTGACCGTGTCCGTTAAATTTCGGTTGTGTTGTGTCATCATCAGTCGAAGTTGGAGCCTTTAACTTACCTGAAAAATACAAAAAATAGGAAATATTTTAGTCAAAATTATATCATCAAAATTTCATTTATTTTCAGAAATCCAGAACTCCAGATAATTTTCGGTTGACCGACCACTCGGAATGTTTCTTACGATTGTTTCTCCGATAAAATTGAATTGTGCAACCACAAAATATCTCAGATTGCTCGTAAGTAGTTGTACTCGTAGAATGTCATTTTAGAATTTTATTCCACCAAAACCAGTCTGGACATTCATTCCGTGCACCCAAATAAGTAAAATCGACCCCCAATGTTTCCGCCAATCTTACGAAAATCCCTCCCGGTTTTGTGAAACGAGTCGGAATAAAGGAATCCCATCCAATTGAATTGACCAAGAATGCAGTGGAGCAAAACCCAATCCGATTTCAAATCTTGAATCCAATCTCTCAAATAAATCCCATTCTTCTCCCAGCAACGCGACCAACGTACCGTTTGACCCACCACGCTTTCCTTCCTAAAAAATTGGACAAATTCCAAAGAACTACAAAAAAGGACACGGACCGTCTTTTTTAATACGCATTCGTAGTATGTTGTCGTAGTAGTTTTTTTTACAGAATTTATTGAAATGCACCCTCCTATCGCGGTATCAACCCATTCATCCGACCAAGACATGCATACATACACAAACTTGAAAGGATAACCATGAATGACATTTTGTTAAGGAAAGAAAGACGAATATCAACAGAGGGCCCCTGTTTGGGCAAAAGTTTAAATAAAAATACGTCCCATTACGTGTGTCCACTCGAGTACGTCTACTTTCACTGGGCAAACAACCTTACATACAAATTCTCTCGATAAAATGCTATTAAATTCCCACCCACTAACCCTCCGGAGACGTTTCTTCATCTCGTTTCAAATAAATTATAAATTCATTGCTTTTCGCACTTTTTTAAAATTTCTGACAAGTGCTAACAACATCTGACAAATTGTGCCAGGTAATTTGTACTTGAGTTGGACGACCATCAAAAACCAACCAAGCAGTTGACCAGATGTGGTAAAAGACTCTCGATGTGGTTTTTATTCAAAAAAATAAAGAGAGCAAGATTGCATCGGATCAAATAAGTAAAATAAATGCAACATACGGCGAGCAATACGTAGAGAACCCATAAATGCCACGGAATGGTCATTATTACACCATAAATAATACAGTAAAGTGATATCACCCCTTGAAACAACCATAATTTGATGCGATGTGATATGATATGTTACCCGTGATAATTGCTTATCATCACCCATCCATCAAACAAAAAATTTCTTTGCTAACTACATACTCTGTCTCCAGTCGTGAATATGGCTGGTAAGATACGTAACTAATCAGATCACATCACTTATTATTATTCACGGGCAGTGAGTGGATTAGTTGGGGAGGGTTGAATTACATACATCCTTCAAGTCCGATGAGGTTGATGTTCATATTTTTTTATTCTTATTTTATTTCTCCATAAAGCAGATAAGTCACTTTAATGACGGGTATACGTAATTTGCTTTGGATCGACTTGCTAGATCGTGAAGGAAAATGATAGCAATTCCAATTTCTTGAAACTAAACTAATGATGATGTAAGGAATGTATTGGATTGGAATTCAAATTAAGGTTGAAACATCACAATTTTTCAAAACTTCAAAATTCCATACAATCGAACGGACCTGTATGTAAGAATGTTTTTATTGTCAACAATTTGAATATATCAATATCGACGTTTTTCTACAACATTTCCAAAATATTCAAAAATCACAAACTACTATTCCTTCTTTTCTCTTAATTTATTCATCCCAATTAACTCTCAAACTTTTAAACCGTCAAAAATCAACATTTACATATCGGCAGCATGACATCCTATCACCAGCCCATCGCCGCATCAGCACTCAATCAAACAAAAGTGACCGGAACTGCCTCATTTACTTGTCTCGTCTTCTTTTACATACGTACATACCTCAATTCACGACTTTTCCACTCATTAATCCATTTTTTACCCTCATTCTCCTCAAACCTCCCACAATTATTATAATTACTCTCATAAAGAAACCCAAACCAAACTAATCTACAAGCCTAATTCTCCAACTGACCAGACTACGCGAAACTAGAAATTCTATCAAAAAATAATAAAAATCAGACAAACAAAATATACTGAAAACCTTCCCAAATCCACATCACCTCATCGGCACGAGTAATTTAATTGCAGTGACCAATACAATAAATTGCCCAAAATTCATTCTGTAATTACAGATCCAGATTCAATTTCAGAGTCAAGAGCAAAATTATAGAGTTTAGGTGTCAGGTGGTGGTACGTATAGACCTGCGTCGTGTTAAGTAGTCGTATTTTGAATTGAACCGTTTTTTTAGCTGCAAAATTACCTACACAATGTTGCGTATAGAGTTAAATAGCTATGTGCATATGCCCATCTCAATTATGCATGATTAGCTTCACCTGATGTCCATCTTGACGAGAAGAGTCGGATTTACATATTTTGTGGAAAAAAATCACCTGCCAAATTTGCACGCGAGGCTTGCACACGTATTAATTTATTCGCAAATTTGATTGAATCTCGATCTACGTATGTACTAAAAATTGCGCAAACTTTTAATAAAAATCTTAACGAAGAGATGTATAAGGACCTTAAATCAAATCCTATTTCACGGAAATTAATCCTTGTAAAACGTGTCCTTGTTTTATTCTCGCATTATTTTATTCCTCCTCTCGTTAGCAGGAATTAAACCTAATTCATGAGTAATCAGCCCTTTCATCGATCTCCGATATGGGGGTAAATGTAAATTGAACTGTGTGGAGAGAAAGACACCGACGCGTAATAATAAACTCGCCCACTTTTTATAAAATCACGATTTTCTCTCTCAAAATTTATACTTAATCAGGGCCCACTCCTCCACTCCACAAAATCGAGAGTCTTAATCTTTCCAGGATTCTGATTTTGATTAGGAAAGAAAAAATGGGGGAGAACGAAACAACAAAACGAGCCAGGGAACAAGCAGGATTCGACAAGGTGTACATATCTTTGGTCATAATTCATCTCTTTAAGCCAACAATGTGCTCACTTAAGCAAGTACCTCGGCGGATGAGGAATGATTTATAAAATACGGATTTTTGCCCCGCGCGAAGGTAATGGTAAAGTCATTACTCGATAAATTTCTTAAGTATGTGGAAATATTTCAGGGCACGATCGATACCACGTAGTTAATAAATACTTATCTGAACACATTATCTTAAAGGAATCAAAAACTCTAAAATTATTTAGGCAAAGTTTGACGTCGCATATAGAAATATTTAAATATCTCTAAATACGAATTACAAAGTTAGGTGAAGTTGTCGAATTCAAAAAATTTTAGATCCTACGAAATTATTTTGGAGCCCCAACTTTGCCTAATTTTAAGTATAATTCAGTAATTTTCACCTCATTTTACCCTCTCCTTTTCAGTCATTTCATTTCATTTTGTTCATTATAAATCTGCCACGTCACTTTCTCACCAAGTCTCCTTCCTTTCTGGACTGGACTGACATTTCCAGAGAATGACTTTTGAAAATTTCCATCCAGGAATTTAGCCATGGATGGTCGTACAGAAACCCTCAAGGGCTCTCTCTCCGTTGTTGTTAACTCGACGCAATTTCCGATTTTCCTCTTCGTTCGTTTCATGCTGAGCTAAACTAGCTCAAGTAAATACACAACCACATACTCGTTATAAATCTTGGCTGGTTAATGCAAATTCATAAATTATATTTCCATCCGTCTCTTCTGACGACCAAAACCGCGCCGCCATGCGTCGCGACGATTTAACATTTACATAAAACAAAGTAAATTACACACTTATTAAAGAAACAAACAAGTTTAATATACTTTCATCAGTTTCTTCTTTGTCTTGTCTCCTCCGCAGCGAAATGGATATCAGCAATTAGTCCGTAATTAGTTGGTTGTTTTACAAACGAGCATTTAAACTTATTGTAAATTCGTCGACTTGTCCTATAAGTCAGTTTCAGGGGAGATTAATTTAATTGGATAAAAGCAAATGGCTCCGTTCCACCATAAGTTAAATAATCAATTTATTTAATGGTTTCATAAATCTTGTGATTCTAATTGGTAACAGCTTCGGTAATTTGGAGGGCGAGCAAAATAACGAGAGCAATCCCACATCATTTCAGAATTATCATTGTCCTCGTTTCATCTTGAATACTAATGGGAAACCAAATATTTCTCAAACTTAAACTTGTGTACCAATAATTATAACCTCTTTTAATCGTTGCACATATTTAACAAACAACAAGAAAGCTCTTCAAGAGGCAAAAGTGTAGGTTTATAAACCCAATATAATTTATCACCTGTCGCGAATCGCATGTCCATAATTCAACCTGTCATTTATCCATATTCCTAAACCAACCAACTAGTAACAAGAACAAGCTTACAAAAAAAGATGGTCCAACTACTAAACTCTCGGCTTGGTCTTGGTCTTTTCCTACCCGTGGTAATAATCCCGAATTAATTAGAATTTAAGGGATGATATGTACGAAGAGAGAAACAAAACACCGGCGGCGTTGGAGGAAGAATTATTTATTAGGATGCTCCCACTTTTTATAAGAAACACTTCTTCTTATTAACTACCTAAACCCAAAACGAGCCAGAGATGAAGCTTAAGATGATCGAGAAACTATGCTGCAGCTTTTTTATCTATCCGTCCGCTTACTTACTTACTAAAAGGGTTGAGTGATTGGGTGCAATGCAAAGTAAATCTGGCTGGATGATGGCAGGTAAAGATTGGTAGCTCCATTCGTGATGAGACTAATCAGTCATTGTTGGCTGATCGATTATGCATTTTTTATACGATGCCCTAATAATTAGGGCACTCACTCACTCACATGTGAAGATCAAAACCAAATCCTTAATGACCATCATGTATAAAATTGGAACCATTTTAAACCGCAAAATTATTATTACAACGTAGCGTAAAAATACACACCGAACACAAACTTACGCCCACACCAAAGCAAAACAATGGCTGGACTTTTAATAATAATAATAAAACAGAGAATGATGGCATTAATACATGATCCCAACCATGACATCCAAACTATTGCCCTCTCCAAATAGCCTCTACAAAGGTAAAGCTTTGATTTTGAATGAGCCAACCAGTCGTGGATCTTCACCTTATTAATATGCGAAATCACACCCTCATTCAACAAACTAAACCTGGCCCTCCCTCCTACTTGATGCTCATTCTCCATAATTAAATAAGGCAGTCATCATCGGATTGTATTGTATTTTCTCTCCTGCATGTGGGTGCATACGTAATCGTTCATGTTACAACAGTACAAATAAGAGAGAGCTCGATCTTTTTGTTTAACTTATAAGTTTCATCAGCACCAGCACAAGTAGTATGTAACTTGGTGAAAAAAAGTCAAGCTGCGTGACATGGTCATGAAGAATGTAGTGAGCTGAGCAATTATTATTATTATTATCGTCTCATTTTCAGTTTCATAAATAAATACAAACACCAAAAAGACGACACTTGTTCTGTTCGAACTGCGAATTAACCAATTGTTGCGCAGTATAAAACAGGGTGACATGGCTGCAATGGAATGCATGCATTTCACAAAGAACTGTGTGCATTCTGTTAAAAAAGACGACGACTTTTTTTATTTGTTATAAATTTAGTTCATCCAGATTGAATTGAATTCCTGCTGTAGTGGAATTTGGACAATAAAGCTTAACAGAAGAATGGAGGCCTAGAGGAGAGTGCAATGTATCACAGATTAAGTAAGCACATGCATGCATAGTAAGTAAATAGTTGTGCGTCTTGGTGGGAGTGAAAAGTTGGGATAAAATGAATGAATGATTTCAAGATGAAAAAAAAGAGTTGAAGAATTTCATTGAAATTGAATAATGTGTGGTGTCAGACAATAGAAGACGTTGAGCTACTGAAAGAATAAAGAGTTTAATGTATGTGTAAGATTGAGATGGATGGATGGATCGGATTCGTGTACAAGTTTCAAATTTAGATTACTTTTCGCTACTATGAAATCTGGGCATGTCGTAAAATAAATATTAAATTGATGGAGACTTGAAATTTTGGACGTCAACTTGGAACTGTGACATTTTTGAAATAAAAACACGTATTCAAAGTTAGGTATTTAGCATTAAATTCGAATCGTTTAAAATATACGAAGAATCAAATATTCCATCTTTTTCCTAACATCTCCTTATCCATCTCAAATCTACATATCTTCTTCCCTTGAGCCCTCGACGTCTCTAAACTTACTCAAGGCCAAGATGAAGAACATTTCATTGTTTTCTCGGCGTGATACTCATTTTATTTAAGCCAAGAAACAAGAAACGTTCTCTCGCTCTCTTACATCGTCTCTTCTTTCAACAATTATATACTCTGCAGCTCATAATAATGTGATGTAAAGGAGTGAATTCGAATTTAGTTGGTCTGGTTGAACGAGCATTTTATATTCTTGCTCTGTAGATGCCTTCCCTGACTGCATAGAAAAATCTAAGAACAGAATGCAATAGGGTGATTAGGACTGAATTGCATGATTTAGGTTGCTATTCCAGAGACAAATTCAAAGATGCAGAAATTGACAAGAGTTGGTTATTGTTGTTTGTGTCATAAACAAACTTTTATTCGATGACCTTCCGATATATCTATCTAGTCTTTAAAATAATTTAAACTATGATATTTTTTATTTTGACTTCAACACTATGCAATTTTAAATCTGCAAAACTTACAAAATAATTCCTCCACTTTTCAAATTCCCATCTCATCTCTACACTCCTATATTCTGTCAAATCTCAATAAAACTAGACAAAAACCAGCCTTACAAACAAGCCCAAGTCTTCGAACCCTTTAATTATCCAATATTTCCAACACTTTTCATTTCATTCCTTCACCACACCACGACCATTACATTGCATTCTACACCCCACACCACACCTATGCCCAGCTAACTAACCAATGCATTGCATCCTCCCCGTAACAAAAAAGTGTTAAGGGTTAGTTTCACTCTGGCATTTTTCCACACTAAAGTTTTCCTTCGACGTCTTCTCGACCCAATAAACTGCTCTTAGACACGAACTCGTACACCAGAAAATCCCATCCCATCATGTCCCGTCTCTTGTACATAACAAGGAAACATTCTTTTTATCCTGGACAAGAATATAATTGACCCCTGACCTCCGAGGCATTATTACACTTTAAGTATCACCCTTTCCTCCAAAACATCAACATCCGCACCAGCACCAGTACCACTACTACTATTATTATTTTTTATTTCCCGTTCCCCTTCTCCACCAAATTCTTATTAGTCTACTCATCGCATCTCTTTACACCCTTCTTCTTCTCCTTTTAGTCATCTCATCTCATCTAATAACGAGATAGGCGTGAAACAAGCTTGAAATATTTACCCACATTTTATGTGCAAGTACAACTTGTAAAATGCATCCTTGAAATGGAGCCATGTATGTATGTAGCATCATTTTATCATTTTAATTTCACCACCACCATCAGAATAACGTTGTGACGACGACCGTGTTGTGATGGGTCTCTTTCTTGTCCAAGAAAGAATTAGCGATATGTACGTACATGTTGCTTAATTCAATGAGAATATTATCGTTATGATGGTGATTGTCATTGTCAGCGATAGATACTTTAAGTTGCGAAAACTGGTCTTCAAAATGAAGACCGGACCGGACCCCGACTGCGATTGAATGAAAATCAACTTCAGAGTTGGCAAATTAGTTTTTTTTTTCATAATTCACACGTCGTAGGACAATTAACATGAAGTTCATCCAAATCTAATATAATTTTATGTCAGTAAAATTTTCATAATTTTCAAAATCGACTCGAAATATATACAAAATTCGAAACTTTTTTTCTCTTTAAAGAAATCCAACTCATAAATCATTCCATCCATCCATCCTCCTCATTGAGGAAAACACCTCTACATTACACACAACTTTTGAATTGGACTCATTCCTCCCCCGTTTACGGAAAACATTTTAAAGCGTTTCCTTCATTCCATTGAAATTTATACGACTACTAAAACGTCCTCCTCCTCCAAGTTAATGATACTTTGGGTGGATTTCCATTCTACTAAATAACCGAGCGGTTATACTGCTTAAAAAATCGGTGATTTTCCATTGTTAATTGTCCACCACTTAACAACGAGTTAGTAACCACTACCGAATCGCACCATTCAATTTCACCCCATTGTTCCCAATTTCGTCAATAACTTGATAAATACGGTCGCCTCTCTTTCTTCCCAATCCAATTCATAAGATGTTTAGATTTCATTGTGAAGAAAATGGGGCAGATGCAGCTATACGTACAAACTTCTTACATACAGAGAAAAAATCCCTAAAAATCCATCGGTCCAACCAAACCACTTGCATTTCATTTCATTTCATGCCTAACATCGTTAAACAACAAAAACGCTGCAAATGTCAGCGATATTTGTGTTATTGTTTGTTACATAATGTAAATACGTGTAAGGTAGTGAGTGACTGAGTACCCTGCCGACGACCAGTCTTTTACATCATGATGATCCCATCCGCATGGTCACCTCACAAATCCAATCCAAAGCAAAGCAAAGGTGCCCAAATCCCATTTCAAAAACTAACTTTGTCCAGCAGGAAGAAGGAAAAGAAGAATGCAGCCAAAGTAAAGATGAAGATAAAGAGCCAGGGAACAATTCACAATGCACAAAATAATGTGGTGAACACGGCGATAACAATGCCAAAAGGTCCGACGTCCGACCATGACCGAGAGAGAACCGCGATCAGATCATCATCTGAGGAACAACATGAGCCCAAAATATTGGGAAAAGAAATTCCGTCCGTAAACAAAATCAAATTCAATAATGAGGATCACGTACATACGTAAACCTCCAATTTACGAAATTGCTCAAGAGTAAAGAATCTCACAAGTAAATTGGATTTTATCTTGAAGAAAACTTGAATTTTTCCTAATTCTACAGCGATTTACAAATCCAAACTTTGTAGAACTGAACATTCTCGTAATTGATTGGTGATGTATGTACATACTTAGATATGCATTGTAACCATTGTTCATATATAAGGGTAGCCTCAAGATATATACGCAAGTTACCCATTTTTCGGATAATATTCAACCATGTTCTGGCTAAATTGCTTGATGAAGAGTCAAAAGCCAACTACCAACTTTTCTTCTTTTGAGAAACTCCGCTAATAAAAGTAAATTGCTTGCTACCTTTTCTCCCAAAAGGCACACTGCATGAGATGAAATGCGTAAAAAAACGACAATAAATAATCAGTCAACATATAGAAATTCTACTTGATGAAGATAATTTACTACGAAACAACTGCAAATAAATCCTCAGGAAATAAGCTTTAATCGTGCACTATGTAAAGTATTTAGGTAAAACAGGTAGAATTTTATGCATCTCTTATGTACTTGACTCATTTTTCTTTTGTTTTTCTAAAAAAACATCCCTTCAGAGAGATTCCCTACCTAATTTTATTTTATGTTGAAAACGTCTTTAAGAGATGGATACGATAATTAGAGACAGCTCTTTAGAATTGGTCGTCTTGCAGTCGGTACACAAAATTATAAGAAGAATGGGACCCAACCCACCCACCCACCAAAAACTAAAAACTTTTCTTCCTTCCTACTAAATACTTACTGGTAGTAAGTTACTTGTTCGTACCTTAACCATTTCCTCGTTAACCACACCACACACATTCACACAAACACAAAAGAGTCGAGTCCCTAGTCATCTTTAATTTTTAGGAGATTAATAAAACCAACATACTTCTCTCTTTAAGAGGTGAATGAGACGAATGTGATATGATGATGGGGAAACTCCCATCCTTTTTGCGAATGCCGACGCCACCAAAAACTAACCACTTGTCCCACTTCATCCTTATTCTTGTACTCTTTTCAATGCCCACCGTTTTTTACCCACTCGAAAGAGAGTATTTAATTTAATTTCTTGTTTTAGTATTTGTGGGTGTCATTCACTCATAATTTGCACGTAATGCATAACAGAATAATATAAAAAATGGAAAAATATTACTTCTCCGAAATTCATATCCATCAATAAACAAACCGCATGGAAAATAAATTATTCGTCAAAATTAATCAATATTTTCTTTATTTAAAACCGGTATCGAATCAAAACACGTATTTTATTTGCATCATAAACCTCTCCTCCTTTGCCTGGGTTGACAGACGGGCTGCTAAAATCGTAAAGTTTTTGTTGCCTGTTTTCTTTCCCCTTTGACGGATCGGCATAATGCTTAGTTTTGAAATTCAATCAAGCCTAATAAATATATTCAGTCAGACAAACAAGACGCAGTTAAGACATAAAAATAAACTTTGTTTAACGGAGGATAGAGAAATGAGTGGATGGACATACGTAGTAATAATCATGGATGGTGCGTATGCACATCATCACCAATTGGTCGCATCATGTCTCCATTATTTTTATCTATGAAGACATTTACAGTTGTGTAATCAAATCTTGAGTGATTACGTATTAGGGTCAATAGCTGTGTAAATTGTGTTCTTGGCTGCTTCTTGGTAGCGCATTATCGGCGGAATTATCGTCAGTTATTATTATTATGTCGAGTCGTCAAACAGACCGATCATGCAGTGGTGCGACGATATAGAGATGTTGATGCCACTTAAGTACTTGTGATGATAATTGATCACCATGATGCATGCACAGTAATATAATACCAAGCCACCAGCCATACCAAGATCTGAGCCAGTGTTTGTGCAAAAGTCATATTTGTATGCACATATATACCACGACAAAATCAAATCTCTTGTACTCTTGTCCTGTAATTTCTCGTGTTATTACGTTATCAAATGTTTAAGATCTTTAATTTGCCGTGATTTTACGCCAATTTGAAAAAGTTAAAAGTAAAAGCGAGCATTAATAAACAAATCATCAGATACAACTATCATTCTTGTCTGTAATAAAGTACCGATCCCCCTCTTCAATTGATCCTTCTAAAAAAATCGACTAAATGACTGATTTCTTTACTAACTAGCTTTCACGATTCGCCCAATAATTCAATTCATGTTCATTTCATCACTACCATCTATTTACTAATGTCTACATACATACATCCCCACATCATCACATTATATTGACAGCTTCTTCCCCCATCCCTCGGCTACCTGACTTTACCTGTGTTCCTTCCTTCATTAACTTAATGCGACCATGGCTCAATCAAAGTACTTTGATATCCTCCAATTACTCCACCGTCCGTGTAATAACAAAGCAACCCAAATTTCAGACCCATCCATGTGACCGGTTCCTCTCCCACTCTCTCTCTCTCTCTTAAGGGAAGGAATTTCTAATTTACAAACCAATTATGAAACATTTACCACGAAATATTTGCACATTTTTTGAAATGATTAAAAACCCAGACGTAAAAAAATGTGTAAATATTTCTTTAACAAGAACAACAACAAAATGTAAGTGCTGCTCCTGGTACGTAATACGTAATGCTGGTGCACACATACATACGTCATGATACTAGGATTTATATTTATGATTGTAATGGAATTCCATTCCACAAATTCCAGTCCTTTTACTTACAACAACCACTTCCAACTTGACCCGGCTCTTGGGTGCTCGGATTTACGTAATAAATTACCAGATAAACCACTGCTAGTTGAAGAATAATAATTTATGAATGGAGTTCCTACTATTCATCATCATCCCATACAATCCGGCACATTTTGTATTTTATCTCATTTTTATACCAGAATTATTATCATAATTTAATATAAATTCGGGGTGGTTGCTGCAAAGAATGGATGAAAGAGATTCTCGTTTCATTCACTCACCTGACTTCTCGGCTTGAGATTAGTATCTCGTCATCATATCAAATCTCAGGGAATTGTGGGTATAATCTTTGAGAACAGGTCACCCACGGCATGGGTGACCAGGTAGGTGAATTTAATACGTGATGATTCATGATGCTGAAATTGTGACACCAAACCAACTTATGCTTCGAAAACTTGAACGAATCTGTCCCACTTAATATTTCCTCCGGACTCAATAAAGCACATAAACGGGTCTAAAGTTACACATTATTGCTGCATTTCTTACTAAAAAGGAGAGACAAGACGTAAACAAACATGCTAAACGTGTCCATATTTTTAAATAGTTTGTCGTCGTCCGTCTACAAAAAAATCTCGTCTGGAAATGGAAATTTCATGGAATAATCCGTCTCCTTACAGTGTGCCAAGATGGTTTTAAAAACGAGTTAAGATTATATCTTCCCCTCGTTCCGTACATCACATCGCATGAGAAGAAGAAATTGTTTAGGGAGACGCTAACCTAGAATTTTACCAGAAGGTAAAGTAAAGTAAAACCATGTATCGAAAAATTATCCAAATTCTAAGGTGTTTTATTATTATTGGGGTGAGTGAGGAGGAATATGCATCTCCTCCTCCATTTCCAGTTATGAGACTGACAACTGACACGAAAATTGATGAGTAATCGTCATCATCCTCGTCATGTATTTGTGTACACTAAAGAAAAGAAGATGTTGCTAGTCAAGCTTGTCCAACTGAAGAATTGTCACGTCAATGGAATGTCATAATTCAATAAACAACTCCTACATACTTCGTCTTCTCTAGACAAATCTGTTGAAGCAGTGGAAAATTTTTGCTAAATTTATGCGCTAACTTTGCCACAATGGGAAATGGAATGTTGTCGTATCTCTTGGAGTAAGTAGTGCTCATGTCCATTCCCATTTTATTTATTTCATCCCCAAAAACTTGTACTGCTCGTACTACTACTTTTTTTATTATTAAATTGGTCGGATTGGTTTGAAATGTAAGATCGCGTGACAACACCGAAATTCAAAAGTCAAGCTGTTTCTCTTTTCTTTGATGATGAGGATGATTCCTCCACTGCTGTCTGTCTTGTTAATAATTCTTTTTTTCCTACTGTTATTGTCTTACACAGTCAGTGTGCTTCTTCGCGTTTAATGAAAGGATTGGATTTTTCTACCAAACTATTTAATACAATGAGTAAGTAGGTTCAAAAAATGGTATAGTTTAGTACATAATCCTACTTTTTCTTGCCGTCATGACCATAAATACCAAGTACCATCTCCATCGGTGGTCTGCTGCTGCTGCTGGTCCGGTTTACAGGAGTGTAATTTTTTAACCAATTTCCTTGACAAAAATCGATTCAATTTCCTCAGTTAAAACACCTCATCCGACACACACGAACGAACCTAACAAGAAGAAACGAGAGATGATTATCCCCCGAAGAAAGAGAGGAACGAAACCACAACCACATTATCTCTCTCTCTTTTTCTACTTCTATTATGGTATCCAACCACGATTACGAATTACGATACCGTACACACAGCAACATGCCCAAGATAAATCTACTCATATATACTTCATCTCATCAGTTTTTCTCCTTTTGGCAAAACTTTACTAAGCAAACATTCCGAAGAAAAATAATAATGATATAATTGGACACGCGACTTATTGGTCAATACGAGAACCAAACCATAATCGATTTTAGGGGCCAAGTCAGCCAGAAAGTTGGCAAACTTTGTACCCATTTTGCTTAACGAAACTAATAAATGAATAAAATGTGGCGAATATAAGGTTTACTTAGTTTTCTTCAGGAAAAAATTGCACTCTTGCAATTTTCTTATCATCAACCAACTAACCAAACCAATTAAAGTAGTTTACAAAATCCAACCCGGTTGGCAACTATAGGTTCCCGTTTATTAAAAAAATCGTATGAAAATCAATTTAATTTCAGCCGTGTAAACTATTATTATTTCAAAGGTTGGGTTTAGTAACTCGTAGGCAGGTAATATTAATCGTAATCGTGTTACCTCATCTGGGACGGGAGAAGGTTGGGTTTTTAGCTTTCGTTCGGGTATTTGCACAGTTGTTGAGATTTTGTGCAGCGATAGAGGGTGAAAGGAAGGAGATGGAAACACCCAGATCACCCACAACCCCAGTAATTATGGAAAACGCGAAATAATAATTATCCTTGCTGTTTATTCTTAAAGTTACGGCACACACACAACCCGCACTGCAATGGTGTGCATGTATGTCTGTCTGTCTTCTTGTTAATAAGTGGGGGTCGTGAAGTTGAATCACTTTGCTTCTTATTATTTTACCCTCAAGGCGTAGGTGCGTTCAGTCAGTACCACGGCAGACGGGACCAACATAGGCTCAATTATTGGGAGTGGAAGGAATGATATACGATTAAATTAGTGATGTAATTTCATATATATTTTAGAATCTGGTATGTTTTTGGACTCATTTCATACTACACGTCTTTGGGGCCGTCCAATCTACAATACAATTTATAAATATGTAAAAGCAAAATATTCATTATTGACGTAATTGTTATACACATATCAGAATTAAATTTCCCATTTTTGCAAAAAACTAATAACTATATACTTATAAAAATCCACTCTGCCATCCAATTTCCCCACCCACCTTGTCATGACAGTTCTCCGAATAACCTCATCAATCTCATCTCATCAAAACGAGTCCACCATCCCACTCGTCATCATCTCTCTTTTTCTCTCTCAATTACTTAATTACGCATAATCAACAAGACAACGGTGACCTAGTTAAAACAAGACGAAAGAATAAACAAATCTCAAAAAATCACTCCTTGTTGGAGCGGAAAGTACCCAATTTCCATACCCAAAGCAACAGATTTTACCTACCTGAAGGAAGCCCCTGATTACAGACTGAGGCAAAAGAAACTGCGCAATTTAGCCCCGTTTAACGAGACGCTCCTCAAATCAAAATGTGATTGAGGCACCTCTTCAGAGAAGCCGTAACACCTTTCCTTTCACTCTCCTCGAAAAAAAACTTAAGTATCTTCTCCACAACCACTTTTAGTACAGGTATGAACAAATGGGGACATGATGGTTGTTTGTTGGTGGCGATTTCGGCGTAGTCCGTCGACCACCCAGTCAAAGACTGACTGACTCGTTAAGTAATGTTATGTTACGGAGAAAAACGAATGGATGATGATAATCAACCCCAACCAATTTCCTCAGTGCCTTAATTCCTCCTCCAAGTCGTCATTTCAACAAGAATAATACTGCCGAATAATAAGCAACCACGGATAACCTTCAAGCCTGGATAATTGGACGTGTAACCTGTCCAATTCAATCAATTCTCTCCGTTTCAAACACAGATTGGAAATGTGCCCCTTTTTTAAATAAGTACAAAAGTTGGTCCCTTATTCGTGGTGCAGTTCCAAGTCTCTCTCAATTTCAATTTGTCCTTCCACACAACGAACCCTTCATTACCATCGTTCCGCTTTTCTCCCCGGACAGGATTTGGAGCGTAATAAAGACTAATGAAAAGTGAAGGGTGCGGAAATGAGAGGACCAGCAAGGACAAAATCATCCCAAAAAAACTATATCACAAAACATGAAATTTTCCTCTCTTAAAAATTTTAAAATCTTTGAAAAATTTTTAAACTCAATCCGAAATAAATGAGCAGCATGCTTCATTCATGAACTAATGAATCAATGAAAAATGTGCGGTTTCATTTTCATTACCAAGTCGTCTAAAAAGCTGCTTCGGCCTTTGTGTAACGAATGATTGCATTGATCCGATCCAGAATAATGAGGAAATACGGAAGGGCTCGATTCATACGGTATTCACAATGCCCACTTATTACAGAGCTGGATAACATGTGAAAGTTGGTCGGTTGGTAATGATGCTGGAGTAAAATCTATTCAAATTTTGTAATGAAAGTGAAGAGGACACGTAAAAACATTCACATTATCATTCACTCAATCCGCTCACTTTAAATTAAGTCACGGTTCCATGTATGCATATCCATGAAAAGCTGCTGCGGTCTTGATCAGCCCAATGTTATGCTGTTGGATCGATTTTTCTTTCATTAATTACGACACAAGTACCAAACAACCGACCAACGAAGCGTGGAATCGATGACGACGACGACGACACGACGGTGGCGGTGGCGGTGGTGGCGTGGTCGCAGGCGGGCGGACGCGGATGACAAATTATTTCATGGCCAAATTAATGAGAAATGTGGTGGTGTGAGAATGAGAAGGGTATGAAAATGAATACACAGCTCAGCTTTTTTTAATGGAAATACATACAGATTTTGATAGCGAGAACATGAATTAATTGATTCCCTCCTTCGTTTAAAAAAAGAGCGAAACTCACACTCCAAGTGTTACCAACGTGGTCATAATTACGACCAGAAGCAGCCCACAATTCATCCCGGATTCAGTTTGAAAAGTTATGAAATCTGTCCAAAATCTCATGTCAGGTTTTTAATTACCTCGTTATTAATAAAACGAGTGTGTCTCTGGTTGGTAGAGTAAGATTGGAGATAAGACGAAGTAAATTTACTACTACTTTGTTCAGTTTCTCTACTTTGTAATTAATTAAGGCGGGTAGGTGGCTAATGAGTGTCTCTCCAGGGGGGGTGCAGCAAGAACAACTATGATTACCAACTTTTCCTCTACTTTGCTCCTGGTCAGACTGCACCAACCAACGTCTATCACATTCTTCATAATTATCCCAATTTCTCTTTCTCAAATCAATTTATTGCTAAAAGTGCAACATATTCCTCTTTCTTTTGCAACACAAACCGTAAAAAAAACTGGGGGACGCAAAAGAGCCAGAGAGCATCGGACCATGCAATGTCTACTGGATTGGATAATCCAGTATCCAATCCCCGATCCTTTATTGTCTCGCCTCGCCTGGTCTCTGGCATTGTCATCGCGCTGATGCTATCCTATTGTCAACCTGCTCTCGACGTGTTTCTGACAGAGAATTGGCCTCTTGTGGTGGTGGTGGTGTCCCCTCTGTCTGCTGAGCTGACCACACACGGAAAACAACAAAAAGTGACCAAATAACAAACACTCGATCCTTTTCCTTGTTTTCTCCAAACCGCAAATAGAACAATAAGTGATCATCTATCTCATCCGATTCTTTCTCTCAGGAAATTTGTCCACTCAATCGCAATAAGCCTCACTATTCTCTCTCCTGGATTGCTAAATGGCCCCAAGATATGGTTGGACGACTGGATATGATAGAAATTCGACACGATTCCCCACTGATTCTTATACCCCAACCGACCAACCAACCAACTCACTACTTGAGCTCGGCACACCATGAAATTATATAAATTGGACGATTGCTTCGTTTGCTTGGATGAACTAACTGTTCGGATCGAGATGAAGATCAATATTGACTTGGACCCACTTCTATCTACGTTCTGCTAAATACTACCAGGTAGATGTACGCAGCAGTTTACACCGTGATGTCATCTCTTCTCGATATTTCTGGTCAGTTTATATTTCATCCCTACACTTTTTTCCAGGCAGGAGAGTCAATTTTCAGGATATAGTAATGATAGATGACTAGAAATATGACACTTTTCCACGTATCGTCATCATTCAGCATTTTTTGCCAACACTTATTTTAACCGCATCACAATGATGATGGTCATGATTTAACACAGAAAATAAAGAAAAAACCTGATCATCGATTTATGTGGTCAGTCAATCCGAAATACGTTGCCATTGTCCAGCCAGCAAAAAGTTGAGTAAAGTACTTACCTAAAAAGAGAAATAAAAAAATCGAAATTAGTTACACTTACACTCCATTAATTCATCTTGTTACAAACAATTTTCAATACGCTATAAGTAACTAACTCCCTGTGAAAGCATTTTTGATATCGCATCAACTACTTTCACCACCACCCTGTCATTTCCACTCACAAGCACAAACAACCAGCCAACCAACCAGCCAATCAATCCAATCCATCCATCCAAACAAAAATACATACAGCAACCCACTAGATAATTTGTATTCCTTCATTTGCAACAAAGATCAAAGGTGCTTTCCCTAATTGCAGTTAGGAAACTTGGGATGGAACTCGCTTTGATTTTTGATTGTTGTGATTTTCGCCTGAATGCTTCACTTTATTTCGAACCGTCATACATACAGAGAGACAGTTACAGAGAAGCAGAGATTCATATTTACTAGTCAGTCTGTCAGTGTGACCATTGCATAAAATTTACATTTCTCTCTCCTCCTGCAGAGACGGGTGGATGGAAGGCAGGATGGCATGAGAGGAGAGGACAAACAAGTAAGAGAAATAATATTTACTCTGTCAGAGAGAGATGAAGCAGCAGTGGTAGTGGTAGTACTGCAGGAATGGCCAGGCTACTACTGCTAATAGTGCAAAGAGAAAGTACTTTGATCTTTCAGTCGAAAACTCTGACTACACAAACATTATTACATGTTTTCGGACATAAATTACACACTTTGATCTACCCGAGGCAGAAAATAGGAGGCCAACAACCACCACCACCACCAAATATTAGCCGAATACGTACACTTTGTCATCCGGATGTGCCGTACAGTATGTATCTTTTCAAAATATCTGTAAATTCCGGGATGGATGGAGCACTCGTCCAAATAACTGAACTCTTTTATATGCATTCCATCAGTTAGAAATACAGCCCCAAAAATTAGGCACGCTAATAAATCCTTAGTGCACATAAATTCGTAAAAATCCTACTTTTTTCACCTTTCTTTTCACAACCACTTAACCCCATCCTCTCTTCAGTTTCTTTATAATTTTTAAAGAAAGGCCTCCTCCTCCTCCTTCTTAAATCGATCCTTTAGAAATTAATCCAATAAAAATAAAACCTCTTTTCAATTCTTCTTTAGTTCTTTTTCTATAAGCGGCGTGGGATCCGACAGTAAAGCGAATTAGATAATTGAGCCATAATAAAATAAAATAAAATAAAATAAAGCGTCTCTCAATCGTAAATAAACTACTGAACCACTTTTCTTTCCAAACTTTTTCATGGTTTCACGGAATTGAGCAGGTTAACATTTTTATTTTCTTTAAAAAGGGTTCCTTTCAATTTTAAGGCAGAAAGATTACAGACGGCGATGATCCCATTCGGATGCGGTGGAGATTACATGCAGACACGGACAATAGATTCCGATCCAACCAAGCAAAAGCAACCTTATTACTCGAGGGACAACTTGAAAAATTAAATGGGATTGATGACGACGACGACTATGATGAGAGAATGGGAATGAAAATTGAGAATAATTGTGCTACGAGGAAGGAAGGAGGAGAAAATGTATTAAATGAGATCTTGAATATGCAGCCATCCGATTCCTACGCCCGGCCGGATGACAAGGGTCACATTACACACTTATTATTGTTATACAAGTGAGTGAGCCAGCCAGCAGCAACCCTTTCCATTTCCACTCTACTTTTCTGAATACCCGATAAGCCAGTTAAGATAACCCTTCCTCCATTCCCTAAAGAATTGCGGCTGAATTACAGAATTCGCATGTTCAACCCACCCACCAGACCACTGATTGATCTCGATCTGATAATGAGATGAAGTCACGTCGGCGTAAAGTTGATGCATTACAAGTATAAGTAAAGAAGACTCAAGTGGTTGCATTGCTGAGTTGCATTTCAAATAATTCAACCCTAATTGAATTTCCTCTCAATGAAACTGAGCGATTCTCTCGATTCGGACGTACTTTTAAAAAAACTTGGGGAGTCGATTGGGCTGGACGGGTGGCAGGGCAGACAGGCATTTTGTTAGAGGGCTAAATACGAGATCCGATCCCTTTTATTATTATTACCCACTTCCGGACCATATTACACAGACCAACAGTAAATGCACATATGTATGTACCTACCCCACCACTAATTCGACTCTGTATATAATTTTAGGTGCACTAACTCTTTATCTGCTAATAAGCAGAACCTGATTTGTTTCACCCACGGACCACGCTTTACTTACTTACTCACTTGTCAAGAAGAAAAAGGCTGAAATTCGCAGGCCAACAAATTAAATAAATCTTTACTTCCTTCATTTTCTCAGCTCAATAAATAAATGAGTTATTTATTACTATTTTACTCCTCGACCCACCCACCCACCACGTCCGCTTTCTATTATATAAATACATACCCATTTGATAAGCAAACCCTCCCCGGCTTAATTATTGTAATTATCGCTTCATTTTTTGAAATGTTAATTCTATTCAAATCCCAATCAAGATCTAAATCTTAAAAACTAGACAGGCAGTGGTAGCAGTGTAGCGTATACGTAAATGTGAATTAATGATGTAAAATAATACTTCATCAATTGTATGAAGAGCTGGTCCATTTTAAAGTTAACGTTTTTTAACATTTGTTAATTAAAAGTTTCAGGTTACACGGAATTAAGCTCAATAAAAGCAACATGCCTGATGACAAGTAGCAGGATAATAATAAACTCTGTTAATTCGAAGCTAATTGAGATTTCAGTTTTAGTTAATCGAACCCAATTGGAGAGGAACCGTGCTGGATGGATGGAATGAGTCAATTACTTTGCTTGCGTTATTACATACTTGGAGAGAGAACAATGGAAATAAATTTGCATCAATTAACAACAATTTCTTGCCATAAATATATTATTACTTCACTCACTCATGTTATTGATATTGATAACGATTGAATGAATTAAGTTAACAAAGGAGGAGAGGAACGGTGGTAATGTTAATTTATGGAGAGAGGGGAGCGTGAAATTCCAAATTTTAAGGCAAGTCACATATTTCATGGGGTAGAAAAAAAGTGGAAAATTGGTTCACATAATAATAATAATAAATATAAATAAAATGAGTGAACAGATTTTTTGACAGGTTTGCTTTTTTAGGCTATATATGGAAATGGAGAGGTAAATTAATGTGTAATTTTGGATGGAGAGTACAGGAACCTGTTCGTATCATTAGTTTATCAACATTCAAAATAAATCAAAAGTGTCGTTGAAATCACGAGAAATGTGATCTGATCGATTATTAATGGAACTCGGTTTTAATGTAAAGTGGACCCCAAGGGATCACTCTCGGAATATTAACGATGCTTGGGTAATATTTGCTCCTTCAGTAATTTTTAAGGTCAAACTGTGCTCTTCTTGAATACAAAGTCCAGTGTCTGCCATTATCATTGGGGTACTTGTACCTCCGTGGGGGTCATGGGTGAGGAATGGGTGTCTCGTATTTTATAAAAAATGTATTTGAAACATTTTCAAAACAGTAGTAAAAATAATGCGGAAATTTTAAAACGACTCGAAATAAACGAAGTATAAATCTATACAAATTTAAATTATTTCCCAAAAATCCTATCCTTTTAAAATCTCACTTTTCTACCCCATTCCTCAAAAAATCAATCTCCTCTCCTCCATTCACATTTCTTCCAGAATATCGATAAATGATAATAATCATATCATGCAATTATTGAGGAGCCCTTTTCCTCCCTTCCAAGCACCCTCGTTATTATTAATCTAACCAGATTCTTGTTATCTCTTATACAGAAATGTTACGTTATTATGCTGCCATCTCATCCTAGTTTCCCCGATAAAAAATAATATCTACTAGTAGAAGAAGCAGGTAAAAAAACTCTTCTTGCTTCATATAAAAGTTGAAGCCCATCATAATAATAATCATCGTCTTCTTCTTCTTCGATGTCCAGCTAGCTAGCAGTCGAAACCAGTCCCTTATTACACGAAGACGAAGAGAAACAAAGAACCCCGACTGCTTTTGTTCATGTTACTGGCCCAACCTGTGAGAGTAATGAACAGCCAGTAAGAAGAACAAGTCCCTTAAAATGCCTACTTTTTACCATTAGCTCTGCTAATCACTCCACCCTGTCTGTAATCACGGGCTTTTTATCTCCTCTCACGTTATTTATTATTCCATCCGTCCATCCATCCATCCATCGACCTATTGTTATTAGCTCGTCTCCAAATTCAAATTGTTTGTAGGGTTTGGTTTGGTAAATAAGTTTTCAAATCGTAATTTTAATCGGGACGAACAGTAAAAAA
The DNA here is from genome assembly GCF_002217175.1 of Folsomia candida. Classification (NCBI taxonomy): domain Eukaryota; kingdom Metazoa; phylum Arthropoda; class Collembola; order Entomobryomorpha; family Isotomidae; genus Folsomia; species Folsomia candida. The sequence continues at coordinate 1,875,316 of NW_019091194.1, read as the reverse complement.
ATGTAATATGCATGCATGCAATGCAATCCCATGATGAGTTGGGCAGTCAAATTACCTCGGCTTGATCACATCACACATTTACCTCTCTAATTTGCTCTATTTACGGGATGAAGTCGTGTGTTGGAGGAAAAAAGGCTAAGATTCACTCACTCGCTCAACAACCCTCTGTCCGTCATCTAATCATGAATATGGAACAATGAGCAATTAGAGAAGAACACTATTTAAAACATGGTCATCCTCAAATTCAAGAATGTTTAACAAAATCCGTCCTTTCACCACCACTTTTCACCGTCATGATTAATTAGCAAATCGTATCTATTTTCGTATGCACATTGAAATACGACAAATTCATTTAACCAGCGTCAAAGTGTGCCCGACCGACAAGAACAACAATTGAATCGACCGATTTAAAACAAATCTCAGTTATGTTATGTACCCACATTTTTTAACATTATTCACTCCAAGCACGTCCTTTCGCACTCGCGGCATCCTCTCTCCCCGTATGACGGGAAGGAATTACATTACATAACAATTTATTATTTATACAATATATGCGCATATACCGCATTACTAACTGGTGGCAACGAGGTGGTTGTTGTGAATACTTACCCAACAATAAATAAGTAATCATCACTCTCTTCTTCGTCTTTTATCCCTTCCGTCGCATGCAAACGTATGTCTCTCTCTCGACTAATTCCCACTTGACATTGACGCTTCTGCCTGCCCGGCATGACATTGACACTGACAATGAGAGGCACACACTACTACTTACAAGAAGTCATCGTCTCCTAACAGCGGCATCATCGGCATGTCAATACATTTACATACAGAGAGATTGTACTTCTGTATCTCGCGAGTAATAATAATTGCTTACACGAGGACTGCGCAGAATAAAGACATTTTTCAATTTGTGATGTTATTACGACAGGTTTCTTCGGAGAGGAAGCAATAAAGTAATTCTATCAGGAGACGAGACTATTCCCACACGAAGTAGAGAGAAAAAAATTGAATTTATTTATTTACCAAACCGTTAGTTTAGTAATTGCGGTGGTTTGTATAAGATATGTCAATAAGTCAAAGACAATGGTTTTGTCGCAGGAGGGAATTAATTTGTTGTGTAACAAACATGATAATTATGTATAGCATATGATGACCTGTAAGTAAATATTTACTAATATGTTGGCGTTTTCTCTCGCAAAATTTCTGCTGGGCACGTATTTATTTATATATTAAAAAATAACCACTCCGATGGACAGGCCGACGGACGGACGGATGGAGGATGATAAACCAGATAATTGTTTTGTGGAAAGAGGAGAAGCGGTCATTCTACATAATTTCAGTGTAACTCAATTGTAGGGAATGAACAAACAAGAAGGAATGTCCAGATTTAAATTCAGAACATCCGGATATTAACCGTTGCTGGCAGTGGCAGAGGCGTGGTGGAGATGATGGGAGCCGGCCGAGTTCATGGCCGCCGCCGAACCGACGAGGGGGTGGTGGTGATTGAGCGGTCCGACGGAGGAGCCTGATGAGTTGGACGACGAGAGGGGAGGCAGCTTGTAGGGGGAATCGCGGTGGGAGTGGTGGGGGTGACCTCCGTGGGCTGTAGGCTGCTGGTGAGAGTGCAGATTAGTGGGGGGAGACTGAGACACGTCCGGACTGTTTCCAAGACTCGAGTTATGATGGTGATGATGTGCATTGTTCAAGTTATGCTGTGAAACTATGGACTGATTATAATGAAGGCAAAGAGTCAATTTGCGTTGTTATCAACCTTATGTAAAATTAAACAAGTATGACAGGTCCGTAGTTCTAAACGGTACTTTACTTCGGGTATATTTAATAAAATTCATCTAAACAGACATAACACTGTGAGTCACCTACGCCTCAAAACAACAAATACGTTCAATAAACAACTCATAAATTAAAAAATCATTAACATTTATATTAATTTGCACCGGTGCAAATTAATTCCGCATCTTCATCAACGTCTCGCATTCCGCCTTCAATGTATCCTTCTTATAGAAAAAGCTGTCCGGTGGGTTTGGGAACTCCCGTAGAAGAGCAGCAGCATCTTTCACACGTCTCCACGCTGGTTTTAAGTCAGGGTCGCTTGGGTCATATTGCAATACGATCTCTTCTTCTCCAATCCGAATTGGGAGGGTGGTCAAGTCTTCCAAAGTGCAATATTTGTTTTTGGGGAGTTGTGACCGGTCACCCGTGGGGACGATGACGAACAGGGGTACTTTTTTGGTGACATAGGTTTGAACCTTTTGGTACAGGTGCCATGGAAGATCGGCGGCTTTCGTGTAAATGTATCTTTCAACATGATGTTCCTTGTTGAAGAGATCTCCATATTCCTAACAAGTACATAAACGAAGTCCAACAAGTTAGACCGGTCTAAAATAAAATGGGGAATAAGCACATCAACTAACCATGTAGAATGATTCTGCAGTTGATCTTGTAGCAGGAGAATCGCACATCCTGGTAAAAATCTCGTACAGGCACTTTGGGTCTGTTGGGTCAAATATCCTTGGATACAGTTCCGAACTTGGATCGGACAAATGATCTCTACTTGAAGTGATCCCTCTTTTCTGTCCTCCAGAAATCCCGGGATAAAGGCCATATCCATTTGCCGAATCCTCCTGTGGAACCGGTTCCAATTTCTGGATAGTTTCCCAGGGGGTAGGTTCCTTTACTTCAGGGCGGCAAACGCCGGCCAAGTATATTATCTCCACTTCCGGAGCATTTGGCCTGTTTTCAGCGTCTCGTTGTCTTCGTTTCTCGAATTGTGGGTTGTCTGGTTCGTTATACCCAGCTTTTATTTTTCTTAAATTCGCATTTGAAGAGGATCTCATGCTTTTGGCATAATATGCTGCCAACTTCTGTTGTTGATTTCCTGTGTTGACGTAATAACCTCTGATCCCATTCCATCCTACACCAAAAATAAGGATTCATGACGTTTTCGTTCACAGTTAAGTAAGTTGTACCGGTACAAGGATTCACTTACTTTGTGAAAGTCCAATGGGGGTAAAGTTGATCTCCACATGCTCCTTATCATTTTGGCCCCATCTTGCCACCTTTTTCAAACGTTCCAACTCCACGTCGTCCCTTCGTGTTACATCTTTTAACACAGACTCGATCCAGTCCAGCAAATTTACACGATTTGCTTGATCTTTGTTGTTGTTGGACAGCTGTGAAAAATAGCAAAATATCTCAGCATACTAATAAATAAAAAAAATAATTTAAACATTACCCACCTTGCCCCACTTTGGATGCGGCTCAACTTCGTTGGAACCGATTCCACGTGGACTGGGACCATCATTGTTTTCTTCCCTACGAATCAAAGTTAAAACTAACTATTATTGACCTTTATACTAACTCGTACTTGCACATACTTAAATATTGGGGGTTTTGCCACTGTTGGGAGTGGAGATGCGTCGGATCGGGAGACCGGAAGTGATGTCCGCTTTCCAAGCGCAACTGGTTTAGAAGTCGGAGTGTTTGTCCTACAATTACATCATGTCAATTACACCCAGATGTTTTTATTTTGAGACCGGTCTCAGGGATTTGAGAACAAATCTTACCGAGTCGAAAGAGGTGTCCTGGTCGTCAACCATACGTCACTTGTGGGTGTTGGGGCAGGAAATGGACCGTTTCCCCGACTGGTGAATAAAACACATACAAAGGTAAATAACCAAAATGGCATATTTTTGTGATTCACAAAAACAGTGTGACCTACCCATCATCATTCTTTTTGAGAAATTTCGGAGCTGGCGGATACTCGAAAACCTCAACTTCAGACTCATCGTCACTGGATGTAAAATATAAAGAAATCTTCATTTAAATTAACCCAAACAATTCACCTATTTCACTATTTCGACCGGTCGAATGATAATAGTTTAATAATTAATTGAATGTTTTTCTTACGAAACGTCGTAAACTTCAGGAATCTCGTCCTTTGGAGGGGTCGAATCATTCGTCGCAGATTCGGCTGGCTTCTTCTTGCGTTTCCTGTAAAAACAATGGAGGTTACCCAACTGATGATAATTATTTCACATTTTTGACCTGTCAAATATTTCCACTTACGCTGCAGCTGCTTTCTTTTCTGAAATCCTACGAGCAAACGCTTCAAATGGTCCTGAAGTTACTTTCGGACTATTTTTCACTGAAGGGAGTCCTTTGGGGGGCATTTTCGAAGAAATGGCCTTGACAAAGGCCGTTGTTTTTTTGTATAAATGTTTTTTTTTGGAAATTACGGAGGAGGAAATGTTCGCGTTCGAGCAGCTGACGAGTGGGAGTGCGAATGGGGTGTGCTACGCATCTTTGCTGCACGCAGTCAACGACAAGTTTGGACCTGTCCAAATCGATTGACTGACAGAATTTAATAACGTGTCTCGACTCGACGTGTTTACAAACTGATTATTTGATTGCCCCGCATCAGGACTTTTCATTCTGAGTCGGGTTTTAGTCTCATTTGGTTTATGCTCCGAACTCCAGTTGGATTTAATGACTGCAATTTTTCTAATCTCTCGCCCTTTCTTTCGCATGCATGCATGCCTCCGGATTAGATTGGATTTTGTATATCACATATTAATCCACACACCCAAACGGCTAAATGTTTCACTTCATAAAACCTTAATAATAATACAGCAGCAGGAGGAACAAACGAGGTTCAGATGGGTAATCATTGTCCGGTGGAAGGATAGTGATTTTGTTGCTTCCATTTATTTACTTATCTAGGAAAAAGAAGACCAGTAGCGAATTAGTCTCCTTGACTAGAAGAGGAATCTTAATAAAATTCAACCATGCAGGTTTCTCCTTACACGAGAGGGAGAGAGATTTACATACCAACTATAACGTAATTTTAGGTTATCTCTCGTTAAAATCTTTCAAATCTAATCCAATTCTTAATAAAAAAAAGAGAACGAAATCTTGTTAATTCGCCAGGTCCAGATTTTATAATGCGGAGATCTTATCACCATCACCATCATCATCTCGTCCCGATGCAAAGTTTAATGTGTAGACTGGTCACATTCACATTTATGCGAGTGAGCAAAACAAGCTACCAAAAGTAATTTTGATTGGAAATACGTCTCGCAGATTAATGACACCGATAAATCAATCGTAAACCTGCATACTTCAACTTTCTTCATTCACACGGCATCATTTTGAATGGCACCATTTCAAAGGCTATAAATATTTAGTGATTTGCCATTATAAATCAATCAATTCCTACAAATTGACAACCTTTGCGTGACAAATGGGTATAAACCATTTATTTACAAAATATTTGCATGCATAATTCTAACTGTGAAATCCTGCTTGTTGTCAATATGTATTTGTTGTAGGAATCATTCACTCTGATTTTAATACCTAATGGTTGATGGGGGAAATTAGGAAATTTTTTATTCTGGACGCGACTCATCGAAAAACAAGTACCCGAATATATCTGGTGGTGATTGGGTCTGCTTCTTGGTAGTAAAAAGTACATGCCAAAATGTCCCGGAGCAATTTTCATCCACTGATTATTCAGTCCAGTCAGTGGTGTGTGCATACTGAATTTTACTTTGTCTTCTTCTTATGAAACAGATAAGAACATGGGAAAACTTGAATTCTTGCTTAAACCGGATTGTCCAGTCTCCCCCCTCGCGTCCAAAATGTATGAAATCAAATAAAATTCATTTCTATAGTCCAGTCAACTTTCATCGGTACATATTTAAATTTTTCACTACTCAAAATATTGTGAAATGAAACTCATTGTTCAAAATTTATACCTACATTTCATTTTCTCGTGGAAATTACGAACTTTTAACGGAAAAAAACAAGTCGCATACTTTTACGTCAACAATTATGTGTCTGCTAACTAACTAACCAACCAGCATACGGATGTCATTAAGGAGTCGCATAACTATTAATTATACAGTTCGTGTGTCTCATGTCAACTTTATCTTGTCTTTTAATCCGTTTACACTGCATTAGCACCAACTTCTTGGTACCCTACCTGCCCACCTTATCTAACCAACCAGCCAGCAATATCCGTAATACTGGGGAGGCCGGTTTCACTCAACACAATTACCAATGATATAGTCCTTTATTTTGCACGCCCATAAAAATTGTACAATTCTTGTTTTTTCCAAAAAATCGAGGAAAATCGAACAAACATCTCACCCACCTCACCTTCTCGCGTTAATTTATCACCTTTCCTTCCTCCCAACAACGAGACAAAACCACACATGGGACGACGACATGCATCACTTTGCATTATTATTGCTCATTGTGAGGAAATTTACAGAAAGAAAAATCCATTTTTAAATTCAATCTTGCCTCAAAGTCTGCGGCTTTCTCTCTCCAAGTCCATTTTCTGTGGGGACAAATCATCATAAATCTGCCACAAGTTTGACGGAATACTTTGATTTTGTGATTTACTCGGAGGGAAGATTTTGTTCTTCCCTCTTTTGTTAAGAAGGAAAAAGGAGGTTCTTCTTCTTCTTCTGCGTATCATTTCATTTAATGTTATTTGTTATGTTATGTCCACCTTTGGACTTGCCCTTTGTTCCGACTTGATGGATATGCCGATCAAAAAATAAGAAAAAATAAGAAGGCGAGTTTATCCATCTACTGAGTTGGCAACAAACCCTTTGGAGAAAAATCTACAAAAATAACTGACACAAAATCTGGACAAAAGACTATTAAATCGAATCCTAAATAGACAAAAGGGTTGAAGAAATATTTAGGCAAGAAAGGAACCAGCACAAAACCGCGTTTGAAATCAAAATATCCAAACATGGACTACCCTACTACTCATTTATGGATGGATAACGCTTTGTTGAGTTAATCATTTAAATGGTACTACGTCCACAAAATACATCAGACCATCTCCTTCTGGATAAGAAGAGGAGAGATGGATAAGGTACACACAGATTTCTCGTCCTAACTTCCTGCACAGCATTCCTCTCTCTTGTAAGCACCTGTACCAACACGGACAAGTTTTTAAGGGAGAAAGGATAACATTAACAAAATCCTGACTAGCTGTTTGTTTAATGTGATCTTATTGTTACCCATCATGTCAAGAATGTAGATGTGTACGTATGCATCCAAGTTCTTAAAAAACCATGACCATGCAACCAACCATACAAACTAACTGATGGATAGATGGATGATGATGAGCATAAGAAGAAGATTTCTTACTTAATAAAATAAATGAAAAATTACAGCCTGGATTATTATACAAGGAGTTCTTCTCTGTCTCTCCCATTTGCACAATGTAGTTAGTTACCTTCGACGACGAGATTGTGTGCTTGGGCATAATAATTCTTAATATCGACACAACTTATGAATAAAATAAATCTAGAGATGCAAATGTTGCCAGGAAAAGGATGGATGAGAAATTATGTACAAGTTAACTTCTCATCAGGTTTGCTTTACTTAATGGTAATGTGAAGTTGCCTTAAATTACCTCTCAGACTTGGAGCAGAGGGTGTGAATTGCCCTGTAAATACTTTTTCTTTTTAAAATTCACTTCATTTCAAATTTGAAATTTATTTCCATTTACAACCCTCAGAAATGCATAGGAAGGAAGGAAAAAAAGTGTTGAGCCCTTAAAAACTAGGCCCAACACCACCACCCTTCGATCCCATGCCACGATTCTTTTACACTTTCTTCTTCTTCTTCTCGGATGTAAATGTAAAATGTAAATTGTGCTCGTAAATGGTAAATCATAAAGCAGGGCAGGGTTACAGAGTAGATTTCCAAAGTCTGGTTGATCTTTGAGAAGAGATGAAAAAATAAACCAACTTTTTTCCTCTCTTTCGTTCCTTAAATTATGAAAGGAGGGTGGTTGGTTGGCTGTGGAGTGTAAATAACTCTGTCGCTGGTAAAATAACATGTGCACCTTACTTGTAACGTAATGTATGCACAATAATACCTCATCCCACTACGTATGTACTCTCAATCAATCTCGACTCTCAGTTTGCTTTCCTTTCTCCTTCATTTATTTTATTTATCAAGGAGCCAAGAAGTTGTGTAATGTGCAGAGTCGTATAACGTAACGTAACGTAACTTTACGTAACTTAATGTATTCATTCCAGAACGGTTTTAAAATTTTAGAATTTCCATTTTTGAACACTTGGATTTTAAAACATGGTGAAATCGAACTCCAATAAAAGGGACCCTGTTATCCTCCCATGAATAAAGATTTTAAATATGCTAAGGGACGACCACTCTGGGTCTGATGCAGTATGGAACCATTTGTCACTTTGTTCCTACGTATGTAGCGTATGTAGGCAACATATCTAGTCAAGATTGCCACATGTTTTACCCATCCTCGGAAGAAGATAGTGTTACGTTTCTCCACTAATTTTTATGACCAAACATAACCTAACCCAACCGACTTTACGTTTACATGTACATATGTCTGTACGTAGCTGGGAACAAGTGTGTAATGTAATAACAAGTAGAATATATTTCTATATTGTACTGACTGTTACTTGTTATTCTCTCTGGATTGGGGAAGGTTGGGTGTGTATTTAGTTTCCGTTTAATGCATGCATAATAAGACGGACGATGAAAAATGCTACCATTTCCTCATAATTTGTTTAATCTTTTCTCCCCTTTAATGTTTTTCACTTCAAAGGAATCTTTACACGAGAGATACTTTTGCAAATGAAATTTTTCAAAATTTCCTTCCCTCATACCTATGTAAGAAATAGCTCAAAAATCATCAGACTTGTGGCTTACTTCAAGTTCAAATTGCGCATAACTTAACTTATCTACGTGCGTATATACCTTGAAAAACTAATATTTGTACGTTCTTGTGGTGGAGGAACGTCTCGGAATTTTAATTCGTACAGACAGACCAAAGTCTAAAGAATTAATCGAGACGGTAATATAATGGAGCAATGCATACCTTTTCCTATTACTCACAAAGGCTTCTTCTTTCATCTTTTATATTTTCACTCTGATTTTATTCTGCCTTTCAAAATCGGAATTACTTACTTGGTCTCGTGGTTGGTGGGATAAAATAACGTGAAATGATGAGATTTATGGAGGGAGAGTTGCAAAATCTTCCTCATCATTTCTCGAGAATTTGTTTAATCATCTCCTTCCTCCAAAATTGTTTTATTAAAGGGAACGAAATTTAATTTAGATGTGGAGTCAGCGTTTCGGTTTTTGGGTTGGAAAAGAGAAAATTTGTAATTTCAGGGGTTCGACGTCTCCAATATTTCGGGAGGAATAGTAGTTATGTAATGGCAGAATTTCTCTTACATATTTTCACCATTTTTCCCAGGAGTGAAGTTGACGTTGACACCTGGTCATTTTTCATGGCATTGTGTCACCTCATAATTTTTATTGTGTTTCGAATCGAGAGAAATTGACCCTCATCAATTCTCCCCTTTTGTTGGACACCTTTCTAAATGGATTGCTGCCTACTACATGAACCAGACAAGTTGTCGCATAAAGGAAAAAAAGACGGATTCACACTCTAGAAAAATAAATATTTAGGGAGACAACACACTTTGAGTTGGAGAAAAGAAAAGAAAAATCAATCCTTTTCACCCTTATTTTTTCCCGATAAGATATTTACCATCTAAAATTAGCAAAACTTATGTAACCCAAAAATAAATTTGAACACTTTTGAATCAAAATTATCTCAATTTTTGCTAAATTTATAAAAATACTAAATTTGAATTTTTCCTCATTTAAAATAATGTAACACAACAAGCTAGATAACTGCATGGGCACAAAAGAAAGCAGCCCATCACAGCAGGTCGCTTCTTCTTTCTCTCTCAGCAATAACTCAACCTGTCCATTTAGCAGTCAACAAGGCAACCCATTCACTTTCGGGCCTTGGAGACATCACATCATCCGTCTAGGCTAAACAAGCATACAAAACTTTCCCCATTGTCATTTCCTCTCTCTCACCGATTCACCGAACAAAACACGTCAATATATTTTACCTTTATGGAAAATCACAATCAGGCAAATAAAATATCCTCGTTGTCCTCTTTTTAGCACGGTGTATCGCCTCCTTACTTACTTAGTAGTCAGTCACATGCATATGTATCTCGTACTCATTCACCCTCTCCCCTAAATAAACAAATGGATGGATGGATGGATGGTGTAATGCTCTCGCTGTATGAATAAAATAATAACATATCCGGATGGATCTCTCGGGTTTTATGAATAATGAAACATCGCCGGGACAACAATGCGGGTGGCGACAACGACAAATCTCTTTTCTCACTTCCTCACCCTTTGCCGGTAAAATCTGCTTAAAAGCATTTTTAACCAGGTCTCCCCGTATCAGAATTAACAATTTAAGTGCAGTTTTATGGTCTGTATAAGAATAAGAAGAACTTGATTTAAGTGATAAATCAGTTTTCTTTCGCCTGATTTATGTCTGTGACATTTCACCAGAGTTGACAACTGGATTTGGTGGGATGTTAGGTTGGACAGGGAGAGAAGAAAAGAAAAATATTTATTTTGCACACACATTCGATTTCCTTAAAGCCACCCACCTACTTACTTCCCAAGAAAAATGATTAATTTCAAACACCCCCAAGAAATTTGCAAAACATTGGAAGCTCCAATATCAAAACATCATTAGTTATTTTCTTCATCGGATGAATTATTAAGTGCTTTTTTATCATCGCTCTACTCTACTCTCATCCTATTTTCAGTTTCGTAGAGGTTTCTTTTTTTGTCGAGAGAAATCCTGCCTTTAAAAAATGAGCAAAACCTGAAAAAAGTCGAGGTGATCCATTTATCAAGAAAGAGAGAACGGAAGTTTGGGAAGTGAGGGACAAATGAGTACAAGTTATGTAAGCATACCATTATACGCCACCGACATGGATACTCTTTTAAAATCCAGTCGGTAAGTAAGTTGGAAGCTGGGACGGATCGCATTCTTTCGAAATTTTATACACAAGACGAGAATCTTCGAGCTGGAGATCACACAAGAATTTTTAACCAAGTCGAGAAAACAAATGGTGCTGGATACCAAAGTGTCACGGCGTAAAGTCTTGGGTGAAAAAAAGAAGGAGAGAAATCTTCTCTTGACAGGAGACTGATACTGATTTGTCAAATTAAGGGGAAAATAAATAAAAAAAAATCAGGTTTTTTTGTAAATGTGCGAATTTCACGCCAAATTTAGAAATATGGATGATAAATCTTATTCGTAAAGTAAGAAGATATTGATGACGATCTGCGATTATTATTTACAATATTATCAATCTGGCGACCAAGCGACAGGCGACACGAGACGACGGCAGGAGGATAACAATAAAAATAAGAAAGAGCAAAGTCACTCTCCATCCCCTCCTTCACATTTTCTTCCCATGTTAACATTATTACTACATTTATTATAATACGACTGTACACTGAAGAAAAAAATCCACCCCCGTCCGACCTGTCACCGTGTCGGAGCCTCATCGTGATCGATTCCAACATCTCGTCCTCGTCCAGTCCACTTCACAATAATTTCAACAACATAACAACACAATGAGAAATGAGAAGCATGCCCCGTCCAGGTTTATTTAAGGACAACCTTGTTAGATTCAAATAACAAATAGGTATGTACTTACAGAGAGGGAAATGAGAAAGGGTTCCAGATCCAGAGAGGAGAGCAATTTAAAATTGTCATCCCTTTTTCTAATCACACACACAACGACTACCTGCCTTTTTAGTGGAGGAGGAAGGCTTACATTACGGAAATTTAATCAGAATCGGATTTAGGTGACAGGCATGAAGAATTAATGCAGGGGACGAAACGACATCCGACCCAAGGACCAAAAACTCATTTGTTTCTGAGCGAGTTTATTTCATTTGTATGACTTTCGCCCCGGAAATATGAATTGGAAACTTTATATTAAATTTAAAAATAGTTAGGTTGAATGTGTTCATCTTTCAATTTTCTGAAATTTTAAACCAAGCATTTTTGAAAGTCGTATAAATCTCTCAATTATTTTGCATTACACACAACTTCAAGTCCTCTCCTCCCTTTTCCTTCTGCATAATACAAATTCTTCGTGATGATGATGCCATGACATAATAAAAAATAGCCACGTTTTTCATCATCCACCTCGTCCCTTCAAGTACAATTGAAAGACTTTATTACAACTTTGTAAACACGGACAGACATTTCCATAGTCTACGCATGCATACCATCCCATACAACACTTTTTTTACCACGGCGGCGCCATTTGGCGGTCCACTGCAGCCGAATTAATTGTTCCATGGCATATTTTACGAGATGTTCGACTTAATACGAAGTGAGTGGTGGAGCTATGGAGCTATTTCTACATGGAATCCATCCATCCATTCACGGTCATAAATGTATTGTTCAATTAGATATTTCACCCGATTCAATAAAGCGTCACCACCAAGCACTTAAATCTCCTCACCTCACCTCACACAACGCGAGCGACTCTTTTAAACGGTTATGACTTGACATGACATGAACCTGACTTGGTTGGTTGGTTGGTGCCCATTATACAGAAAGTGACCATTCCCACTCCTTGATCCATTCAAGTTTAATATAATTTCAATAATTCTATCGTAAAATTAAATTATGTGTGTTTCACCATACTTTATATACATCCCTTCATCACGATGAGTGAGTAGATACAAAACTTTCCTAAAATCTCACCACCACTAAGGTTTTATTGAATTAGCGAAAAAAAGATGAAATATTATGACTTTGACCGACCAGCTTGACCCGTCGTCGTCATATTCATATTATGCAGCCAACTAGTCATAACTATTTATTTATTAATCCCCTAAAAATTTAAAACTTTGTACGCAAAATCGGCTAATTTCACTTATCCAATCCACTAACTAAAACTGTATGAAGTAAAAAAAAACAGGGTATTTATTATTTATCATCATTTATCCCTGTTAAACGGTTAGGCTCATAATTGATGGGGTTATTCCACCCATCACATCACGCTGCATGTATTTACTTCACATACGTATACATGCCTCGTTAGCATATTTCACGTTAAGTATTTTAGATGGTCAACAACTAATCGTATAAGAGCAAGACATCAATATTCCTTCTCAATAATATAATTTAAGCAAAGTTGGTTAGTTAGTGTGGTGTAGTGACCACTCAACCCGAGTTGACTTGTCTTCGCGTCTTTACTTTATTACAGAGGAGATGAGATGTCATGTCAGCATGGCATCATGGTTGCATTATTTTTTACACAGAAAACACAAGACGAGGTTGAGGTTGAATGTTAAAACTTAATCTTTGAGACGGAGAGAGACCACTGTTATGCATTACGGACGAGACATAAAGAAAGATGCATAAGGCACAAGCTGACTTGTTGTTTGTTACTCGCTTTTTCTATGTACATTATTGCATCGCATGTCGTGTAAAGAAAAAAAAGTATGGTATAATAGCAGGGCGGAAAACAAGATTGAACTTAACTCGGTATGTATGAAAAAAATATGATGGGGGAAGAATGAATGCAACCGAATTTGTGGTTGTGCATAAGTTTTATGTGACAATTTTGTGTCACGAAATTTTTTAAGAAATTTACTAAAAATAAATTATGAATTATTTTTTTAAATACATTTATCTTGTGCTTAATATGGGAGAAAAACATGAGTATGAAATCATTTAGTATCCTCGAGGTCCAAGGGCGCATTCCTGTTTCGAGTCGGGACGGTGTCTTAATATTTTTGGAAATATTCGTAATATTTACGAACTAGTCGGCAACATAGCCAATTCATGCATTAACCATTACAAACAAATAACCAGATCATGTCCAATAAATATATGCACTTCTAATCGGTGCGGCGTATAATTAAACCAGTGGCAAAGTAAAAACCGCAGTCGCTGGCTGTCTGCTAAATACCACTCGTCTTCTACTAACTACTACATACTTCTTCTCCATGTCGAGAGTAATGTGTCTTTAACCGACTTTCTATAAATAAAAGATAACACAATTTAAGCACTAATTGGACCAAACGAGAAGAACAAGACAAACCACAGACGACAGAAATAGAGCAGACAAGGCCTTATCAGTAGCAACAACTTGTTGTTACATGTCTCCTCGGCTGGAGGGAAAATAAATATCCTAATATCAAGGTTTAATTATTACTCGATGATTTCACTCATGCTGAATAAAACGCTATGAATGATAACATTTTTATTTATGCAGAGTTGTAGACATTTGAGTGCGTAGAATTATATTTTTTTATTTTAAGGTATCCTCCAACCTATCAAAATCGTAATAATACCTAATAACCCACCCCATCAGCCACGCTATCCAAAAACCCCCATCCAAAAAGGGATCCTTCTTCCCTCAATAAAGCAAACTACAATACAAAAAAACTTGATAACTCAGAAGCCAAGAATAGAGGGCGAGGAATTATTAGTACTTATAATAAAAAGCACTTAGAACCCATTAACACATCATCATCAAGCCAACAAAACCCAAAAGCCAGTGTCCATCAGCTTCTTCTAATTTCTTGTTAAGCCTCCTTAATGAACATCTCTCTCCTATGTCTTGAGAGCATTGGCGACACACACATAACACGCTCTAAACCTTTTTTCCTACGGAGTAATACATATTTAAGAAGAAAATATAACCCTCTCGCCATCATCCACCTTACACTTTTTGATAACTTAAATAGTTTAGTTGTTAACTAATCCACGGGGAGAGAGGGAACGAAATAACGCTACTTTACTTCCCACTCTCGCAGGTCAACGTCAACGCGTCCTTGTTTACTTTCAGGGATTAAAGTCATCACATCTCACATCAAATGTCAACTCTTTAACACTGCTTAGCACTAATATCTCCTGACACTAAGAAAGAAACTCTAAACTGCGAGTAGCAGTGGCAGTAACTATTTAAGTAACCTTTGACAGGTCCACCTGCAAAATTGTGAGTACTAGCTCATTCCACGACTTGATGCCTCGCCTCAGCATTTTCCATCTTTCAACAAAACTATATAACCCATAATTTATGACTCCTCTCTTCATCTTTACTTACTTACTTTTCCAAATTACGTGAAATGACTATGCACGAGAGAATCAGAAGAGAAGAGAACTCTTAATTCAATTTATTTTAAACTTTAGTAGTCGCACAATAAAAAAAAGAAAACAGAACGAACTGTTGGTTTTTAGAGTTGCCATTTAAAATTAAAATTCCATCATGTTCCGGCAGTAAAGTTAATGTCATCGTGATGAGTTTGCTTATACAAAATAAATGGACGACATTATGTATAAAAAGATTTAAAGACACGGCCGTAAAAAAAGAGTATGTACGTCTTCTTACTTGTTCATTTTATCGGAGAGAGATAAGTAGAGTGGAGACGTAATAAAAGCGCAATTTGGAATTTGGATTGGAGATAAAAACAGAAAACGACATAGTTTCATCAGTTGTAATCATAAATTTGGGGGAAAAACTGCAAGAGTCCGAGACGTGGTGGTTGCTCCCGTTAATTCATTCACTTCAATTTCAACAACTTCTTCTTCTTTTTCTTCTTCTACTATACTTGTCCCAAAATAAGTCGTCGACGACTGCTCCTCCTCGGTCTCTTTATTCACTGGGAGGAAGAAATAGTGCATAATTCGTGGATGGAAGAGATGCTGAATTCTTTTTTAAATCGTCAAAACACCCGAGCAAACTTGGTGGCTTGGCTTTTTCCCTCTCGCCTCGCACGCAGCAGATTTACGAGAACCATACGATATGTTTTGTTTACTTCATTAAAGACTTGGTAACGTAACGTACGACGTAAACCAAGCTAAACTTGCATGGTTGGTGGCAAGCAGAGACAGAGAGATTTCTTTTCTTGAAGTCAAATGGGGTCATAAATTGAATTGATTGTTACACAAGAAAGCACCGAATTCTTTGGCCAAACCTTCGAATTAAGAGATTAACCTTTACCACAGTACAGAGAGCGACTAACTAAACTAACTAACTACCAAAAGGATGGATGGATGACGTGATTTAATGTGCCACCAAAAACTAAAGGACTAAACCAACCAACCAACCACCCACTTTTATTTTGGAATAGTGGTCTCCCTAAGAATTATTATTATTCAACGAATCACCCTTTTGAACGGAATAAATAAGTTGATCACACGCGTTCATTCCACCAAAATCTGAACTCGTCCTAATCGAACAAATGTCAAAATATAAGCCGGCATGTGTCAGAAATAGGGCTTTTGATGAGAAGAAGACAGCCATAAAGAAGCCATCGATAGAGAAACCGTTTAACCACACCACGCATTGATTCAACGTCACCCACGCCACGTCCCCAGTCCCCACACACAGAAAACGAGTTGACATGCGACATGACAAGTGTCAATCTAACCTGAATGGTAAATAGTGTGGATCAAGGATTTTTCATACAATTAGGAAGAAAGGGTTCCAGAAGTTCATACGCACACCTGCCTTATCTACTCAAACCTTTCAAAATTTTGGAAATCTTTCAATTTCTGGGACCAATTTCCACGAAATATGTGTTCCCTTCTTATTAACATTTCCACTAATAATCAAATCACCACCTGTGTCTGTCTATGTTATGTTTCCCTTAAACCAAATTTATTTAAATTTAAAATTCCCCTAGATAGCAATCACTCTTGAAGGAAAAGCTGAATATTTTCCAATTTCAGATTTCCATTCCTTTCACACACCACTTAAACCCATGGATTCATACCCTTAAGGGATTTTCACACCAAAATGAGACCCTAACTAACATATACGCAATCTCACGGGTACAACAAGGAAGACGTTCACTCACATGTACAAAATCAAAACTAGTATGATAAATAAACATGGTTTCATTACTTCAATGTGGTTAAAGCACATAACAGAATGGAATCAATTCTGGACCCTGGAGAAGGAAAATGCTTATAAAAGTCTCTGATTAACGCCTAACAAGACGACCAAGCTCGTTCTTCTTCCTCCTTCCAACTGCAATTCAATATTTTCTATGTAGCCTCGGAGGAAAACATCAAACTCATCAGCAGCTGTCATGAGCCATTTGCCTTGATCAACAACCAGTTCTTTCTTATGCAGTACAATGTATGTAATAATAATACAAACACACTCCTTCTTCTTCTTTCTAAGTCTCGTTAAGTAATTTACATCGGATAACCGACCGGGTTTGGAGAGAAAAAAGGACGATTGAGAAGAAAACCGGTATGTAAACCCGGCCTAGCACGATTTCTTACCATGCATGCCCATCACACTTTATTGAACAGAGATACAAAGAAGAGAAGAAGAAGTTCCAGAAATTGCGTAAAGGCAAACCTACGAGGAGAGGAGGGAGTCGTCGTCAATCGTCAAAAGTAAATGAGCCCAAAAAATAAAAACTACAGAATCCATCCGATCATTCCAACCACCTCGAGGTGATGCGGCCAACACTTGTGTTTACTTTGGTATCAAACTCTTTTTATTTCAATTTTCCATCATTTTCTTACTGGAGGAAGGAATCAAAGCAGGATCAAAGATGGGCCAATCATCAAAAATCAAGAGAGGTGGATTACACAGATGAGATGCCTTTTTATTTATACTGCTCCTCTAACTAACGAGGAGATGAAACAATTCATTGTTTTCATTATTTAGAGGCCATGTTACCATTAAACGAGTAAATAGAGGAGGAGGTTCAATCACATCACGTCACTCGGGTTAATCAGCCTTTTAAATTATTTTTACAAAATGGTCGCATTCGGATTGGTTTGTCGGCGTAATGAGGAAGATGAACAAGGTATGCCGATTAACGAAAATCGGATGTGCGAATTTTGGCCCGATTTTATAAGCAAGAATTTTCATAATCTTACAAGTTTTCCTGCATTTTACAACTTCAGGAATGGGGGACTTACCTGCAATCAAGTAAAAAAAATCATCGTTAATATTAATCATTCATTTATCAAGGTACGTAACAACTTTCCACAATTTTATGATAATTACACTAAACAAATTAGTCACACCGTTTTTTTGAAATGTTTACTACTTTTTAAATCTAATGATATTTTCTTGTAAGTTTTTTTTATCCATCACACACACATTTCGTCTCCCACAAAACCATAAGCTTGTCATGAAACCCTTTTGCACCTCATTATCTTAATTTGCATACATACATACTCCTCAGTCAGAAGTAGTCATGTTCATCCTTAAAGCCTGGAGTAAGTGTGGAATTCCTCATTTTTTTCACTGGCTTATTAGCATGTCTCTCCCATTATTCCGGTCCAGCGAGCAAGTAAAGTTACACCCGTTGTTACACCATGAACAAATACGCACATAAATACTTTGTCTTTAGGTCGAGAAATGGAGGAATGAATGGAAGATGGGAGCTTATGTTTCATTTAAAAAAAAAACGATCTAATGAAAATTTTAAACGTTTAATTAAATTTCTCAAAAATTCTAATTGGAGTTAAAGTGACACGAAAAAATATGCTCAAGAAAACTAAATGTATTTTGTCACAATAACAATGCTTTCCTAAGAACAAAAATAAGCCCGGTATTTCATTTGATAATACACATCCCCGAATTATGCCCAGTCTTGGCATGCATACATAAATTAAAATAACGTGGCCAATGTCCGGAACTAAAGTGAACTTGGACCATATTTATTTTCATTTATGATTTACGATCAAAAATTCTACCTTTTGCTTTAACAACAACACAACACCTTTACTTACACTTGTCAGTTATAATATTTCCACGATACAATGCCTCGCCTCAACCCCTTATCTTCTTTAAGACAACATTCCAACGTTAGCCGTGTCGTAAAATTGAATAAATATTTATGAAATAAAATAGAAGAATTATTAATTACTTTTCTTTTATTATCTCAATAAATGAGAATTTACTTCCTTCTCTCTCGCCAAGCCGTTAAAAGTGCGGGTCAGTGTCGTCTCATTAATAGTACTAAATAGGCACTCGTTTAATTGTCTCTTTTCTTTTTAACACTGCACGGACCAGGGACTCCGGTCGTAAAGAAGCCAAATATGTTTCTTAAAAAATAATAATTTTTCTACCTCTTTTTAATAATCACATCCATCACTATATACCCCTAACCGGGTAGGAAATGAAAAAAAAAATTGTACAGATTTCCATTTTAAGAAGCCATCATCCGTTATAAGTCGAAATTGGTTAAGCCAACCAGCCAGCAAACCTTGACCTGACCCTCCTTCTCCTCCTCAGAAACTTATTTCAGCCAAATAAAAACAAGCCTCCTCATCATAAATTGGAAACAATGGGTCCTCCATTGTCCATGCTAAAGTTGGTACTTTGACATAAATCACATCCCTCACTCACTTTCTTCCAAACACCACAGGACAGGGAGGGATGGTGCGGAGAGCTGAAAACAATGCTCAAGCCAGGACCTTAGCTCAGAATTTTATTGCTTATCCACCCACCACCACCCGAGATGGTTGTTACTGGGAAGAAGAAGGCAAGGGTCATTTATTTTTATTTTATCCAGCCAAGAAGAAGCCAAGGAATCGTTTCTTGCTGCACAAAGGGAACCTCTATGTACACAACGGACACTTGGCCACACCTCGGACTCAAGGGGACAGAGGAACTAACTGGTAACAAATATTGTTAGATGCGTATACCAGTTAAGAAGAGATGACGATGGCGGTCATACTTTAGTTTAGGTTGGCATGTTCCTTATTAGTTGTTAGTTTGGGACACGAAGAAGGGACGGAGGTAATCCATCAAACCGCAGGAAAGAAAGGGAAAAACTTGGGGAAATTTGTTCGGGACTTGTACACGTAGTAATAATAATAATAACGAAACAAAACGAAACCTATGGCATTTTGGGAATGAATTCTTCCTGCTTCTCAGCACTCTATCCATTTCCAGGTCATTTTCCGCGTGTCGTGAAGAAGAAAAGGGACGAGTCGTACAAATACGTGCTAGCAAACTAATGATGTAATATAACCAAATGCAGTAGAGATGGACAGACAAGACGACGTACATATAAACTGCTGGGCAGTTTAGGGGGGAGGGAGAGGATTTAAGGAGCCGGGCCCTTACAGATTGATTTTTCTGGATGTAATTGAAAAATGCATAGTATTTACCTATAAAAAGAAGTATCTATCATATTCAAAAATGCAGATTTTTTTTATTTCAGGATTTCAACTAATACAATTTTCAAAAATGTTTTACAAACTCAACCCTTTCTTTCATTTCGCAACAATTTATCAACATTTCCATCTCTCTCATCAAGACCACCGATTCATCATCATCATCATCATCATGCCTGTAAATATACACTAGTTAATATTTAGTTTCCCAGTTGGAGGAAAAATGAACTTTTACTAATAGTCAGCATCACAAAACTACCTAAAAAAGTCAATCCTGCTTCCAGAACACTTTCCATTATTGAAATTCTTCAAGAAAAAAAATCATTTACAAAATCCAGTATTTACAAGATGCCCATGTTAAAATGGTCGTTTAGCTTTCATCTCGCTTAGCGGAAAACTGGGCGCAATTCTAAAAGTCAAGTGTTTGGGTACGGCTTCCTCCTCTAAAAAAGAAGGAAGATGGCAATAACAATAAGTAATAAGTGGATGGATGTATGGATGTTGTTGTTGCATACAATATGCAACCGAAAGAATATGTGTATGTACATGGACGAAATAACTATACGTCGGTCGGAGACGACGTTACGATCGTAAAATAAATTGTGGTGATAATACGCGACTATTGGACCCAGTGGACCATTACATTATTTCTAAATTCTATATCATCCAGTTGGCAGGGCACAATATGTACGTCTGTCTGTACATATAGCTGAATTTCTTAGAGGCAATAAGGCACAAGAGAGAGAGAGAAAAGACATGCAAACTGTTGAGTAACAGTTTCTTGGTTTCTTTAATGGTTACTTGCTTGTACATGTTTTTCGGGCACAGGATATCACCATATCGTACTTGCAAGAAGAGTAAGATATAAGCAATTTAAAATCTAACCGGAATTATTCGAAATCCTTTGAGTAAAATTTAAAATGGAGCAAGAACAAGGAATAAGTGGAATGAATTGGATGGGAATTGATTGACTTATTTATGACACTGCTCTGCTGTCTCTATTTTCGGGCTAAATAAGGGCAACTCAAAGACTTTGTACCATACAACTTTTGACCAAGTCAAATCGAGGAATAGGCCAAACCAAAATATGAAATATTTGTTAGAGGTTGAAAATATATCCAAGTTACAGGGATCCGTCGGGTCGGGCCCCTTTTCCAATTTAAAGTGTCAACAAACAGTAATAAATTCATTGTGTGCCGAGCACAATATTAGTGTCAATGGAGAGGAAATCCCATTATTCTTCAAAACTTGGTATAAAAATGGATACAATGGAATACAAATACAAATGTGTAGGAATCATTTTCAAAGTGCTCAATTAATTTGACCGTCATTTTCATATTAAGAAATAGTTACAAATTAAAAATACATTTAAAGACATATATACATTTTGCATTTATTTCTTAATATCAGTTACCCAAATTCTACACACATCGTTTAATTAAACTCACATGTACAATTTTACTCGATCGATTTAAATTTATTTATCTCTTTCCCTATCCAACCAAACTCTGTATCCATCCGTCCTTGTAACAAATTTCCATATTTACCTCGATCCGACAACTTACTTGCCACCGTTCCAAAACAAATATTAGTTTGGAATCCAAACCACCCACCCACCAACCAACGCGCTTGGTTGTCACCAAGTCATACACGCACGCAGAAATCATGCTCCTTCTTATCTTAAGAAGTCAACTTCTTTTTGCATCGCCCGATTTGCCAAACCGAATAAGTTACACGGACCGATGAGAAGAGAAGCCACTCGGGGAAACAAGATGTGAAAATTGTGTAAGAAAACAGAAATCTCGAACGCTCCTGCCAGTACAAAATTCCTGTCGTCTGTCTCTTTCCCTGACGAGATAATCAGTCCATTCGACACAGGATATCCATCATCAAGACACATCTCGCTCAGCTCCCACTTGTGTACACAGCAAATAAATCATGATCATCTCATCTACAAAATTTAAAATTTTGGCTGAAAAAAAAACCATCGGAAAAGCGGGGACACGAGGAGGGAGGCAATAGTACGAATAAATGGAGACTCAACCACCCACGACATTATACTGACTTATTGCTACTTACATACATAACTATGTACAAGGCTGACCGACTAATAAATTCTGCCAGGAAGAAGGAATACATATCTAAGAACAGTTATTTGAGACTAAAATTACTCCAAATTCTTCATCTCCAACAATAAACGGGACCGTTTGGCTTTTTTCTAGTTAATGCAAGGAACACATGCACTCGCCTAATTTGTCCTGCTGCATGTTGCCCACTCCACTTGAGAACGTTTTGTTCTTCTGTGACTAGATCAAACTCTCGTTAAAACCCTTCCCATCTATTATTTCTCTGGCTGAGATAATTTCATTCAAGTCGAGAAGAAGACAGAGTAAAAGTAAATAAAGCATTTCGTAATAATAATGATGATGACGAGATGGTGGGGTTTTGGTTGCTTGCTGCTTAAAATAAGTGAATTTTGAATGTCTGAAAACCTTATTTCATTCCAGAGAGAGGTTGGAATCGTGACAGCGTTTCCATCCATTCCACTCGAATAAAATAAAGAAAGGCATTACAAAACTGATGAAGGTGAGTCAAGTGTATGTAAGTCAAGAAATACTTATGAAGGGCCGGCGCCTTCAAGTTCATCCACGCCAAGCCAAGCCACGCCACGCCACCACAGGCAACCAGAATATGATCTCTTACACTAAATTACGAATCTCATCTCATCTCTTTACCAATCCTTATTATTTACTTTGCCTACTCTTTCGAGACTTGGAATGAAGATCGACACGAAAAAATCAATCCAACCTCATTTGAATTTATGCACGAATTAATAATTTTCAATGAGAAAGTGATATGATGTAATTTAATCACATATTATTATTATTGTATATTTACTATGTGATGCCCATGAATAATAAGTGGACAAGATTCTTCACGCATTGGTTTAAAGTATTTTATTTATGAGAGCTTCATGTCTCGAGACGATAAATCAGACAAAAACAGTGACGCAAAGCTGGTCAGATTTAACACCCTTTCTTTCGCGTGCTGCTTGCTCCTGATGCCAACAAAAATCGTCACTGACTGCAGATATGTAACATGTTGTTGTCTTTGTAGAGTAAAAAAAATATAAAAAATTGTATTATTTTTTAAGAAACTTTTAACATGCAATTTTTAAGTCAAAGTTTTTATTTAAAGGTACTACCTACATTATATTATAAATTGTTACATCATCGCGTATATATAAATTCTATGCATCATGCACCGTGCATGTCGTCTACTCCTCCTTTTCCGAATCACAGGGAAAAAATCAGTGTTTAAATGGTTGCGTTGCGTTAGGAGTAAGTAAAACTTTGGTTTGGTTGTGGTTCAACAATAACACATGCATGCATGCAATCTTTGTAAAACTTTGGTTAAAATGCGATCCAATTTCAACAACTTTTTGGAATAAAGAAAGGCAAGGTGAGTGATGAAGGAAAAAAAGTGCATCATTGGAACTTGCTACCCGGGGTTTTATGCACGTTCTTCTGATGCTACATATTTATTTGCGTGCTATCAAATTTATTGCAGTTTATATGCTGCAATTCATATGCAGTCGTTGAGGACGACCCTTTCGCAATTGTGGGAAAAGCACCCACCCACACCAACCACACCACTTTCTTGTCTGGTTCTGCCTTAATGTGCCAATTACTGGTGTGCTGAGGGATTATTAGTCTGGTCATTCGGCTTGAGTTATGCGGGTTAGTTTTATAATATTTAATTCATTAATATCTGTAATGCGTAAATACATATGTCTACTTCTCATATTTTTTCTAGGATATGAACCAATTTGCGAATCTTGTCAAAATCTGCAAAACCTTCAGACCCCACAATTGCTTTAATTCCCTTAAAGAATAGAGCAATTAAACAAATCAGTGAGCATTCACGAGTACAGAGTTGTTTCATCAACAACCCAATCTAAAACTTTTTGATTAGACGGTTGACTGACTGCCCGGTGGTTGAGTACAAAACCTGGTAAAATTCATTTAATCAATTACTTCGTGAAAAGTAAGTATGTTTAAATGCAACCTGTCACTTTACATGACAAAGCTGCCGGAACTTAATTTAACTTCTCTGTTCTATTCTGTTCTTTTTTCTCTGCTCGTGTCCAGAATCTGGATTGAGATCAATTATCATCATCGAATCGAGTAAAAGTATAGAAAAAAATCGTGGTATGGATGAATCAAGTGTGGCACACACACCACACACACTCCAAAAATGTTGTGTATTAAATCAACATGCAACTACCTATTTTCCACTCCTCGAATAAATGCAAGAATTGAAAGGAAAAACGCAAAATTCGGAAATATCTAAATGTGGCCAAGAACTTGAAAATAACAAAAATAAATGAGACCAATACATGCACTGCACCCGATTTAGACATAAAAAACCTTGAAAGTTTTCAACTTTCCCAAAGTTTCCGAAACTTTTCAAAATTAGCAATTAGAAACTATTTATAATTCCCACCCTCCTGGTGGAAATGCATATTTTTATTTATCATCTCTTCCATCACGGAATCAAACCGACTTTCACTTCCAGCGTCGACATGGACGACGATGGAGTGTGAGCGAGTGGATGTATGTAACCATTATCGAGCAGCTTTGTGAGATGTCTGCAACTCTGCTCACCCTGTCACTCAAGGGACCGAAATGAATGATAGATTTCAAATCGGATAGAGTAAAAGTCACGCAAATTTCCACGGGTAAGCTTTCCACCAAGAAAAACCAACAAGGAAACGACACGAGCTGAATGTAGCTAGCAACTCAACCGAAAACTGTATAGAATTCGTGTCCGTGTATAAAGTGGTGGCGGTGGGTGATAAGTACTTATATACATAACTTTAACCCTCTTTTACTCCCTCTCCTCAATTCCGAAAAGTGATATGAAATGATATTATTACGCGATATCCCTAATTTCCATACAAATCATTCCCAACGGTTGAAACACGCAAGACTTTTGCTTTACTTGTAAAGCGTCGACTTCATATAGAATCAATCTTTTTGCTAAACAGTGCGTGAGGCGAGGCTTCTTCTTCTTTCCTTCTTCCTATTTCCGATCCAACTGGCAGCCATATGACGTCTCGTCACACATGATTATCCACTCGGTCGAGATCACCGTCATCAAGATAAGCCCACCAACAACTAAACCCTTCCTTCATCTGAATCGGATGGATAATCCGGGATTGAAATTGAGACCAAAACCACAAAGACGTGCATACAAGTAGCTATTTTATGGAGGGAGGTAGATTTGCGCACCATTTTTTACATCCATACCTTTAAGATCCCCCTCAAATCAAAAGATGACGACGAAAAACGAGGAGGATGATGAACACTTGTCCTAAACAAGATTCAAGACTGGAATTTTTATCCAGCTGCTGCTACTTACACTCTGATACTCATCCATCCATCCAATCCAACCATCTCGCGTAAGTATTCCATCACTCATCATCAAAAGAATAAGGAGCTAACGAAGGCAACAATACAATGGGAAATAAAGCCAGGAACATGCCCATTTGTTAGGGCAAGAATATAGGAAATCACAAGACATAGACGACGACCGGGTATCATATCCTACTTATCATGTGATCCCAGTTTGATACACTTTTGTTGTAACCCATCGCATTTGCATCAACTTGCTCCACATATCGAATTATTTGGTTTCGAGAAGGGTTAACTGGAGAAAAATGGTGTAACCCAATATCTGAATAAGACGAAGAACCTTCATCTCTTCTTGACTTGTGTGTGAAGAAAAAGTCTTATGTATTCTTTAACATGTTGCTTTGCTTCTTGTTGCTCATCATCATCTCATTCCATGACATGACACATCATCTTTCCTCTACTCCTCTTATTCTCCTTATGGACAAAACCAGAGGGGATTCTTCTCCTACTTGACTTTATCTTCTTCTTCCTTCAACCATTTATTCATCTCGACCGACTCGGCTTACCGAATGAAGAAAGAAATAAAAGACGAGATCCTTAACCAGGGCAGTAACAGCTACTTGAAAAAAGCTAACTAGCATTATATAAAAGATTTTTGAAATAAGAATTTCTCCATCAAATTTTTTACATAATTTTTCTCTCTCTTTTGACCTGATTTCACTTATTTAATTAATTAAAGCGATGATTCCTGTCTACCTGATGAGCCACACTAAATATTACTATCACTTCCTTAAACCTCTTCCAAAAATAACACACCCGAATTTCATCAAGATTCATAAAAATCTCCTAATTCACCCCTTGATTGATGATTGATTCATACAAGAAATCGGCACATTTGTTGATACCGTCCCAAAAATAGAAACACAACGGAGATGCTCGCTCCAATTTAAAAGGAAGCCCCGATCAACAACTTTTTCTCGAAAAAAAAACTAGACAAATTCCATCTCGGACTAATCCCAAGGAAAGTTCAGCGATACAAAGTCATATATCGTCTAACCATTCTGGTTGTCGATATTAAATAAAATTAACTTGACATTTTCTCTCCCTTCCGAAAAGCTAAAGTAAGCAGAGTATCTCATCTCAATCTTCACTTTACAAAAGTCAAGTGTCGTGTGGTTGTAATTTCGTGGGCGGAAGTGCTTCTGCTTATCTATCATATACATAGAAAAATAAAAGCCTTCTTATTTCTACTGATCTTCATCTCGTCACCGCTACAGAACAAACCTCTAAAAATATTCTCCAATTTTTTTTTTACCCAAAAAAATATTTATATGCAACAATTTAAATAAATTCTGAATCAAATCATCATAAAATTAATTTCAAACCCAACTCTTTTCTTTCGGTTGAGTTATTTCTCTCTGAAATGATAATTTGCCTAGTTCAATCCGGAGCCATGTGCCATTCCATTTGCCAATCTCACTACGGGAGATCACGACGACGAAATATACTATTTTTGTGCCCGTTTGAACATTTTCTTACCCGACCGACTCAAGAATATCATTACTTTTACCAGGCAAAGTCTTTTGATAATATATCAATCACACCTCATCCAAGTCAACCTACGCATGTTACATAAAGATAAAAATGGTTTGTGTACCCGGATGCCAATAATATGTATCTATCTCGGATTATGTACAGAAATGTATGCATGCGAGTCTTTCAATTAGGTCCAAATTTCACAACAAATCACATCAAACACGAGTGAGTACACTTAAATTTTGCATTTATTCTGGAGTATACAGCGCATAAATTTTGAGAGGCAGTTTTTTTTCGGGCTCTTCGGATTTCTTATGATGATGCATTTTTTATGCGGCGTGATTTTTCCACATTTTTATTATAAAATTGGCAAACGAAATTGAAAGTATTGGAACAATAATTGTGTAAGTAACGGTTGTGGTGGAAGAGTGTTTTTTTTTTCACGGAGTTTAAATAGATGTGGGTTTTGTAAGAGAGGAGGAACCACCACATTGTGCAAATATTCAATATTTATTGTATGTGTGACACTTGCAGAGTCAACAAACACCACCCAAAAAGTCATCCCTTATTACCTACTTAACTTTACGGCTTGATGTTCTAGGAGGAGACGAGACACACAACTTTTTCCGATTATAAAACCGATTCCGATAATGGTGGATTCCTAATGGCTTTTATGACTCCATAAATTTCAAGAAAACCGAGACGGAACGCACTTATGGGGTAAGTCTTAATTTAGTCGACTGAATCATTTCCTTCTTGTGTCTTGTTCTTTTTTTGTGAAAAAAATTGGCAATATCATCGTCATCTTGACTTGATTAAATTTGCAAATGGGAAGCAAAAAAAGATGTGAATTTTTCACAAAATCAATACAGAAGGTTAACTAGAAATTGTTGACATTGAAATTGTTGACATATTTTTCTCATATCGCATTTGTTTCGAGTTTTATCCCCTCGTTCCTTGTCACACATTTTTCTTATACATACATTTATTTGACGTTATTATTATGGCGCACGATGTTTGCATGCAACCGCAGATAACTACTTATCTCTCTCTCTGATTCGCCCTGTTTATCGAAAAAAAAACCGTCCGACATACGTCAGTCATATAATACATCGTCGCACTTGTCAATAACAGAAAATGAAAATAAATCTCTCTCTCTCTCTTCACACACAACCAGATGAAAAGTGTGTAACTATTTACTAAAAACTTTTCCAAAAGAGATAAAAATTACGAAAAAAACATCACCTGCAAAAGAATGTGAACAATCTACATACCAAACCCTTGAAAATGTGAGCCCTTACTTATTCCCGTTATGGATGTCAAAAAATGTGTGTACGATGCACAGTACACACCACGTTAGAAATTATGACAGGTAATTTCCATTAATTACTCAGATTAAGTAGAGAATTTATGAGGATTTTCATTTCACTCGTCTCAGAAATCCTGAAGAAAGAAAGACCCCATCCAAATGCGAGTAACTAACCAACCAAACCAAATTCCATCCACCCTCCCAGTCCACTTGACTCGTATAAATATTAGTTATTATTATACCACATTTCTTTCCCTACAAAAAGAAGCAACCCTTTGTTCCCTTCTGCCTGCATCCTTCTGCTACAGCCCAGTTCACACTTCACTTCTACATTACCCACACCCGGCTCTTTTCTAATATTCAGATCTAATTGTCTTTCTAAACTGTGAAGACTAATCTCTACTTGGAGAAGACAGCAGGTACTTAACTCCCAGAAATAGTTTACCTTCAGGCTCTCCCCTCATTCAGTCCTTAGCTTAACTAGCCTCCATCCATGGCATAACAACATTGATATAATCGTGAAACGCCGTGCCTCGTGAGGAACATAACAGCTCGTCCTACGAGAAAACTAGGGTCGACTATCTACTACGGCAGTATTATGTGTTTAGAATCAGTGGCCGCGGAAGTCGTGGGGACATCTGGGGACGTTAACATTGTAGGATTGGGGAGGGACGGGTTTATATAACATGGGCAGATGATGGGGACATCGAACAACCGTGGGGACATTGCCCCTCAAGCTTCCGCGGCCACTGTGTAGAAAAGGCCTTGGCTCGTCGTCGTATTTAGCTTGTAGTTGTGGTGTAGTGGTTAGAAAAATTCTAGCCCTGCATGGTTGTAGATGCATGTCTCAGATTTGGTTTAGTTACTTAGGTTGAGTTCCTTAGTAGAGAAGATGATAAGTGAACAAGGGAACTTTTTTCTCTTGGATGGAGGCTCCTACGTATGTATTCCTTCATCTTCATCTTCTTCCTTACCCACCTTGAAGTGAAAAGTAGCCTGAGCCTGATTCTTTCAAGGGCCTTTTTAACCAACAAGGCTGGACTGGAGTTCTTATGCCAGTACCTCTTCTAACTAACCGTTCATCCAGTTAGTGCGAGTACTTGAAACTCGTTTTCCAATCTTGAAAAGTCAACCTCGTTACAAAATTACTGTGGGTAAATAATCCAGGAGAGATTTTAGCGTAGGATTATCACTATTGCATCACGTACGAGGTACGTAATACGTACCCATAAAGAGGAATAGAAAGGAATCAAATTGTAATGATGGAAATCATTTTGTCATAATTTTCTTGGGAAACTTTTACCCAAAATGTTGTACGATTTCAGTTCATGATATAAAGCTAATCAATAACCATGATCTCGTTCCATAATAAATAAATGGTCACGTCATTTCCCTCCCGAAATGACAAAACACCCACTAAAACTCTGGTAGGGAGTCTTACAAAAACCTCCTCGCTTTTCTATTTGTTTACTCGTTTTCATACAAAAAAATAATTAATTAACAAAGGAATGAGTGTGACGGTGTAAGTAAAAAGTACAAATTCTGTACGGCAGCGGAAGCTCCCACAGGCAGACCCACGGTCGTTCTATTTCATACTTATCACCAAAAAGTAAAGTAAGCCACACACACACAGCGACAATAACAATACAGAAATAAATTGATTTCCTCCCACAAATGGATCGATAAGGGGAAGCGACAGCTGAATTTGTCATTTTCCGACTTATCTTTCTGCGGTTATCAGAAGAGTACAAACTAAACTACGTCTGACGTTCGTATGGATGACCTAACCTGAGCAAATTTTACTAGCACGCATATAAATATCGAAACTATTATTATTATTATTTTCCTCCCACCAGACCACATTATTTACAAAAGTAAGTAAAACGCTGACCAGAGGTGTAAATTCGTTGAATTGAGAACTGTTGGCATTCCATTATGAAGAGAGGAAGGAGCTAAATGGGAGTGCATACATGATACGAATAACGCCAAGAAGTTGGGTCTTTACTAATAATATGAGATCCCAGTCTCGAGGGAGGAATCGCATGTTTACCAATTAGCAACGCTACTTTTTATTTTATTTATCCCATACGACGACCACGACGACGACACACACTGTCTCACACCTCCATCCATTTTCACACCTGATTCATTAACCAGCAAGATACATGGTAAAGTAACAAATCAAATACTTAATGTACGTATGTACCTTGGTCTAAACTGCGTATACTTAAAGCAAACGCCAACTTTGTTGTCGAAATGGTGTGTGTATCATTTTTATTTTGGGCAACACGCATTTTACTTTCATTCCAAAATCACTTTTTCATACAGATTTCTTCCTCATTTTGTCGCAGGTTGCATTATTTAGGGCTAACAAGGGAACATACCGAGGTGTCCAACGAGTTAAGGGTCGACACCTATACCAAAATGACCACAATACATGACTTGCTAAACAAACTAATCGAATTTCCGTGTAAAAGTCACTTTTCGTCAAGTTGTGACGATATTTGTGACGAGCGCATGACCATCGCGTTGCCAGCGGGAGAGGTCGGCCGCTGAACCATCAGGTCGAAGAGAAGCGTCGTCGTCATCAGAGATTTCAAATTTTGAAAACATCTTGAAATTTTGAAAAAAATTTGAGAAAACTTTGAAATTTTGAGAAAATTTTGAAATTTTAAAGAAATTTTTGAAATTTTTGAGAAATTTTTGAAATTTTGAAGACATTTTTGAAATTTTGAACAAATTTTTCAAATTTTGAAGAAATTTAAAATGTTTTTCAAAATTTCAAGATGTTTTCAAAATATGAAAGAATTTGAAATATCTGAAGACGACGTGAAGACGACGACGCTTCTCTGGGTTCGACCTGTTGGTTCAGCGGCCGACCTCTTCCGCTGGCAACGCCATGGTCATGCGCTCGTCACAAATATCGTCACAACTTGACGAAAAGTGAATTTTACACGGAAATTCGTTCAGTTCGTTTAGCAAGTCATGTATTGTGGTCATTTTGGTATAGGTGTCGACCCTTAACTCGTTGGACACCTCGGTATGTTCCCTTGTAAGACACAATATGCTAAGCGTACATTTCGCTCATATAATATGAGTCATATTCATGAAATGATGTGGTGCACTTCTTAAAAAAACAAAGTTATTATAATTTCATCTCACTTACCAGTGGTGATCCGTTCGGATAATGGTAGCCTAAAAGACCAATGTTGATCGGGGTAGGATACGGCATTCCTCCAACTTCCAATTTTCCACCAGATCCACCTGTTCGAAAGAAAGAAAATAAAAATATTCAGCATTTTCTGCACAATTTTCTCCAATATCTTCTAATATTGATGGATGATGATTGAGGCATCATTATTAAATTATGTTGCATTGCTCATTTTTCTATTACATATTTATCAACCGATAAGGTTCACAAAACATTTTCCATTAAAATCAAATCCACCTTTGCGTGCAAACTCTTTTATCCAACAAATACACAAAACAGCACACTGTTTACTTTAAAAAAAATGGAAAGCATCATCATCATCATGCAGTCGTCAATTTGAACATCAACCTCCATGCTATCAATAATAATACCAATGCTATAATCTAGAGTAAAAAACAATGCATGTGCGATATTAAATGTATGTGCCCCTCCGTCTCTCCTGCTTGCAAATCATCACCTCCATTACAATAATACATACAACATATTGCACTTTTTAACAGCACGGCTCGTCGTCATCGGGTTTTGCACATATGCGTGTTTTAAGTTGTTGATATCGTGAATGGAGAGGAGCAAGTGTCGGCATTTGTTTCAACGGCGGTATCATCAAAAGAAGCAATAAATCCGAGATTAATGTTAACAAGCCCTTCTTCCCTCTTTCAACATCACATTTATTAAAACATGCCGATAATTTTGTGAGCCCTTTTCAACCAACCAGCCAACCAATAACCACTTGCTACATATTTATGCTGATGAAATCAATGGGTGCATTAAATAACGGGGTGAATAATACTCATCATCATTTGCCATTTTTTTACACTGCGACGCACACTTCATATGCATGAATAGCGTGATGATAGCTTTCTCTTGCCAAAATGGTATGCAAAATGAGTATACAAACTTGAACTTGGCATTGGATCAATATTAATATTAATATCTTCTCGTTTTTTGGGGGATTTAAATGATTTAAAAAATAATCAATTTATTATTATTCAACGCAATACGGAGTAATAGATATAAATGATAATTAGTCGGCGTGCCATGAAATTAGACGGGTTGTATAAGCCTATTTTATTTATTTCCTTAAAATCCTTCATATTATTAATCTGACGCTAATTTTGTGAAGGATGGGGCATCTTCCTGAAATGACCGACGCGAGACTAAAAGCATGCGGAATTAAACTGTGATTTTCAACGAATCAACTTTTAGATAATCAATTTATTTTTTAATCAGACGGATAAAAATTCCAATTTCGTCCGAATCGATCTTCTCTTCCCTTTATTAGTCAGCTCTTCTCTTAAAAATCGACTAAAATCATCTTCTTTTGACCTGATGAACTGACAATCACCTCTCCGTGTTGGAAAATTGTTTCTAATTAAGTTGCCTCAAGCCAACAGGCCAAAGAGGAGTAGTAACCGGCTCATATACATAATCATAATAACAAGCAAATCAATCAATCACACCTCTTTCTCTCCTTTGTCCTCATTACTCGCAAGATGGATCATCGCCTCATTTTTGGTGTGGTCAGCCCATTTGTATAAATTCTCTGTAAAATCCGTGACTTTATGGTTTTCTTAAGGAAACAAGTCTCTCTCCCACCATATTCTAAAGTTAGACATGCATTTCGCAATTCTTTAGGCAAGGAATCTTCTCGTTAGGTGTAAATCAAACTGGTAAAATAATGACGATAATAATAATAATGGAGAAGAAGAATAAGCCTCGCTTATTTTCTCCAAGACACAAGTCCATAATAATAATTCCAGATTTTAATTTGACAACGGGAACGAGGAGCATAAGAAAAGAACAAGTCTGGCTAAAAAGATCTCTCCGAATCTCTGTTTCATTTCGTATATACGACTTTTCTTACTTAGCTCTTCTCCTGGAGGAGGAGGAGGAATGCTTACGGCATTACATAAGAAGGAACACAACAACCTGCCAAGTCAAGACCCCTCTTCCAATCCACTATTACTACTTGCTTGAGCTTCATATTAGAAAAAATAGCAATAAAAAATCTTAGCTTTCTTTCTTTCTTAAAGCTTTTACAGCTTCTTGTCGTACTTAACGAGGAGACTCAGCAGCAGCAGCAGCCGCGTTAAGTCCAAGTTATATCAAATCAGGATCAGTCAGCTAAACCAACCACCAAAGTATAAGACCAAATGTGTGTAAAGGGTTGGAACCCTCCATCATATTATCAACATCTCGTTTTGAACACTCATCCTCTTCTTCCTCGCCTTCGTCGTCTCTCCAGTCGGGATATGATTTCGTATAGTACAGATATTTTTATAATATTTTCCATTATTACCACCATCACTTGCTGGGTTTATATATCCGCCTTTAAAGAGTTCCATTCCATAGCTGACTTTTCTTTCCAAATAAAAAGTGCACTT
The DNA here is from genome assembly GCF_002217175.1 of Folsomia candida. Lineage (NCBI taxonomy): Eukaryota > Metazoa > Arthropoda > Collembola > Entomobryomorpha > Isotomidae > Folsomia > Folsomia candida. Next base: position 1,841,409 of record NW_019091194.1, on the reverse strand, counting down.
TAGATACCACAGAAATCATGCTTGTACTGGTCACACTACAACAGAATTCTAAATGCTGAATTGTGCAACAGGTAAAAAATTTTTAATTGTTGGAGGAGAGAGCAAGCCAAAAACTAAACCACTAACCATGTCGGACACTATAGAGATGTAGATATGCGTGTGTGCATTAACAAAGTTTTAGTAGTTTTGGTGTAACCAAATCCATAAAGATTTTCATAATATTTCTAAATTTGCACTAGACTTTGTGACCCGTAACTGAATAATAAAGCAGGCAAATTTTTAAAGCAAATATAAAATATGCAACATTTACATAGATAGATTATGAACGCTTTCTTTGAGCCTTGTCCTGCTGGAAGTCATGTTCTTTGAGAAAAAATGCTTGCAAGAAAGGAATGAAATCACGGAGGAGCAATGCAATGACGACACGAAGAGAAGAATAAACGTGGGATGAGGTTGGCATAAAAGAAAAGAAAAAGCTAATCTTATTCTGATCTACTTATTTAGTTTGAAGAGAGAGAGAGAGAAAAAGTGAAGTGAATTCAAGTAATGCGTCGAATTTCCTTCAAGGCACGACTTTTGGACACCAGACCAGAGTCAGAAGAGAGTTATGTAATGAGGATAAGCAAACTCCTGTAAGGAAAACGACGACGTCAACGTCTTATGAAACGAGAATGACATGACGGGTACTTATTCTTGAGAGACCTTCATTTCTCTGTCCTTCAAAAAAATTCCTCTGGAGGGGATTATTATCCCAAAGACATAACAATTCTATTTTACCCAAATTTTCGCACTTTTTAATATTTTGACCCAATTATTACATAAGAAGTCAGGATTGATTCGTACTTATTTCAATTTTTGCCATGATCTTGAACTGCTCAACTAACCAACACGCATTTATTGCCCAGCTCTGCACTTCGACTTCACCCTTGATTCGATCAAATCTCTTCACATCTCTCTTCCCTCCAATAACGAGTCCCTGACTCTTCTTATCCAGCCAAGTAATTCAACTAAATATCAAACTTTTCAATAGTCGATTCACGTAGTGGTAAAATGATCCTCCTCCCATCCCATCTCGTTTCACTTATTCATCTTCTCTCTCTCTCACTTTAAAGAAGTTCCATTAAACATTTTCTACACCGGACTGGACGACTCTCCCCATTAACAAGTCTCCTCTCTCGCTGGAGAGGAACTCGTATTTAAAAGAAGGCGAATGTCTATTCATTCTTCTTCTTCTTCTGAAATGTTGTTAGCTTAACAATTTAGTTTCGTTAGTTTTGCTACATAGGCAAACCAAACCCAATCAAATTTTTGGATGGATACATACAAACAAGTAAAATATACTACCGACCGACGACCAACCAGGAGTGATGAAGAATTCTTCTTCTTCTTAACTCGTGGCTCAAAAAAGTCGGAAATTATTACTCTAAACCCGAATCATTATTATCTTTCTTGTCTGTCGAAGCAGCATAATTCATCATCTTCTCCATTTTTCATCCAGGCCATTCAAAAAGAAGCTGGTTTTCAGACCCAGCCAGCGATTACTTTTACTCGTCGTCTCATCCATACGTGGTCAGTGTCCACAAATGAAATATGAAATGAAACTTGTCTCAAACTCTAATCATATTCCGTATTAACGCCCAACTGGTCAGTAATAATAACTCGAACTTTGCATCGACATGTAGATCCACGAGCCACTTTTTAACCAACCATTTCCCAGAATATTCTGGTTTTCAAAGCAGAAATAGATACTTCTCGATTGAAATATATCAAGTAAAAAAATATGTACGTATCTATGTATAAATATTTTACTTATGTAAATACTGCCAGAGTGCAGTTAACTGTTTTGTTTTTGATGCTGAATCATTACTATTGAATTGGTGTAATCTAGATCTATTAAATATTATTAATGCGACAACATTCATACGGTCGAGTGGTTGCTGTATGCATGTATATGCTGAGTATGTGTGTGTTCATTAAAAAATAAACGGCATTAATTCCGAGTTACATAGGTCAGGTGGTGGTGGTGGTGGTTTTTATTATTGGGAGGATCATCGAGGATGATTGATTTGTCCCCTCTTATCCTCGTGTGACTCTTTATATACGAAATTTTTTAATCTCTCCCCTTAATCTGTCGTCTGTCTAAACACACAAAATGGAATCAAAAGAGCGAGTTTCTTCATCCATCTAATTCATACGAACGTCACCCTGCTTACGACTTTTTTCCAGTTTGAGTAACCACTTGATTTATTATGAGGCTATCAATCTCTGAATTTGCAATCTTTCTCTTTTATTTCGTGTTTCTTATCGAGCGAGTCATAATAAATACAGCGAGGAGCAGGCGATGACTGCAGTGGAGCTACTGGACTTGCGAATTCTTGCATAAAATTATGCTCTCTCTGATAAACTGAATCGATCCAAGTAAAGAAGAGTAATTTGCCAATGGCCAATTTCATTTTTTATAATGACTATAAAGTGCTAATCTCAACGAGATGGAGGACAGAGAACGTGACTAGGTTGCTGGTTTGCTTAGTTTACTGATTTTATGCATAAAAAAAAGTAGGGATGGACGGACGCATGATGCGATTTTGCATCAATTTTGTTCTTCGATTCGATTAGCAATAGGTAATAAGGCTGGACCACATGCATGCCATATTACCACCAGTAACCACTTATGTACACTGCTTCACCACCACGACCGGGGGCACTGGCTGGCTGGCTGGTCGACCGTGTGCTTAAAACACTTTTAAAATTAGCCAAAAACCAAGAAAAATGTTTAAAAATTCGTTTCACATTTTATCCCTGAAACGCAAACCAACCACAAACAACTCCATTCCTTGAGACCACAAGGTTTCATCTCATAAGATTCTATTCAAAATGCGCATAAAGTCACACCACCACATTTTTATTTAACAAATGGAGTTATGTATGTATCTCGAGTCGAATCGGATTTTACGCTCCTAACCAAACCACGATATCATTATTATTATTATTGCTATTACATTATTATTATATTTACAGCCACACCAATAATGATCATGTCTGGCTTCTTGTGTGTGTACAGCAGATGATGACTTCCTCATGTTATCGACATGAATCGAGTCAAAAAGTTTGAAGTAAGAGTTGTGTGTGGTCGGTTGAAATTCGGTTAAATGAAAAAAAAACCTCAGAATTGTTTATTTGTTTCTGAAAATCCATTACAGGCCGGGCAAACATTTCACGGATGGACATAAAACCAGATCTGAAGTGAAATGATGATGGTCGTGGTGGCATGATGGTAAGATAGCAGCAAGCAGTTTGGTAGGATGGTGTGCCCTTAAGTGCACAGAATACAGCAGGGGTTGAAATGAATGAACATTAGTCTGAGACGTTCTGATCTGAGGTACTTAAATCTCATGCTGTTGAAGTCGAAATTATTATTTTGTTCTATTTCTCTCACTCGGGAAGAAAAAATTGTACCTGCGTGTCAGTCAAGGTATGTGTGTGTGAGGTACTTTTTAAAAATTGGTTGTTTGTTAATGATACTTTTTCAGATTAAACCAATTCATACAGAGATTGTTGCAAGTACATAACTTCTAATTTTGACATTACAGATACCTAATATTTTTTAAATATTATTAATTTGCGAGTTTTACAATTCCGGCGTAATTGCGTCCCATTTTCATAAATATTTCGAATTTGTACCTATTTAATCATTCTTTTTAAATCGTTCTCTCCCCAATTAGTGGGGTAGGTCATGCCTCATCTCATACATCTCTTTATCCTCCATGCCGCAAAACCCCCACCGATTTACCACCACTTTAACTTCTCTGTGCATGCACAATTCCGCTTAAGGCCATGTCATTTTATCCGTGAAGAAGGAGAAGACCCGCAGTAGGGAAAGATGAGAAGGCGATGATAAGCGTCATCACGTACATATCTATACTGCTCCACCAAAATCATCACTACTACTACAACACCCGGGTATTATTCTTCACCAGCCAGAGTGGAAGTCTGTACTGTACCCGAACTCACTCACTCACTCAAAGTGAACGAGTATGCCAAATCACATTACAGTACAGCATATGAATTCACTTTTCTTCTACTACCAGGCCTGAGAGACACTACTGTTGTAAAGAGAAATAAATAAAAGAGACCGGAAACGGAGTACAACCAGACCTCGTCACTACTGTATGTACCACTACCAATGCGTACCTAAATAAGTACGTACATACATCCAACCCATCACCCTCTCTCTAGTTCTCGTATAATAAATAAATTGTCAAGACAAGTTGGCATTCTTGCCTAATGTCTTCATCTCTCTCCCGTTAAGATCTTTGTCTTAACAAAATTCTTCGGGAGAGGAAAAGGGATCAAGATGGATGCGGACATCTTCGTTCGGAGTATTAAACATAAAATGAGAAACCTCCTCAATGAAATCTCCCAAGTGCGGAATGTGCACCTGAATCAGGATCGATGAGGGTTTATATTATCCTGTCGTGGTAGGTACATACTTAATCAGCTCTTCGAAAAGTTGCTCTACATCTGCTAACAATGCATGCTGATTCATTTCATTACACAAAAATCGGAATAAATACGTAATCTCTCGTCGTCGGACATTCCTACTTTCCTTCGCACCTCGTCCTCCGACTGGACTACACAACAATTCATGACGATGATGATCTCTGTACCGATCCGTAGGTACATATTCTCTTAAGGGACCTGACTGAAAAGTGGTGGACAAACCAAACCAGCCGCAACAACCTCTCCTCCTCCACCTCCTGTTTGTTATCGCTCCTTTATATTTTCATCTCGCTTGCAATGTAGATAAACTGGCTACTTTTGGTTTGTTGGGATAAAGGAAAATGCATTCTTTTTTTTCCTTTCCTGTTCTGTTCTGGAGAATAAAATGAGTGAGCCTTACACTTCACATCTCATCTTCGATCATTCATCCCAAGGGTAGCTAGCTCGTACACATTTTTACTCGGTGAATCCTCCACCCTGACTGAATGTCGATGACCACTTGCTGCGCTCCCACAATACAAACACAATTGGAAATACAAACCCCAATTTCCAATTGCTACGGAATCATGGCATCCCTCCCTCCTCCTTCTTCTCTTCTCATCTTATTACATGGTTGGTTTTACGAAACAAGGAAAACTAAATAACCGAGTCATTCCTTGGTTTGCTTTATATTTTATTGTTTTTGTGAAGGAAAGACAACAAAAATTTCGAGAGAACAAGATTCCTCGTGGGGTTCTCGCTCTCCTTTTACCTGAGAAAAATCAGACGGCAGGTGAACTATAAGGTGAGCTTGGTTCCTCTATTACCAGCCTTCACACCTTGATTGTAATAATCCCTGTTGTCCTCCCGTCTCAAAATCTACTTTGGTTTATAACAGCTCCAAATTCCTGCCTGAACAAGAAGCAGCCCTTACATTTTTCTAGTCTACGATAATAATAATACTTTAGATTACTACCTACCTACCTACATTTTTTACGGAGAAAAACCCAATTTCAATCCATCCGTCACATCACTAACTTATTATCTCCTTAGTCAAGTCAGTCACTTGTCTTGTCTTTCTGTCTGCCTGTCTAATTTTCCAATCTTTTTCTCCAAAAGTGGGGGAAATATAAGGGCACAGACAGAAATCAATGGTGGTGGTGGTGGTGCTTCGATTAACCAAAATTGGATGAAAAATGTACTTTCGAAGCATCCTTTTCCCCACAATTATTACAGTTATACATTCACATTCATACCGTATTTAACGTTTAATACAGCATATTACACGTTTAGATTGACCCGTCACATCATCCTCCTAACTCTTATCAAAGCATGTTCAAACAATTGGATTAGATACGCTGTCCGTATGTGCAAGTTAATAGCAACTTTGCCGTATCCCTGGGTGTAGTGGAAATCATAAATATTGAAATTATCCCGATAAGATCAATAAGTAATGAGCAACAGGCTGTTATATTGTGACACGATGTGATATGATCCCATCCTATTCTCTCAGTCATCATGATGATACAATTCAATCCTACCTGCCTGCCTGCCTCATTGTCAAAAGTACAATGTGATTCAACGTTGTAAATACATATGCATGTCGCTAATATAATATAATATCGCGCATAAAGTTATCCACCCCGGTTTCCAACTGCCAAGTAATGAAGAGGTCGAAAAGAAAAATATCTAAATGCGCTAAACGAACTTGTTCTCGCTCCAATAATTGGACAGTTCAACACAGTTCGGCAGTTTTCATTCTTCACAATCAATCACCCACAAAGTTTACAAGACAAAGGAGTGAGTGAGTCAATAATGAAATGAAACGGAATACAATACAATGAGCCAAGCCAACAACCAAAAAATCAAACCAAACCAGCCGACAAGTCAATATCGTATTATAACAAACAACTTAATTACTCTGGGGGTAATTGAAACTAATAAATAAGGTGAGGCTGTGGCGTGGCGTGGTCAGTGAGCAGGTCATCAGCAGATAATCTCATCATTTGGAGGTTGATTTTATGTCAAGATGCATGCATAAAATATTCAGCAAAAAAATATGAAAGACTTTGGCGACCAAATTAGAAAAATCATATCATTAAAAATGCAAAATTTATGTGCAAAGATGTTCGTCTAATAGGTTTTTAAAACAAATATTTTTTCTCTCTACTTACCAAACAGAGATGACGGGTCCGGTCTTAGCGAGCTGGATTGTCCACCATTCTTCGGATTAAAGGACGAATGTCCCCCACCGCTCGAGTAGCTTCCGGGTGACAATGGACTTAACGGACTTAGTCGTCCCCCCTTCTGTTAAGCAAATAGAGTAAATTATGTTAATTAATTGTCAGTGTAATACATACATATGTACAAAATTCACATCGTTTCATTTCATCTCATACATATCCAAGTATCATTGAGGTACATGTTACAACTTGAATTAAAGCTGTCACTTCATAATAATAATAATATGACGAATGAAAAAAAGTTGATTAACATGTTCTCCTCGGTAATGAGGTTGTAAAATGAAAATGTAAAAAACAAAACAAGTGCATAGAAGAGTCGTTATTTTACTTTGCGATATTAATTCCTACAACTACTGCGAAATGTGATATTGTATTTGCCCTGCCCAAAACAACAATGCGAACAACTATGTACATACAGAGTTGCATAAACCGACCGCATAATTACTACAAATAAAATGAAATGGTATAATAGAACAGGGAAAAAACCGGAATTCAATAATTAATTAATTAGTTTGTTCGCCAAGAAGAGTTAAAATTGTAGCAATTACAGGAACCAACAACATACATAGAAATGCTTTCATCATACATATAACATAACCCTTTTTCTTGTTTAATTCCATTCTGGTAAAAAAAATCGTCAATTAGTAAAACCTAAAACAACCTGCCTTCGCTGCTAATAAGTTTATATTTTCTTCACTCTTTTCAAACATATGCTGGATACATTTCAAACTAAACAACAAGCAAATTCACGAGCGGAACAAATCACCCGATTTTCTCATTAATTTTGTTTCCCACCTTGTGCTCCCCATTTATTTACAACCAGGACTTGTAAATATTATATTCTCACAGCATGATTACCACTATTTTGGAAAAGAGATGCTAATCTGGAGCGCTTCAAATGGCCAGAGATGGACACCTTACATATAATTTCATTAAGTTTTATACGCTATATCCGCACAAAATCGGGACAAGACCAGAAATAAGCAAGTAAGAAAAGAGTGGCTCTCCCACTACTCCTTATTATGATTAGATTACGGACAATTGTCCGTGAAACGGTGCCGTATTCTGGGCATGTGTACATACAAAATGAGGGAGAAATACATACCACATGGCATAATATGTAGTTTGTGTACTAAAATTCTACAACTATTTATTACTCGCCCTGTTACTAAAACTGGAAAAAAACTGGAGCATTTTCTTTCCCCTCATAAAAATAAAATAAGTAAAGTTTCCTAATCAGTCTTTCTTCTTACTGAAAGAAAGTGAAGCTCTACTATAATAGCAGCAACGCTACATAACATTCTTGGTTTTATGATGGCAACGTGGGACTTGCACTTTTTGCTCATTCGTAGCCTTCGAAATTTTCATTTCCATCCTGAGATGGACTTTTTGTCTTTTTATTTTACAATATGTATCCATCCACCACATACGTATGTACATATATATTTACAAACCAATCTAACTAACCAACCAACCAACCAAACACCTCTTCTTCTTCTCCTGTTTGTTGTCGAGAGAGAAATAAAATGGAACAATCTACTCTGTTTTTTCTTCTCTACTATTCATCTCTCTTTAAGAGTAAGCAATTTGGTTTGGTTTTTCGGTTTCGCTTTGCTTTACAATTTTATTTAACCGTGCTGCTGCTGCTCTTATTTTTATTTACTTACTTGAACGAAAAATGTTACACCGTTTATACGACTTTTGTTTCTGTTTTGTCATCTTCTTAAAGTTTGCTGGATGGTCACAAAGTTGAAGACGTTTCAAGAAAAGATGGGTCCACGTCCAGTTTGTGACCACCCTTCTCGTTTTGTTGTTGTTACGTACCTACTACCATGCATCCCTTCGCAATGAATAGGATTCTTGTCTCTCTGAAGCTTTACTTTTATTACCAAGTTTTTGAGGCAGGTAGAGAAAAAGTTTGAGCAAGCAAAGAAAACGATATCTTTAACTCCAAAAACCAACTTTTCCATCTTTTTTTTGCGTCCCACCAGTCGGTTTGGTTCGTCTTCTCTAGTGTCATTTTACTCTGTACTTACTGTGGTCTTGTTTGTTAAAATGAAATGAAACCCGGTTTGATGGAGGGAAATGGAATGAAATGCCAGACCAGACCTAACTAAAAGATCAACTCCTAAGAAATGTCCTTCAGCTTCTGGTTGCCCAATCCAGCAGTGAATTACATACATCAAGTAAGTCTGGCTGTGCTGGTCGTCTCTTATGTAGCATTTGAGACGAGATGAAGAACAAATTATTTTCTAAAGGAATGAATCAGTAGTTAAATACATAGATAGTTGTGGTGTGTTTGCCTACTCGTCGTTTTCGTCGTCTATCTCGTCTCATTTCATGTCATGTTGCTATCAGTGGCCGCGGAAGCTGTGGGGACATTAACATTGAAGGATAGGGGAGGGAGGGGTTTATATAAGATGGGGAGATGATGGGGACATCGAACAACCGTGGGGTCATTGTCCACACCCTTCCGCGGCCACTGCTGACTTGAGCAAGAAGGAACTTCATTTCGTCTCGAACTTCTTTATACGTTGTTGTTACGCGGCCGCGGTGTTATATAAAAGATGAGAAAAAATTAGAGGAATGAGCCAGATCTTGAAATGAAACTTATTTTCTTTTATTACACGTACATACTATTCCATTCTGTGTACCAAGATCACATTACTCACAATTGATGTCGATGTCGAATTCTTCTTGTGGGTGCTGCTTTGTAACTTAAACCCGCTCCTGTATATTTACTTAGTCTCACCTTAACTTTGAATTGCAATTGTGCAAACTTTTATACCAAAAAAATGAAGATGAACAATAAGTAAATACACGAAAGATGATATTTTGTCTGTGTGTGTGTATCCGCATAAGTACAGAAGAGATACAATGTCTTATGTAACAAATCGATGACGGTGGCCATCATTTTACTTTTACGTTTTCCTCTCCTGACTTTTGAATGACAAGTGAATATAAATTTTTGGGAAACGTGAGTTGAAATGAAGAGGAAGAAGGAGAAGAACCTCCAAGTTTTTGATAAATTCTATCAATAAATTCTTCCCTTGTCTTGTAAAAAGTCTTGCGAAATGCATATAGAGAGGAAAAGTCTGAGAAATTGCGAATTATATAGTTTTGTTTTTTTTTATAAAAAAAAGTTCGATTCTTTTTTTTTGCAATTTAATCTTGCTCAATCCAACCAACCACCGTTTTGAATAGGCAATTGTCAATGGGCGATGGGATGTATGTAGGTAAAGAATAATGACGACAAGTTAAGTTACACGCAATACGTATACCAATCTCAAATGTATAGTTGTAAGTAAAGAAAAGCATTGCCTTTGTTTTGACACCTGGTTTCGGATTAACTTTGTAAGCTCCTACGTACGTAAACCAAGCCAAGCTACATATACGCCAAGTTTGATTAAACTTTGGATGGGATCATATCTCTGTCTCGCCTTTTACAGGCGAGACCTGACTGAGCTGCCTGTGGTTCAGTTTGAGTACAAATGCGAATAAATCACAATCGTATATAGCAATTCCTCCACCCTTCATCCAGTCCAATTCTGTGCCATTTTTTATGAAGGGGTGAAAAACTCCTTTATGTTAAGATCGTTATGTCCGTCTGTCTGTCTTTTTGTGGGATAACTCTAGAAGGGAGTGACAGAAAGATTTGAAACTTGGAGAACGAATCCATAATGTCAAGGGGAATAAATGATTCGAATTTGGGGCTTCTAAAACGCCATAATACTTTGAATAATAACGGGGTCATGTGACACATCAAAATTGATAGGATTTTAAATGTCTATCAAACCGCATATGTCATTTTGATCTGCGATGACCATTTGGACGAGGTCAAAGGTCACTCGAATCACTTTCTTTGGTTTCACCTCTTGTTTACATTCATTGTAACAATTTATTTGCTCCATGTCGCTTACTTTTACGAATACGTTTTTTATGTCTTATTTGCTTATATGTAGATACATACACCTATCGGAGAGATAAAATACTTAAATGGTACATCAACATCACCTACCAAAAAACTACCGACCAAGAAGATTGAACATGCATAGAAGAAGAAATACATAAGTCGCATCTCTAAAAAGCTACCTTAAACTCTCTGTCGGTCGAATTCCAACAACAAACTTGTCACAATTTACAATAGTGCCTGTCTAATTCAAGTGCGTACATTTGTCCCGTCGATATTTACTTATTTATCCAACAACAGTGAGAGTGGACTGAATATAAATAAATACAATTCCATGAAATCGTTTTATCCATGCAGGTTTTTATTCACAAATTCAATCTACTGCTCCAGTTAGTTGGCAGCTTTACGTATGACAGGACAGAGCTAAATTCCTCGGCAGGTAGGCAAATAAGCAAAAAATTATGTTGCTTCCCATCGTACAATGATGAGATGGATTGCATCGCACTTTTCTTTAAGAAGAAGAAGAGTCCAGTCCTCGGCCGGCTTCTTCATTTATCTCTCATGCCATCATCATCCATTAGTCTGATGGGATTACGAGCGAGTAGTCACCAAATTACAATGGTGGAGAACAAAGAGCAAATAAATTATGTGGGATAATTTATTACGTTTGCATTTCCAACCTCTACTATTTCACTCATCCTCAGTCAGTCTATTTACTATAAATGCACCACAATGAGATGGAAATATGCATGCATGCAGAGATTGGTGGGCACATTTTCAATTTCAATTTTATTTTTTCGGGCTAATTCGCAAAAAAATTAATTAAAACAAATAACATAACACAAACCTGGTCATACTCCGTTGCCCGGATCAAGTCCCGCTTATCGTCGTTCATTACATCATCGGAGGATCCTTCCCCTTCGTCCTCCTCGCATTTGAACACTTTCACCTGTAAAATGAAATATAATAACGTTACCCACAAGAAATCATGATGATGCTGTAATCGACTTTTAAGTGTAACAAATACCTCATCGCAGTCATTGGGGTCATCTCTGATTCGGCCTGAGCTGGAGGAGGAGGAACCACTCCCACCAGCTACGACGACCGAATTTCCACCACCACCACTATTTCCTCCGCCGCTCCCCGAACTACTTCCAGCTACGTGGGGCATCTTCTACGTAAAAAAGTTATTATTTTTAATAAATTTTCCAGTCTTGTTACAACAATCAATTATTAATTTAACTGGCGTCTAAGCTGTTAAATACGACACGTTATTTTGATTTGAGCCAGCAGCCAGCCATTATCGTCTCAAAATTCGATTCAATACTCGCTTATCTCAGTTTCGTCTTGTTACTGGTGATTTTTGTGTCTAATATTTCATAAAAAATTATTAAAGACTAGACGACGATTATTACACTGGTTTGGAATGCGAATTCGAGCGACATCGTGGTTTCTTCGGCGTAAAAATAGTGAAACAGTGATATTTGATCCGTAAGGAAAATACAGAAATGAGACAGACTCCTACTTCCATTTTATGAGTACAACTTGCCATTTTATGAGATTATTGAGCAAAGTACCTGTGGATGTTCTTGTTTCCGTTGCCTAATAAAGCGCTTCATCATCATCACTTAAATAGTGCATTAACTACTTAACTAATCGTTATTGTTAACAACATCAAATTCCATCCAATAGTGGCCACGATTGATATGATTTTAATGGTCCAGTTTAGTTTCACAAACCCTGCCTGCCTATTTGATAATCATTAATGCATCATCGCTATTATAAACACAATCTCTTCGTAACGTAACACAGCCTGGTCTCATTCGTCGTTTCTTTCCATGCATCAACAATGGATCATAAACCCCGAAAAAAGACATAAAATCAAATTCAGTCTTATTTTTCTCCTATCTCGTAGTTGGCAGGAACTCGGGGCTATTGTGTTGTTACGTAGGTATGTCGGCGACTTCTACTTATTCAATAATAATATGCGTCGGCAATTATAAAACGGAAAAATGTCACATCACAATGATACGTTACACTGCTATGTGTTTGTTACTTCATTAATTAAGAACTTGAACTATGAAATCTATGGAATCTAATAACGACACTGCGTTATTTTTTTGGACTAGACTCGAAAAAAACTAGATCTTGAAATGAAAACTTGCATCTCACATAAATGCACTCGTGAGAAACAAATTCTAAACTAAACTCCTCTATAAATCCTTTAACCTCATGATGTACATTTAATGTGACTCATACGCAACAGTCATTGTCCGGCCGATAAAGTGGAAAAATACGACGAAATATGTTCAAAGGCATTGTTTTCCTCCTTCCGTCTTAATCCAGAAGTTAATTTGATACTGGGTTTTATGCCCAAACAAGACTCTCCAGTGTCTCACGAATCCAGTAAAGTCAAATAAAACCAACTTTTCTAAACCGTAACTGTATTTCACTAAGAACACCGATATGAATTTTATGCCTGTACCTACATATAACTTACAAGGAAATATTTATAGATACCGAGCTGATTTACTTACTATTTGAATGCATATTTACATAGAACCTGATACTTGCGGTTGGGAATTTTGTTTATAAATTTCCAAATCCATACATACGTTCCCATTTGGGGTCAATGTTTTATGGTTAATTAATAAGCTAATTTTATAGTCAAGAAAATTTATACCTCAAGTTTTGTCGGTGGAAACTTTTGAGATGAGCAGATGGTATGCAACCCCTTCTTGGAAGTCTTTCGGAGATGAACTAGTCCGTCTTCTGTACCTATTTTAAAAACTGGGTGGGACGATACCCGGGAGACACAGGGGTAAAATTCTTCTTCCGTTTTGCTTTGATTAAAATTTCAACTCGTTTCAGAGATTTCTTAGTTTTGCAGTATTTGATTTCGCGAATCGTAGTGGTAGTGTCACTTTTGTTTAAAAACAGTACTTTTGATAAAATGTGCTCATCAATCTTTGATAAGATCCACCCTGATAAGTAGTAGTAGTTTGTCCTACTTGATAACAATAATTGGTATTAAACCACCCGGAGGAGACCGGGTGCGGGTCTTCTTTTTCTCTCTGCACGCCATTTTTGTCATCCAGAAATTTTTTTTATTTCTTCAATATATGCAAATTACACAATAATTTTATAAATTAGTAACTTTACGCACAACTTAAACGTAAATCATCACAAAACCAAACCACGGGTTGCACCATACACAAAAAAAACTTGTAATCAAATCAACCAAACTGAACAAAAGTAATCATTTATTTACATATGTCAAACTTTTAACTGAAGGAACCAAAATATTTTTAAAATTTCATAAAATTATTCACGTCTGCATTCGTAATAACCAAGTAAAGTAACAGACGCAGAAAAAACAACAAGAAAAATTCATGCGAGGTCAAGAACACGAATCCAGCTCGACTTACGTATAGTTGACCTCGGAAAAAGTGTCAATTTCCCCACTCTTCTTCTTCTTCTCTAACAACCACTTCTCGTAAAGTGCATAATAACAATTTTTTCTTATTTTTTTCACACTTAATCATCCATCAATTAAACACGCAATTAATTGCAACAGGATGTACGTAAGTACATACGCTAATTATTATTATATATTCTGTTATTGTCGTGTTAAACACTTTTGGAATTTTTTACCATCAGCAAGTTTTCTCTTCAAAAACAAGAAAACCACCCACTCTGATTATCTCCAACAAGTGACGACAACACTCAGTTAATATCCGTCATTAAGACGCAGTGTTAACTAATCCTTTAGTCCAGTCAAATTAGAATATCTTGTGTCCTTATCAGTATAAATTTTAAGTTCAATATTTGCCATCCAACAGGTCAAAGGTCCAACAATTTTCAGGCCACCACGTTGCTGTTCCTTTCACCACGGCCTTTTTTCTTCAATTCTCAATCAACCCAACCAAGACTTTTACAATACAAAAATCACTCGTTTAAAGAGAGACTCGTTTTTAACACGGGGCCTGCGAGAGAGTCACAGAGGTGCGTGTGAACAGTGGTAGCAGTCGGGTAATACTAACGAGGCAGTGTAAGTAGTTTGCTTTGCTTGCATTACGGCAAGTTGTGTTTGTGGGTGCAATTCGCCTCGCTTTTGGTCTGGTTTATAACGTGCTGCCTGGAATTGGAATGCAATATGCCGACTAGCCGAACAGAGAGTGTATAATCTCACCACCAAGCTACACGAACGAAGGTTTGTAGATACATACAAAAAGTAAAATGTAAAAGGTTTATGTTAAAGAAAAGCATGTGGTTGTGTAGATTTTCTTATATGTGTGGTGCCTTAGGGCAGGTTGGCTTCAAGAAAATCTCAGCCCTTCGAGAGTAACCTTGGAGGATGCACGAAGTGTGCAAGCAAGAGATGAATAGAAGCAGAGGTCCCTTCACTCTGTCGGTCTGGAGTGGATTGGAAGCTTTCGTGGTGAGGGGGCCAAGTGATACAAAGAGGAGTCTGATGACGGTGGGTGGATCCCGAGGGTCGGAACCTTATTCCTCTTTTTCTGTATGGAAAAGCCGTGGCGTCGGCATTTTTGTCGGTCGCTGGCTGCTGCCCGAGTCCGATGTACGCAAAATCTTATATGTGTACAGGGAGGGAGGATGGGCAGAGAAAGAGGGAGGATGACTTTCTCCTCCGAGTCGAGGTGGTGGTGAAAGTTAGTTCGTCAGACTTTGTGTAATAACATAAATGCGCTTCCAGTACGATATAATAAATATTAACTTTTTCTATATATTTTTTAGAATTTGACAACTTTTGGCGTTTAACCGTAACAAAATTTTGTCACGGTGAAAGCAGGTGAAAGCTGAAATCATCCCCACAAGAAACCCACACTTTTACAGGCACCCCGCTTTACCCCCACGGTAAAAGCGGCCGACCCTGTGTGTCGCTCACCGTCATAAGAGATCCCGAAAGGGGTCGGAGATAAGGAGGCGATCAAAGCTTTAAAAAGCATCGCGTCTCTCTCTGTAACTACTCGCTTGTTATTATTCTTATGGTGCTGGCTGGTTAGCAGTGTGGATCGGGGGCGCTGGACAAAAAGCAGTCTTATAACCCCTGCTTTTATTATACATTCGACGACTGTCAGATATTATTGTGTGGGAGCCACCCGTGAGTCAAAGTGCCGAGTTGAGTGGCTCGAGTGCCGGTTGCGAGACCAATCCCACTCTGCGGAACCTCCCATCAACGGCAGAGCGCATCTCTGCAATGTATTCAGCACTTTGGTTAAAGCAGATTCAATAGCGTAATATGTTAAAGAAGAAATTCTCAGGCTTTAAAAACACGAACGAAGGTTTGTTTTCGCTCTTACAAAACTTTTACTCGTGTGCCATCTCAACACTTTGATTTACAACAACTTGGCACATAGCTTCTTAAAGCTGGTGAGATTTAGATCGGATGCGTTCATTAGGCAGATTTTTTTTAGTAATATTAAGAGATAGGTATGTATGCAAATTTGTGATCTGTTAACAGGTCCAAAAATACATGTGCGACTTTTCATGTAAATACATATGCTTTCTTTCTATAGTTTACTCGATTTAAAAGGCTGACCAATCTCGACGCCGTAAAAAGATTTCATAATTGAGTTAATTGTAACATTTTGCATAACGCGCCGATGCATCTAGAATTTTGGTTCTATTTCCTAGAAAATATTATTTCTAAAATAATTTTTATTCAGTTTTCGTTAGAAAATCACAAATTAATTTTTTTAATCAGTTTTACTTAATTACTTTTATCTTGTTGTCTATGTTGTCCACCAAATTTTATAACCGGTAATGTACAAACTTTGGCACTAGATTAACCTGTAATCTTTATTGGAACACATTATTATTTATTATCCCCGATTATCTTATTTTCACTTATCATCGTATCGATGATATGTTCCTGTCAGAGAATTACACATTTTACCTTGTAACTCGTCATTGGTATTAATTTTTTACACGGACAATAACACTGCATGGTTCGACTTGACAGGCAATCGTGATAACTTTTAATTTCAACTTCAACCTAAATCTCATCATAAAATGTGGCATCGATTTTAATAAATCACTGACCGAGAGAGAGACAGAGAGATGCCATAATCCCATTTGAAAATGGTTGTCCAAATTAATTAGCAAAATTTAATTTATCTGTGATAAAAATGTCAAGATTTCTCATCCCCTCTGTCAAAAAATTTGGATGAGACCTTTGCACAAATTTCTCTCCCACCACTTATCTTATTTAACTCGGTCATAAATAATCGTCATAATGAAATTCCAAAACTTGTCAGGTAAACAGATCAACTAATCCAGTATTTCCCGTCCCGTCGTCGTCACCCAGAACCCATTTTGTCATTTTTAGTCTGATTTGTTTTCTGATAATGATAATATGCATCACAAAATCCAATCCAGTAGCCCATCAGCCACTAACAAGGCAGGCAGGTAAGCAAAAGGTATGGAAAACTCGTCCAAAGTAGTCTCGTCAGCTTCCTCATTGTGCAGTTTTGGCATTTATTTTCTTGTTTTGTTTA
The DNA here is from genome assembly GCF_002217175.1 of Folsomia candida. Taxonomy (NCBI): domain Eukaryota; kingdom Metazoa; phylum Arthropoda; class Collembola; order Entomobryomorpha; family Isotomidae; genus Folsomia; species Folsomia candida. Next base: position 1,824,256 of record NW_019091194.1, on the reverse strand, counting down.
GTTTGGTTAAAGGCAGGAGCTTAACTTTTGTATGTACGCACACCTTATTAATCTTTCTTCGAACTTGTCAAAACTTCCGAGGCAGGCAGGCAGGATTGATGTTTGGTTTGTGACGGTGGTCTGTCCTCCGTTGTTGGTCGTTCATAAATATTAGTTAAATAGGCCAGGTTTGGCAGGTAAGAGAGGAATGCAGAATCCAGGCACCTTCCTTAACTGTACAAACTCAACTCTTATGCTGATTAAGTAAGCAAAGGTGGCAAAATCCACCTTGAACCTAACTAACAAATGGGTAGTTTTTCTCAAATAGGGGAGAAATCCAATGACTTAAGAAGTCTGGGTCCTTGTCGTGACATGAACGGCTCAAAACTTGTCCATCGTCCGTCTCGTATCCGTCAATTTGTTTGCCATGTGCACGAAGAAGAAAGATGAGACTGGAGACAGGACAAAGTTTTCTACTAGATTTTCCTGGAAATTAAAATGTAGTGGGCTTAATTGCTTTGACTGACTGAGGTCGAGTCAAATTGTCGAGGTGAAAATCTAAAGAATTATTCGGAGTTTGACAAAATGTTTTTAAATCATAATTTATATATTTATCGTTGTATATTCTACATAATATGTAATTGTCAATTCTTCAATCTGTTGCATTCTTAAACATAAATATTACAAAAAATAACTTTGGGACTTGAAATGTTACATTTAAATTAATTATTTCGCATGTATGAATATCGAGAATTTAATCATTAAAAAAAATATCGTTTAATATCATTTAAGCCTCAGATTTAAAATACTTTTTCTCCGCGCAATTAGCTGGGTAACTTTTTGATAGCGGAACTCAGAAATCTTCGTATTTTTCGATTCGTCCTCACATATGGAAACCCCCCATGGGCGAACCACACCGTGTTAAAATCTTTCTCGGTAATTTCATCTCCTAATTCTTCAGCTATTTTTGCCTCTTCCAAATTCCATTGGCACATTTGAGCATCATCCCGTCCTAAAAGGTGAAACATACTTTGGAAGTTGTTCTCAAAATTAAAGTCTTGGGGAATGTTTTACTGATCATAATTTAATATAGTATTAAATACTATTAATTTAGTATTTAATAAATACTACTCCCCACCATAAATGCTTTTACAGAAATACTTCTTTTACTCATAATAAAGTATTTCGTTGTCCATAAGTACTCGATTTTTCCAGAAGTGATAATACACGTTAAGATCGCTTTAAAATTTAAAAATTTAAAAAAACTTTAAAATTGCATCGATTCTTAGCCAACCACAAATGCCTTGGAAGCTTTTGCTGGTCAACCAAGTTTGCTTTTCTCTCAAAGCAAAATTTTTTCTCGGTCGTGACCAACTTGGATTGCATAATGATGAGAGAGTATTAGGGAAAAAGTATTAATTATGGTCGCAAAAGTATTAAATTATGATCAGTTAAATAGAATCCACTAAAATATTCAAAATTGTCTACATAAATTAAAATGACTAAATTACCTGCCAACAACAATTTAGGTATCCCACCCAAAATCAATTCCCTGGCGATTCTCGGTCCATCAAAGTGACAAAATCTCGTTCCGTCATGACTTTTAAAATAATGATGTTCCGATGACGGCACAATTTGGGACGGTGGTATCACTGCCTTTGCCAACCTGAGGGATTCATGGGTTCTTAATTGTCTACAGAATTCGTCCCTGTTAAAAACAAGAGTCAATAAAATTGTCACAATTTATTTAAATAGAATATTTTTCACTTACTTTAACGCAGCCAGTAAATCTTTATCTCTGCATTTCTCTAACTGAGACCTTGCCTCGATCAGTTCGTTTATCTCGATTTCTTTCCCAGGGCTGAGATCCATAGAAAAACTGAAGGATTTATCCTCCTCTAAAATTGTACTGGAATTACTAAATGTCAATAACTGAGAAATTCTTGATTCACACGTGGAAATCATGTCTTTATAAAACTTTTCGCTGTTTGTTTCCATAATTTGCAAAAAGTATAACGTGCAAATTTATACGATGTATGTAAATTTACTGCGAATAATTTATTTATTTCGCATGAATAATAATCAACCCAATAAAACTTATCAATTATTTACCACCAACAGAACAGACTGTCAACTACAGTATTTAACTGTCCGGATAAAATGGGGGCTTATCTCTCGATTTTTTTTGTCTCCCAATGCAAACAATCTTTTCACTCCAAAAAGAGATACATACATATTTACGTATTTATATGCTATTAAAATGGGGTGAGTTTCTGATTCGATGAAGTTGAATGCAAGTATAATCTCGGCCAGTTATAATTGTTTGCTGTTTATCTTTTGTCGCATTTTTTAATATTGGAACGGATGCATCAGGAGGAGGGTGGGACTTGTCATCAATTTACGTGCAGGCTTCGATATAGCTTCAATTAAATGATATGAAAATAAATGCAATTAAACAGTTTTGCTGTATCGTAAAACTATATCAATCTTGGAACTTATTGCCCTTACTAGTAAAAAATATTACTCGTCAATTATCTGATTAAGTCTATAATTTAATGAATTTTGCAAAAAAAGTTAAGGTTCACTTAACTCTATCAATTTTATTATTTGTAGAAAATCCGAATGTGCTAAAATTTAATTTTCATCTCACTTTATCTTTTTCAACAAAATTGTTGGATCCATCTAGAGTGAATTTGTTCCTGTTGCGAGCTGCAGTGAACAAAGAGATTTGACAAGTTGTGCTAAAGAGGTGCAGATGGTGGCTAAATATCAAATGGAAACCTGCATCGACCAACTCAAGTCTCAATCTCAAATTACACCTGGTATAAATTCTATAATATTGTGTATTTACGTGAGATTGAGAACTGTGAGACTGGTATTTTACAAATCACATATTTGTATGAAACACAATTCTAAATCATTGTTGCATGTAAAAGTGATAAACTTTAATCATTTTCATGAAAATGTAAACTGATTATGTAATTTATTTTCTAGAATAATAAAAAGATTTAATAAAAGATTTAAGGACTTAATTAAAAGACTAAATTTTTATTAACCGTCATCCAAAAATATTGATCTGTATTAAAAAAAGACACTTTCTCTAAAATTCTGCAATTTACCGTCATCAAGATTATTCCTCTTTATAATTTCGATCGAAACAAACCAGACTTGGACAATGATGTAAGACCCCGAACAATGGATAACTCAGATGAATAAATGAATAAGAAATATCAAAATAAAAAAAAATCGTTCTCATACTTAACCAGCTTGATTATTACGTCACACCATTTTTATTCATTGGAATATAATTACTCATACAGTTGATGTAGTACTACCACTAAACTATCATTATAAAGGGATGATGATGTTAATTACTAATCTAATGACAACTCTAATTACATTTACTAAATATGTATATACTGATTATGGTACATACCATTATTTAAATTCCTGCATACAATCAGTGATGGGATCCAAATCTTGATGTTCATTTCACAACAGTTTAGACCATTACTTTAGCTAAATAGAAGTTATTTAGATACGTACTTTTAATTTGTCACTTTGAGAATAGAGAGAGAGAGTAATTATTTAAATCTATTACATTTCTCTAACATTTTTTCCAGAAAAATATTTATTTAAAATGACACGAGGTAAAATATTATAATTTCAGTGTTTTTTATCAGTCTGTCGGCCAAATTTCATGAAAATATCTCAATTTCGATTCAATAAACATTTTCAGGTATAAGTTATCAAACTACAGGTAATTGGTTCAATTGATTGATTTCATAAAGACACATTCGTTCCCTTACTTTCATTTACCTTTTGCAACAATAACACTAATAAATTTCTACCAAACAACAATAACAATACAGCAAACCTTTCAACAACCATGTATCAAAGACAGTTGGCATCATCTAATCAGCATAAATTAGTAATTTAAAAATGATTTCTCGAAAAGATTTAATATTTCAACAACTTCTACAGAAAGTGAATTTAGTCATAATTATTTACCATTTCATACAACGAGTCCCATAACAATTTGCATCAACTATTTAACAAGTCAACTACTTGACAAGTAAAGATCCTTAAATTTTCTCTTTAGCAGACACACAAAACCTTAAAATATTTAATTAACCACCATTTTTCCCTCTCTCACTCACAACTACCGGCACTTATAATAAAGAATTATTAATGCTAAATGGATTTTTTTGTGGCAAATCAAGATCAATCATTTGTAGCAAGAAGGATAATAATAAGTAATTACCTTCCAACAAGCTGCTTGCGTTTCGCAATTACACTCATTTCTACAATTTCTTTTTTCAATCATAACTTGATAAATTGATTGAATTCCTTGATCTCTTCACCACAGAATGAACATTCCTGGCTAACAAGATAGATAGCTGTGCAGGAAGGAAGGATGTTATTATCATTGCGAGAAGAAAAAAAGACAGGAAATTGAATGATGGACCTGATCTTCATTTTCATTTCAACAATTCAAGAACAACTTATCGATTAACCGGTTGCATACCCGTCTTCTCATCGTTGTGTAACAGCTCAAGCAATGATAATAGATAATAAATGGCAACCTTATGGCTACATGGTGGATACCGCCCATTAAATAAATCAACTATCTATCGAATCCTACCTGCCTGCTTGTCCATTGTCATTATTATTAAAGGAATAACTTTTAGGTATCTATGTGGTCACTTGAATTACTGGTTTTCTGATCTTTCTCCACAACAAGAGTAACACCACTCGAGGATATTATCATCGTTCGTGCCTGCGCCTGAGCCAAGATTTTATTGTATTTTTCAATTATTTTATAGCCTTCTTTTTTCTTGATAAGTGGTCAACCGCGCTTGTTTAGTGGTGTGAAAAAATTATATAAAATGCATACAACAAACTAGAATATTATTCAAGGTGGTAAGAGAATTTCATCTTGGAATGACGACAAGAGAAGAATGAAATGTTTGATAATACGAAATGCAATTTCCAGTCGTTGATAAATGGAATGGAACGTTAGAGATACATGTATGTAAATATTTACGAGAATGATGTGATATACTACCCGCTAAGTGATAACCCGCCCGGCCCGATATCCATGTTGTAGTTAGGATTACTTATCTATATAAGTAATTAGATAACGTATGTATGTACTTATCGAGAAACATTTAGATATTTATAATACTGTACAACAACAAAGAGAGAGAGAGAAAGTGTCTAACTGAAAAGCTAAACGGATTAATAATTTCGAATTTTGCTGTTTTTTAATCATGTTTTAGTTGGTGGCTTGTGGCTGTGCTTGTGCCACGACTTGTGGCGCAGCTGGGGGAGCGTTGGCTGAGGGGGAGCTGTTGTACACGAAACTTTCAGCCACACCGCCACGACCGTATCCTGAATAAAATGAAATTTCAAAAAAATTCAAATTTTGAAACTAATCATTTTGATAGGTATCATTTTTTTGTAATTTTGATTACCTGTGGGACCGAATAGGACCGCGTAGCATGGTCGATTGCAGTAAGGTTTGTTATCGTGCTCAGCTACATATTCGGATTTTAAAAATTAATGGATTAAGCAAGAAATCATTAATTTTAATTTAATTTATTATAAATTCTCTTTTCTTTCTTTACCGTGGGATCCCGGTGTTAAAGTTTTATTGCACCGCTCGCATCTTAAATGGTAAAAAGCAGTTTAAGAAAATGTGCAAAATTCTGCAAGGCATACATAATTTCCATAAAATTATAATTACCTCAAACATGCGGAATGCCAATCCTTGCCGAGGGATGACTTTCGCTCAGCTGCAAAATTAAAATAACACTCAATACTCATCTCATTAATAATCTAAAATGTAAAATATGTAATTTCCATTTTAGAGTGACTAATTTAAGGAAAAGTGAAACAAAACTTGACAATGTTTCTCTCATTGTCAATCAATCATGAAATCATAATTCTAAGTTGGTTGGTTAGTTAGCAGATGCGTATGATTTATATTATAAGATCGTTATGTCCGTCCGTCCGACAGTCTGTCTGTCTGTTGAAACTTGAGAAATACACTCATTGTGAGAACTGATCAGAATTTGGGGGTTACAGGTCAAAAGGTTATGACGCCAGGTCATAAGGTCAAAATCCTCTGGCCAAAATCCCTTGGTTTCACCCCTTCCTTACATTCGCTGTAACTTTTTATTTATTTATTATCCTCACTAAACTAAACTTGAACCCAATTCAACTTTGGGTGTATTGATCTTTGAATCAAAATTCTCATCATACTCGCGTCACCCGGATTCCAATTTATTTTTACTACGACTTTCAGTTATCAAGATATTCCAAAGACATTCCTTGATAAATAATAGCTTGGCGCATGAATGAATGCCATGAAAAATGGTACATAAGTCCACTCCATTACATTACCTACGTGATGGATACTGTCAAATGCAGTGCTATCATTTAGCAATCTCATCATTACATTGTGTCCATTGTTTCTTTCTTTCTCGCATTGTTTATGGATCTACAGGCATTCAGTCGCAGTCTAATTAAATGCGGGAGTGGGCATAGAATGTCCGCGTCCTTTCCCCTTTTAAGGTCTGAACCAATATTTGGTTGACTGATGGGTTGACCGACGTAGAAAAATAATTCGTAAACAAAAATTACACTTCCATTTTGGAAAAGTTTAAAGTCAATTTGGTTATGTTGGAAACTTTGTATATTTTGTAAATTCAATTCAGATAGAGCTTTACTCCTCCTTGTAAGAGTATTAAAAAATTGGGATGTGAACAATGTCAACAAGTTTTCACCTTTCTGTAATGTGGGCGGATGAAGTCGAACCCGATCTCAGCAAATATCTCGTCATATTTATGTATGCATATTTTACTAATTAGTAATTAGTCCACTCAAGTAACGGTCCATATAGTGCTTATGTCAGAAAAATGTACGACACGTTTTTTCCCTTAGAGGGACCGACCACTCTTTAATCTGTAGGAGACTCAAAATGCACCTTTACTTTCATAGATAACTTAAATCTAAAGGTAAATATGTGTCTAGCTTATCGCCTCCGACCGGAAAGTATGTAATCAGCAAGCAACCTTTTAACTATGACTAAAAACAAATCATGCACGAGATCATTTACACCTTGCGATGAATGAGCAATAAAAATTACCTAATGTCTCTTCATTAATGGTTGCTTTGTCATAATTGCTCATTTTTATGTGTTATTTGTTATAACCGAAGCGAAATGAGGTAATAATAATAATATTTTCGGCAAGATAGCGAAACGACTAGGATAAAAAAGTAGCTTGATACCCTTGTAAAAGAAATAAGTCATCCAATTGTTGTAAATATTTTTGCTTTGCATTGCTTCTGAAAAACTGAAATTTAATCGTTTTCCCTTCCTTTGTGAAAAATAATTCTCCTTCGACTTAGCAATAAATCTCTTAAATAAAAATACCATTTAATCGTTTAATAAGGTATTTAATGATTTATAGCAAGGATGATAACTTTTGATCTTCAAAACTCTTCGTTTCTGCCAAAGTGATCTAAACTTCGTAAAATATTAACTAAAATATGTCAAAATTCAAGAATCGGCGCAATTCCTTGCAAATTTTTCCCCTCCTACAAACGATTTTATTTAACCACCTTGTTTAAAAATTTCCATATATTTTCATGACATCACCACATGAAACTTCCATCCCTCCCTTCCAACCTTAAGCATGTCCAACAAAACACCAACGGTCTTCTCCCTTCATAATCTTGATGATATCATTTCCACCCTAAGCAAGCCAGTCAAGTACTTAGGTACACATTTTGTTAACATGTGCACTCATTTTCATCCAAAGATTACAGAATTTTACAGATCTGCTTAACAGACGAGGTGGCTCTCGTAAATAGCAATTTTAGTCAGACCAACCCTAACCAAACCACAAATGTTCCAGAATGTGCGAAACTTTATTATGTATCACACGACTACGTATTATTAAATTTTGTATCTTTCCATCACCGTAAAAGAGATACGTTTACGAATAACATGGGCCGCACAATAGCTTCGAACAGATTACTTACATTTCATGTTTATGCAGTCGCGAGTACCGGATTGAATGTCACGCTTGAATTTGCAACGTGTTTCTCAAAAAATAAAGTGATGCTGCAATATTGCGGAGCAAAAGCAAATTAAAATTAATGCAGGCTATACGTACAACTAACTAATTATTTGCATAATATCGTCACATTCTAAATGAAATGCAATTAGCGAATTTTAAATTAATACATTAAAACTCCTTTGAAATCTATCCGACCCAACATAAGTACAAACGTGTATATTACGAAAAATGCAATAACGCCCAGTTAATTTGGGCTAAATTTCCACACACAACTTATTTATTTATATTATTATTTTTGTGTCTACCTATTCATTCATCTCTCGCAGCAAACATGACACAATATTTAATACTGTAACACCATAATAGAGATGACTCGCAATATTTTCTAAGCTTGACTGACTTTAAAATGTTAAAAAGAATGGTTGGATTGCGCGATACCAAAAAATATTATATAGTGGACCAAGACCTGCTTCTACATATTATATTTTTCTATTTTTCCATTGACAGATGCAACCCACACCCTTCAATTCAACTGACTGATGATTGTGCACAGGATCAATTTTAATTCAAAATTTACTATGGAAGATACATATATGACCCACTCTAATCTTAGTAAAGCTTCACAATGATTTTGTTACGTGATGGACAATACTATAGCATGATGACCATGACGAAACTGGGCTTATGTCACTGAGCACATACACATTTTAGGTAGACGAGTAACACATAAGTACAGCAAACACTTTTCTTTTCATGTCAACTTTGTAAGTTTGCTAACTTGAGTCAAATCTATTTTTGAGAGTGATTAATTCATCTTTGAGTCGACGTGGATCAAGTTGTTGCCACAATAATAATGGACTCTCTGGTTTGACGAGTACGTGTTAATTGACGAAATTAAGATGTCATTCAGTTTAATTTAGGGTTTAGACTCTAAACTTTAGCGTGAGGGTACATATTAAACCACAAACTAGACTTTGCCATGAAACAGTATTGTGATAATTACTCTAATTTTTTTAGCGAGTGGGCAAATTGAAATTGATGCAAGTACATAAAGGTCACATATCTTTGTATTTTCTGCTACTCCAGATAAAAAAACCTTGTCTTGTTTGCTTGTCGAGTATGTATGCATTCAAGTACAGGATTTTAGAGAATTATTTATAATTGAATGGCATGAATATTATTGACACTGCTGGCTCCAAGGGTTGAACCAAGGCAGCAGTAGGATCAATGAATTTGTATGGTTTTCATTTCATCATGTTAACGGACAACCAAACCACTCTAAATGCAACCAACGAATGAAACGCATACACAGAAATAAATAACCTAACTAAACCTTACAGTGGAAGGTTTTTCCTTGCACGACTAATGATTAGTGTACAGATTATAATTCAATGAAAAACTGTAACAAATTTGTGACTTACCGAAATACACAGGTTTCTCACACTTGGGACAGTTAGGCATTTTGCTTTGTCGAAATTTCTCGTATTTTTCTGAATCTACACTGTTTTTTCTCGAGCTGAAAAAAATTTAAGAAGAAAAATTATGTAATTAAATATGCAACAAGTTGTCCGTATAAAAATGCGTGATCAAAACGCCACTAAATAATAAAAATTTTGAACTCATTCATAAAAATATAAAATTTTGCTAATATTACTATCACTTTAATGGAATTACCTTTCTGTGATGTTTCTGTAACCGTATCTTTCACCAAACTGAACAGCACTTCTCTTTTGTTACCAGACCAAACCACCAACCAGGTCAGAATTTTTCTCCTGCCTCTTCCTTACAATACGGCAAACGTAACATGTATCCACCACAACTTATGTAGGAACTTAATGAACCACGTCAACCTATGTGAGCTACACGAACGACTGTAACTTTTGTCAGATTACCAGAGATATATATGCCTTGTATGGTATGTTGGTATCGTAATACCATTAAATAAAATCCCCCTCGTTCGTTGAAAGGGAGATGAGATGAATAGCTCTCACTTGGTGGGTTGGTTTGCTTGGTAATTTCGAGTTAGCGACGAGATGTAAGAAGACGTATTTATAATTCGTGCAATGATAAAACTGCTTTTTGCGTAGGAGGAGGAAGCAGACTTGTTAAAAGCCTGGAGACTGGATTGCTTTTGGTGATGTGGTCTCTCATCGTATTCGGTGAGTTAGTGAGTCAACTTCAAATTCAAGGTCTCTCAGTATCGATTCTCCAGAGGAGTTTGTGGGGCTTCGAGGAGATAGAAGCCAGTCCAGATTGCGTAGAATACAGCAGTCTTCTGGACAAAGTGGAAACTAAAACGGGGTAAAATTCAGGTTGGATAAACAAAGTGCATAAAGCTTGACTTGGAATGTTGTATTGCTTTGAGCGAATTTCATTTTATGAGGATGAGAATTATCTATGACGGGCGGAGTAGAGCGAGAGAGATGATGTCGGACTTAATTTGTAGGCAATTTCTCCTCCTGGATGTCGTGATCATTGGCGTCATTGGCCTTGTGGCGTATAAATTCCTGTCTGACTGAAATTCGACCAAATTTGTGAAAATGCATGCAATCCATATACCTACTAAATGCTGCTCATTAATGCGGTGTCATGCATGCATCTAAATAAGATCATGCCCCACATTGCATTGTTGTAATATGGAATAAAATCTAAAATGTGCCAGAGAGGTGGGATAAATGGAAAGTAGAAAATTGGTTTATACACAACTTTTGCTTCGTAATAATTCAGTTTAATTGATCGATAAATAATTGTAATGGCAAATTTTATTTAAAAGCATTATATGCAAAACAACAGCATGTGACAAAAATCAATACATTTTTTGTTGCCTTTTCGAACTCCAGTCCAATCCTGACTGATCTCGTAGATATAAATAAATGCATGAATTTAGTTTGCCATTTACATAGTCGAACCATTCTGTATCACTGAAGAGACACATTATTTTTACCACTTTACGCATATATGCAAGTCATATTCTCAATGGTCAAAGTACGAAAAAACACTGTTATTTTCACGAGATCTACACTAAATGATGCAAGTGACCTTGACGTTACAGCTTTTTACGCTCGTGTATCTAGATATGTATGTTCCACCCATTATATGATTGGACTGGACCCGACCGATAAAACCCATCATTAGCAACACACCTCCAACCAGATTTGCATAAATACATGAAACTGGAAAGATTTCCTTCATTCTCTCTGAACCCATCACCACCAGAACATTAACTCTTTTTGAAACTTTCTTTTACAAAATGTCGACCCCAAAATATCGCTTGGTTTACTTTGACGTGAGAGCGTTGGGAGGTTGGTTAATTCTACAGTTATTTTAATTCCCAAGAAGATAATTAACATTTTCCAATTTCCAGAACCAATCCGGTGGTTGTTCAACTACGCTGGAGTTGAATTTGTGGATGAAAGAATCCCCTGGGATTATCCGACTTGGTTTGCAAAAACGAAACAAAGTAACTAAAAGCTTACTCTCATCATGATTTGCATGCATTTGAAATGCATTTAAAATAATTAATTGCCAGAACCAAATGACAATTATCACTTATTTTATTCTGTTTAGACTACTTCAGCACCGTGGGTCAGGTCCCCGTCTTGTACGAGGACGGGAAACCGGAACTCGGCCAATCTCAGGCGATTTCTCGATATCTGGCAAAGCAATTCAACTTGACTGGCGACAATATTCGAGAAGATGCCAAACTGGACGAAATTATTAGTCAAGTTTTTGACCTGTTCATTTGTGAGATAATTTGCATATTGATCAAATCATTGAAAAATATTTGCAATAGTTTTCTTTAATTTGTGTCAGGGTGGCGGATGTATCTAATTTTCGAAAAAGATCCCGAACGGAAAAAGGCCAACCGCATGTTGGTCGATGGACGTTTATCTGCGGCTTATACGACGTGGAATCGTGTCCTGGTTGAGTCTCAGGGTCCGTACATTCTTGGGAACAAATTAACCCATGCGGACTTCTGGTTGGCCCATTTTGTCAGTGTCTTTGATGATCCTATGGTAAATTATGATTGGGAAAGGAATAAATTTCTGCTTTCAGATTTGATATTTTTTTCTAATTTCCCAACAGGAAGGCGATGAACCTATTATGCCTCCAGGATATCCACGACCAAATGAATCCGATTTATACGTCGGGTTTTCGAATGGATTTCCTGCCCTGAAAGCGCATAAGGAACGGATCCATGCACTTCCGGAAATTAAAGCGTGGATTGAAAAACGTCACAAAACTATTGCTTGATTTCATATGCATAAAATAATTCTGTATTTATAGATGAATAAAATGTTAGAGGTAATTTGTACATATCGTTTGCCAACAATTTCATGATCATTACATACATTGTAGATGTCGATTGTCGTCCTAAAATTTTATATTACTTGGAAGAATAAAATGCAAAATCCAATCCACATAATTTCTCTATTCGGTCGGTACAACTTTCTCATATGTATCTGCAACTCGTATCATATATCAAAATATCATATTTGTCTGTTATCTCCAAAAAGTATTTATTCAAACAGAATGCGTGTATTTGTAGTTATGCACAAGGGGATTGCTGGTACATATGCATGTAACCTGGATAAATTTGCTTGTATACAAAATTTGCTTCGACGTGCATATATGTATTTATGCACCCTGGTATTTATGTATATTTTCGAATGACTGAAATTCTTAGATGCTCGGGGCTAAAGTAATATATTTCATAGTGCATGCAGTTTATGAATATAGTCTGGGCCCTGAATTTTAAAACTCGGAAAGGGAGTAAAAATAAAACAAAGGGTAAAACCCTTTCGAGAACAATAACGGCAAACTGAAATATGTGTAGACCAATGAAATGCTTTTGTCATGTTACAAAAATAAATTTTCGTGAGGTGACACCTGCATATTTTGTCGGGGTTCAGCAGTCGATGAATGCTCTTTGGAGAGTACAGTTTCGTACTTATTCAGATATTGTTGGTATCTCGAATCTCAAAATGTGTCTGACTAGAAAAGACGATGACCAGGTTGCTTCATTGGAACATCTTCCAATGCCAATGGTAATTCGATAATGCAAAATTCATTATCACAATTTCTGCAAACCGAGATAAAATGACATTTAGTCGTTCAAAAGCATTTTACGAGTATAGTTGTGTTTCTGCAGACCTTTGAAGTCGAGCAATTAACGATGAGCAGCGAGAGGTTAGAACGTCTACAGGACAAAGCCGTGCGTATGATGACGTGTAAGTAACCATTGTTATAAAAAAGTTTTATAAAAAGTGTATTTTCGTACAACATTCATTTTCGTACAGCATATGCAGATCTGATTAATGACGAAAAGAAAGAGGTGGAAAAAGTGCGAGAGGACTTGATGATAGAGTTACGAGGTATTTTAAGAATTATGCAGACCACACATTCCATAACCTGCATTTAAAATTTTCAACTGAGAACATTTTGCTATTTATATTATAGCTCTGGTGCCAGCTCATCCAAAACTGAAAGAGATTGAGAAATATAATAGAAATGGCGACATAACAAGTTTAGACACTATATTTCTTGAAAATTCTTCAGACAGAGCTCAAAGTAAGATATGAAGTAATAAATGCAACATAATCAAATACGTATATTTATGTTATGCTATTATCAATTCAGAGGATGCTTTAGAGCCCCTTATTGGAGCATGGAAAACTCTAATGGAGTTTCAAGATGTAATCGATGCTCTGAAAAAGTTCAAAATCTACAAGCAAACTTCATAGGTTATCGCCCTTCTCTACGCATTTCTTTATACGTATTGTAAGTACGAAATGTAAGTACATATGTACACATATAATTATCAGAGTAGTAATACCGATTAGCAAGTAGAGTCAGAAATCTGTCCATAAAATGCATTTTAAACATTAATTAATTGATTCCTTGTTAGTAATGGAAAAATGGAAGTCCTAAAAACAGTTTATGAAATTCATAATTCCTTCAAAATACTTTTAGAAAAACATAAGTTTATTCAAACATAAATTAATGCTCCAAATTGGCATAAATTTTATGAGACTTGTCATCACACGTGTCACCTTATTCGTCATTTCCTTATTCGTATTACACCCATCTTCCTTGTCACAGAAGGAACAAACAAATTTAGGATCGGGACAGAGATTATTGTGATACATGTTAAATGTACTTTTAGGATCGTCCCCCTTAAAACCGCAACTTCTAAACTCCTAAAGGTGTCAGAAATTTACTACCTGTTACATAGTTTAGGGCAGAATTTGCATAATGACCTTTGGAAGTTTGAAGTGTTTCATGTCGTGCTTCGTGATATCCGTGTTCTCCGGAGACACCAAATATTCCTGGACGAGACTTTCGTTTAAGTGATATTGAAAACAGCCCTTGGTCGGTTTATCCGTGTCATTGTCAATTTCTAAAACAGCTCTGATCTTAGAAAAGAGTTTATTGTGTAAAACTTGTTAGTAGATAGCTCACTCCACGCATTTGGACTGTGTTCTGGACAATCTTGCAGATATCCGGCTGGATTGTCACATCCTTGTTTGCAGGAGTAACATCGATTCACCACTGTTATCATTCAAATGATGGATAATAAGAGTGTATGATATATGGATCACATGCATATGTACATATTTTGAATATTATACCAGTTGCACTTTCCACATTCAAAAAGTGGACGGTGACCAGTAGGGTGACGCAGTTCGATACCGTTTTTCGTGGCATGGCCCCCATTCAACTATGTAGATAGTCTTGGTCCAAGGTCCAAAATTACAGGAAAGTCCACATGATTACTAAAAGGGTGTTTCCTTGGAGTGGATTATACCTTATCCAATGATTGCTTGACAGTTAATATTTAATCTAATAATATATAATATATAAATATCTAATAAAATATAATTTATTTATTTACAAATTAAGTTCAAAAGGGCAATTCGTTGAATAATAATAATTCTTAAAATGCAGTTTAATCTAATAAATGTCAATGAATTGTAATTATCCAAGAAGAATGTTGCACTAATTCTAGGATGTCTTCCAGTCGAGGTAGTATATACATTTCAAAAATCACTGCATATGTTGTATGTATATGCATGTTTACCGTAATATGCAGAAAAATAAATTGAGACCACGATTTTCTCCTCTTTTATTGATTGATTCTTTATTTCATAAGTTGAACGAGATATTTTAATAAGATGCAATAATTTGTTCTCCCATTTCTCCTCTACTTATGAGTTATAAAATACATATACGACGACATAAGCTCAATAAATAACAACGAACGTCTTTTAAGGTCGGCATCAATCAGCACCTCACACAAAAATCACATTTTCTCCAATACAACAAGTTTTAACTTTCTCTTTTCCCCCCTTTCCTCTTCTTAATGATAATCCTGGCTGTCATTTTTTTCACACCCCACTTAATCGATTAAGTAACTAACTAATTAACCAATAACTATAATCAATAACTTATAAGACTGGCTAAATTTCATCAAAATAATTAATCAGACATTTGATTTTACACGTGATTATTATTATCACTATTAATTCTTAAGCTGGATGTGATAACAACGCGTATGCATTTAGTAGTAGTACACACACCCGCAAGATAATACTTGTAAGTTAAGTACATTGCTTGAAATATGGAGTTTTTTGTTGTAATACATAGCTTACATTTCCTGTTAGATAGAGATAGTTAAGTATATTTTTATAGCGTAAATGCTGTTGAACATGTTTTCTTCTGTTTAAGTACACGCTGCTGTAATGTAAGTACATACACGTAATAATTATCAGAGTAGTAATACCGATTAGCAAGTAGAGTCAGAAATCTGTCCATAAAATATCTGCATTTTAAACATCAATCAATTGATTATTACTTATTAGTGATGGAAAAATGGAAAGTCCTGAAAACAGTTTATTAAGTATGCATCCTTCTGATTTGGTTTTAGTTGTAACAAAGTTTTGAATATGCGGTTTTTGCGATTATGTACTGATTTGTAAGTTTTGATTGCTAAATACAGATAAGTAAGTCAGATTAGATACATAGTATTTTTAGAGAAAGAGGAGAAAGAGGAGGAAGAAGGTTGTTTTGTCATTATGAAAATGCTGCCCTAAATTATTTAACAGGTTCTAAATTTCTAACACCTAATTTGGAACTATTTTTTTTACAATGGATAGTTGTGTATTATTATTGTTATTTGGTAGGTTTACGTAGGAATTTTGGTTGATTTTGATTCGCACCACTTTTGCATAATTACCGGGATCACAATTAATGTAGAAATTCGAACGGCATTTATGTAATAAACAATTTTTCAACAATGTTGTATAATTATAAGAATTTCGTGACTATAGACCGGATAAATTGAATACAATACAAACTCACACAGATAACGTTTTCTGATTGAATTTAACTTATTGAGCCTGCTTCGATTTCTCTTGTTTAACAAACTGCAAACTATTTTACAATCTTGTTTCTAAATATGTTTATAAAAAATAATGTATAATAATAATAGAAAATCACAATTAATTATTAATTAAGGCCTGAATCTGGCTTATCAGAGAGACACATTCAATACAAGAAGGAGAAAGAGAGCGAGTTGTATAAACTCCAAACAGTAAAAAGACTTTGTTTGATTCATGGATTTGCTCATCAACATTGTCAGATTTTGTTGAGTTAGAAAGAAAGTACACGCTAAAGTAAGTATTTGTTATGTATGTAGGTATATCAGTAGTAGTTAGTTAGTTAACTAACTAACTAACTTTTAAGTAATATCTTCATTGTCTTTCTTAATAATTGGCCACTTAATCCACCCCCACCTTTAACTAGAGGATGACGACGAGGAGCCCTTCTTTGAAAACATTTGTGATAATTTTGCCGTAGCTTTGGACACTATGGAGTTCGCCGTGGGTGGATCTCTTATAAGAAAATCTCCATCTTGGTCTGAAGACAGCCTCGTCCTTAAAGGAAGATGAAGTGCCAATGGGTCTCGGAGTCGGTTAAGATCAGTCTCAATTTTGTGGATCTTATCGCGAAGTTGGTTATACTTGTTTACGTCAAGGCCCACCTGGGAATAATTCACGAATAATTAATAAACAATTCATGTTTATCACTCTTAGATATTTATATTGGTCTCCTACTTTTTTAGCCCCTTTGTGAAAGGAGATGAGGTACTGTCGGTCGGTCACTTGTGGGAGGACATACTCCTGCTTGGTAAGGACAAAGTAGGCATAGCATAATATGGCAGTGCCATAAGTTACAAAGTAGGTGACCGGCTCCCTGAAATATGGGCGACATCAAGTTATATAATACTCTGAATTTATTATTTAACAAGATTGCACAATTTACATGATATCCCACGAGTACTCCCACCACGTGAGTCTTGCTAGGATACCAAACTGGACGGACATTAAACCAAGCCCCACCCAAGTCATGGTATTCGTACGTTTAAGGGAAAGTTCGTTCAGTTGTTCCCTCTTCTCCTCGAGTGGAAAAAGTAAACCTTTTAATCTTTCCAACTCCATTGTCATTTCCCGTTCTGTTCGAAGTTGATGTTCATCCACATTCAGGGCACCGTACAACTGACCCACCAAGTTTCGAACGGAGGAGAGGCGTGTCAAGTCTTCCTACAAGAACAAATAATACCAGGAATTAGTGTTGTGTTTGAACCAAGTCACTATTTTTTGGCCAATTTCCCAATTACTTGTGTAGGCTTTTCCTGTGGTGGAGTCACGACGTGGTAGACATCGTCGTTTATTACCATGTCAAAGTCGTGTTCCATGAGC
The DNA here is from genome assembly GCF_002217175.1 of Folsomia candida. NCBI lineage: Eukaryota > Metazoa > Arthropoda > Collembola > Entomobryomorpha > Isotomidae > Folsomia > Folsomia candida. The sequence goes on along the minus strand of NW_019091194.1, from coordinate 1,806,426 downwards.
ATTTCAATCGTATTGGCAGAAGCTATCCTAATGCCGTCTAAGAAATAGAGAAATTTTCTTGTTACATGCTTGTATAGCTAATCGATTTCTAATGGGACCCAGTTTCTTTAGATATATATACATTTCGTACCCGTGGAGAGAAAGCTGATCCGATCAACTCCTCTGTCCTCGTGTTTTATCATGTTGAGTAAATCCCCCACCTACAAAACATAATTAATGATGTTCCTGAATTAATTCGAGATATTTTAAGCTTGAAGGTTCGCAAATTATATGTCCATACCGAATTTGTAAGTGGCTTCACGATGAATCGGCATCTCTCTCTACGAGAAGGCAGAGGAATTGTGAATTGCGGAAGGCCTCGGAAATATATCACTTCCACCCCTGTTCCTCCTCCTCCTCCTCCTGTAGAGACAAAAAAAAACAAGAAAATGTTACTAATTTCCGTATTGATTGATTGGCATAATTTATGGCCGACTCATTATTACACGTCGGTATGCACTTCAACTGGCCATGCAGACAGTAGAAACAAGAGAGGTCATTATATTTTGGGCGTACATGAATTCGTACTTTTACATGTATGCATTATTTATACCCTGCGCCATGTAGTAGTTGTTTGGCATTATTATTCTTTCCAATGCTTGTCAAATGCTTCATTACTTTACTCCTCCTGTTCTTAAGTCGTCACTCGTCCGTCACGAATAATATAGTCCGCCGATACCGATACGTACGACGTAGATATCTACGTACTGCTTGAATTTATCCATTCAGTTTATTATTCCATCAACCAAACCCATAAATCCTTGTCGGGATCTGCGGCTGAATGCAGTGTGTGCCTAAAACGTGGCACATCAGCAGCAGCGTCCTATATCTCGAACGGAGATGGTGATGATGATATCATCATCAATACTTTGAGTCCTTCGGGATCCTACTTTCTCCCACTTTCTCCTTCACCGCCACGATTCCTGCCTCTTATATAACGAACGAACGTACGTACCACCCAGTTCATGAAGGGGACATTAAGACCCGCCAAATGGGCTATTTAACTATGACTTGGCTGTTAAAATGGTGCATTTATTCCCACCCACAAAACCAACGTCATATTATCTCGATTCCAGAAAAAAAAGTGCCAGAGAACTGTTTCAGTTTTCCTCCAACCAAAATTTCCCCTCGGTTTGGCCAATAGCCATTACAAGCCATTAATTATTGCTCTGATCTACTAAAAACATCGCAGTCGTAACGCAAGTTGAAAAGCCCATCCCAACTCGCATCCCACTTGAAGAAATAAAGTGAAAGCATGGGCAGTAGCGCACTATTTCTTTTTAATTGAGACAAAAAACAGTACCTTCCCCGTCCTTTTGGCACCCTACCAAAATGTTAGCATTGATAAAGTACTCTTCCTACTTTTGTGTCTTGGCTTGGCTCTAAAACTCGAAATGTTATCAAGGATTATCGAATTGGGACAATTTATGACTCGGGATGAAGAAAACGAGGAGATCAAATAATCCCAGATTCCCCGCAAATACTTTACATTTCTGAGTTCTGAGTGAAAAGACAAACTTTCCTCGCCGGTATGAAAGTTTTCTCGTTATGAGAAATCGATGTGGGATGGGATGATAACGATAATGGTGATAACCCTCACTGACAACACACGGCATGACATACATATATCCTCAATCATCAGATGTTAACTCGATAAAAGTATGAGAGCAAAAAGTCCAGTCGGGGAAAAGTAATAAAACTAGTGCTCCAGCAAGGATTAAACATTTCCAGCCAGCCAGAGACGAAACATGACACCCAGACTGAAACTATATTTCGTGTAATGTTACTCCCCTTCTTAGGCACCAACAGTTACGTACGTTACGTTATTTTCGCTCGGATAACACCACCTAAAAAGTCAAAAGAGAGGACGGAATTTCCTCATTTAAAAGTTGGGAAACAGTTGACAACTCGTTCAACTAGAAAAATGTCATGAATTGCCTGGCGCAAAATAACTTTCATGTCAAAAATTTGATACAAGGACACACAATTTGGTGAGACATTTCAGAAATGTCACAGCCAAAAACCACAAAACTATTCCGACACATACACGATTTAATAAAGTTATCGTCAACCCATTTTCTTTATCTGTTTGAAACATGCATAAAACCTTTGTCCCTAATTGATCCTAAATTCTCCTACAAACCAGATCAATCGTATAACGAGCATCAAAACTATGTACGTGTGCATGAGCACGAGTAATAAAATTGGGAGAACACGCAGCAATTAATAGTAAACCATGCAACGAACAAATACAGGATCGCGTCAAAAGTTAACAACGCTGCTTTTCCGACTAGTCAGCTTTTATTATTATTATTATGAGTCTAATTACTCGGATTACTTGGTGGCAGAAAATATTATGGCATTTTGGACTACACGATGTCGCAATCGGATCCATGTCTCTGGTGAATATCCCATTCTGCGAAATGTTGTTGTTGTTCGTGATGCATGCTTAATCCGGATCGGTTCATGCGTGCAGGTGACAAAAGCAAAGTTGTGCAAAATAAATGCGTCCAATTTAGCCTCGTAAAATTTGCAGAGGTTTTTTGCTTAATCGATTTCCAACAGGACTGGGCACATGGCATTCCCAATTTTCTAAATTACCTGCAAGACCACGATTCAAAAGGCACCATACCAAATAACAAAAAAATAAAATAACGATAACAAAATTTGTTGTAACCCTTTTTTTTATTTCGGGATTAAACAGTTGACGCAAGTTTTTGCAGGAACTTAAATCCAATACAAATTGTTAACTTATTGGACCCCTTTGTGGACTTACCGACACCGTGTTTGATCACATATGCCGATTATGACGGATGGATAACGTTTTAATCAAATGTATGATTCTGATGTCGAGTGATTGGGGTGGGATTAAGCTAAGCGGTTGGTTGTATAATTGACAGAATTGATGTAATTCGTTTATTTTTTCTCCGCGTATAAAAACTCGGGGATCCCAAGTTATTCAATCACATCGAATTTTGCTCCCCACTTGTGTAGCGATAGTCATAAAATAAATAAAAGATGAGCCAATTACTAACTGTAGCCTTGATCTTGGGAGCAATTGCCTGCTCGGTGAACGCTTCGTACGCTGGTGGGTCGGGTCGCTAATAAATAATACTTATATGGATTAGATGGGTATTTTATACATTTTTTTCATAAATTTTGCAGGCACTTGGTGTTCTGGAACGGGGTATATCGTGGATCCGTCCAACTGCAATATTTACTACCAATGTAGTAACGGAAGGTATGAGAAGCACCACTGCCCATCTGGGCTTAACTTTAATGGTCGTGGATTCTATTGCGACTGGCCTGCAAATTCGCCATGCGAAAATACCGTGGTAATGCCACCGACAACTACGACGACAACTACTCAACGCCCAACCACCACGACGACAACTACTCAACGCCCAACCACCACCACGACAACAACTCAACGCCCAACCACCACCACCACCACGACTCAACGCCCAACCACCACCACCACGACAACCCAACGCCCTACCACCACCACCACCACAAAACCCCCCACAACTCGTCCCCCCACTTCCGGCACTCCCCTCATCTCTCACGCCGAATTCCAATCCGCCGCTGCCACCAAGGGGGGCAATCCAACGTCCGACTACTACCTCGGCTTTATCGCGTCCCTCCCCAAAGCGCAGATCAGCACGAGACGTGAAGCCATCCTCTTCTTGGCCCACGCCACCTGGGAAACCGTGGGCTTCATCTACACAAAGGAAGTATACTGTCAAACCCATCTAGCTGATTGTCTCCGAGCATATCCCAACAATGCGGGTGGTCTGCCCGGTCGAGTCTATTACGGAAGAGGAGTTATGCAACTAACTTGGGACTACAACTACCGTGGAGCTTCGTCCTACTTGTATGGGGATGATAGGCTCTTACAAAACCCGGATGTCGTAGGTGAAGACCCAGCCGTTGGGTGGGCCACCGTAAGTCAACCATTTAGTTGTTCTCTTTCCCCATCCCCTGAAAGTGACATCTTTATTCAAATCCATTCCGCAGGGTGCCTGGTACTGGTACGCTAATGTGCACACCCGCTCTCAAACTTTCGGCTCTACTCTCAAGGCCATCAACGGTGCGCTCGAATGCGAGGGAGGCAGCCACGGACAGAATAGATACTTGCGATTCATGCACTACAAAGAAATCCTCACCCGACTGGGAGAACCACACCCAGCGGATGACGATGGTTGGTGTACAGCCTGGTGAACATAACATCCATCCAATTTTATACATGCTCTGTCATAACTCACTCCTCCGTTGGATGATGATTGATGTTGCTGTTATTTTGATACTAGTCGTTCCGTTACAGTCAAAAACCTTCCCTTCTCTGATAAGACACGTAATAAAATATAAAGCAATAAAATGCACGGTCGGCTGCGCGTTTCGTTCCGTTCTTTTGTTCCCGGCAGCATGCATGGCCTAAGCAAAATGTGTCACCATCATTCTATTCCTGACGAGATGGTGAAACATTCATCCATCCACTCGTAAAGTAGAAGGTGTGCAGTGAATGGTGTCGCGGGTGATGTTGAGCCGAAGGAGTGATAAACACGTACTTCAATTCAATTCGGCGAAATAAAGCTCTTGTCCTGCAATAATTTACATGAAAACGGGCCCCACCACATATATAGCCATCCACACACACATACCGAAGAGCTATTAATGTTCAGTGACAAATAATAGTGGGCACTACCACTTCCTTTTTCACTATATGCTTATTGCCTTAGAGAAAGTTGGTCGTCGACGGAGAAAGCTTTAAACAAAGCCTTATTCTTCTCCTCCTCGTCGTCTCATTCTTTTTAAGATTCATGGCTGAATGAGTCAAATCAGGTGTAATTGAATACAAGTGGGTCGTAGGTGGGATGGAGGGGATAATGCATGTCAGCTCGTTGGGGGAACTGAGCCGCGATAAAAGTGAAAGTTGAGCACTCTCCCAGAGATCTGCACCAGATCCCTGGGAATTTGTAGCTTTTTCCCAGCTGAATAAAGTTAACCAATTCGGATCACTACTATTCCACCAACCACAAACAAGAATGAGCTCTTCTCTCTCTCTCTGGCTCTACGGTACGACACGATATAACAATATTCCCATGTAGGTGAGACATTGATGGGACGGAGAAAGTTGTGGATTGCAATAAAGTGAAAGGCGAAATACGCTTATGCGGCATATGTTACGTTACGTATCTTGGAGAGAAAGAAAGTTCACAATCCGAGGTGCACTACTAGCATCGTCGTCATCATCATCATTGAAGTGAAAGGGTGAAACCTGCCACAATTTTGGATTAGAAGAACACAACCATCATAAACCTACTTCCTTTTCAGTATGTATTGAATTTTCTACTAGTTTAAAAAAATACGTAATTCCACATCGATCCACATTCTTCCGTTTCATTTCCCACCGTCCATTTTCTCGTCATTCTTCTCTCATGAATCCGCTCGACTTTCTCTCAATTCGACGCAATTTTCCACAAAGTTTTCCCCTTCTCTCTCTCAGAGAAATGAGAATGCCAATATTGCTCAAGAATGCCGACAGCAAGTGGTATCCAGCAAAACTAGTTTTAATCATAAATCTTTCACCATCAGACGACGACGACGACGGCAACGACAACTACGACGACGATCCGGATCCCATTCCAATTGCTGCAGGGCAGCACTTTGATCCCGAAATAATTCAAACACAGCTGGACTGTCCCACACCACTCCTCCCGTACTAATAACTATCTTGCAAAAGTCAGAAAGCAGAAAAGTCAGGAAAAGAAGGGCCATTTCATTTGTCACCAGCAGCAGTTTTCAAACCCCTTCCATAATTCTGTCATACACAGGAATTCTACGTACACACAAACGATAAAATAAAGTATTAGTATGAAAACTTTTCCTCATACATGTCGCAATCCCACCACCAGCACCACCATTCCAAATAAATCCTGGCCGGTGGGTGGGATCGGATTTCAGAGGCGAATTCTTGAGTAATGAGGACAACATTATTACGACCATTTCTCCATTAAAGCACTCTCAGCTCGTTCATCCATCCATCACACACCAGAAGCCACATGTTCTGTTCTGTTTTTCCATGAGAAGAGCCATCTCCTTCACATAATAAAACGTGGCCATGTCAAAATCTATTTCCGATATACTATTCGCATACCACTTTCTTGTTAATATCCATCCATACCGAGTAGAATTATAGATATTGAAAGAAACTGGGCCAAAATATGGGGAGGGAAAGTCGACTCCACCACCACCATCATCACCACCACATCTGCCCAAACCAAGGGGGATAGAAAATTGTTTTATTTTATGGCAGAGAAAGTATCATTTGTGAGTCAATGATATGATATCCACCCAGTCTGGCTGGTCTCGCGGTGCAGTTTCAGTTTGGTAAAAGATAAGATGAGAAAACATAACATTACTTGAGAGACTCTCTCTCTCAGTCAGTTAAACCAGCCTCCTCTTCCCCAGAACAGAGCACAGTTGCATCATCATGTTACCAAACAATGGAGAAAGCGAGTGAGAGAAAGCAGAGCACTCACGTTTAAACTGGGAGAGAAAAACTATGTAGACATCTGGCAAGGCATAACGGCAAAATAATATCCGAGCAAAAATAATAAAATAAGATTCCTCCTTCCCAGTCCTCTCTATCCGAGAAGAGAAGAAGAGTATAATTAAGGTGCAGCTTATGACGACGCTTAGGAACACACCTTTTCCTAACACTAAACTGGTCTGGCTAGGTACATATTCCCTTCGGATTTATTTCCCTATTTTGCGAAATTGTTGGGTAAAACTCCTTTTAGAGAGAGAGAGAAAGTGGGAGAAGGTTTATTGGGACATTCGTTGCCTGCTATATTGCAAACATTTCCATTTATTTTCACAATGTTATTACATACAAAAAGGGACGACAGAAATCAATATGAGAGTCCCTACATATCCTGTCCGGTCGGTATGGGATGGGAATCAGGATCACAGATAGAATCAGAATTGACAAGGAAGATGAAATTCGTCCTACTTCCTATTGTTTTCCATTAGTATGACACAAACCCATACCTGACCGGGCTGGAATATTACTTAGTTGCTCTTTTGAAGTGGGTCTCGGATCGAAATTGAATCTTTCTTTTGTCAGGTGGACATTTTGCGACAAATAAAAGGCAACCAAACCAGACAGGCAGCAGGATTGAAATGTGTAATGAAATGAGATTGGATATTATTGGTGAACGGACGGAATATAAAGCTGACTACTGAACATCACATCACCGCGCTGCCTTTGTTCCGACCACCCCTGGTCGTCTACCTTTATAAAATTAAATGAGAATGACACCATGTGACATGACCACGATGGCAAACAATGGACATGAGAGGGGATAATATGTAAGTGGCATTATTCAATTTCACTCGCTTACATGAATACCATTGTGGGTTGCCATTTTCGTGAAGTTAGTGAAAGGATGACATTTACGCATCTACATAAATACATAATGACTTTTACATTATTTCATACTGGACCCAAAATCTATTTACCGATTTCCGATTTATTTTAGCCCGAGTTTGGGTTACGGAATCGTTATTTGTGACACGCTAGAGGATGATGAACTAAATTGATGTGACCAACTTGGTCTTAAAATGCATATTTCGACAAGGGCTTGAATGCGTAAGAAGGTGGGCATGATCGGTCCAGTGGTTGACTGGTGGGGGTAAATAACACTTAAATAAATTGATGCAGAAACTTAAAAGAAGGTGCACATCGGTTCAAAGAGTATGACGTCAACTTCAGAATTTTATGCAGGTGACATGGTAATCAACACTGGTCTTTGAAATTGGTTAAAAATAGCTGAAATTCGATATCATGGAAAATAACAAAATAACGATGCCCCTTTTGTAAATATTGATCAGGGGGTGACTGGTTTACGAAAGAAGCAAAATTGACTGACTCGGGCTATATCGATTCTGCATCCATTTCATAATTAGACACAGTCACCAAGTCGACAAAATATCTAAATATGCATAGCGTTTAGAACCTCGGATGATCAAAAATATTTCTGGTAAAAATAACAAAAGGTTCGCATCCAAGATTCCTAAACTTTTTAGCTTGTTTCCGTGGAGTGAATGTATTAGGATTTTGTAATGAGGTTGTCCAAGGATGGGCCGTCTTTTAAAAATTATTAAAAATTTTCGAGTTGGGGACAGGCACGCATTTTTTGGCGTTGTCACCCGTTGTTGGGTGAGTGAAAAATTATTTTTCTGTGGAGTTTTCATTTTTAACTCAAATGCATATTATGTGGTATTGACCACTTCTGCCCCTGATACTTTTGTATATTTCTACACTTATTTGTGCACACATTTTTATGAAGATAGCGACCACAACCAGGAGGATAATTCGAGTTCCAGATAAAAAAATGTTTATTTATCTAAAAAAACTGACAAATTGTCATTCTAATGATTTTAAAAAATTATACCGTTAACGATTTAGGTTATTTTACCAGCATTTGTTTACCGACCTAATTATATACCGACTAAATATTTTCCGATCTAAATATTTACTGACCCAATAATTTATCGACGTAATGCAATAAATAGAAATAAAGATCAGAAATCATAGTAAACATGGTGAAAGTCGATATCTAGCTTCAGCCGGGCCTGAAAAGTGCGTCGCAAGTAAAATTGTCCCATGTCGAAAGGGAACGATGTCGTCACGTAGAAATTTCGACCTGATGTCCATTCAGAATATGCAAAAATATCATGAGAAAAGTGTTCGTGGACTTTTTTCCTCTAATCTGGTCTTTTTGGATAGTGTGCACGGTAAATAATTAAGTCGATAAATATTTAGTCGCTATATAATTAGGTCGGTAAAAAATTGATCGGTAAATAATGCGTCGGTAAGTTGATGTCGGTAAAAAGGTGGACACCTCAATATCACATAATATGCATTTGAGTTAAAAATGAAAACTCCACAGAAAAATAATTTTTCACTCACCCAACAACGGGTGACAACGCCAAAAAATGCGTGCCTGTCCCCAACTCGAAAATTTTTAATAATTTTTAAAAGACGGCCCATCCTTGGACAACCTCATTACAAAATCCTAATACATTCACTCCACGGAAACAAGCTAAAAAGTTTAGGAATCTTGGTTCGCATCCAAGATTATTTGACACCTTATCACTGTATAAGGTTACGACAAATGCCCGAGTTACAAAATGAATTTTCGTTTTAAAATTGTCGTGGGTTACAATTTATTTTTTAAATATTTTGGCTGGAGAATTGGTTTTTCGCCCATGGGAGAAAAACCAATTTTGAAATAATTTTAAAAATGAATATTTTTTTGCAACTTGACCATTTGTCGCAACCGTTAAGGGAGAAGCGTTACTTAGATACTTAATGTCAAGCAATCGTGGTTCGCATCGCCCAGTTCTTCATTTAAGAATTTTAAAGTGAAGCTGTTATCAGTGGCATGTAAAATGGATTTTGAACAATTTTATCAAGGTTTTGTAAGTATAATTCATTTGAAGTCGTACCATTTCGAATAATTTAACTCAAAAACTTCACAAACGATGGTACATACTACTAATATTTTTTTCAGAAAAGGGAAATCAGTATAATTCTTCAGGTGGCGATTATATTTACGACTGTAGATGCAACCGTGCTCCAAAACGCGTTTAAGGATGTGCTCCAAATGATGTCACTTACAGCAATAAGTCTTATGCTTATATGCTTTTATGTAGTTCTCATGATCACGGTGGGGTTTCTGATGTGGAATAACTTCCCACATGAATGCATTCAGGTTAATTAATTAATTTTCTACCGAATGATTCTCAAAATAATAAGAATCTATGCTATTTAGACTGCTATAATTGTGGATATCACATTCATGGTCTTAATCCCACTAATCCCAGTCATCATGCACGTCTTCTTCTCGTCAAGGACAGCCCCAAAAGAATTTCATTGGTATGAAAAGGAACGAATATTCTCGGGAGACAAAAATCCGGTCACCCAAATCCTTTTCAAACTCTTCATGAAATTCTTCATAAATATGGCCATGGTCGGGAGCTTCAGTTCAAAATAAACCGTTGCAAACGAAATGTAGCAATAGGGTGAAACCACATGAGATAACTTTTTATAAGAGAAATATTTTAAGTAAATACCATCCCCACGGTCATCGTACGTCAAAACCATGTCGATTTTTGAAATCCCCGCCCCAAAATACGTCTAAAACGGTCGAAACGACAAATTTCGACATTTTCGACATTTTTTGTCCGTCTACACGGTCACACGGTCATCGAACGTCAAAATCATGTCGATTTTTGAAATCCCCGCCCCAAAATACGTCTAGAACGTTTGAAAAGACAAAATTCGACATTTTTTGTCGTCTACACGGTCACACGGTCATCGCACGTCAAAATCATGTCGATTTTTGAAATCCCCGCCCCAAAATACGTCTAAAACGGTCGAAACAAAAAATTCGACGTCTTTGAACGTTGGCGTCGTCGCCGTGGCGACGTGACCTTACGACCTACAATGCCCATCTTCGAACTTGTCCGTACTTTTCAAATTAGAAACACGATGGCGAAAACCGCATATCGAAATTCGAATCCGTTCAATAGTTAGAGCACGAACGGACAGACAGACGGACAGACGGACAAGGCACATCCATAATAGGGTTTCACCCTATAATAAATATCATGAAAGGCACGTTCCGGATAGTCAAGAATCTATGGGATGAGCTCAGGGACTAATGGGATCGGCCTTATCATTCACAGAAACAAAACTCCTAAACTTCTAGCATACTAATAATGACATTGCACAATTATAGGTCATGAACTCAAAATTGAATTGTCTCCTTTAATTAATTTCTGAAAATACATATGTAAAACGACTGTATTTAGAAATGCTGCTACTCTGGTAAATAAAAATGCAGTATTTTGCACTTAATTCGTGCCCACCAACAAATATGTATGTATACTAAAGGAAAGCCTCTCCTTGTCATCAGGTTTGTCTGTTCTGGTCCACTTGAGCACAGGGTTCGTCACGTCAAATAAGATGCATTGTTATCTGTCGTACCCCCTTCCGTCCCCAGAAGCAACTGGCTCGGGGTATATCAATTTAGCGTCCATTTCATAATTAGACAAGGTCACCAAGACGCCAAAATATCCAAATATTAAAACCACGGATGATCAAAAATATTTCTGGCAAAAATTACAAAAGGTTCGCATCCCACTCCACTTCATCATTCAGAATCTTAAAGTGCAGCGGATTATCAGTGGCATGCAAAATGGTCTTTGAACGACTATATGAAGACTTCGTAAGTAAAATCCATTTGAAGTCGCATCACTTCGAATAATTTAACTCAAACTTCTTAAACGATGATAAAACCACTAATTTTTTTTCAGAAAAAGGAAACCCGTTTAATTCTTTGGTTGGCGATCATACTTACGACTGTGGATGCAATGGAATTGAAAAGCATGTATGAAGAACCGATCAAAATAGTTATAATGGCGGTATATGTCGTTGTAGTGATCGTTACGGTAGTTCTTTGGTGGCATGACTTCCCATTCTTCATGAGAATTCAGGTAAATTAATTAATTTGCTACCGAGTGTATTCTAAAAATAATAAGAATCTATATTAATTAGACCGGTATAATTGTGGATATCGCAATCATGGTCGTAATTCCAGTGATCATCTCGTCAAGGACAACTCCAAAGCAAGGCGTGAATTGGTATGAAAGGGAACGTATATCCGCGGAAGAGAAAAGCAGCCAGGTCATGCTAATCCTTTTCCAATTCTGCAAGAAACTCCTCATAAATTTATCCAGCGTCGCGGAGCTCCAGTTTAAAATAAATATCATAAAAGCCATGTTCCGGATAGTCATGAATTGGTAATGGGATCGTCCACACAGAAACAAAACTCCTCAACTTTTAGCAATCTAATAATGAGCATCGTGACACTGCACAATTATAGGTCATACGCTTAAAATTGAATTATCTCTTTTACGTAATTTTTGAAAATACATATGTAGAATTCTTGTAAAACCACTGTACTTCGAAATAAACTCTAATAAATTAAAAAATGTAGTGTTTGCACTTAATTCGTGACCACCAACTAAATATGTATGCGTGTACATATGCTGTACGTATATCGTATTAAGAAAGTACGCCCTTAATTGTTACCTGGTTTGTCTGTAAGGGTAACTAGGCAGTAAATGTCAAGCAATCGTGGTTTAGAACCTCGGATGATCAAAAATATTTCTGGCGAAAATAACAAACGGTTCGTACCCCAGCCCAGTTCTTCATTTAAGAATCTTAACGTACAGCGGGTTATCAGTGGCATGCAAAATGGTCTTTGAGCGACTTTATCAAGATTTTGTAAGTAAAATTCATTTGAAGTCGTATCATTTCGAATAATTTAACTCAAAAACTTCATAAACGATGATACTACTAATATTTTTTTTTTTCAGAAAAGGGAAATCAGTATACTTCTTCAGGCGGCGATTATAGTTACGACTCTAGATGGAACTGAAGCCATAAACGCGTTTAAATTAGCGATTAGAATGCTTCCAATAGCAGTAATAGGTCTTATATTTATATACTTATGTGTATTTCAAGTGATCGTGAATGTATCGCTTATGTGGAATGACTCCCCATTCATGAGAATCCAGGTAAATTAGTTAATTTTCTACCGAGCGTATTCTAAAGATAATAAGAATCTATCTATATTAATTAGACCGGTATAATTGTGGATATCATATTCATCGTCGTAATCCCAGTTATTATCTACGTCTTCTTCTCGTCAAGGACAATCCCAAACCAAGACTTTCATTGGTATGAAAAGGAACGAATATCCACGGGAGATCAAAACCCGGTCACGCCAATCCTTTTGAAACTTTTCAAGCAACTCTTCATAAATATGGCTAGTGTCGCGGAGTTCAGGTTCCAAACAAACATTATGAAAGGTATGTTCCAGATCGTCAAGAATTGGTAACGGGATCGTCCTGAAGAAACAAAACTCCTCAACTAATGCATCTTGATACTGAACAATTACAATAGGCCATGTATTCAAAATTGAATTGTAATTTTAGTAAATACATAATGTAGAATTCTTGTACAACCACTGTATTTAGAAATACTACTACTCTGGTAAATATAAAACCTACTCCAAGCAACTTTGCGGGGCCTTTTAAGATAGCATTAATACCATCTTAGTAGTTAAGGGCAACACATTTGGGTGGAAATGACCCCCACCGGCCAACCACTTGACCGATCATGCTCATCTCCGAACTCATCCTTACTTTTTACCCGAAGATGAAGCTTGCAAAATTTCAACTCGATAGCTTTTGTTTAGAGAGAGTTATCGTGCCTACAGACGGACGGACAGACAGACATCTTGACAAATCTATAAGGCCATCTTAAAAGGCCTAAAAATGCAGTGTTTTGCACTTAATTCATGACCACCAAAAATACATATCGTATTAAGGAAAGCACGCCCTCCCCCTGTCACCAGGTTTGTCTGGTCTGGTCCACTTAATTGAGCACATTAAGGATTCGTCACGTCAAATAAGTTGCATTGCATTGTTCTCTGTCGTCCCCTTCTTCTCGACTTAATAGCCAATTACGCCTCGCGACTTGGGATAAAATAGGCTCAAGTACTTTCCACTTTATTCGCTCATAGTGCAGTGCAGTGTCCACCTTGGTTGATTGCACCTCAGAAATCCCTTTGTTCTCCACTTTCATTCAAAGTGCGATAAAAGAAGAAAAGCCTGGTAGCAGCAGGTATATAGGATTTAGTTGGCAGCGTAACATTGCTATTCCTTTGTTCTCATATATCTCGTCAGCAATTTCAATTAATCACGTGAGTGAGGTCCTCACATTACAAGAAGAAGAGCTTCGTACTTACACAATATTATAAAATAGGAAGGAATGCTGCGTGGGCCTCGTCAAGATGTCCAGTCCAGTAAGACGAGAGATGAAAGCAGACTCTTCAAATACGTGCTTCATTTTACCCAAGCAGAAATATTTTTTAAGAGGAGGACAAATCCGATCTTCTTCTTCACAATGTGCAATCTGTGCCCAATTCATCCATCCATCCAACAAATTCTTTTACTCGGGCTGACTTTGATCCCTTATTTACTCCCACTTCACGACGGAAAAGAAGAATATCTGAACATCCCACATTTTCTCAGACTATTTCATCATCAAATATTTTCGCTAGCCTTTACACAACGAGTAAATAGTAAAGTAAAGTAAGGGACGGATTTATATATATTTTCCCCCAGTGAAATCTTATTATAAAGAATACTTGTACAATTCCAAGCCTCATTTCATCCCAATCCTCAGCAGAAGACGAAATTGGTTTCAGTCCAGCAAAGAAAGAAAGGAAGAAAGGAATAAACAGTGCAATCCTCTAAATATAAATACAAATACGACTTGCCTCCCTGCCTGCCTAACCTCCAAATGCAATGCAGCCAAATCGTGCTAGACGAAACATTTTTCTTCTGATCTCTTTATTCCTTGCTGGCTCTCTCAATAAAATAAAAATAGAAAAATAAATGTACACATACATATTTTGGAAAGGAAACCATTTCATAATATGCAGCTGGATATGGAAAATAGCCTTAAAGCTGTACAACACTGGGCTTATCTTGAGAGAGAGAAAAATAAAGCCTGCAATACAATTTTTTTACCCTCTACATATGAACGAGTACATACATGCAAACACTAAATAGTAGATTCTAGTTTAGATCGGGATCTAGAAATTTTAGGCAATTTCCCCACAAATCGGTTTATTCCATGGTATGAAGCAACAACCAAACAAACCGAATTTCTACAGTTGTCGGTGGGACGGCGACGACATTCTATTGTGCAACACCACACCACACCACTCATGTCAAAAAGAGGAGGAAAAGATGGTTTGGTTTGGTTTGGTTCTTCTCTTGTTGATGGTTCGTTTGTTCTTTTTGCCTCATTCTTTACTTGTTAGTGAAGGAGACAGAGATCCCAAAGGGGTAGTAAATCCTTAAATATGCTTCACTAAGCAGGTCAGCCCAAAAATAGGGAGCTGAACCAAACCTAACCACCGTATATTTATAGTGAGACAAGAAGTGAAAGTGGGTCTCATCCTTCACTTTTCCGTTATATTCTCCTCCTCTCGACTTTCACTGCCTGCCTGCCTTTCTCTCTTCGCCTTAAGTACTGGCAAGTGTGGGCTTGACGTGACTCGATCTAAACTCTGAGTCAAAAGACAAGAGGAGGAAAGCGGAGAGAGAGGATACTCATCCATGTATCGATTTCTACTCGAGTGACCTCTGAACTCGTCTCAACTTTTGGACAGGTAGAAATTACGACGTAATCTTTCCTTATCTGCGGACGGATAAAATGGACTGATTTATGTATTTATAACCCACCAACCAACCAACCACTCGGATTTCAGCTACATTTCCAAGTATTTACCTAATTCTAATGGACATTAATAACTTGCTCAAATCATAATAAGTTGCTGCTGCAGAGAGTCACCCACTTAGGAAATTATTAGCAAGAGTGAGTTCTTTATGATGATGATGCCCCAATTTCTTCCCGTGATTTCGTAACTTTCTCCCAGACCTCCTCCCAGACCTTGTAACTACCTTATCCTCCTCCCTCCTCCTTCCACTCCTTTCGGTCGAATCCACCTTAATAATAAAGTAGTTGAACTCGAAGGCGAGGAGGTAGGTACGCTGTACGACCCTTAACTTTCCCCTCGGGTGAATTGAACTGTAGCAGATAGGTAGTAGGAAAAGTAAGTTGGATAGAAATCAGATTATCTTCACAGCCAGAGAGAGCGAGAAACTAACCCAACAACTCAAAAGTCTTTTGCAAATGCTGAATGTGACAAGTGGAACCAATTTTAGCTACTCCACTTTCCCATCTTATTACTCCAACGATTCCACTCTACTTTCACTTAATGTCTCTTAAGCAAGGAGAGATAATCATAAATTTTGCAGCACTACATAACAAAACCGCAGTAGTGAACCACCACAAGCCACCACCACCGCCGCCACCAGGACGAGAGATAAGAGGGAGATAAGATGACGTCTCAATTCAAGTGATTAATTCCAAAAGCATTCCAGTTCGTCTTGTATTCTGCCACCAGCTTTTTCCTACCACTGCGATGCGATAGGGAAATATGCCATGGATGGATGGGACAAAAGGACGAGAGATGGAAAATGTCACCAACCATCACGCCACACCACAAGGCCCATTTTCACTCATTTTCCGTCTCCCGGATGGGTGACACGATTGACGTTGAAGGCTTTTAAATTTAGAAGACCAGACCGCATCACGAAAGACAAGACACGAACTTTTTCTTCTTGCCAAGATGATATAAAACTCTAAAAAATTCCTTTACGAGCGGAAATAATACGGTAAAAAACATCTCCTTATATAAGTAACTACATACATACGTGATAGCGTGATGAGATATAATGGTTTTGATAAATCGTCACATAAATTGCTCCTTGTCGGATAAAAACTCCCAAAAGTGCGCTGTTCACTCAGTTAATGCCAAGCACACCGACGGAGTCTTAATAGTCGTCTGTTGCTACGTACCACTAAACAGTACCCACCATATGCACTTAGGTACACCGGAGAAAGTAGTAGATACGGCTCGTAATTCTTCTCGTTAATCAATCAATCACCGAGTCCTGCACCCATCTCGTGTTATCCTTCCCCAGAGAGATATTCCCCTCAACTGATGAAGATAAGATAAAACATATCCATCCCTTATCAACCAACCAGAAGCGACGTCAACGTCAACATTAATCCTGATTGAAGTAAGGAAACGAAGGAGCAATATTATTAATAGACAATCATGAATAATATCATCAGTTTTTGGGAGAAAGTTTTTTCCCCACTTTTATTACCTCCGTATGTATACTTATGTACATACACACATACGCCAAGATTTTTGGTGAGTGAACTATCCAAATAAATAAAAATAATGAAGAAAAGGTGCCCTCATAAAATATTCAGGGCTTCACAAACGTGAATGGGACCGAGGCACGATAAACATACATATACTACACGGGAACCCATAAGTTACATACAAAAGTAACAGTACCAGCAGCTCCAGCAGCTCCAGAAACACCCACACCAGACCCAACTTTCCCTTTCCTCCGTTTATGGGGAGAAAGTGGATTGCATTGCACGAGCAGCAGAAGGAGAGAGAAAGACGCGATAAATAAATGGGTGACTTGTCTCGTCCGACCCTGTATACATACGTATCTTACATCACACACACATGGCTTTCTTTCTCTTGAAGGAAATCCCAATTTATGGAAATCATGCAACCAGAATAAGATAGAAAAAAATCCCTTTCCTTATCCTAAAAAATTTCAGTCACAACTCTCAAATTAATTTACACCAGCAGTTGTAGTTAGTATGCCTTCATACATACAGTCAACCCAGTTCTAAAAGAAAGACTAATGACTTTCCCACAGAAGGAAGAATAAAAAGTCGTTTCGCGCTAGAGTTTCGTGCTCTGGAACTTTCGGACTAACTGTAAGATTACTTCGACCCCTTTTCTTCTCTCCTGCTAAACTCAGCATTTTCTTAAAGAAGTAAAATCGAGTAGTCGACTCTTCTTAACTTAACTAGAAGAAAACTGCAGCACATCACCTTTTTCTTTTAAAACAGTTTTTTTCTACAAGAAAGTCGTCTCGGAGAGGATTTATGCCCATTATTTGTCACTTTTCTAGCAAACCATCCCTCTCTCCAGGCGGGTGGAAGTAAGTAGAAGACACAATTATTCTGAAAGTATAATCTGCTTATTTACCAAGATATTACACGTATTAGGAAGAGTGCAGCAGAGGGAGGAGGATGAAAATATGGAATGCTTAGTGGTGCATAGCATGGAAAAAATGTCTAAATATTATTTACGACTACACCCCCTAACTTGACTTCTGTTAGATAACTCGCCATAAAAATGCTTAGTGTACAAGAAATGCCTTCCGTTCTACTGTCACCAAGTGCTCAGTACTACCATGCAACCTTAAAGAAAAATCGATCCCAGTCACCCATTTCATTTACATATTATACATTACATTCTCTCTCCTAGCCTTCCCGCATCATTCCGTCTTTCTCTCCTTTCTCCTGCGACACATGCCTCCGCGGAGTGAAAGTGATTAATGCGAAGGAAAGTGTGGAGAGAAATGTAATTAAATTGAATGCACAAATTCCACCAACCAGTATCTTATTAAATACTGTGTACATCCCACGTTTTGTCGGAATTCCTTCTCCCCGTTTAGGTAACGAGGGATAAGATTACACGAGTCATACATAAATGAATAACTTTGACGAAACCCCAATTAAACGGTTTTACTCCCGGTACGGTAAGACCCTAAACATAACATGACATCCAACCACCCAACCACCCGCGGTAAAAGCCAAAGGTGGACTCTAATTCATTCAGCGGAATGCTGCCAGGCGTAGCGCGGAGAGAACGTGTCGTGTCATCGTCGTCAGAGTAAAAGTAATTTTACTGCGAGCACTATATAGTCTCCACAATCATAAAATGTCATAAACCCAATTGCACCAACCCAGGCCATTCAATCCAATCCAGTCTTTTTTATATCTTTGCTATGGTTTCATTCTACTACTTTCTCCGGATTTTTTTCTTTTGTAAAAATACAGAAAGCGAGCGAGAGGGGAAAAAACCGGCGGAAGGAAATCCCTGGAAAGAGGCAAAAAACGAGGAAACCTTTCGAAATAAATATTTTTTTGGCAACTCGTCCGGTCTCTCTCCCTCTCTACCAAATTATTATTACATGAGTCAGATTGGATTAGCGAAAATCTGATGATCGCATCATCATTAGATCCACTCCGTCCTAGAGAAAAAACTTACTTTTGTGACATACCACCACGCAATCAAGTCGTACCAACAAGTCGAGTGAATTTCTGACGAGGGAAAAATAGTCAAGTCGACTAAATCCTTCAGACTCATCTTTCAGCTTACGTAGAGAGTAGGACACTAACGAAAAGAAAGTTAAGTCTGCTGCTCCTCGTCGTACATAATTCTTGCAGTGAGTGGATCGTCGTATCGTAACTGGGTTGATTTTGATTCCTCTAACGGCCAAGTTTGGCTAAACCGGTGATTTGGAGGCTCTCCATGTCCTCTTTCTCCTCCATTTCACCGGCGGAAAGGGAGACGAGAAATGAAAAGGGAGCAGATGTCGTTGACTTAAGAGTGAATGTTGGAATGTCGAGAGAAAAATTTCACCTGGTTGTTAAAAAAATGTGGTGGAGTAAGTTTTCTAACCTAATCTCCGGCCGGAAAAGGGAAGGCAAATACATATATTGCAAAGTTTCCACATACACATAACCAGCGATACGTACCTGTGCACACTGATTACTTTACGTAACTAAAGTACTACTGATTCCATATCTACGTCTGTGCTTGACTTTGTTTGAAAATCATGATGCCGGTTGTGTCACGTTATGTCATGTAAATGTTCAACTACTACCAACCCAACTTTATTCCATAGGTATGTACGAGCATATATCTACTTTTAGTTTCCGAGTTTCGTGGTGGTGATGAATAAATAAGGGCGTGTTGCATTACAGACCGAGAGAAAGTGGAGTGGAGTCGAATATGAGAGAAGAGTTGATGATGAGATGAAGTGCTTCCATTCCAGTTCACTTTATCATTTGCTAATTGGCACAAGGCTTCCAGCCTACTGCAATCCTTCCTTTCGTCTAAAATTAAACATTATTTTGATAATGACGGACGACGACAAGGACGGACACGTTTAGTACACAAAGTTCTGGGTTGTTTCTGATTTCAAGCCTTTTACTAATTAACAGATTTATCCTGCAGTGATTCACAAACCTGAGAAGAATGACAAATTTATTTGATAATGCGTGACGACGATGCTTTCTCCTCTGTGTGGCACCTACTTTAGCTAGATACCTGCAGACTAAGCAAATAATGGCCAGCAGATCGAACTCGACAATGAGGTGGTGCGGGATAAATCAGCGTCACTGTCTACTTAATAATTACAAGGGCTCAATTAGTCACACGTTTTAGTCAAATTGCTTTCTCCCGACTTTGCTTTGTTGTCCCTTTTCGCCTGTCAATTACGACATTACTTAATTACGAAAGATTCACCACCAGCACCGCTACCACACCTCAGAAATAAAGCTAAGCTTGCAAAATTGTCTCGCGCAAAAAGTGTGTGTGTAACGGAACGACAATAATTACTTACTTGCACAAAAGTTGGGGAAAAGTTGGGTATAATTAAGGAGAAAAGTTGGCAAATTTTCTATTTTTGCATGAAAGACTTTCCCCGAATAAATTAAATTACTATTGCCTCCTTCTTCAGTTCGGTTTCAAGACCTAGTTTTAAATCAACTGCACGATTTACTTGTACTTTCTCTTCACCCAACCAACCCACCAACTTTATCTCTGATTTTAATTTATTCCTCAAACTTTTCTCTCGTCTATTATGTCGTTGTGGAAAGAAAGTTATTTCACAAGAGAAATAATACAAAAGAAAGGAAATGAGCCAAACTATGTAGAAAAGCCGAAAGAAAAGAAGAAATGCATCACTCTGCCCGACAGGCCTGGCCACCCCTTCCTTTTACGGTATTATTCTCCCATTTAGCTTAACCAAAGTCAGCCAAAGAATCAGGATTGACTGACTAATTAGTTGGTGAAGACAGTGTATTTTTCATTTTCTAGTCGTCGAAACAAATCCGGTTTAATTCTTTACTTTCTGTCCGTCCATCCATCCATCCGGACGAAAACTTATTATTATTATCATTATTTGGCGTAAGGGGGATTCTCCCGTGCCAAAAAGTTTAATCAAGTCCCAAAAGAAGGCAGAAACCAGAAACCGCACAAGTCAACGAGTAATGATGTAATTTGATACCTTCATCCTCCCCCCATTGGATTCTATTCTATTTTATTCCCAACTTGGCAAACATCCTCTCTGCGTCTTCTCAAGATTAGTTCCAATTCAAATAACAGATAAAAAGAAAAGAGTTGATGGAAAGTAAGCAAACGCCAAAAAAGAAGAGAGAAAATTACGTAAAAGTGGAGCCAGAGCACTGATTGAATTTCCTTTGTTTAACCCTTGCCATCAATCACCCCACACTTTCTCCGTTAGCTTACGTGCTGTCTTCTCTCCTCTCCTGCTTCTCCTGAGTGAGGTGAGCCATCAGTCAGTTAGTCAAGCTCTTCTTCCGACGACGGCGTGAAGTAAAACAGCTCTATCCTTTTATCTCGCAAAGTGCAGCATATTGAGTTTGAAAATCAATGAACAATTTTCAATCCACAAATTGAACAGGTCTCAAATTGAAATTATACACATCGTTCCATGTCCAACTCCCAATAAGTTGTGGATCCCCGGGGGAAATTATTTCCAGAAGTGGAGTGGTGAACCAACTACTCTGAGCTGCAGTCTCTCCTCTAAACCAAACCCAGCAGACTCAACCACCATGGATGGAGAGAAAATCATCAAACCGAGAAATTTGCATTTCTCGGATTCATCTCCTTTCTCGGACCCAGCAAGAAGCAAGTAATTGTATTGTGGGTCGTAGTAGTAATGCGGTGGCAGCGGGTTCAGCCAGCGACGACACGGGAGAAATCATGAGCCACAACTGAGAACCATGTCGGAATTGTAATCCGCTTAGATGATTCGCTCCCTCTAAATGAGATTCGTCCATAGTAGTGGAATCTTCTTATGCAGCTTGTGTGGTGGGGCACGTGGGAGGATTATATACTTTCACCCACGACGAGCCGTCGAGGAGAGAAAATATATGGAATAAAATCGACCAGATTCTGTCCGAGATACGTATTTAATGATGTTCAATGTTTTTTTAAATTAAGGGTGAAAGCAAGTAAATAACACTTCACTGCCTGCAGCCACGGCGGAGGAACAACCAAACCGCAGTGCAGCCACGCCACACCCTTCATGTCCTCTAAACCTCTCGAACCAAACCAAACCAAACCACAGAAAGTAAATGAATAATCGGGTGCAGGTTTACGTAAGGTGGTTCTGTTCTTATTTGTGCAATAGTGACGTGCAGAAAATTTTAAGCTTTGTCTTGAATGCCAAATGACCTTATGCTGTGCATCGTACGCTATGTTTTGGTAGCGTAATAACTAGAATATAATCTAATCTCATGTATATTTCAACATCAAAAAAATAAAATCATTTTTTTACAGCTTTCTAAGTTTGGTCCCAAATTTGTAGATAACACGAACATGTTTAGATTTTTAAGGCGTGTATAATTTCTGGATAGTCATTTTTGTAAGTATTTCAAGTATTACCTTGGTCATGGTCTGGTCGCTCTCCTGCTAGTGACGAGCTGCTATGGGTGTGACTGGGTGATTGTGCCGCCGTTCCTGAACTTCCTCCATAGGCGTTTCCTGAGCAATTCCTCACCAACAGGCCAACTTTCCATCTGAAAATAATATAATTTCCACAAAACAAGTCAGCAAAACCATTTATTACCAAAGGCACAATAACTCAAAAACAACCCACTTTTGGTTTCTCCACCCTATTTGACAATTAACTACTTGTCAATATTTCTCTCCCCAATTACACACATTTTCAAACCAATCATGCAAATGCTCTGCCTGCTAATAAACGAAAAGCAATTTTTCTCCTCCCGTATTTATTCAGCAAATTCATTAAAATGTCGTTTACGATCCGGTTACTTTGTCCCCATAATAATTTAATCGTTTCACGTCGACATTTTACACATACAATGAAAACAAAATAGCAAAAAACATTTTTTATTACTAGAATATAAACCTTTACTACCCATTCCATCCTCGTTGTGATCATCATCATCATTATCCTGACCCCATTTTTTAATTCAATTCTTCTTAAAACGCCATCATAGCAAAAAGTCTTTACTTTTTTCAATCCTGGAACATCCCCCAATCGACCCGTGTACAAACTAGCCAAGTAACTTTACACAGAAAAATATTAGGTATTCAAACCCCACACGGAGAAGAGGAGGCACTCTACTTACTCTCTTTACTTATTTGCTTATAAGGCTTCATAAAAAGATAAAAAATTCATAGAAATTTTCATCCATATTAAGAACCTGCCTGGCTGCCTCTCTCTCAAAGCCAAGCCAAGTGGCCACTAACCCTTCTTCTTCTTGCTTTGTAGTATGTAAACGTAAACTAAAATCCAATCCACGACGCGTATACATACATAAACTAAAAATCAATAAAGATGTTTATACAGGCTTTTTGCAAGGCTCTAGTTTTTTCTCTCATGCTAAAGTGAAGGGAATCGATAACTCATTTCAGTTTCATTACGTAAAGAAAGCAAAGATGGGATGGAAACTAGGGCCGGCGAGTAAATGGAGAAATAACAAAACGTAGCAGTAGTAAAAACGAAAAAAGAAGAGTAAAAGTAAAAGTATTAAGTACAACAATGCGGAAAAAGGAAGAAAGCTAACGGCGTGCGTGAAGTGAAATAAAATTATATCGGAAACGGAACATCTCTTGCCGAGCACGTGCGTTCATTTCATTCCATTTTCATGTGAGTAATACTGGACGAAATTTTATTGATATAGGATTTATACGATTCCCTTCATTTCAAGTTCTGTGTAAATGTTTATGATTTGTTTTGTTTATTTTGTTATGATTGAATTTACACAAGGAGAAAGGAAAGCTGAGTTGAGTAAGTGGATAAAACATGCATTAAAGTTGTGTAAGCAAGTTAAGTAAGTACTTGTCAAACATGGGGAGAGTATTAAAGTGAAAAGTTATGAAATATTAACGTGGAGGAAAGGAGAGTTAAGTAAATACTAATTGATTTTCGGGACTATTTATGGCCTAGGCAATTATGTATGTATGCTAGTGAATTGAATAGGAAACATAAATATGACCCCGTTCGACAAGATGATCCCGTTATTTAGTAGTTTCATTTAATATAATTGAATCCAGAATGGGACACAAGAATTTGTTATTACTTGCGGAAAGTGCATTGAATTTACTTTTAGCAGTCGGAATGGAATGTCGAAACAGGAAATAAGACCAAGTAGCGAATTTGATATTGAGTGAATTCCGCTTTTACTCGATGCAAACAACAGAACAACAAAAACACATAAATCACAGACAGCCATAATAAAAGCCATGCAGAACGAACATAAAATTTCCATCCATACCGAAAACGAATTTCTGTTTCTGATGTATTCTCAAAAATACGAGGGAAAAAGAAAATCTTTCCCAGAATTAAATTATCTACGAAACTATTCTGCAAAAAAAAATCGCTGTTTTTTTTGTTTACCTGCACTGCTGGATATGCGGACCTCCTATAAACTTCGTCCCCATTGTGAAGCCACGAAGTTGAACAAACACTTTGACATTTTGTGTCGGTGGCAGCAGTCGTGGCCAAATTGTGGTGGGTGCGGTCGTTGGAATTCTGTTGACCCCCCACGACGAGATTTTTCCCAGGAGGGGATGATTCCCTGACGCCAATCCTCTCAAGGCACGCCGGGCACTCATTTTTAGTACTTAGGTCAGCTCACCCACAACAAACAATGATATGATTGATGACAAGTTAATTATTTTCAATCTAAATATCAACCACACTTGTGCATGAGAACACGACCCCGCTATTGGTACATTGTTCACTTAAAATCCTTCGAGTATGATAAGCAGGATGTCGCTGTAAATGATTTGTTGACACGCTTTATTTAGTTTGTTTTGTAAAACTGTCCTCTTCTATCTGAGAGGAAATATTCCTGATTTACACTGATTTTTCGGCTATGTAGTCTGAGCGATTCCTTCCAAGCTGGAGATGAGATGATTGTTGCCAATTTTTTGCTTTTGCAGAGACGTTAATTACCACTGGTTCGTCTGCTCTCTTATTCTTGCCAAGCTTTTCGTTTGCCTGGAGCAAAAAAAAGCGAGATCATAATAAAGTTAGTCTCTCAGCCAATATTACCAACTCACTACTACTAACTACAATAGAACACTGTTGATGTTTTGTGCAGAATACATAAAGTCACGTTTCATGTTTTGTTCTCCCTTTCATACCGTCACCGTCCGTTGTTACTTAACTTAGGAAGCTGTCCCCAGCTAGCTAACAAATTTTTTGGAGGTTTGCTTTACAGTAGAAGAGACGAATCTAAACTAGCTAACTAACTATACCTAGATAAACTGGTCGTGGGTAAGTATGCACACACGATCAACTCGTCGTATGTAAAGTGTTCACAAAGATCGGAATACAATTGCTTGTAAGAGAAGTTTATTATTTTGTGTGTTATTTTCAGAGCATGAGTAACCCACATAACACTTTAGAGTACCACTGCACTGTGTTTTTTTCGTTATCTGCTTGCAATATGTGTGTATCAGAAAAGATGCAATATTATACAAATAGTTTTCATTTTTTTGTCGGCAAGAATGAAATGTTATCACACTTTTAACTTATATTATGTTAGCAGCCGCAGCGGATGAAAGGTTCTCTAGATGAAGGGGGCCATAATGGGAATGGTTATTAGGATGCAAAACAGCTAAATTGGGATGATGATGATGATGACTGAGTCACTATTACAGTACCAACACTGCTGAGAAGATGAGACATTTGTCAAATTGATGAGATAATAAGTGGAGATAAGTACTTATCTCGGTTGGTGGTTGGGTTTAGTTTTGTTAGGGTGCAGCCGAGTTGGGGTTTCGAGAGAAGAAGAGAGGCCGAAATTACGTAAATATTGGTGGTCTACCAATAAATACGATACCGCCCGACCGACCGACCGACACTAACTGGCTGACTAATGTATCTCTCTATGTAACAACAACAATGATGAACATTACACAAAAAGTTTAATTAAAAACATGCCTTCCTTCTTTACCTTGCTGATTAGTTCAATCTCAATTTACTAATTAATTCCTTCCCTACTTGAAAATCACCTTTTGTCAACAAGAGATGCATCAATTTAGTTCTTTTAAAGTACAAAAGTGAGCACTCACTCAAGACGAAACTTTTTCCTCACAGGGTCGTCACCGTCGTCATCATCGCTGGTGGAGAAAGTTTACAAAAATATCTAGGTTCTTGTTACATAAGCAACTTATCCGACCCGGAAGAAAAAGTAGAACAAGTAGAATTATCCCCAAAATATGTTCTCCTATCACACCCACCGGAGAAAGAAGGAGAGAAACGATGTGAAATGTACGTGTCCAATTTAATCCACCACGATCTGAGACAGAGCAAAATTGTGTAGATTGATATGGACACGGGATGAGAAAGTTGGAGCGAGTCCAGTCCCTTCCTCCTCTCCTGGTTTGGCAATGAAACCCAACTTGTGGTTCGTGCTAATGTATATGTGGTCTTGTATTTCCGGTTACTTTGACTTCACAGCCAGTGGTCGAGGTCAAAGGTCAAGCAGTCGTAGTAGTATCTCAGCCATCATAATTTCTCGGACCACACACACTACTCTCAACCATAGCCAGCCGGGCTCCAAACAACTACTGCAGTCCACTCGATATCTGCCACCCGGAAAAAGGGTACCACTTTCTCTGCTCTCTTTTTACTTATTTCGCTCCCACCAGCACTGCTAACTAACTAACATGCGGCTCCAGACTCAGTCAGCTACTACTACACTCTTTTGCTCTAGATCGATACCTGTCTCTGCAGAGTATGGAGAAAGCATGGAGTGAAAGTACAAACTTTTCCAATGGTCTGGTCTGGTCTGGTCTTTCTCCCCCACTAAAACTGTGTGGATGGATTCTGTTAGTATCTCAAAACGAAATCTCGCTCCTTCATACTCATGGGTCATGCATACGGGCACCACCAGAAGAAAAGAGTACGCGACACCACCCGCACTTATGTATGTAGACTGCCCGGAGAATTGCAACGGAACAACCCGACTTGTTGTGTAGTGGATATTTGGATATATGTGCCAATCTTCATTCACCAACCACCACTACTTAATGAACAAGTAGAATAATAAACGTGGAAATTGTAGTGCTTCAGATGGACACACAGGGGAAAAAAATACACGCAAACATAAACCTACTAACTGTTTACAAAGTAGAATTCTCGTTCGTGTTTCACTTTCTACTTGCAGATTCATGAAAAAAAAGAGAAAGTAATACTTGTGAAGCTTGCATTTGGATGCAGAGGAGAAAGAGAGATTGGGTTCCGTTCCTTCGTCGTTGTCGTTGTCGTCCACCATCACCACCAATTTTGCTGGGTTGGTTGCCTTTACTTGCAAATACGTACGAGAGAAATTCTGGAGAAAGTCTTGAGGGGAAAGTGGATACTGCTTCTGGTCCATGCATGCGACTCATGCGAGAATCCCTTAAGAAAAAGGAGACTGTTTTGGGAACACATTTACATTCACGAGGTGATGTCCTGGGTAAGTGGAACAAACACGAAATCGCGAAAAAGGAACCTGAGTGAGTACGCCTTAACGAACACTATTGTTGTTTGTATGTATGGATGGTGATGTGAACAACACGAGGGTATAAATATATAACAACTTTATTTCGACTTGTCAGAGTCGTCAGTGTATACTAACTAATTACTGGAGAGGGATAACAGTGGTTAACAGGGCATAGAAAACTATAGTATTATTCTGTAAAGGCTTCAATTCTAAGAACTACGAAATGTTTTGTAATGATTTAACTCACAATATGTAGTGGGTTAAAAAAACGGAAAAAAAAACAAAAAAAAATATTATCATTATACTTAATCATTACATACACAGGCTACGCATTGGTTTGGTTATTTGAACACGGTCACAGTCAGATACATAAATCATCTCGTTTTATCAGGATCATTATCATTTCATTAATTTAATTTATAGTTTCTCTGGACTTTTCTTGGTACATTTAGTTTGGTTGAATTAATTATTTAATGCTTTAAAATTTCAAGCTATTTGGTGTCGTGATTAGAAATCAAATCATGCTCTTCTTTTTTACATGCATGCATGCAGTCTATTCTACTATTACGTGAGGTGTGTGTACTGACTAAATGTGTTAGCACGATATTAATGCACTTGAACTTTTCTGTATAAATTACTTATTGAAATCTGTACTAGGGAGACAAAGTCTATTTGGTAAGGCATGAATTTTCGTCTTTTAAATTTGAAATTTGGAGGAAAAATGAGAATGGTGAGGAAAAATCCAGTCAAGATTCGTCAATGATTAAACGATCTTCATCTTCTTCGTCGGGATTGTTATCATCACCTGGAAAATAAATATATACGTATTATTGCGCATATTATTACACGGAATTGAAATAAAGAAGAATTACAAGTACATATGCATACCCGACTCGTCTTGAACAACAGACCAACTCTTCTTCGACTCTGATTCTGATCTAGATGAGCAGGACATATCCAGCGGAAGTTCAACTTCGTCATACTCTTCATCGTCGTGCTCATCTCCGTCATCATGGTAAATCGTGGGCGTGACTTCGACGAGGTTTCCCTCATCACTAGAATGTGATTGTCCACTTTTCATCGACAGGTCTAGAGACCCATCCTGACTGATGGATGGAATGAAACAAGTGCTTTTACTGGCAAATGGTGGCGATGCAGAAGCAGGTCTTCCACTATGGTGCGACCCGCCGTAGGTAAATGAGGATGAAGCTGAAGACAGCAAATGAGGCGTGCTTGTGGTGGTGGTAGCAGTGACGGAAGAAGTTAAATTCTGGCGTCTTCTTGGACGATACTTGTAATCGGGGTAAAGATGGTTGTGCAGTTTTCTGAGAAAATAAATGGCGATTAAACATCATTTCTAACGAAATTTTCAGTGATTTTGACAGTTGTCATACCCTAGCCTCTGAGCTTCTTCATAAAATGGTCGCCGTTCCTCCTCCGACAAAGCTTTCCAGCCAGCACCTGAAGGAAAAACATTTAAAACATATGCGAAAACACTTCACGAGTACAAGCCAATTTGTTTTTTTTTGTACCCAATTGTTTACTAATGACGGAATGATGCACTGTAGAATCATCATCCATAATTTTGCGCCTTTGCAGCTTGCTCCATACCATGAACGCATTGAGGGGGCGTTTAATCTTGTTATGATTCTTCTTTCCGGGCTGCATCATCCCCTCCACAAGCACAACGCCGTCCCGTTCTCCGAGAGACCCGTCATTGGCAGAGTGCCGGACAGGGGTCACAGTCACAATGGGAGATGACGAAGGAGCAGATCTACGTCGAGGTACAGGTTCGATGGATTTTCTTCTCCGGATGGCTGGCACAGGACCGGATACCTCCTTTGCCATAAAGAAAGAAGCCATTTCCCCGATGGATGAAAATGATGTTGAGATACTTTGATTGATGGCCTAATTACAAATTATAAAAAATATAATAATTCAATCCAATTACCAGAAATAATTTAAAAAAAGTTAGTTAATTCTTATCCAAAACTTACCGTCCTACTACCACCCTGAATACCTGATCCTCCTCCTCCTCCCCTCCCCCTACTTCTCCCATCCGAAACATACTGCTGGATGGGCGACAGCGTCCTCATCTGCTTAGGAGCCAACCCCCCATTCTGCACCATATTATGATGTTGTACATTCACCATATTATTAACTGGGCGTGGAGATGGTGAAGCCGCTGGCAAACTAACATATGCAAAATTCGTCTTCCCTGGCGCAAACTGCTCGGCTTCTTCCTCTTCCTCAGATAAGACAGATGAGAATCTCGCCTTCTTATTCTTCACAACAACCCCGTCAGTTTCTTCGCCCACAATTCTATCGATAATTGACAATTCTCTTCGTTTCCGCCCCACCTCGTCATTTACTAAATTTACGGCACTATTATTGTTCCCTTTCCTCCTCTTCTGATGCCGCTGATGGTGGAATTGTTGGACTACTTGTCCTTCACAGTTATTGTCGTCATCATCCACGTCAAGATTAACTTGCACAATGTCCACGTCCAAGTCCAATCTGGACAGAATGCCGGGAAGGTGATGACCGGGCGGTGTCGAGGTCGATTCTGTCGAGGAGGAGGACGAAGAAGCTGCCAAAGAGGCGGCTGCCAGTGTCCCCATTTATTGTGTGACCTGACGATGATGGCGGAAGTGTGGTGTCAGTCCACCATTGTTCACTTAATTTTTGAAACAATCGAAGAAAGGAGAACAAATGAAATGACGAGGAGGAGGATGGATCGTGTTGGATGTTGAAGAAGGATTATATCGCCCGCTTGGCTTTGTTACTCGTTTTGCCTCTTTCTCAAAACAATCATTAAATTTCATATTTCATTATCCTCGTGGTCTAGTTAAATTTTAGATTTCAAAACATTTCATCGAGAACAAAAGGTACGCATTAAAAATAAACGTTTGTTATGGGTCATGCTAAAATAATGCAATGAAATTGGCTAGGTGGAGATGATGGTTTTATGGAATTTTTGGAGGTTGGATTTGCATACTTATTCATCAAATCATTGATATGTTTTGGGGCGGATTTTGTTCTTTAATACTTTCCACAGGTTTAGTTAGTAAAATTTTTTATTAGTTAGTAGATAAGTTTTGAATATATAATAGCATCAAATTTTACATGGTATGATAATAAAATACATAGGAAAGGACGACGACCCTTCACGCACGACCCAGCGGCTGGTGTCATTAGACGTGATCAAATTATGTCCCACTTCCAAGAACTTTTGTCCCAAGAAATTGTCAAGAAACTGAGATAAACGTCCAGGAAGAAGGAGTGACTAATTTGCATATATTTCTTATCACTTATAAAAGCATGGGTTTGCTAGAGTAGTACCGGAGAGAAGTAGACGAAATATTAAGGTCAACAATTATCAAATCTGAAACTCTATGCCTTTATACTTGACTCCTGATAAGTTTACTTGTCCCATAATAATATGCATCCTTTAAAGAAGGAACACTTGTAAATTAAATTTAATTAAGAGGTTCATTATTAATCATCTCATGAAATGAAATAATGTTTGCCTAAAAATGGTCAGTTTAGTTTGTGTCACTCCCCTGGACACATCTTCGATCTTCGCCTCGATATCTTCACCTCCACCTCCGCCTCCCAGCCATCCGCCCACCTTCGATAAGCCCCCACCACACCCACCACCACCACACCTACGATGCAACTATCCTTGCATCGATCCCTCTTCTTTTTAGGAGTCATTATTATCACAATAGTCCAGGTTGTGCAAGCTGATAAAAATAGTACGACAATAATCCAAGATGAGGAGGAAGGTGATAAAAATAGCAGCAATGTCGACGAATGTGCCCATTTTGGGGCGTGTTCCCAAACGTGTACAAGTCTTGGGGGTACTTCTCAGTGTTCATGCATTTCCGGGTTTCGCTTGAAGGAAAACAGATCTTGCGAACTAATTGGTAAAGAAAATAAGTTGGAAAATTAAAAAAGAAAAGTTAAAAGAAAATTGTTTTTAAAAATAAAATTTTAGATAACAATCCCATCCTAATTTTCGCCCAACTCTCTGCCATTCGTGTCCACCAACTCAAACCGGGTAACGAGCAGGATTACTTCGCAGACAGGTCGGGTTCGCCCGTGAGCGTGACGTATGACGCGAGAAGCAACTTTATCTACTGGTCAGACGTGATGGATAAGGAGGAGGCTATTTGGCGAAGTACGCTCGATGGGAAAATGAAGGAGAAGGTCGTGACGACAGGTAAAAAAACGTCTCAATATCTTCAACAACTTTCTTTTGCTTCGAAAGCTTAAATTCTGAAGTCTCAATTTTCCCGTAAATTACTTTCCCCAGAATTTGGATTTATTTCTTGTATAAATTCCAGTCTCAATTTTCCATCAATTTTGCTCAGAATTTTAGTTACTTTTCAAGCCTCAATACTTGAACTCTGACCACTTTTAAAGTTCCACTTTCACCCACGACTTTCTTTTCCTGCAATTATTAAACACCTTTCACCCCACTTTATTCGCAGGTCTCGTCCTCCCCGAAGGTGTAGCTTTCGACTGGATTGCGAACAACATTTACTTCACGGACTCCAACAAGTCTCATATTGTCGTCTGTACCGCAAACGGAGGCAATTGCAGCGTGGTCATTGAAGAATTGAATAAACCTCGAGACCTCGCCCTCCATCCGAACATGGGGTACACAATAACGAACTAATAATTACTAATTAATTATCAGCTTATTAGAAGATTTCATTAAACTTTTCTCCTTGTTTTACTTATTATTAGGCAGCTCTACTGGACAGATTGGGGTCAAACTCCGTGCATCATGAAGGCCGGGATGGACGGCTCTGTACCGATCGCCATAATCCTCGACAATCTCAAGTGGCCCAACGGGATCACTGTGGACCACGGAAACAATCGGATATATTGGACGGATGCGGGGACGGATAAGATTGAAACGGCCAATTTGGATGGAGGTGATCGCCTCATCGTTCATTCTGCTGGGATCAATCATCCTTTTGGGATTGATGTGTTGGGGGATGATGTTTATTGGAGTGATTGGAACTTGTATGAGATTCAGGTACATCGCAATTCGGCCATATTCGATTCATCAATCACTAATTAATTGATTACGACTATTTGTATCAATTCTCCAGAAAAGTAACAAGTTTGACGGATCCAACCATCAAAGTTTGGTCAAGGAAAAGTTTGAGCAGCTCAACGGACTCGCCGTCTTTCACAAAGCGAATCAACCCATCACTCGGAAAAATCATTGCAAGGATTCCGACTGTTCGCATATTTGCACCCTGACCCCGACCTCGTACAAGTGCAAGTGTCCCGTAGGGATGTATCTTGATCGCCGGAATAAGAGAACCTGCTCAGGTAAGACTGACTCTTTAACATGCGAGTTTATTTTTTTCCGGAATTTTACCACTTCTTAAATATTTAGTCGACAAGTCTTGGCCAGCCTTTGTCATCGGGTACAACAACACAATCAAAATCTCTCCTATCAACGCCATCGGTGGAAATACGTTTGCAGAATATGAGATCCCGGAATTGTCCACGATCGTCGCGATTGCCACGATCCCCTTCAACACGACAGTTTTCATTAGTGACCTCGACACTAAAAAGATTTACTCGTACGACACAAAAACTCTTAAATTGGCCCCGATCGTGGACAGTGTGGGTTTCGCCAAAGGGATGGGTTATGGTGAGGGAATTTGTTTTAAATGTTTAATTTGCATACGAACAAGTTTATGCAAAATTTTATTGCGCAGATGAAGTCGGAAACAATCTGTACTGGGTGGACTCGATAAGAAAAACGGTGGAAGTCATGTCACTCAAGACGATGACAAGAGTCATACTCTTCAAAGAAACCGACCGACCAATTGACATCGTGGTTGCGCCAAATATCAGGTAAAAGTGAACTACGTTTTGGCTAAATTTGAACCATTTAAAAAAAATTCAAGTTAATCTTTTCCTAAATCATAACTTCTTTTCAGAATGCTCTTCCTCGCCGAGACTTCCGATCGCGGCGCAAAGATCGTCCGAATGAACATGAACGGTTTCAATCGTCGCGTTCTCTACCGCCAATCTCGCGCTGAGCCGATTTCCTTGACCTACAACATTGACATGCAACGACTCTACTGGACGGACGTCGTCTCTGAGACGATTGAATCCGTGGGGATTGATGGGACAGAGGGCTACACGGCCGTGTCCCGGGCCGGTTATCCATTTGGAATGACCTCTTTCCGTAACTCGATCTACTGGACGGACCGTCACACCCAATTACTGATGGAGAAGGACCTATCCAGCTTTTCCGACCACAGGGGCATCTTCCTCGGAGACTATGCCGCCATGCGAAGAGGGGAGGTCATCTACTACGGATCGGGCAGCATGATGGCGAAGGTGGCTCTGCTGAATGGGGAGGCTGGATATAATACGAAGCTGCTGAATGACCATGAGTGCACAGGGAATAAAAATCAGTGTTCACACATTTGTCTATTGTCAGCGACGGAGTTTGAGGTGAGCTCAATTTGATAAATTGATGGTTGTCATAAATGTCAAAAATCTGTTTTTCCAACCAGGGAACTTGCATCTGTCCCGACAACTTAAAGCTCCACAGCGACGGGCACACTTGTATCGGCCTCTCCGATAAGGACGCCCCTTCCCCCGCCATCTGCGTGGAAGGACGCTGTAGGACCCAACTCACCACGAAAAAACCGTCATCCAAGAAGTCAAAATCTGGCAGCAAGTCTGGTTCATCTCGAGACAAGGGAAAGGATTCGAAAGACAAAAATACGACAGATATTAGTGGCCGAAGTGATAGTGAAACCACAACGCTTGCTTCCACAAATTCGTCGTCCTCCACAGAGTTCCTCGAGTTCTTGTTTCCGGATGGACTCTCCTGGTGGGATGATGCCGATGACGATGTTGGCGAGAAGGATGGCAAGAAGAAAAAGAAAAGCAAGCCTAAAAAGCCATCTTTATCCGAACTTGAGAAGGATAAGAGGAGAGAGAAGGTAAGTTTAGGTTCTTAAATTTGTTTGTAGTATTTTTTAACGTCACGTTTCTTGTCTACAAGATCTTGGAATATGACGAGTACGATGGCAGCCTCTCCTCCGAGGCGAGAGTTCTTCCCAATGGGAAAGTGGTACAGAGCGGAGACGCCGTTATCCAACAGGAGTCGGACGTCGAGAAGGACGTCATCGTAGAGGGGACGCATCCACTAGCGATCGCATTGGGAGTCGTGATTCTCCTCGTTCTGGTCGCCGTCATCGTTGCGATTGTCCTTCACCGGAGGAACGTCCACCCCAAAGTTTTAGTTCGACCATACGTCCAACATTGGTACGAATATCGTAATTTCACAATTTTTGTTTGATGCTTTTCAAAACTATGCAAACTTATTTCAGGGTAAAATACGTAAATCAACCGGTGCAACGCTTCTTTGAAAATCGAGGGGATCAGATGGATTCTGGGAAGCGACATATTTACGACGAAGTGTATCATCGCCCAACTTCCGCAGAACATTCCTACTCCAACTTTGATGTAAGCAAAAAAAAATTCCCATATTAAAGACATCGAAATAATGTAAATTGATGATGGCAGTAACTAATTGTTTTTTTTTGTATGTCAGGACTCGTCCGTAAATGTGTATGAGGAACCTGGGGACAGTCATCGCATTACGTACAGTCAATCTGACAAACTAATTCCGTGATGGAATCAGTCATCATCATAATCATGAGTTCAAAGGAGATTAAGATTTCCACATGGGGAGCAATGCAATGGTGTGATACATATATTTATGAATTATTATACTGTCGTGATGGAGGTGCTAAACAGCTAGCTGGTAATTAATTTATGCTAATCAAAGCTTACTTTTTATATTGTACTGTCATAATATTAGGAGTGAGGGACTAGTTAGTCTAATTTAATCTATAACGAAGCTATTATATTATAATTTTGTTAAAATATTGAGAGATATTAAAAAAGTTTGGAAATTTGCATTTGAAATAATTTTTAGTGCTGTGAGTTTCCTTTATTTTGTCATTACAAATCACAAAAAGTACACATATTTAGTGTATTTATACGGAATTTGAAGAAATAATTACTTTTATAAAACTAAAGCTATTTAGATGCCTCATTTTACTCGTAACTAACCCGAGGTATTTAGCTACATACATATTACGTACATAGAACTAAAGATTTTTTTGTAATAAAGCAGTATAGATGAAAAAATGCAAAAAGCTACAAATGATCATCACAGTTTTCATATGAAGGAGGTTTGGTATATATCGGAGGGAAGAAGAGTATCATGTTGTAATTTTTACTTACTTGGCAGCGAATTAACTCTGCTCTTTAATGTTTTCGGTAGATTTTGCTGTAGAGTTTCTCCGAGAATTATTAGCGTTATTGTTCGACGACGATGACGCAGGAGCAGCGCGGTCCGTACGATCTGTACGATCCCGATTTCTTGATGGGGGTGGTTTTCCATTTCCATTTCTGCCACCGCCACTGCCACCACCGCTAGAAGTTTCCTTGTTGCCGTCCTTTGCAGTAGAAGTTCGCAAACTTCCGGGACGATAAATTTGCATATCGGGTCGAGTATGGCGACGTTTTTCATCCTTCTTTTCTGGATTACTTTCCGATACAGGAGCGTCTGATGTTGGGGCTGCGGAGGGAACCTTCTTGACAGCTTCTGTTGATTTATTGGTAGTTGAGGATGATGTTGAAGGTTTTGCAGTGCTCGGCTTGTTGTTATTATCATTCCCATTCCCTTTGTTGGAAGATAAGCCAGGAGGTCTTTTAATAATTTTCACATCGCCAGGATTAGCGTCACCACTACCACCTTCCTCTCCAGATTTTACAACCTTCTTGACACGAATAATTTTCTTAACAATTCTTGTCTTAGGTTTAGTGGTAGTTGGTGGATCACCACTGACTTGTTCTGCGGAACCATCACCCGATCCATGTCCACTATTACCCGCATTGCTGGACTTTTTGCCTTTAGGACCAGGAGCATTGTCTTCTCGTTTGGGTTTAGGTTTGTCGATGCTGCTCGTGGAAAGTTTTCTCTCGGAGGTAGATGTGGATTCTGGCTTATTTTTCTTGTCTTCTCCTCCAGCGCAACTACCTCCTCCGGATGAAGAAGCTGGTTTTGTGGATGTGTCAGTTTTTGTAGGAAATGGTTTTCCAAATCGAGCTTTATTTTCTTCTTGAGGTTTGTCAAATTTTCGGACATCTTTCGAAAACGGATTATTAATAGGTGGTTTCTTCTTCCCAAATCGCGAATTTTTGTCCTCGAATCTAGGTTTGTTGGATGGAAATGGCTCCTTTGCTTTATTGTTGTTATTTTGGTTGCTGCCACCTTGAGACGACGGACCTGGTAAGTCTGTCGTACTGCTTGTAGTTGGTTTATTAGTCGGATTGGGTTTATTATCAGGAGCTGGCGACGATTCTTCAGGGTCCTATCGAGAAAAACAAATAAAAAATGCTACAAAATTATGAAATGTGCAAAGAAATTTAAATGCCTATGCAAACCTCTTTAATGTCGTCTTCTTTCCTCTTCGCGAGAGGACCGCTATTTCTAGACCATCGCGTTCCTTGTCCGCTTTTCGAGTACGTCACTGTCATTCCTTTAGCTTTGGCATCTTTCTCCAATTTCTCTCGCTCTCGTTTATCTCGCCGTTCCTTATCTCTTCG
Organism: Folsomia candida; assembly: GCF_002217175.1. Classification (NCBI taxonomy): domain Eukaryota; kingdom Metazoa; phylum Arthropoda; class Collembola; order Entomobryomorpha; family Isotomidae; genus Folsomia; species Folsomia candida. The sequence continues at coordinate 1,769,336 of NW_019091194.1, read as the reverse complement.
GTCACGTTTCTTTTCCTGGAGAATATTCAATAATTAATTATGAAAGAATAATAATATATTATTTGAATTATTTATACAAGAAATTAATTGATTTCTCGTACCTTTTTTACTTCACGGTCAACTTCTCGATCTTTATCGCGCTTAATTCTATCCAACCGTTTCCTTTCACGTTCCTTCTCTTTCCTCTGTTGCCGTTCTTGTTCCCGTCTGAACTTTTTATTTAAAATTGACTGTGTTAGTGGGGTTGGCTCAGGTCCTGATTAAAATAAACCCGTTAAATATATGTATATATGTAACATCATAAAAATGACAACTTTTACGAACACAAACTAACCTTTCCGTTTCGGCTTGTTCTCAATTTCAAGCAGCATTACCTCTGCAGTTGCATAATCATAATCCGGAAGTGGAGCCCCTGTCCAAAACTTGAACGGGTTGGAATCATATTTTCTCATAAACTCGATCCATTCCTCAGTTTCGAGCAGCTTTCCCCTCTCCTGATTCACTTTGTTGGTGCGGAATATTTTCTGCGACATGGCAAAGTCACCAATCCCGTAGTATCCCTCACCGTCCTCGTCAATAAACTGATACCCGGTAAAGCGCTCAATGAACCAGAGAGCGTCATCGGCATCGAGAAAGTTTATGTGAGCTACTGATTTTCCATTTGGCCCTAAATATGATAGATAATTAATTAGTGTTATTTAAATGTGTATATTCAATATTTATTAAGTTAAACTCACCCCATGCTGGATCAGGATTGTCTACCGCAACATAATCATATTCGGGTAGGGGAGAGACATAGTCGAGAAAATCTTGACACGACAGCTTCGGAGGGAGCATTCTTAAAACGACCTGGTTCAATAAAGAGCATTTGTAGTTTTATTCAGAAAAATCCTGTCTACAAAAATTAGTACTTTTGTTGGTCGAACAATGTTCGGGGCCCATCGGCTATTTTCATTATTTGTTGGATCATCTCCTCCCCCCTCAGTGACGATGTTGGCTTTCTCGTCGCTTCCTCTCCCATCATCGTCCTCGTCGTCCTCATCCTCCTCCTCCTCGGTCGAATTATAGTCTCGATCTTCAATAACGATTGGGGTGGTGGTTTTAATTGTTGGCATTATTGGCTCTTGGATGTTATCTGCAGATCGCTGTTTATTTCGATTTTCTTCTTCCTCCTCCGCCTCCATCTCGTCGCCCCAACGAAGTATTTTAGAAGTTTGACCAGACCCCTCGACTAGGCTCGAAGATGAGCCCCCCGTTGCATTAATCTCTGAAGGATTAAGGTCATCAGGAGTCGGTTGACGACACGAGATCGTCGCGTCGTCCATTGTTGGCGAATCCTAAATTGACAATTAGGTAATAATGCAAGATTCCTAAACTTTTTAGCTCGTTTCCGTGGAGTGAATGTATTAGGATTATGTAATGAGGTTGTCCAAGCATGGGCCATCTTTTAAAAATTATTAAAAATTTTCGAGTTGGGGACAGGCACGCATTTTTTGGCGTTGTCACCCGTTGTTGGGTGAGTGAGAAATTATTTTAAAAATTATTTTTGCTACATTTTCTGGGGACTGCTTTTAATTTTTAACTCGATTGCATATTACATATGTGATATTGATGACCATTTTTGTCCCCGATACTTTTATATATTTGTACACGTATTTATATGAATATTTTTATAAAGAGCACAACCAGGTAGATAATTCGAGTTCCGGAGAAAAAATTTTCATTTGTCTAAAACTTGACAAAATTTTCATTATTAAATTATCACTCCCACGATAACGGTGGACCTGGAGGACGAAGAGGAGGAGGATAATTTAGTTCTGGAAGATTTTGTAATTGATGAGGTAGCAGCTGCTGGTGCAGATTCAGAAACCACTCCTGCTGATACCGAAGATGAGTTGTTAACGGTATAAGTTTTTAAAATCATGAGGATGTCAATTTTTGTCAAGTTTTTTTAAAGATAAATAATTAAAAATAAACATTTCTTTATCTGGAACTCGAATTATCCTCCTGGTTGTGGTCGGTATCTTCATAAAAATATGTATACAAATAAGTGTAGAAATATACAAAATTATCGGGGGCAGAAGTGGTCATCAATATCACATAATATGCATTCGAGTTAGAAATGAAAAAGTCCACCGAAAAATAATTTCTCACTCACCCAACAACGGGTGACAACGCCAAAAAATGCGTGCCTGTCCCCAACTCGAAAATTTTTAATAATTTTTAAAAGATGGCCCATCCTTGGACAACCTCATTACATAATCCTAATACATTCACTCCACGGAAACGAGCTAAAAAGTTTAGGAATCTTGGTAATAATGGTAATATTAATATTAATATTCTTAGTTTATCATAAATCACACTTTCATAGTCCGTCAGCTTACCTTCTCCTCCTCAACAGGAGGAGGATCAGAAGTAACTTTCGACGGTCCAGCTTGACTTTCTATTTCTTCGACAAGGTCAAATTCTTTTGTCGCCGGCTCGACAACTTCTTTTTGTTCTTGTTCTTCCTCCAGTGGTGGACTTGTGTCCATATGCTACTCAATTGGATTTTGATTAATCCCTTAATAATTTAATTTAATTGTGCACCTTAAACTTTACATATAGAGCAAAATTTATGTAAATTCATATTCACACGCCGCACGACAGAAAAACACGAACAAAGCTCGTTGTTATCGTCTTAAACAAATTCCCTATAAAGCTGACAGCACCTTTAATGATGCAATTTTGAATTACAAATTGTAATGAGCGTTATTAATTACAATTTAAATTTAATTAATTATTTGTTTCGTTCACCGTGTCTTTTGATCGAAGGGAACAAATTCATCTCTTTATACCCAAAATCCATTGTCACGCCGCGAATCAATTCCGGCGTTCAACTACAACTCTGTCGAACTCTATTTACAACACTGTAAGATTTATAAAGTTTTGGAGTTCTTTTTTTTTACACAATTTTGAAATTGTTTCAAAAATTTGTGCTAATCCTGGGGTGTCAATTAGCTCACAAAGATGTCGAGTCGTGGCCACAGTACGAAGGAAACCTTGCTTCAGTTGGTGGACGATATCGAAACAATTTCAAAGTGAGCAAAAGTTTATTTGCAAAAATATTTTTAAGTGCACAAACAATTGTAAATTGAATTGAAAAGTTGGAACTAATTTTGTAATTTTGAATTTTAGGGAAATGTTGGAATCGATAATTGCTCCTAAACCGGAAAAGCTGTCTCATGCTGAGCAAACACAACTGATTCAGTTGATTATGGCGAAAAATGAGGATTTAAGGGACAGTTTGAAGGTAATTATATATTCTCATATACAATTCCATTATGTTTTATCATTTAATTGCTATCTGGGATAATTAATTATGCGGTGTAACTTACAGATTGCAGAAGATCAGGCCGAAATAGACCGTAAAATGTCCGACCTCGCTGTAGAAGTATCCCGACATGATCAAGACATACAAATGTTACAAAAACATTTAAAAGAAGCAGAGACTCTGTTATCCACTGCCCTGTACCAAGCTCGTCTAAAATTGGATCAGATAACCAAGGCACAGACACACTCTGTCAACTCGGAAGACCTTATTCGATTCGCTCACCGAATTTCTTCCACAAATGCTGTCGCAGCACCGACAAATTGGCTCCCCGGCGATCCGAGAAGACCTTATCCGACCGATTTAGAAATGAGGATGGGATTACTCGCGAGATTGAACGAACTCCCAATGAACCAGGTTCGCAAATTTACTCGTCAGAATTATTTTTACAAGAATTTAGAAAGATTTAATAGTCGAGTTGATTACTTATGTGAAGAAAATCATTATCAAATTTTGAGATTCACAATATCTGGCTTCATATTGTTAAATGGATAGTTTGGGTGCAATTTACTTGACCTACTGATCCTGATCAATTCATTCCCACCTCGAAGTTTGTCATCCATTTGCATCATGCGTAACCAGTGGGCAAGATTGTACCATTTCGCAAAGTCGTGTGGCTCCCAGCGTTTCTTTATTAACATGATAAATTGCACATTTACAATTTGCCAGTCCAGCCACAATTATACTCATCTCCCAGTACTCACCATCCTATTGTAGAGACTGACATACATCAGCGTATCCGCCATAGTTCGATAAGTCCCCCCAAAGAAACCATTTTCCCCCAAATGATGATCCATCTCGTCCCACATGTATTCCGAGACTCGCCTCCCCCTCACGTTTCTCACACAATAATTTATCCACTGTCGAATCAGGGCATTTTGGGCTGGACATTTCCCGTAAAATCGATCCTTTAACTCCACAAAGTATTGCGTCATGTACGGCAAGATGTTGTTGAAGCTGATGAGGACGTCGTCGTCTATGATGTACCCGACGTTCCGCATCTACATAATTTCCAAACGTTCTTAATCATGAGATTTAATTACAAATTTAATTTTCTCACATTGCACTCTTCATCCAACATGAAACAATCCAGACAACTCGACATGTCATGAAAATCAAAGAGTTTCTTCATATCGGCAATTTCATCTCCGCGACACTCGACATTTCCCAAATTGACAAATTTCTTCAACTGTTGCAAATTTTCAGAGTAGTCCTAAAATACAAATACGCATATAACAATTTTTCAATTAGTAATTAAATTTCTTGCGGATTATTATCCTTACCCACAACCGGAAGCAGAGCCAGATCGGAGTTTCATCATAACTCCTGCAAGCATCCAACACCGCCACCATGTCGAGTTCTGTCCTCTCTTTGGCTAGCGCTTCCTGTGGCGTGACAAATTTGAGCGTGGGCGTTTTCTTTTTCAACCTGGGCTCCTCGATACTAAACAACGTTTTGTCTTTTTTCGAAGCTTTAGCCCATGCCGGGTTATAGTTTCGTGATGCGTTTCGAACATTGCCTAAACTTTGGGGAGGAGGATTTAAAACAACCATTGACTTCTTGTCCTGTATTTTGGTAATGGGGGCATGACTACTCGAGCGACTAATTGATGGCATGGTGAGATCCATTAGTTCAGGTGTGTGAGAAACTGGAAGTCGGACCGGGGGGAAAGTAAGCGGTAAGGTCTTGGTGTTGAGCGGGGAGAACAGAGGCGTTTGACCGCTCCGATTTGTGGGATAGGAATGTGTCGTTAGTCCTCGAGACGACTTTGTCGACAAATCGTTTGCTCCAGCAGTGAGAGATTTCTGAACAGGTTTTTCATGTAGGAGAGGAACTGGGAAGTTTTGTTCTTCCACGACTTCAATACTACTGTTGGTGGGGTTTGGTGATGGTGGGGGTTTCCTCCTCGCGGTGGAAGGTCGGGTTAGTAACGGAGTCGACGCAGTGTCCACTACCACTTTTACTTGATGAGGTCGAAGATTGGGAGTGACGCCGTTTGTGGATGGAGTGGTTTTTGAGACTGATTGCGACACGGGATGAGTATTTGGAGGAGGACGCAAAGCTTTTTTACTCGGTTTAACCGATGGCCGATTTTTTTCTGGGGGTGGAGAAAGAGTGAGGTTTGCATTTGTGGTGGATTTTTTCATTTTGATGAAATTTAGAGTTATTTACTGAATTAGTTGGTTGGGTTTAACAAAATACTGCTTTTACAAGGTCGTCAAAATAGTTTATGTCTGAAGTTGTATGAAACTTTGCCAACTTTGCCAACTTTGCGTTTCCTTGTATATCCACAGAATTTTGAAAAAGTGGTAATTAAGAAAAGCGAGCCACTACTACTACAATTATTTAATAAAAAGCTTGGAATTATTAATTATGCTGTTTTTCTTAGGTATTGGACTCCATGCCTCGGGAAACCATGATGGGAAATTCGAATCCTTTGGGCAACCCCTTTCCTCCCTGGCACCCACACGCCCATCATTCTGGTCAGACGCCGGATCACTCTGGTTCTGCCTCTTCCTCCATGTTCCAACCCCTCGCTCATGCCTCTGCCTCCCCACATGTCGGTATCGATCCCTCCACGCGAAATCATGAAGACGTCGAAGTTATGAGTACGGATTCGTCAAGCAGTAGTAGTAGCAGTGAGTAGTTAACGGGGCATTATAGTTTGCTCTGGCCGCTCTATCAGCCAATACAGTCCCTCGCTCAATATTTCTCCCGTATGTTACCCCATGCATTATTTTTTGCACAGGTTTTTGATCTTGTAATTCGAAAACCGAGATTAAATGTACACTCAAAAATGTGAAGTATGTTGGATTATAACTAGTAGTTGTTGCACAACAATAAGATAAGGCCCTTGAAGGAATTGATAAGCTACTTGTATTTATATTAATCATCGAATCTCGAGGAAAGCAAAATTTAGACGAAACTTGACATTCGTCGATTAATATAAATAAAAGTAGCATATCAATTCCTTCAAGGGCCTTATTTTCTTGTTGCGCAACTATCACTAGTTTTAATCCAACAAATCTCACATTTTTTAGTGTACATTTAATCTCGGTTTTGGAATTACAAGAAAAACATTTTGCAATTTTTCCTGATTCGTCTCATCTCGTCATAGAGTATGTGTGCCGGGAAGCCACCACCACACATACTCTTCCCATTGGAAACCACTAAAAACATAAACAACTCCAGATGAATTTTGCAGTTTTTTTGCAAAAAATTCAAAATTCCCACCAAAGCTCGTGAACTTTTTACCCCACCGAGTTCATCAGTTTCGCCACTATGTGATTTATGAGGATTAGAATAACATAAAATATTGTCAACTCTTAATTCATCAAGTTCTAGCTCGAGTGATTTTTAATGGGTAATGTATTTTTCTACTGTTTTATTTTTAAGTTGTATTTGTAACACAGAACAGATTTCGTATAATTAAAAGCAGAATTATGCATGTAGCAATGACATTAAAAGTGGAATTGCGTTTCACTTCACACTACAGATTTTTTTAGTTGTGCTCAGGCTTTAATATTCTTAAACAAACAATCTTCCCAATCCGCCCAGTACTTTGCCCTCATTCTGATACAATATTCTTTCAGATTGGTCAATTCTGCAAAAATTGGTTATTAATTCAACTTCAGGATTTCATATTAATGTAATTATTACCATTTTCCACCAAATTGTGATACGGTGACCCCGGCATAGCCCACACACACTGAGCAATAGAGCCAAAAAGTGCACAATCCGCTTCACAAGGTTGATCCCCGGCTATGAAAGGTTTGTCCCCCAACAGGACGGAAACGTCTTTCAAGTCGTCAGAGACAAGTTTGACGATCGTGTCAGGAGGGTGTCGTCCTAATCCTTGAGCATTCATTGATTTCTTTATCCGGCCCGGAAATACCCACTTTAGTAGACGGAACTTTACACCGGAAATATTTATCAGATTGGGTATGCTTTGGACGCCTTCAACAAATCTCCAACGTGCCATCCCCCTGAAAAGTTTATAAAAAATTACAAAACCTTATGATGAATTTGCGAATATTTACATAATTTTACAACTGACCAGAAGAAATGCTCTTCTAGCATGACGCGTACAGTTCGTGCGGATGCTTTCTGTTCAGGGCTCACATTTTCCCAAGGGTTTTTGTCATATTTTCTAAAACGGGATACACAAATTGTGAATTAATTTACTTAATTACACTTAATTAATTTTCTCCATACTTGTTAAGAAACTCAATAATTAGCTGAGAGTCGGTCATATCGACACCGTTTAAAGAAATCCAGGGAGTTTTTCCGCTTGGTCCAAAAGGTTTGGTAGTATCGACCTGGATTTCACAATTGCACATCATACTTGCATAATGCAAGTTGCATTAGATATGTAAATAAATACGTATATTTTTACCTGATACGGAATGTCCACCATGCGGAGATAAGTTTCCAATTTGAGAACGAAAGGCGATATGCTCGGAATTGGTTTGCCCCTTTCGATACAATGAAGGATCACTGTATCTTTAAGATCCAGTTTCGACATTGATTTCGAATTCCTGTTTGTAAAAATAATTTCGCAATTATCCCATGATTTTTAAATCCATAGTAAAACTTACATGATTACGATGATTTTTCAGGACGGATGTTCACGAATTTATCATCCAATTCTCAACTTCGCATCAAACTTAATACGAGAAGTTTGTTTGCCTAGCTATGTAATGTGTGTACTTGGCAAAAATTGACAAAAAATCGAAAGGCCTTGTAAACTTAATGCGTGTCCAGCGATTTTGTATGCCTTTTTTCTCGAATCTCGAATCGTTAGCGTCACTGCATTAATATTGGACCGTAATCACTAGACTCTGGACTAGTGACTCTGAAGGCTTTTTTTGCGACATGGCAAACACAAAATATGTACATATGCCATTGTATTGTTTAGCTCATCATTTAGTTCAGTAGGTTTACGTACCGTGTTTGCAAATATTAACATTTGAGGACATAAAGATAATTCACATACTTCGACTTTAATAGAGCATAAGTACAAAGTAGGTGTAAGTGTTTTTATCTAATCAGCAGGAGTTACATATGGGCATGTTATTATTATTAGGTAATTAATATCGTAGTAATAAATTGATGAAAAGACAAGTACAAAATAAATGGGACATGACGTGATCAATACCTCAATTGCAAACTCAAGTAACAAACTATTCAATTTAATAAATTAGATATGTATGTCGTCATTCGTAAATATCTTACTCGCGATGATTGCACGTGTTTGAAATACAATGCCAAAGAATGCATGAATCTAATATTGATAATTAATAAAATTAAGCTCTTATGTTTGACATGCTATTAAAAAAATCTATATTTAATAAATACTCAATCATGTTTTTAAGTCTGATAAAAAATTCACATCATGGTATTTAATCTCCAATGCCGTCACCAATTTCGTAATAAGACTTGTGTATTCTTCTCTTCATTGAGGCAGTGTGATTTCTGCCGAGTCGACATCGATGTAAAACTTGCTGTATGAAACTTGTACCATAGCTCTGAAAAGAAAATTGTATTTAGGATTTTAAATGTAATGATTGTTAACAATTTTATAATTTCATACTTGAAGAACACAGTCCCCTCATACTTCTTGGGAGCATTCCATGTAAACTTTTTGCTCGTTCCGTTAAACGGGGTGTCATTTTTGTCAAAGTGAAAGGCGTAGCAGTTGACCCTAATTTCCTGAAATGCATTTTTATTAAAAATGTGTCACGTGCTAATTTAATTATTAAATATAAATACAAACTACTTGAAGATATTGATTGTCAATGCAGATGTAGCCCAGCGTGCATTTTCCTCGTTGAACCTGAGGCTCCTCTTCCCCCAGACCTCGGGACCCCAACTCGTTCAAGTTCTTGAGGTATTTCGCCTTGATGGCGAACCGAATATATTTCATTTCCGTCGTGTTGGCTTCAATTAAACCTGGAACAATAAGTCGTATAGTTGATTATTTAAATATTGCAAAATTCTGAACGCACATTCCGTAAGGTGCTTTGCAACTATGGCGGACGCCCTGAAAGACTCTCGATCCTTGTTGCACATCGAGTCGCCCCCAATTTGGCACGTTATCGATACGTTTTTCCGACAGACGTTCATCTTCATTAGAAATACTTCCGATGACTCTTCTGACATGTCGATGCACTTTCTTTCGCCAACCGTGTTATCATTGTCCTCACTCGTCGATACTGGGTTTGATGTCCATAAAATGATGACGAGGTAAAGATACAGGAACAAGCAGGTTCTACTTCCTCCGTGAGATAAGAAATGGAAAAAAATATGTAAATTCTTCATCCTCACAAGGCAAGAATTATGCAGGAACAAAGTTCAAGAACGAGATGCGTGCAAAGTAAAGAACAATTGCTCATAAAAATTTTAATTGCATCACAAAGGCACAAACAACAATTAATAATATAATAATGCGTTACAAATTTCGCATGTATGCAAATGGGGCTGTAGAATTTAATATTAAATTCAGGGTTAAATATCTTAACGCAATTAGTAGGTGCGTCGTAAACCCGAGGTCATAATCTTTGGGGAGAATAACAGAAAGTGTGATTTATAATATAAATCTTGATGTGTTTAGTTTCAACAGCGTCAAATAATAGTACAATAAAGTTTTTGTCATAATGCAAAGTTAGAATTACTGACTAAATAATTGGGAACAATGAAAAGACAAAAAAGTATTGTCAAGTTTGTGACATTACAAAAAGGTAATGGTTAATCTTCCTCTTCCGTGTCTGAATCCTTAGTCCTGTTGCGAACCCCTAAACTTGCCATCATTTTGTCCTCAACCTTAGGTCTGGGGTCTTTCTTGATGGATGTTGGCACTGCGCCAGCTTTCCCCAGAAGGAACTCGAGTTCTGAGAAGAAATGAAAAACCATCATCAGTAATTTTAAGATAATATATGTAGCGATAATATTACGTGCCATACCGTCTATTGTCAAGTTCATTCCTCTGAGAGGAATTGGTCCAATAAATTGTTGCTTCATGTTCCCTTCAAAATAGACGAAAATGGTGGGTACGTTTTTATCCGGGTAGTTTGGGATACAAACGGTAGAAATACTCTTGATAAATTTTGTCGTGGGGAACTTAGCTGCTAGCTGAGTCAAGTGTTGATTGATTAAAGCACATAATGGTATCCTATTAACAAATGGACCAAGTCGTCAAAAAATTAGTAACCCATAAGGTTACAAAATTGGCTAAATTATTGCAAATATGGGCGCACCCTTGTTTATACAAGTGGAGGATGACCCATACCCCCTCCCCTGCTTTGTTGACCTCGGCTGTTGAAACAATGAGACCGAATGACTTTGATTGCGAGATTCAAATGATTTGTCCGCTTACATTTCGAGATTGAAATAAAATTGTCAACATCATTAATTATCAATAAAAATGGAATTTCCTGATAGTGAGTGTGTTCGGGTTTTTGAGAGTATGAGTCTTGTGAAATTGGCAGCTACATTACAGGCTGGCCAAGTTATCTTGACAAAGAGATTGTCACAAGGAACATTTACTCCAAATATAGTTGGTGGGGAAAGTGGGGAAAGTTTTAGTGAGATGGAGACAAGTTATAGTGAAAGTGGTGACAATAGTGAGGGGGGTGATGGTGGTCCAAGTCGAAAGAAGAAGAAGAAATTGTTGAAGGGCGAGGTGGACTTGGACGCATTGAAGTGGGTGGTTACGCAGCCCTGTAACCAAATTAGCAAGACTGACCCACCCCAGCCATTATGTGCTAAATGTCCCAAAGTCTATTCTGGATCAGCAATTGCTAATAAGTATGTACAATAAAATCATGATGAAATGGGTGAGGTTTTGATTATTTATATTGCATTTCATATTAGATGTCCGTTATCCGTACCTATTCTGCTCAATCCGACCCCTGCATATTCATGTCTCAACAATAAAATCATGGTTTATGGTTTCTGGTGCTCTCACCCTAAATGCAAACGACCTGATGGTGGCCCTTCTCTCATCAAAATCGGTCAAACGGGGAATGGATTAAATGGTGACCGCGTTGGACAACAATTGGAGCAAGTTCGAACATGCACTATCCCTACAGATTTTGATAAGAAGGAAGTTGCCAGACATTTCCACCAGCACTGGTTAGAGGATAATAAATCGTGCGACCCTTATCAATTTGTGCATTTCTCTATCATACAACAACTAACTCCTGATAAGGGTGGGTTAACAACATTATTTTAAAATGTACATATTTATGGCTGATGAATATTATGTCATTTGCACAGGGGAGGACGACAGATTATCCATTGAGAGAGCCTTGATACTCAGATTTCACACTAATCATCCTGACTTTGGAGTGAATGGTCAACTTCCTAACCCGCTTGCCACACGTACGAAAAAATTATCGTCGTCCTCCTCTTCTTCCTCGGTTGCTTATAAAACTAACAGACCCAAAAGCATACGAACCGAACGGTAAGATTAATGAAGCTCAGTATGAATAATAATATTTGTGTTGCTAATTTATTATCTAATCGCAGAAAACGAGCTGTTCCATTCAAAGTTATGGTGGCTATTGCACTAAAACAAGATCCGGACTTTTACCAGGCTTCATCAACCGAAATAACTACATTCATTCAGCTAAATTTCCCTGATTATGGAATGGAGGTCAGAAATATGGCTAAGATATTGCGTCTTAATGGAGATCAAAGTTATGATTCAAACAATCATGTAGCTGAGGAAGACAAAACGAATTGGTTCGTCACTGTAAAAAAAGGGAAAGGTGGTTCTGGTGGAGGCTCCACCTACGGATTTAGTTTACCACGTTGGCCTGCCACAAATGCCGAATTAACCTCATGGTTGCATGATGAGGAAACTATCGCCAATCTCAACACAATTGCTAAAGAAGGACTTAATTTAGATGAAATGTTAACTTGAAAATTGTACATAATTATTAATGAGTGTATTCACTAGTAAGCGATCCCACTATTTCTCAAATAAATAAATTGGATAATCGTCCAAACCAGTGTAATCCTGAGCAGAAATTTCCAGCACGGTCCCAAATTTAGACCTGACCAACTCCGACTTCAATTCTCGCAACCTTTTCGCCTTGTATTCAGCCAAGACTCGTTCCTCCTCATCGTCTTCTAGTTCGTCCAACTCGCCAAGGGATAACTTTTCGAGGTTAACACCTACATATAAGCTAGCTTATCATACATGCTAACTGCACAATAATTCAACATGTTAAAATAAACTTACTACCTCCCGTTTTTTCTTGAATCGTGCCTTCCAACATTTGCACAATTTCGTCCTCCGTCATTTCCTTCTCGATCGGTTTTTGTGGGATTATCCCCTTGGCTCGCAAAACGTCGTTCCATTCCGTGTCCTCGTTAGGGTTCTGGTTAAATAATAAAATTAATGTACACCGGAAATACAAGAAATAGTGTTTCATGATTATATTTAATACCTGCATGCTGCTGGCCAAAAACCAAGTTCACCACCTTCCTCCCTGGTTGGACAATAGAACAATTAAATAGGATTCAATTTAAATTCAAAATGACTATTAAATCTAATTAATTTCAAAACAGTTTTTACCGAAAAATGATAAAAATCTGAACAAAATACGTCGAGCGAAACTGAGAGAAGTGTGAGACTCCGACAGCGGGATGTATTTTTAGCACGTGTTAAAAATAATTGTACAGCAATAAACAATAACAAGTTTATTTTTTGTATTTTGTTTGTAATTTTTCAATGTATTTTTAGTAGTTTAATTTAGTTCACAATTAAAAATAAGGTTGTACAGACTCAATCCACAATCATGAGTGCATCCGGAAGTGGAAAGAAACCTGGTGGTAAAACCACTTCCGGCGGTATCGGAAATTGGTTCACTTGCGCCCAATGTGGAAAACGGCTTCCACGCAGTGCTTCTGCCAAACATGCAGACGCCGATTGTGGGGACGCGATGTATCCCCACATTCTGGATTATGGGAAAGAAACAGCGTCAACGTGCGCCTTGCTTGTGAATGCGACGACGACTTCCAGTAAAAATATTTTTATGAAATTACGAAACTATTGGTTTATTTTGCCTATAAAACTTGTGTTTCTTGTTAAATTTCAGAGATTCAGAACCTTCCATTCATCAAATGTTGTCGTTTGTCATCCAGCACCATTTTTATTCCGGAAGAACTCATTAGAGAATCGGTATTTGAAACGTTCAGCTGGGTCAGGGTGTCATTCATTAGGGAAGCTGGTGATGGCGACAAAGTCGACGAATCAAGCCCGCCCGTAGCAATGAGAGTTTGGCCTATTCCGGATTCTGTTTCGTCATCAAGTGTGTCTGGAAATGTGATGATGACGAAGGATGGTTTCCTGGCGAATAATGTAAAACGTCAATTTTGATACTATATGTATATTATTGGTGGTCAATCGCTTTCTTCTGATTGCAGGTACTCGCGTGTACTAATCTTGCCGTGAAGATTCAGCCATTGTCGCCTCGCATTGGGCGTAATTTCCCTGTCATACTTCCAGCAACATGCGTCATTCTTGAAATTGACGACGTTGCAGCAGAAATAGATCAAGTCACATTTGAATCAGACCGTTTCAGTCAAACGTTCAAAAACTGGTTTAGAGGAAGACTGATTGCAACCGGAAATCAGTTAAGGATAAGATACTACGCAGAAGTGGTGTCATTCATCGTGAAGAGCACTACACCACCTAGGCAAAAAGAAAGCCATGTGGAAGAAGATATGAACAAGTTATCCATCAGAGACGAGGAAGAGAGTGAACAATTCTTTGAAATTACAGACAAGACGGATGTGCAACTAGAATTGAAAAGTGGGAGTGAACAATTGGCAAAAGACATGGAAAAAAATATCGTCACGCTTAGTGATGTGGGAGGACTTGATACTATAATTAAAGAATTAGTTTCCACTATTAATTTTATATTCACTTCACAACTAAATGGTAACTTTTGTAAAACGTTATATGAAAGAAAACAGTTACCAGATTTTGATTTTGATTTGCTTTTGATTTTCCAGTTGCGAAAGGCATCCTTCTTCACGGACATTCTGGAACTGGGAAGACGCATTTAATTTATGCTCTTTGTAATCATTTTAAGTTGACACCTGTCCTCTTTAATGAATTTGCTTCTGTCTCCACGAAACAAATTGGATTGTCTGCTGCATCGAGCAATTCCATTTCAAAAGTGTTTCAAGATGCGATTGCAAAGTAATTTCATCGTGTTTATGTTCATTGTCTTGTCATGTTATAAATAATATCCTTTTTGTCAATTTGTAGATCACCTTCAGCAATTATCATAGAAAACTTGGACATTTTGGCCCCCAGCAAGTCATCGGGTGACAAACGGTCTTCAAACTTTGCTCAATCTCTCGTCTCCCTTGTGCCTACCTTATCCAAACTCAAATCTTCCACCAGAGTGGTCATTTTTGCATCCGCTACAGACATTGACAGCGTTGACTCTGGCCTTCGTTCTCCCCGAATCTTTGGAAAAGAAATCGATCTTCCGGTGCCCTCGAGAAAGGAAAGAGAACAAATCTTGAGGACGATATTATCAAAGATTAGCCATAAGTTTTCTAATGATGAAATTTCTGGTAAGATGTTTGTCGATTGTGTAATTGTCATAAATTATGTAAATGTAAATGCAATTTTAAAACAGAAATTGCTGGTGCAACTCATGGTTTTGTGGGAGCTGACCTTCACGGGTTATGTACTCAATCTGTTCAAGCTGCTGTTGAGAGGAATAAGGAAGCAAGCCATGTTAAAGTCGAGATGAAAGACATGGTCCCTTGTCTGAAAAGTGTGAAACCAAGTGCGATTAAAAGCATATTGGTCGATGTTCCTAATGTGAATATTAACTTATTCCATATTCGTTATATGAAACAAATCTGGATCATACTAATAAATACAATGTTATCCCTAGGTTCGCTGGAATGACATTGGTGGACAAACCGATCTCAAATTTAAATTAAAACAGGCAATCGAATGGCCTCTTAAACATCCCGAAGCGTTTCAACGCTTAGGAATAACTCCGCCAAAAGGAGTTTTAATGTATGGACCACCAGGTATGTGTAAACAGTAAACCTGATCACGATCATATCAACTATTACACGTATTTTGAATCGAAAAAAAATTATGTTTCCATCTAGGCTGTTCAAAAACCATGATAGCCAAAGCAATCGCGACTGAAAGTGGATTAAACTTCATCTCGGTGAAAGGATCAGAATTGTTTAGCAAATGGGTCGGTGAATCAGAAAAAGCTGTTCGAGATGTGTTCAGAAAAGCACGCCAAGTGTCCCCCTGCGTGGTATTTTTTGACGAAATCGACTCCCTCGGTGGTGAACGAGGATCAACTTCCGGTTCTTCCAACGTACACGAACGAGTCCTTGCTCAACTTTTAGTAGAGCTTGATGGGATCGAACCCCTTAAAGATGTTACAATCGTGGCTGCTACGAATCGACCTGATATCATCGACAAGGCCTTACTCCGTCCAGGAAGATTAGACCGTATAATTTACGTCCCTTTGCCAGACGTGGAAACTCGGATGGAAATTCTTAAAATACGGTTTAAGAAAATGCCAGTCGACAGCGATGTAGATATTGAAAGTATTGTGGGTTCAACAGAGGGCTATTCGGGGGCGGAGGTAGTAAACAAGTTAAATGTCAAACTAACTTAATCCAAGTAATTGCTAAATATTTTTTTGCTTCACAGTTGACTGCGTTATGTCATGAAGCCGCCATGAAAGCACTAGAAGATGACATCACCTCCCAAAAAGTTCAAAATCTCCACTTTCTCAAAGCCCTTGAAATAGTCAAGCCTCGAATTAACAAGGACCAAATACAATTTTATGAACAATACAGCAGTTCTCACAAAAGATAATCAAATTGTAACGGTAATTCCAACAATAAATTACTTAGATTAAGTTATTTATTACTTCATTCTACTACATAGAACTTTACAACTTGCCAGTACGAATTATTAGCATTTTGTTCAAATTGTCCAATGTTATATATGTAACATGATCGCATCACAAAAACTGACTTTATCTGAATACTTTTTAATTAAATGACTTGTTTTCCCTACATAACTGAGACAATAATGGCAAGGGCAGTAGCAATCGCAGCAACGGTCACCCCGGTAGTTGCGACTTCCTTGTTTTCGAATCCTTTTCCCATATCCCACGCCAAATGCCTGATCCCGTTAGCAAAATGGAACATGAAAGGCCAAGACAGGGCGTATTTCAACAGGAAAATACAAGCACCTCCGTAATGCATGGATTCGATAATGCCCAAATAGTGAGGAAAGCTTCCAGGCAGCATGAGCATTCCTAAGTAGTTGAAATTGATGTTATTTTTGTATATACTTGAATAGATGCTAAAAGTAATTACCAATTGCGAATCCAGACATGATCCCTGACATGGCCAAACCCGTTGCTCGATGTGTGATAGAACCAATCATGGTAACTTGCCATTTGTAGATTGTCAAATGTGGTGACATTGGGCGATTTAGACGCTTATTCTTGTCCCAAAAATCTTCCCCCTGTTTAAGAACGTCCGCCTTTGCACATGAAGAGGTAGCTAGCCTGGAAATTAACATTGTACGATTAAAACTTTGTAATTGTAATTAAATTAATATTAAAACAAAGTAAAGTACCATTTTGCTGCTGCTGGCGTAAGTTGTAGTTGACGTTGGAAGACGCCTTTTCCGAAAATTTGATACGATTGACGGGCTAGAGCCCTGCACATTAGAGAAATTACTCGATTAATACGTATACCAAAATTATTTCGAATTTACAAGAATTATAAGTAATAATTTGCTTCACTTACGTCGTGAACATTGCCATTTCTTGTACTTATCTATTAACGTCAGCCGGAGTACGGACACTAAATGACTGCAATTAGCGAATGAAACACGGTTAACGTATGATATAACAATTTAACTTTTCTTTTTAAATATTACGGTATTTTAAATTGTGTACAATAATTAAAATTAATAATATTACCTTTTTTATTTGCAGGCAGAACAAAATTCTTCCAACACCGCTCCTATGAGACAGAAATCCGGGCGGGTTGAGGATGACTTTCACTGCACAAAGTACGCGTACATTTTGTTGGATTCCATTCTCAATTTAATTTGAGTGACAAGTCGGCCCCCAGAAATTTATAACTTTAAACTTTACTGTTTTTAATTTGTAATTATAGTTAAGAACTAGATTTAAATAATTTGAACAGCGTCAAATGGCAGGTCGATCGAAAACGCAGCAGCGAAATCGCCCCACGGTCGCAACGTCTGAAGACTTTGACGAAGATGATCCCGTTCTAAATGTTGTACGGTTTGGGGTGGACAATGTAAAAAAGTTTATTAATGACACCATCCCTAAATGTCCTCAAGGTTAGTTAGTTTAGTCCAATTATTCATTTTACATGTATTTATTTGTTATTATTCATACTCTAATTCCAGAAAAGGGGAAGAAAGTAATGGCAACCAAAATGGAAAAACTCCTCGTCCGACTTATCAAGGCGGAAATGGTGTACACCAAGGCAAATAGTATTGTCAGCGAAGTTGTGGAGGAAATGCCGGATAACGTCACTGCAGAGGTGGACGACACACTCAAAACTTGTGACGAGATCTCCGAGGTAAATTCTTAAAACGCAACATTACACTTTCATAATGATAAATATCCAGTGATAATTAGATGGATGTTTAAATTATGTCTGCTATTAAATTATACAGACGTCCAATCAACACATTACAGAATTTGAGGAAGGACTTTCTCTCAACAAAATTAAACAACATCCCATGTACGAGAGAGTCATGCAAGATATTGAAGAAGCTTTAGATGGTACCGCACAAGAAAAATATTTATTGTTTTATCTATTTTAATTTAACTGGCTAATAATTACTGACTGATTCAATTTTATTACAGTGACGCCTACACAAAGCACTTCTTCATCATTGCAGCAGACTCAATCATCTCAGGAAACTACGGAGGACGAGGATGCTGGCGATACTACAGTGGACTTGGGAGGAGATGAAGATGTCGAGGTAAGTTTTTAAAGTATGAATTTAACTCACATTATTATGTATGAATTACATCTCTGTTTTCATTAACTGTTTCAGGGAACTCAGGATATGATTCCAACATGTGACCCAATTACAAAGGGACCACTTCTAGATCCGATAAGGAATAAAAAATGTGGTCACATTTATGGCAAGGCTTCAATTACCCAGATGATCAAGGCTAGTAATAAATTAAGGTCTGTTTTATTTCTTATTTTATAAATGGATACTATACTGTACAAATATCATTTCACGTATTTACTGTTTCAGATGCCCAATTGCTGGGTGCTCTAACAAAGATTTTGTTAGAGTAGCTCATCTCGTTGCGGATGAAAAATTGACTGCAGCAATAAAAAATCGGCAAGATGCTACCACAAAACAGACAAGACGTCGCTAGACCCTAACTAGCTTTATTTTAAGTAATTTAATTGGTTATAATGTTTCTCAAACTGTTAACCTTAAAAACTATTTTGTACCTTTCACAATTTCCCTGACGTCATATCATGACCATGACCAGACACATGTTGAAACTTACATTACTTTTCAATTGATTTTGTATGTAATAATTTCTTGTGAGTTTCTCATGTTTAAAGTACTTTGTAATAAATATGCATGTATAAAAATTATTTCGATAAATTGTCATTACGTTACGACACGACTATGACTGTAAGATCCATTTGATTTATGATTAAATTTCATTTATTTGCAAAACTGCATAAACGCTGGACATGACAGTTTCCCACATTGAGCAAAAAGTCTGGGAGACTTTCTCCTCACGAGTTTCATTTGCTCGGTGCAAGTTTGCATTTCACAAATTTGGGTCAGATTACTCAGATTCAAATGCACACTTTTTTTGTGTAATTTTCGCATAAACTTCTAAATGAGTGATTAGTCAAACAAAGCTTTAGAACTAAAATTCAATTTATGTGGGATTAGGAAATATAAAATTACAAGCTAAACATAAACTAAGGTTTCTCGTATCACATTTGCATAGTCGACGTCGACACGAAATAGTTCATCGCTTCCTTCCTTCGCTAACAAATACAGCAAATTGGGCTTATCATCAATCACATAAAATAATGGCGACAAACATGGGTAGCCGGCTATTTACCCCAAAAGCTACCAACAAAATCGTAAAGTAATAAAATTGGTTTTCATTCCTTGTTGCTGTTCACGACTTATCAGCAATAATTGGCGAAACTATTAGAATTTTTCTAATTATTTTTTAATAATTTACAATTTTAGGTTTTTATCCAAATTAAGCAGTGGGGTGGGACCACCTCCCGTCCCTAATCATCAATTCACTCCAGCAGGTAGCTAAATCATATGAGTAATTTGAAAAAAATATAACTGAAGGCTTTAATTTGTTGTACTACTTTAATTTTCAGGATGGATTTTTTGCTCATTCGCCCCCCACTTCCTTAAATTCTCGTCCAGAGGAGCTTTACATCAAAATTCTAATTTGAGCTTACAATTTCGTGGATTAAGATCGCGTCCATTTCAATCTTCAATTAAAACTAAACCACCGCAAACGGAACGAATAAAATCTAATGGTCAAATTCCTCACCGTTTTAATAACATGGATCGATTCAACTTTATCTTTAAACCGTTTGCATTCACAGCTTTGGTAATTATAATGCTAATTTTTGAATCAAACTTCTTTCCATGCTAATAATCTTTATTAACTAGGTCGGCACGTCCAGCATCATAGCATGCACAATCTGGCAGTATGAAGATTACCGGAGAAGTGTGATATCTGGAAGGTTTTCTTTATCTGCGTTAAGAGACTCGGTTTTTGGTGGTGGAAGTTCAAGTCAAAATCAGAGAAGAGTTAATGGAGAACTTATCGATAAAGCGGAAGCTTGGTGGAGCAGTTTATCTCCAGGAGAAAAGATATTCTGGCCAATTTGTGCAATTAACTCATTGGTTTGGTTAGCATGGAGGGTTCCAGCTTGGGCACCGACGATGGTCACGTATTTTAGTGCAACACCAGTAGGACGTAAGTAGTTAAATTTTTCAAAATGCTGTGCTTAAAGAATGTGGATTAATTCTATTTTCATAATTTCAGGAAGAATATGTCTACCAATGCTGCTCTCCACGTTTAGTCATTACTCATTTTTCCACCTTGCTGCCAATATGTTCGTTTTGCATTCGTTTATTCCAGGTATTTTAAATACGTCGCATTCAAGAACATCTAAGCACATCACAGTGAGTTAATATGTTAATCTCTTTGTTTCTAGCTGCTGCACAAATCCTGGGCAAAGAACAATTCGTCGCAATGTATTTGACTTCCGGAACAGTAGCCTCGTTAGGGTCACATTGTCACAAGTTGTTTGTTGGAAACACGACGCCTTCCCTGGGAGCTGTGAGCTTGATTTACTCTTAATTCTATACGGTGTTTCTCAATTTATAATTTCACTTTTCATGCAACCCTTTCTCTAGTCCGGTGCAATTATGGGAATCTTAGGATTGGTATGCACAAGAATGCCTGATATTCAGTTGGGTATCATTTTCCTTCCTGGAGTGCAATTTACGGCCGATACGGTATACTCAAAATTGGAATATTGCCTTTAAAAGTCCAAATTGTATGTCCAATTTTATATTATTTTAAATTTGTAACAGGCATTGAAATGCATTCTCGCAATTGACACTGCTGGAGTAGTCTTAGGATGGAAATTTATGGATCATGCGGCTCACTTGTCTGGATGCCTTTTTGGGATGTAAGATTTTCTCACTTCTTCAATTTTACATATTCGCATCATATCCCTAAATTCAAATTCGAATCGTGTTTGATATTCTACAGAGCCTTTAGCCATTACGGAGGACAAACATTTTGGGCCTTTCGCGATTTTGTGATGACGCAGTGGCACAAGTTTAGAATATCTTGATGAAACCGCGTATAAAAGCTTTAAATTTTAAATATAAAACAAGTCTAAT
The DNA here is from genome assembly GCF_002217175.1 of Folsomia candida. Lineage (NCBI taxonomy): Eukaryota > Metazoa > Arthropoda > Collembola > Entomobryomorpha > Isotomidae > Folsomia > Folsomia candida. The sequence goes on along the minus strand of NW_019091194.1, from coordinate 1,747,965 downwards.
CATTCTAGTAAACTTTTAATAACAACAAACAATTTGCAATCAAGTATTTTTATATGTCTGCAATTTATTTCAATTTTAAGGTTTTCTAATACTCATACTACGACTACTATGCAATAATTTCTGTGATCCCAAGATATAACATTTTGAATAATGTAACAAAAATGAGTAACAATAAGTCTGCTTAATCACTCACTATGGTCTGATAAAAACCCAGGGGAAAAAAATCAACAATGGGACACTGGATTTCAATAAATAGACTCTAGAGAATAAATAACATGGCACAAATAAATTAAGCTGGAAATTGTGCGAAGAAAAACTCGAGACTCGAGGGCGAACATGGTAAGGTCAGCAAAGATTTGTATTATTTTTGTTATATGCTGGACGAAGAGGAATATTGAAGTTGTGGGATTTGATTGGGAAAATTATTATTATTTATTTATTACAAGAGAGACTTTTCTTTCATTATTTTGTCGAATCCGGAAGGAGGGGAATGGATAAAGGTATCAAATGTTACGTCCAGTACAGCTCCTTCTTCAACTGTGAACAGATTAGAACAAAAATAAATTTAAAAATTCAGATACATTAAATATTTTGTTACTCTCACTTACCATACATCGCAGGATAAACGGTCCCTCTGACATTGCTGAAGGAAATTCCACCTTTATTACCATTCACATAAAAACTAAGTTCTATGTGGTCAAAACTGACTCCCTAAAAAAATTTTAAAAAATCACATTGAAAAGTGAATGTCACCAGATTATCAATATCAGATATGTTCATATATGCTACGAGATATGCTCACAATGATGTCCCCCTCTTCAATCTTTTGATCAAGTTTCCCAATCGACATTGAATTGAAGCAGAGCTCTCCATTATTTTTAAGTACCCATGAATCTGGATCTGCTCCCAGGGGTCCTTCCAACACCGCATTTCTTGTCCCCACGCCCACCGACCAGGTACCCTCTTGTTGTACTTTTACTTCAAAGTAGCTTTTCGTCTGCACGAGTGGGGCAGACCCAAGGGCAGCACCTTTGCCACAAATTCGCAACCCGTTCTTCACAACGACCACATCATTTCCGATGTAGCCGTTGTCCAAACATATTCCGGAAGCTATTCCACCACTCCCACCATTGCTGCTCATGGCCCCATCACTACTCACTGTCACCGTGTCTGCCCCTCCCGCTCCGATTATACTGTCAAACAAGAATTTGGCGGAGGAAGAACAGCACCACATTGTTAATGATTGTTATTTGGTTCTATCAACTAATTGTTACACACTGCTTTTAAGTCAAACTATTATTCACTGCATTATTACAACTATCCCATTAAATCAAACTAGTAGTAGGACTGTTAGTAATGTTCCCAAATTTAAAGATACAAAGACTCGTCTATTTCTGCAAATCCTAAACGATATCTTCCTCGCATATGGTACGGAAGTGGAACTACAGCAGGACAGGGGACTTGACCAGGTATTTCACAAAGACAATGACGACTACACCCGTATCCAAAGGAAGCCGGATTCTGTTTCACTTCCGCCGATTTTGCCTCTTCGTCAAGTTCTGAGAAACGTTAAAAAAATAATATCATACATCACATTTACAAAATTTCAAATGATCGTATATTTAATTACCCTCCTTGGTTTTGCACAGCGTTCTAACAAGCCTCTCTTGAATTTGGTCTTTGGTTTGACGATCAATGTCCATCAACAGGTCCCTCCCACTGTTGAAGAAGACACGGATGAAGGGGGATGGTGTTGTGTCGCGAAAAGTGATGACTTGCACGTCCGGATTTTTGTACTGGAGTTGAGTCAAGTGCCAGTATACGAATTGTCTCGCCCCCTCTGAGTTCCCCCCCTTGTTATTGTAATTAACGGAGACGATTCGGACAAAGGGTTTCAAAATTAGTTTGGTATCGTTTAAGTGTTGTAGTGTTCTTCGCACAGGGTGAAATCCTTTCATAAACGGCATAATGGCCCAATAAACGGAATTGTGGGAGGAACGACGCCTTGCAGGTCAAATAGGGTCGTAGATTAAAGATGACCAGTCCGATTTTAAGAGTTTGGCCGTTTGTGACCTAGGTTAATACACACTAAATAGTTACTGATCAATAACAAACGTACCATTCTTATTCATCGTGCATTTAGTTAAAATTTTAGTAAAATATTTGATTGAAGACTTACCAAGAAGTATTTCCGCGGAAGAAGATATTTCAGAAGTGAGAAAAAGAACAAGAAACGAACAAAAAGGACAAATTACTAATCTACTCTAGTACATTCTGTCCTTATTAATAGTTATAGAAGTTTTAAATGATTCAATTACAAATTAATTTTAATATGATGACGTGCGGAAGACAAAATCAACGAATCCCGGATCACAGATGGGAACAAATTCACACGACTGCGCTCCGCTGGCTCTCACTCACAAAGTCGTCATCATTTATGAGCATTTTGCATGCAGCATGAAGAATGCACTGGGTTTGCAAATTATGGAACAAATTTATACTTGACCTCGAAACTGTTATATAGGAAATATTTCAATCATTTCCGTTCCTGAAGAAGTGCGTGGCCAAATAAGGCATTAAAAAATATGGAAATTTTGAAGTTTCAAAAAATGGGTTCACAGAATGTCATAAAAACAAATTCAGGAAAGTCGAGTAGACTATTGCGTAACGTTCCAGTTTTAAAATCGGATGCAGACTTGCATAAGAAATGAATGCCGACCATTATTTCTGGGTGATATTAATAGTAGGATACAAGTTCTGAAAGCATGCATAAATAAAACAAATTCTGATTGGCATAAGTATATGATGATATATATCTGAGAGCTCTTTGGAAAAAGTGGTAACCAAATAAATAGCAAATTAATGTTGTCATCTATTGGTAGATGGTTAAATTAAAATTAACATTATTATTTTCTAGTCTGAAGTATCCCCTGACTCTCATCTGCCCCCATCGCCCCTCTCTCCCACTGGAATCAATCGAAACGAACAACCTGCCCGGATTTTGTCTACATTGCATAATCAAGTCAGCTAGAACTTTGTAGCAAATACGTGTAGCTCATTTAAAAAATAATAATTTACTTTAATTGGTTCACTTTGTTTAATGTCTAAACCTTTGTAATGCACATACATACATGTACTTAAGACCAAAAATGTTTTAGCCCATAAGAATTAATTAATTACCCGTGATTTTAAATGTGTTCAGTTATCAATCAATCAATCAATCAATCAATAATTTGGATTAATTATTTTATACGGTGACCATTGACCATATCAAAAATATAATTTGTTCCTTTTCTCTCATACCTCAAATGTGTATAAGTATTAACAAAATATTATGTGCGTTTTAATCCTTTATTATAACTTAATTACCTATTTAATTAATCTATGTAGATTAATTAATGGTAGTTTACCCTACCATGTACCGCACCGTTTACATTTATCGTTAGAGAGAGCTTGTTTTTTGTGATGTACTCTACTTTGTAAAAATAGTATGCAAATTATATATGTGTACACGCTTTAAAGAACAATTATAAATATAACTCTAATCTAATCAAGGGCATAATTTGCATTTATAACATTCCCCGGGGAAAGCTTTCTAATAAAATAAATCTGACATTAACATTTTGTGGACGATCAACGATGTAGAGTGTGTCAGACCTTGGGATGTGAAACTTGTGTACCAAATTCATCTACGAAACGTAGATTGATATTATTCATTGACCTGGGCAGAAACTCTGGTTTTCAATTTCAGTTTTAACATTGAACACTGAAAATTTGCATAAAAATTGTAGGAAAAGGAAAGTCATGCATGAGCGTCATATGATGCAGAAACAGCTAAGCATGCATAAAAAACAATAGCTAATTTTGAATTCATATTAGTACAAATGACAGCTCTTTGGAAAAAGTGGTGGCCCTTAAAAGGGCCGTTGGTTTGTGGTTGAGTAGGGTTGTTTCCAGTTTAGGCACGTTCTCCACGGATTCGGCGAGCGAGTTGGATGTCCTTGGGCATGATGGTGACCCGCTTGGCGTGGATGGCGCACAAGTTGGTGTCCTCAAAGAGACCGACCAAGTAGGCCTCGGACGCCTCCTGCAAAGCCATGACGGCAGAGGATTGGAATCGGAGATCCGTCTTGAAATCCTGAGCGATTTCTCTCACGAGTCGTTGGAAGGGGAGCTTGCGGATGAGAAGCTCAGTGCTCTTCTGGTAACGACGGATTTCTCGGAGGGCAACGGTTCCAGGCCTGTAACGATGGGGTTTCTTGACACCTCCGGTCGCAGGGGCGCTCTTCCTGGCAGCCTTGGTGGCGAGCTGCTTGCGGGGGGCTTTCCCTCCAGTGGATTTACGAGCAGTTTGCTTGGTACGAGCCATTGTTTATTTGTAGATTGGGTATTAGAGTTGTTCTCAAGAGGAATATGAGACAGCAAGTGATGAAGTTTTTCACGTTGGGCTGCTGTTTTATAGAGAAGGGCTGAGTTCTGAGCGAGAAAGAGGATTGGCTGAAAGTAAGCAGTGAAAGCCCGCTCTCTTCTCAGAACTCAAGAGGTCTGCTCCGCAACTCAGCCAGTTGGTATAAATTCAAGCTCGACTCCAACAAAGTTCATCACAAGCTGCTGATATCTCACTCTGAGAACATCTCTCCTAGTTCAATTACAACCAACTACTCATCATCATGTCTGGCCGTGGCAAGGGAGGAAAGGTGAAGGGAAAGGCAAAGTCCCGATCCAGCCGTGCAGGACTCCAGTTCCCAGTGGGTCGTATCCATCGTCTCTTGAGGAAGGGGAATTACGCCGAGCGAGTGGGTGCTGGTGCCCCAGTCTACTTGGCTGCCGTCATGGAGTACTTGGCCGCTGAAGTCCTCGAGTTGGCTGGAAACGCTGCCCGAGACAACAAAAAGACCAGGATCATCCCCCGTCACCTCCAACTCGCCATCCGAAACGACGAGGAGTTGAACAAGCTGCTCTCCGGGGTCACCATCGCCCAGGGAGGTGTCCTTCCCAACATCCAAGCCGTCCTTCTCCCCAAGAAGACGGAAAAGAAGTCCGCCTAATCAGCTTTCACAAATCTACACGCTCATAACCCAACGGCCCTTTTAAGGGCCACCACATTTTCCAAAGAGCTCAATATGTGCGAAATAACATCCACATTCATTTGTCATATGTGTCGAATTATTCGATTTCAGATAATGATAAATTCAAATCAGGACTTTGCATTGCATCTAGTTATTCAATGGAATAACTAGACTGAGAAACCTGGAATATAAAACCTCAGAATTGGAATCATTTTGAAAACTCAAAATAGAAGTAATATGTCTTTAAATTGGGGAGTTTTATTTTTGGGCGCTGTATGGACATTTTGTGCAGACTTATTGTTAGTATTGAGGAGGAACCAGCGACAATTAATAAATTATGATTCTTAAAAAATCATTAATTTATTGAACATGAAGATAGTTATTTTGATCCTCATAATGCCATTGTGGTGTTTGAGTGAAAACCTCTACTACGCCGTCACCTACACCGAGCACGCCAAGAGGAAGACCGTCACCGCCATGGACGTCGTCTATGCCCTCAAGCGACAAGGCCGCACCCTTTACGGATTCGGCGGTTAAACATCTCGTCCTCCAATCTTATCTGATCTCGTAAAACCCAACGGCCCTTTTAAGGGCCACCACATTTTCCAAAGAGCTATAAATCTATCAATCTACATAATACATTAAATAGATATATCATGTGTTTACTTATTATTGCACTGGTCAAGTTTATGATATGAGATGTATGCGATGTATCGTGTATCGGAGCTTCCGTGTCAGTTGATGATTATGGAGGAAAGAACGACTAAAAAAAATTTTATGAAAAATAAATACAAACTGAAATGATTCTCAAAATTATATTGCTGTGATGTAAATGATGAAAATCTAATAAATTTTGCATACATGAATATTAAATCATTGATGATGATGATTTGTTATTGCACTGCCGTGCCGTGTGGGGGTCCCACTGGGGACAGATAATGTCCCCTCGGTTATTGGATGTCCGCATCGTTTACCCATGTTATACAAACCCCTCCCTTCTCTATTCTAAAGTGTTAATGTTCCCACACCTTCGAAGACCCCTGTGCAAGTGCCACCAAATTTTGACATTAATTGCGATGTGAGAGTTTATTAGATCATGATAACTCGTAATTTCATCAGTATCATTATATTGGTTTAATGTTGGATTCACGTTTCATTGGACTATGCGCTTGTGGAGTATGATGTGGAAATCTCTACTAAATTTGCAGATTTTTTGATGACATCGTGCTCTTGGCAGGCTTATCATCTCGTCTGGACAGTATCGGTAGGTAAAACTGGACATAGGTCAAAGGATGACGTATCAAATTGAGCATTTAAAATAATTTACATTATGGACAGTTATTTTGCTTAATGCTATGCATTCGAAAAGCGTTGTATTAACTGCAAAGTAAAGTCCCATACGATTTTAACTACCAATTCATAACACCATACCATACTTCTGTTCTACACATTCATAAAAGCAAATATCAAGTCACATTCGCCAGGCAATAAGTAAATCTGTGCAATAAGCTGATGATAAAATCGCTTCATAAAGTTCTCACTTTTTCCCTCCATGCAAGAAATCTTACCCACAACTCAACCGCCACTCTGGCAACTCAGGAGGGAAAGCAGCCGCCCCGAGTACGTCGGCACTCTCGTATCCCCATCCCCTTATAAATCCAGTCTCAATCTCAATCTTGCCTCATCCTGCGTCAAATACTGCTGTCTATCTCACTGAAAGAAAAAGCATCAAAAACAACAAACTGATCATCATGTCCGAAGAAACTGCGACTGCCGCCCCAGCGGCCACTCCCGCTCCTGCGAAGAAAGGCAAGGCCCCCAAGAGCCCCAAGAAAGCTGGCGCTGCAAAGCCAAAGGGGGCGAAGGCTGCTGCGTCTCACCCACCCACTACTCAAATGGTCATCAACGCGGTCAAGTCCCTGAAGGAAAGGAATGGCTCTTCTCTGCAAGCAGTCAAGAAGTTCATCGCCGATACCTACAAGGTTGACACCACCAAGCAAGCCACCTTCATTCGTAAAGCCATCACGAAGTTGGTTGAGACTGGAAAACTGACCCAAACCAAGGGAACTGGGGCAAGTGGGTCCTTCAAAATTCCAGTCGCTGCTAAGGCTGCTGCTGGGGAGAAGAAGGCCAAGTCTCCAAAAAAGAAGACCACCAAACCCAAGAAAGCTGCTTCCCCAAAGAAGAAGGCCGCCCCCAAGGCGAAGAAATCTGCGTCTCCAAAAAAGAAGGCAGCTGCCAAGCCGAAGAAGGCTAAGGCCGCAGCACCTGCAGCCGCACCCAGTGCCCCAGCTGCAGCATCATCATCTCCAGCTGCACCCAAACCTGCTGCTGCCAAGAAGCCGAAGAAGGCTCCAAAGGTCAAGCTTCCCAAGGCGAAGAAAGCAAAGTCCCCCAAGAAGGCGAAGCCAGCAAAGAAAGCGGCCCCCAAAAAGGCTTAAACATCATCCTCTCTTCTGACAACAAACTTTAACCCAACGGCCCTTTTAAGGGCCACTACTTTTTCCAAAGAGCTATGGTCTAATAATGATCCTCTTTCATGAATTTCAGCTAATAACTAGAGATGAATAATTCATGCATTTTGGGCATAATGGAAATATGTTGCTCAAAACTTAATTCATTTAATATACTTCCAATTAGTATGACATGAGCTGCGATTGACCAGAGCAGTCACCAACAAAATGGTCGATGCGCCTCCGTGGCTGGGTTGCAAAAATCCTTATCCACAAATATGATGCTTCCCCTCCAAACCCTTCGGATGATAATGTCCCCATTGTCCGGGTGAGGCGTCGACGGCTCGGCGAATAAATGTCGACGAATCTCCAATCTTCAACCGCGTCCTATGCAAAACATCTCTTAAAGGTCCCGTACATATTCAACACTTTCTCCTCAATTGTCAGTCTGCTTTGCGTCGTTGTTGTATGCATAATTTGTTTAATAATTAATTCTGGTTTTATGACAAATCAGTAATCAATGATAAGAACCAGAATCTCACATGGGGCCAGGATGAAAATAAATGCAATCGCCGTTGTCTGCATCAAAGTTTTCGAACAAGCAAAATTAATTTGGTTGAAATTTGCAAAATTGAGCACGACTATTTCGATTTGTGACATGAAGTCCAACCATTTTATTTTTCATTCCCTCACTTGCATGCAAATTTGATTTTCCCATAGTATGATATCCATACCCCGGACAAATATTTTTTTATCCTACCCTACTCGTGTTGAGCTCAACATGAGTAGGGTAGGATAAAAAAATATTTTTGGATGATATCATTGATATCATCCAAAAATGCATGCACAATTTAGTAGAGGTTTTCACTCAAACACCACAATGGCATTATGAGGATCAAAATAACTATCTTCATGTTCAATAAATTAATGATTTTTTAAGAATCATAATTTATTAATTGTCGCTGGTTCCTCCTCAATACTAACAATAAGTCTGCACAAAATGTCCATACAGCGCCCAAAAATAAAACTCCCCAATTTAAAGACATATTACTTCTATTTTGAGTTTTCAAAATGATTCCAATTCTGAGGTTTTATATTCCAGGTTTCTCAGTCTAGTTATTCCATTGAATAACTAGATGCAATGCAAAGTCCTGATTTGAATTTATCATTATCTGAAATCGAATAATTCGACACATATGACAAATGAATGTGGATGTTATTTCGCACATATTGAGCTCTTTGGAAAATGTGGTGGCCCTTAAAAGGGCCGTTGGGTTTTACGAGATCAGGTAAGGTGGGAGGACGAAATGATTAACCGCCGAATCCGTAGAGGGTGCGGCCTTGTCGCTTGAGGGCATAGACGACGTCCATGGCGGTGACCGTCTTCCTCTTGGCGTGCTCGGTGTAGGTGACGGCGTCTCGGATGACGTTTTCAAGGAAGACCTTGAGGACTCCACGGGTCTCTTCGTAGATAAGGCCAGAGATACGCTTGACACCCCCACGACGAGCAAGACGACGGATGGCAGGCTTGGTGATTCCTTGGATGTTATCACGCAGGACTTTACGATGTCTCTTGGCGCCTCCTTTGCCGAGTCCCTTTCCTCCCTTTCCACGACCAGTCATTTTGAAATAATTTGATGAGAAGTAGTTTAGACTTGTAAAAGTTGTAAAGTTGACGAGTGATGTAGACTGACTGAAATGAGATTGATTATATACACCACGAGAGCGGACGTTGGTGAACCGGGTAGACTTTTTCCTCCTCTCTCTTCCCTCCACTCGAGTTCCTCCCAAATGTGAGAACTCAGAAATTCTCTCGGCAACTTAACCCAAGATTTTCCCTCCATTCTCAGCAACTCCGTTGAGTTCTCCACAACTCAGCTCACAACTCAGCTCACAACTCAGCCTCCGCATATAAAAGCTTCGTCGTGTCTCTGGCCTATCATCATTCAATTTTCTGAATTCACTTCAAGCAGATCTCAAACTACAAACAACTTTGCAAAATGCCACCAAAAACTGGAGGGAAAGCTGCGGGGAAGAAGGCAGTGTCCAAGTCCAAGAACTTACCAAAGGGGGACGGGAAGAAGCGACACCGCAAGAGGAAGGAGTCCTACGCCGTGTACATCTACAAGGTCCTCAAGCAGGTCCACCCCGACACTGGCGTGTCCTCCAAGGCCATGTCCATCATGAACTCGTTCGTCAACGACATTTTCGAGCGAATCGCCTCCGAGTCCTCTCGCCTGGCCCACTACAACAAGAGGTCAACCATCACCTCTCGGGAAATCCAGACGGCTGTCCGACTCCTCCTCCCAGGAGAACTCGCCAAGCACGCCGTCTCTGAGGGCACCAAGGCTGTCACCAAATACACCTCTTCCAAGTAGACGATGACCGGGTCCGGCTCCCATAAAAAAAAACAACCCAACGGCCCTTTTAAGGGCCACCACTTTTTCCAAAGAGCTGAAAAAATTACTCGCATTTATTTTCATTCTCGATTATTCATTGATCATATTGCACAATTTATTGATACTTTACACAGTCGTACATATTACTGACATAAAATTGAGATTGTGTAATGTTGCTAAAAACTAGGATCAAATGCAGTCGAGTAGTTGGATTATCATGATTATGTAAACACTATTTATTATTCAACTCGTAAAATTGAGATTGCATTTTGACTCGACTTTGTCAAAAGCAGCTGAAAATAAGTTATTTCTTAATAAAAATTGTATACCAATAAAATATCCGTTCCATTCCGTTAACAAATTTCTCATAATTTTATAAACGTTTCAATTTTTGTCTGCTACTCCGTGCATACAAATATGTAATTATATGAAATTTTGATGAGATTGCAGCGATATATTTATAAAATCTGCATGCATGTATTTCTAAAATGCTGAAAATCCTGCGTAAAACATAACGAGTAAATATTATTCGGTTCGGATTAGGTTATTATGCACAAACCTGATTCGAGGTCAATCATAACTAAACTATGGAGGAGCATTATTATTCATCGTATGCATTTGAAGAGGATGAGATTCCTGATTTGAAATCAGTGATTTCAATTGTATAAACAGTAAATGCTCTGAAAATGAAGGAAAAATAATGAATGATACATCTTGTTTTACATCATCTTAGAGTATTTAATAATAATATAGTATTTAATAATAATAATAGTTATTATTATTATATACTCTAAGTACATCATTAACTGCACTATTTTGTTATTAATTTCTCAACTAATAACCGCATGAAAATAATTGATGAAGCATATGAACGAATAAAGTGCATGGTCATAATTATGTCGGTATTGGATTTGTTTGAGCTCTTTGGAAAATGTGGTGGCCCTTAAAAGGGCCGTTGGGTTATGAGCGTGTAGATTTGTGAAAGCTGATTAGGCGGACTTCTTTTCCGTCTTCTTGGGGAGAAGGACGGCTTGGATGTTGGGAAGGACACCTCCCTGGGCGATGGTGACCCCGGAGAGCAGCTTGTTCAACTCCTCGTCGTTTCGGATGGCGAGTTGGAGGTGACGGGGGATGATCCTGGTCTTTTTGTTGTCTCGGGCAGCGTTTCCAGCCAACTCGAGGACTTCAGCGGCCAAGTACTCCATGACGGCAGCCAAGTAGACTGGGGCACCAGCACCCACTCGCTCGGCGTAATTCCCCTTCCTCAAGAGACGATGGATACGACCCACTGGGAACTGGAGTCCTGCACGGCTGGATCGGGACTTTGCCTTTCCCTTCACCTTTCCTCCCTTGCCACGGCCAGACATGATGATGAGTAGTTGGTTGTAATTGAACTAGGAGAGATGTTCTCAGAGTGAGATATCAGCAGCTTGTGATGAACTTTGTTGGAGTCGAGCTTGAATTTATACCAACTGGCTGAGTTGCGGAGCAGACCTCTTGAGTTCTGAGAAGAGAGCGGGCTTTCACTGCTTACTTTCAGCCAATCCTCTTTCTCGCTCAGAACTCAGCCCTTCTCTATAAAACAGCAGCCCAACGTGAAAAACTTCATCACTTGCTGTCTCATATTCCTCTTGAGAACAACTCTAATACCCAATCTACAAATAAACAATGGCTCGTACCAAGCAAACTGCTCGTAAATCCACTGGAGGGAAAGCCCCCCGCAAGCAGCTCGCCACCAAGGCTGCCAGGAAGAGCGCCCCTGCGACCGGAGGTGTCAAGAAACCCCATCGTTACAGGCCTGGAACCGTTGCCCTCCGAGAAATCCGTCGTTACCAGAAGAGCACTGAGCTTCTCATCCGCAAGCTCCCCTTCCAACGACTCGTGAGAGAAATCGCTCAGGATTTCAAGACGGATCTCCGATTCCAATCCTCTGCCGTCATGGCTTTGCAGGAGGCGTCCGAGGCCTACTTGGTCGGTCTCTTTGAGGACACCAACTTGTGCGCCATCCACGCCAAGCGGGTCACCATCATGCCCAAGGACATCCAACTCGCTCGCCGAATCCGTGGAGAACGTGCCTAAACTGGAAACAACCCTACTCAACCACAAACCAACGGCCCTTTTAAGGGCCACCACTTTTTCCAAAGAGCTGTCATTTGTACTAATATGAATTCAAAATTAGCTATTGTTTTTTATGCATGCTTAGCTGTTTCTGCATCATATGACGCTCATGCATGACTTTCCTTTTCCTACAATTTTTATGCAAATTTTCAGTGTTCAATGTTAAAACTGAAATTGAAAACCAGAGTTTCTGCCCAGGTCAATGAATAATATCAATCTACGTTTCGTAGATGAATTTGGTACACAAGTTTCACATCCCAAGGTCTGACACACTCTACATCGTTGATCGTCCACAAAATGTTAATGTCAGATTTATTTTATTAGAAAGCTTTCCCCGGGGAATGTTATAAATGCAAATTATGCCCTTGATTAGATTAGAGTTATATTTATAATTGTTCTTTAAAGCGTGTACACATATATAATTTGCATACTATTTTTACAAAGTAGAGTACATCACAAAAAACAAGCTCTCTCTAACGATAAATGTAAACGGTGCGGTACATGGTAGGGTAAACTACCATTAATTAATCTACATAGATTAATTAAATAGGTAATTAAGTTATAATAAAGGATTAAAACGCACATAATATTTTGTTAATACTTATACACATTTGAGGTATGAGAGAAAAGGAACAAATTATATTTTTGATATGGTCAATGGTCACCGTATAAAATAATTAATCCAAATTATTGATTGATTGATTGATTGATTGATAACTGAACACATTTAAAATCACGGGTAATTAATTAATTCTTATGGGCTAAAACATTTTTGGTCTTAAGTACATGTATGTATGTGCATTACAAAGGTTTAGACATTAAACAAAGTGAACCAATTAAAGTAAATTATTATTTTTTAAATGAGCTACACGTATTTGCTACAAAGTTCTAGCTGACTTGATTATGAACCCCTCGCGAGTTTGAGGTACGGTCACTCTGTAAATTAGTGGGGGCATATTCTACCTGACCACGGCGGAAATATGCTGCGCGAGAGAAAATTTATTAATTTAATAGTTTTTAACTGATTAGAATATAATTAATGACTTGTGGATTCGTTACCTTGTCCAAATTCGTGTAAATGTGGTCCATACTGAGGTAACTGCCCGGCAAGGGTGCACGATTTACAGCAGAATCTCGCATAGTATTTATTCCTGCAATAAATATTGTAATATTGCAGTAAAGAGTCTCAAATAAATTCATATGTATTTGACATTACTACATAAATATATATGAATATCCATATACGAATGAATGCACGATTGTATGTCTTCATATGTGTTTATAATAAAAATTAATTGAATATTCATACGTGCAATAGTTCGCTTTCACGATAAGTTTACAATTGGCAAAGAATGGATTATCCGTGCAATTCGGGTGGAGATAGACACCTGCAGAAAATGTTTGAAATTATTGTTCATCCCCGATGCCGATAGATTTGCAGATTTACCTTCAACTGAAATTGTAACCGATGACGATGACGATCCATACTCGTTGACAGCGTCGCACCGATAAGATCCGGCGTCTTGCGTGGTCGAGTTGAAAATTCGGAGCTCGTTCTGGTTGAATATTCTGACCCGGTCGTCTGATTCGACTGGGACGTCTTCATGGAACCAATGGACGCTGGGCTGGGGGTAACCTTCGACTTCACAGGGGATGACAATATCGTTTCCGACGGGGTAGAGGAGTTTATCCATCTTTATTGAGGTCCGTAGAGGAACTGAGTGCGAGACAAATTAATGACAAAAAATTATAAACCAAACAAAATAATCGACATATTATAATTAGTAAAAAAAATAATAAAGCGGACAGTATTTTATGGTCAGGACAGTAAAATACAATACAGATTTGGTAAAGCGGGACGATGACGATGCAGACAACACGATATCGACGGCGACAACACTGTTGTTCCATCCATTACCAAGATAATTTGGTACGATGCTCCTCTCCGTTGTCGTTGTGGTGGACACCGCGCCGGGCCATGGCGGTCTGACAGCAGGGGATTGATAAGGCGGTGGTTGCTGTCCTGGTCGTCCTCTTCCTCCAGCCCCTGTAAAGTTGCCACCCACATAGACCGGCCTCCTCGCCCCGGAAATGACATACTGGAGAAATTCTCTATCCTCTCCGGTCGGTGAGGTGGAAACGGGACCCATCGTTTGTACTGTGACCGTCCAACTGGCCGCCTTTCCTTGACCGTTGTACGCTTGACATGTGTACGGTCCCAAGTCACGGAGGGAAACGAGGCGAATTAAGAGACTGTAGTCGCGCATTTGTTCATACCGTTCAGAAGAGAAGGGTAACATCTTTTCGCCCTTCCACCAAGTGACCTAAGATGACAAATAGCGAGGAAGTTGCTAAACTAACATTAGAAACTACGGTAAGAAGGTTAAACTGTTAATTACTGAGGGTCGTGGCCAGCCCATGGCGAAACAACGGAGGGACGCCGCACTTCCGAGAGAAACGATGACATTGGGTTCTGTGTCCTCTTCGACGATGGATGCTTGATGTGGCGTTGGGTCTGAAGGATGGGTGACGTGAATTGAGGAAAAGAGGAAAATAAGAGAGACATAGAGAAAGTCGTTAATGAAATGTTAAAATTTTGCGAGTACTTTTTGTCGAAATTTCAACTTCGAAAATTTTTGGTAGTTTTTGGATGAGCATGGATATTTAGTTCCATTACATACATACCATTAACGACTAAAGTAATGTCTAACGTTGCCGGTCGACCAATCCCGTTATCTGCGACGCACGTATAAATTCCTTCGTCTCTTCTGTACACACCCACAATTTGGAGGACGGAGCCGTCTTGGAGTGCTCGGAAGCGGCCAGAATCAACGGAAACCTGGGAGAAAAATTGGTAAATTTCGTCTTTTGATCAAAAGCATGCATGAAATTGTGATCACCTCTGCATTGTTGAATCTCCAACTGATTTGGGGTAGAGGATTTCCGCGACAGAGACATTCTAAACTGGCCAGACTTCCCTCCTCAACTTCAACTTCGGTCAATGTAGACAAAATCCGGGCAGGTTGTTCGTTTCGATTGATTCCAGTGGGAGAGAGGGGCGATGGGGGCAGATGAGAGTCAGGGGATACTTCAGACTAGAAAATAATAATGTTAATTTTAATTTAACCATCTACCAATAGATGACAACATTAATTTGCTATTTATTTGGTTACCTGTGGAACCATGCAACTCGTGCCACATCCGTTCGAGCAACATTTCAGGTCAGCCATGCAATCCGCATCTGAACCACACTCTTGAGCACAGATACCGGCTCGAGAACCTCCGTTCCATAAACTTGGACACTCTCCGTTCTTATTTTCTGCAAAAAAGGCGAAATAATTAATACAACTTGGTCGAAAATGGGTTAAAATATTTTATGTTTTCATACGTTTCCTGCAAACTGGACGGAAGCTGGCTTGGTGTGATAGGCCGTAGGAGTGTCGCCCATGGGTGACGTGTGGCTTGGAAATGGTGCCAACGATATCTAATTAAATTCAATAGTAATGATAAAATGAGAATTTAATGAGAATTATGCAATTAATTAACTACAAAACACAAACTCACCCACTGCACACTGCTCGTCGTCCTCGCAAGGGAAATTTCTACAAGGGTCGCGACATTCACATTGTGGACAGAGTGCACCATCAGCGTCAACCTTCTCAACGCCGTACGGACACTGTAGCGTCTTACAGTAGGCAAGCTGGTCACTGCACTCGTCCAGACCAATCTCGTTCTCTGTGAGGGAGAAAAAAATGCAAAACATGACATATTTTGGAGCAGACAAGATTAGATTTGTGCAGATAAAGAGTAAAATTTGGCGAAATATAATACAGAAATTATTAAAAGTGCAGAGAATTAAATAATTAGTGCAGGGACGTGGTGTGGTCGTGCTGGTGGTGGTGCAGTGACGATGGTGCTGCTGGTAAAAAACTGACCATGTCCATTCTCGTCTTGTCCACCGTGCTGGGCTGCCCCATTTTGGTCACCCCTATCGTCATGACCTTGATCAACTTCCTGGTCCTCTGGCAACCTCGATCTGCTCAGACGTGGCGTGTCATTGGACCTGTATTCGTACTGCAGAGCTCGCTGACAATAATTGAGGCAAGAGTCGAAGCTCTTGAAACTGTTGAGGTTTCCAGCGCAGCCTCCGTAACTGAAGGCGAGACACGTATTCTGCTCCCAGTCATAGTACCACCGCTTGTAGGCATCGGTACATGGACCAGTGTCCGCGTTTAGACGACAAATTGCTAACAATAATAAGCGGTTAACATGGATTAATCGATAAGCAGAGATTTTCTCGATACGGTTGAAATGCAGACATTCATTAATTAGTTAATTAATTAGAATAATAATTACCAGCCCCGGAAATCGTGTCGTTCGCAATCATTTCCGACCTTGAGTGACAAACCGACTCGCATTCTTCTCGGGAAGAAAAGCGATTTCCATTTCCAGCGCATCCCCCGTAATTAAATTGCTGACAGCTGCGCTCGTTGGGGTTAAAGTACCATTTCTGAATTCGTGCCCGACAAGGGCCCGGATCTGCTTGGGTAATTCTACAAACGTCTATACAGAAAAGCGAAGGTCAAGAAGAGGTCATGCAATAGTATAGATTTTTTTTAAAAAGCTGATAAAAATAAAAAAGCTCTCTGCAAACTAAAATTAATTAAAATTTTTTTTAGTGGTGTCACCTTCCCCTCTGAATTGTCCGCATTGTCGTTCACACATTTCCTCAGTCTCGAATCGATTCGCATTTCCGGAACAGCCACCGTAAATGAAGGCGGAGCATTTACGTGTCCTGGCATCGTAGAAGAAGGCCGGCATGGAGGCGCGGCAAGGTCCAATTTCCATGGGAAGGGAGCAGATCTCTTCTTGTTCGATGAAGGGGGCGACAGTAGTTGGGACAACGGAACCTCCGTCCTCTTCCTGCTGACGGCGACGTTCATCCTCAGCTTGGCGTTGGCGTTCGTATTCCGCATAGTATTCGGCTCTACGACGTTCCTCGTCTTCTGCGCGGCGACGTTCCTCTTCGGCCTGGTCGGGACGGGGGACGTTGGCGTAGGGGTCTAGAATTATGTATGGTCACATTATGACAGAGGTCGAAGTAAGGTTAACTTATATTGCCTAAGTAAGCACCTTGACCACGTCCGTACGGATCGTGACTGTCGACACGCCCTCCTTGATCGGGTGTCTTGCGACAACGTTGTTCACACTGGACAATGGTATCAAATCGATTCCCATTCCCTTGACAGCCGCCGTACTCGAAGAGTTGACAAGTGTCGGTGTCAGTGTCGTAAAAGTATTGTGGGAAGGCGCCGCTGAATAAGTAGTATTTTTTAAATATAAATAAATCAACGATGCAATGGACAAAAATGCAATGTTTTTAAGTACCTGCACGGACCCTGTACTTGCGGGAGGGAACACAAATCTGTCAAAAAAAACTTCTTTAATAATCAATTCACAATTTACTAATTGATCAATGGATACCTTGCGCTTGTTCACAGCGATCTTCACACTCTTGTCGGTTATCAAACCTGTTGAGACCTCGTTTGTGCGCGTCGCAGTCAGAATACCAGCGGAATTGTTTGCAAACTCCGTCCTGATTGTCGTAAAACCATTTCACTTGAGTGTTCGAAGGGTCAGAACCGTAACACTCGTTTTGATCAGCAGGTGCTTGGAAACAGTGAGCTGGAAAGAGGTGTCATTTCATTAGCATATTGGTACAAATTGTAATAGATAATTTGTATGTCATAATTTTTTCTACCCGTGTTGAATTCGTTGGGCGTAGTGACGACCGGTTGGGGGATGTAGCTTCGCTCACACTTGTTCCTACAGTCGTCCACGAGCATAAAGTTGTTCGAGTTGCCACCACACCCTGAATACACGAAGGCTTTGCAGCGTCCCTCGTACGGGTCGTAATAGTAGCGTTCCGTATAAGAGGCGCAATCTCCGACGGCGGGAGGTTGCAGACAAGTGTTTTCGGCTGTAATTTCGCCATTAATTACAAATTGGTATTTTAAAACTAAAACGGGATCGGTTTACCCAAGAGTGCAGCTGGACAAGACTTCTCGCACTCGCCCAGGGTCGTGAACCTATTCGCATTTCCTTGACAGCCCCCATAGTAAAATGGGACGCAACGCTGCTCGTGAGTGTCGTAGTACCAGCGGGCCAATTTTTCCCCACAGGGTCCAGAAGTTCGAGGGAGGAAGCAGGAATCTAAATATGTGTCACAAGAAAAAGGGTTAGCAAATTGAGAGTAAAATTTCGAATTTAAAATGCGACATGCAAAGCAAGCTTTTATTTAATAACCGACTAAGACTACACTCACTCCTATTACTTGACCCCTTCCCTTTCGTGGTGGTCGCCGTGTATGGCAAAACCCACTCTGAAGTTCCCAACAGGTTCGGATGTGGCGTGGCTAGCGAACTATTTGCACAAATTGATAAGCACTCTGCCCTTGAGACGAACATGTTCGAATTGGAGTTGCCACAGCCGTCGTACGTAAAGCGGAGACAAGTTCCGGCCTGGATATCGTAATACCAGCGGATCAAATCGGCCCCTTTGCACTGCTCGTCATCCGGAGATATGACGAATGGAGCGTTGAGCGATTTTATCGTGACGTTACTACTTGTTCTACTCGCCCTGTTTTCACCGGGGTGTTGAGTACATTGTTCTAAGACGGCTGGGACAATATACAAGGACAACACGGAAAGCGTGATGACATAATGAGACATTTACAGATAATGAATTAATTAATTAATCACACTGATGAGTTTACCTCGAATTCTGCCCTCTTGACTGCACCGTTGTTCACATTCTCGTCCCGTGAGGAAGTTGTTGTTGTTCCCTTTGCATCCTCCGTATTGGAATTCGACACATGATTCTCCCTCTTTGTCGAAAAAGTGGCGAGTGTAGTTCCCTTTGCAGGGACCTTCAGTCTTGGGCTGATCACAAGCATCTAAGAAAATATGGCGTTTATTTGTGTGTTGATTGGAATTTCGGTCATTTGTAATTAGTTCGATTCACTCACCGATACGATCAGGCATGAGACAATTGTTTTCGCAAAGTTCTCTCGTCGCGAACCTATTGTTATTGCCGAGACAGCCTCCGTACACGAATTGGAGACACATTTCTCTCTAGATTTTGAAGCAATTATTAAGCATAAACAAGATGAATATTGGAATAAATCGGTACAATTTTGCTCCATCGCTCACCTGCGGATCATAATACCAGGAGGGATAGTAGCCCTCGCACGGTCCTGGAACTTGAGGCAGGTAGCAGGCATCTCTCCCCTCGGGTTCGACACAGACAGACTTGCACTCGTCCTGGGTGGCGAAACGATTTCCATTTCCATCACAGCCGCCCCACCAGAAGCGAGAACAGCCGCCATACTCCATGTCGAAAAACCATTTGACCGTAAAGTTGCGACAAGAACCTCGCTCCTTGTCGAGACCGCAGACATCTGACGATTTTATTTATTGAGTTGATGAGTTGTATCGAGATGGATAATGTTTATTAATGTTTTTTTTACCTCCAGGTTTAATTGGAATCTCTTCGCATCCTTCGAAATCTTCTCCTTTGGCTTCCGTGTTTCCGTCAGGGCAACCTTTATTGTAATGGATGAGAATGGTTAGAAAAATTAAGTCAATCTGATGTAAATTTAGTACGTAGTTTTACTTACAACCAAACCATGAGCTCTCGCACCCGCAGGAATCGTCTTTCTTTGCGGCAGGCGTTCTTCGATCGGGACAACCTTGTAATTTGTTTCGAACATGCACAATTAAGGAATAAATTAGAGCAATGCATGACGAAAATAATGGTTCGCTTACAGCCAAATTCCGTAAATTCGCAACCACAGCCCTCCTTGTTTGGTCCCTTCGCGACAGATTCGCCATCTGGGCAACAGCCGAATTGGTACGTGGCACAGGGACAGCCTTCATAGTTGGACCCGTTCGCAGCCGTGTAGCCATCAGGACAACCTATGAAAATATGATATCAAATATTCGTAAAAAAAGTATTCAGATTTTCAATATGAAAAAATTATGTATGTGCATACAGTTGTGTTCGGAAAATTTACAGCCGCAGTCGCCACCAGGTCCACGGGCAGCGGTCGAATTATCCGGGCAACAACCGTAGAGCGAGTTTTTACATGTGCATCCTAAATAGTAGAATTTAGTATGTGCAAAATTGTGATTTTAAAATTTTAAGTTATCTAATACCTTCCAAATTGTATCCGGTAGCGGGTTGAATATTATCGGGACAGCATCCTTCAGATACAAAAATCATAAGTACAAATTTTCACAAATCAAAATTTGAAAACATTTACCAAATTGACTGCTGAGACAGCATCCTTCCTTGTTCGGTCCGTGAGCAGAGGTGACTTCGTCCTCGCAACAGCCAAACTTTTCCGAGACACATGGAGGCATTTCTGGACAGCCTTCTTCCTTCTCGCCAAGTGCTGGAGGAAATTAGTGAAAAAATTAAGACAAGTTTTTGAGGAATTTAGAAAAATTGGATGTTTTTAAACCCACCCGCAGTCTTTCCGTCCAAACAACCTGTAAAAAAATGGCATAATTGTTAATACGGAAGCATGAATATGACACTTTTGCAGGCAGATCAATTGTTAACTTACACCCAAAGAAGTTGGCCGTGCAGTTCTTCTTGTTGATCTCTTTACAACCTTCGTAGCGATGTCCGGTCGCAATTTCCTTGTCTTCTCCGGGACAGCAGCCGTATCGAGTGTCTTCACACTTAATTTTAGGGCAACCTTTCCCTTTGGGACCTTTTTTAGGAGTCTTTTCATCCGGGCAACAGCCGAACCTGGGCATTTACAATTGTCATAAATAGATTTCATAATTTTTCATAAAAAAGCTTACTCAGTTTCCGCGCAATGTTTCTCGCATCCGAGAAAGTCGTTTCCTTCTGCGGGCGTTTTTCCATCAGTACAACCTTATCAAGGATAACATGTAGATATTACAGAGAAGATAATGATGTGTCAAATAATTGTATATTTACATCCAAAAAGGGATTTTTCACAGTCAGGCATCGGACAGCCTCGAAGTTTGAGTTTTCCTTGGGCTGGCGTAACCCCATCTTCGCAACAGCCGAATTTTGTTTCCGTACAGGTCTTTGGATTCGTGCAACCTGCTCCGAATGGTCCCGTGGCTGGATTGAGTCCATCGGGACAACCTGCAAAAAGAATGACGAAAGAAATTGGCGAGAAGATAATTTAAATAACTATTTAAGGAATTGTTTACTTACAACCAAATGTCGAGGTGGAACAGTTCTTGGACTTTTCAGAGATCGGTTTAGGACGCGGGGGACATTTTGGAAGTTTCATCTCGGTTGTGAGGGCTTGTTCCAGGGTGGTTCGTGGGGCTGGAGATAAGAGAGTGAATCAGTTAAGAACAATTCGTTCTGCATGAGTAAAGTTTTCACAAACATAAAGCTTCACATTAAAATGCACAATAATTTTTATGAAAATAAAAACTTAAGGAAAAGATGAACTGAAAAAAATTATAAAGGATGAAATAAATTTAAGCGTTTCGAGACAATTGGCCAGGACAAAGACATACACTTTTTTGACATTTTTTTAGTTCTGGAGAAACCTTCACTCGTTCCCGTAAGACCTTCCGGCATTTCTCCCGATCCCGACATTTCATCATCACCACTTCCTGCCTCCTCTGTCGTTGTGGACATGATTTCTTCGTCGCCAGATCCAGAACCCGAAGTGTCGCCGTCATCATCCTCCAACGGTTCGAGGACGTCATCATCACCAGAACCTGACCCTGACATTTCGTCACCAGAACCGGCCGTATCGTTGGATTCAAGTTTTGCAGGAATGGCTTGCACATTCTCGTAATCAGGTTCTATAGTCGTGGAAGTGGTGGACTCGCCTGGAAGAAACAAATAATGCACATTTGCTGGATTAAAATCGGTGTAAATTCCCCTTACCGGTCGTCGTGGAGGCGCCTGTTGTCGTCGACCCGTCCATTTCAGTCGTGCTCGACATTTCCTTAGTCGTGGTCGACATTTCCTCAGTTGTTGTTGTTGGTTCTTCAGTCGTAGTCGTTTCCATTTCTGTTGTCGTCGTGGGTTCTTCCGTTGTTGTTGTAGGTTCTTCAGTTGTTGTTGTTGTAGGCTCTTCCGTCGTGGTGGTGGGTTCTTCTGTTGTGGTTGTTTCCATCTCTTCTGTCGTCGTACTCATCTCTTCCGTCGTTGTCGACATTGCCTCTGTGGTGGTCGTATCGTCGCCAGTTGTCGACATGTCGGAAGAAGTAGTTTCTCCAGTGGAAGAAGAAGTAGTAGTGGATAAAGACAAAGTAGAAGTGGAAGAGTCAGTAGAAGAATCTCCAGAACCGGAGCCGGTCGTGAGATCGTCAGGAGTAATGAGGGCATCGGAGCCGGTCGTGGTCTTACCCATTTCGTCATCCTCCGGTGATTCCCCGCTGGCCGAAGTGTCCCCGGAAATGACGTCCTGGTGGGTGGGCAAGCAATTAAATGATAAGCAATTTACCCTTCATTAATAAATTCAGTCTCCCCACCTCTCCAGATCCCATATCATCCCCGCTCGCTTCTTCCGTGCTTGTCATCATCATGTCGTCATCGGTCGTAGTGGTCATCTCTTCAGTGGTGGTGGATTCCTCCATTCCCTCCGTTGTTCCGGACCCTTCAAGCTCATAGTTGTAGTAATATTCGTCCTCGTAGTCGGGCTCGCAGTCCACGCCGGGTTCCATCCTTCCAAGGTCGTCGGCGGATTTGGGCGTGCTTGATGCCGACATTGCCGTTGAAGAGACGGATATCATTTCGTCTAAGCACAAAGAAATACATGTAATCAGTTTTTGTTGGGTTTAAATTTCTTGTATGAATTATGTTCGGAAATTTACCTCCCGTCGCTGCAGCGGTATCACAATCCTCTCCAGTGCAATCTTCCGACGCGAAAACGAGGGATTCTTCCCCGCATTTCGTTACGTCCGTGGTAGAATCGTTACCAACTGTTAATCAAGCATCATTTAGTTTCGAGGAATGATTAATAATCTTTAATAATTTTATTACCCATGCAAATGACTTGTCGTGACCTTGTTCCCGCCCCACAGTTTTTAGAACATTTACTCCAAGGGCCGGTGAACCAGGCAGATTTTTCGAAACATTCAGAACGGATAAAGTCCTCGTCGATGTCGCATGGCTCCGTGGCGTCGTACTTTTTCGTCTCGTTACATTTTTCCTCGTCTTCCACAATGGTGACGGAGCCGGATGAAATCGTCCCGCAAAATACGAGCCGTTGTCGTTGTCCTTTGATCTGACCGGTCGTGTTGTCCGAGGAGGTGCAGCTAGTTAGGAGGCACTATGCGTGCAGATGAAGGATATTAACTAGTTAAATTCCATATGTTAATTAAATTAGGTATTAATTATGATTACCTCTCCCCATTGCATTGCAAACCAGGCGTATTGGCATTTATTCGCACTAGCTTCGGTGGAAGACTCGCCCCCTTCGCAATCTCGAGAAGCGTTCGGTTTCCGGTAGTCGTGGCAAAATTCGTCCCCATAAACTTTCCCTTTGGCAGAGGAACAGTATACTTGCCGAGTTTCGACGGGGTTAAGCTTGTCGTCGCAAGGGTCAGCACTTGCCTTGCACTAAAAAGTACAATAATTTGTATACTCAAATAATTTCTTGTAACTAAAAAACTTCAATATAACGAAACTTACACCAGACCATGGCCCACTAATCCAATCCACACCTTCGCACGGTTGTAAATAGCACGGCTTCCTATCCTCCGGTTTCTCGTCGGAACAGTGAGAATCTTCATAAACGGTGGTGACATTGTCCTTCTTGGCGTGACACCTCACCGTTCTCGTTTCCCATCCGTCGCCACAAAGAGATGAACACTAATTAGTAATTATCATGATATAATTAATTTATACATAGGTATGTAAAAAATAATAGTGCAAAAACTATACCGAACTCCACTCTCCTTCATGCCATGAAGCACAAATGCCTCCTTCCACCTCGCCCGTGCACCGACGCCCATTCTCCGGCCGAGGTCCGACCTCTGACTCACAGCGTGTCTCGTCATGCACAATGGCGGAGGAGCCTTGAATGGACTGCTCGCAAAAAACGGTCCGATATTGAACTAAAATAAACAATTATTAATAGATTAATAAATCTACGAAGATAATAATACACTTTTGTCTACCTCCAGTCTCGTTCGAGCCACATTTCGCCGAGCAAGGTTCCCAGGCGCCCTCGTACCAGCGAAGAGGACAAGGTTGCGTGTTGCAGAGCTGCTGTGCAGCCGGTTTGTGTGTCCCACTCGCGTCGCACAAGTGTTCTTCAACGTACTCGATACTCTCCTCGGTCCTCTTAGCGCAGTAGACGTACCTTTGTTGATAACCACCTCCGCAGGTGGCGGAACAGGGGGTGAACTCGTCGTATATCCAATAATAGGAGCCCGGGGTGGTGAAAGCGATCTGATTCTCTTTGTCGGAAATGGAGTACTCATACCTAAAATGGAGAGAAGATTGGATTATTGGTGAAATAACTGCTTATTTTAAAGGTCAAAAAAGGTCGTACTCGATCCCAGGGTTAGATTCTTGGTAGAGGACGACAATGTAGATGGCTTCGGAGATGGGGCCGGTGGCACGGATGGATTCGGGGGCAAAAAACGAGTGTGGCTTCCGTTCATAGTGGAAAATGGTGGAGGCGAAGGCAAGTTCTCGAGGGAAATCTATTCGCCAATTTCCATTGAGGTAGTAATGGTTCGACGTGTTACGGATGGCTGGAAGGAAGAAATTTACATAAATATGGATACTACAATTAATTATATTAATTAATTACCCAGATAATTGTTGGACGCTTTCTTCTCCTTGACGAGGATATTCGTGGCGCCCATCGGGATGAGAAGGACGTCGTTGTATCCCACCTGCAAATTATTGTTAGAGTCGAACGTCCCCTGCACCGTGTGACACCCGACCCCGTCGCCGCCACACTTGCGACAATTATCCTCCCTGGCTCGTGATCCAAGCACATTATCGCAACCGACCGGCTATACAGCGGAAATAAAATATATAAATGATCGGTTATCTTGCGCGGGTACAATTGATAAGAGCCTACTAAACATTTCCCATCAACGCAGACGTGTTTATTCTCATCGTCGCAGTTCGTCCCATCGATAACTTGTCTTTTGTGTCGATAGTAAAACCGCTCCCCTTCCGGCATGCAGTTCAGTTCGCACTTGTTGGGCGCTTTGGTGTAGGGGACCCATCTAAATTAAGTTCATTGAAAATACTTTTCCATACGTTTGATATGTAAATATGAGCACACTCACTTGTAATATCGCCCTTCGAAAGGCACCGTGTTAAAAGCGGCACACTGTTCAGCCCTGTAGTCGTCGTCACCGCCGGGACAAGCGTGCGTATTGCAGGAATAGAATCGTTTCGACCCACCGTCGCTGCAGGATCCGTCCGGTCTATGAAAAAGGTCAGGTTACAGTCACCCATAAAATAATTGACCTCAATTAATTATTTATCTCAACCTTAGAGGATCTCGACAAATCCGCTCTTGCATGGCCACACCGCCCCCACAACTGCGAGAACATTGACTCGGTGATGACCATTCGTCACTCCTCCGACCATCGTCACGCCATTCGGAACCGTCTTCGGTGACGTAGAATTGCGGTTTTGTCGCGGATGAGGACTGATGATGGGGTGAACCGTAGGGGTCTTCATAGTTGGAAAAGTATTGACGTTTCAGTCTCCTCAGGTCGGCCAGAGTTTCTTCAGAAATGTTTTTCGGGTAGAGCGGTAGGAGATCGTCAATGGGGGCGACGTGGTCCAACGGGGGGAGAGAAAGGGGGGCGTGACCCTTCTTCCTCCGGTGGTGGTGATGGTTATGGCGATTATTATGGTGTCGGATTTTGTGGGGGTGGTCACCCTCCTCATCGTCGATATGGTTTGACTGGTGGAAAGAGAAAAGAGAATTTTGTGCAGGTTTGGAGACGAAATTGGAAAAACAGGATTATTTTTATGAGGAAACTAATAATAGATTGAAAAATGCTGACAGTTTGCATATTGGTGTATTTTCCAATAATTACTTAAATTATTTAAATTATTAACTACTAGTTAATTAATTACTCAGCAAATTTGGTCATTTTTTTGTATCTAATTTTAAGTTGACACATTGACCGAGCTGGCTGGCAATTAACTAACTGTTGAGTCGTTGAGTCTAACACTGAACAAAGTTAAATTTTGCATTCTCATTTCTTTGTTAACATTAATTCCTAATTAATTCTGAGCCACGGCTTGTTCTGACTGCTAATTGCATAAAATGTACAAGTTTTTTGCCCGACTAAAGTGCATTATTAAATCAAACTTTGTTTTCTGTAATAATTAAACATTAAAAGTTTCACGAAAAAAAGTGCAAATGTTTGAATTGCATATTCTTCAAGGACAAAGTTTTTACAGCATGCATTTCAGGAAAAAGAATGCTACCGAATAATATCGATCTGAAAATGTTTCGTGAATTCAAAAACGTCCAGTATCATCTCATAAAACTTGACAAGTTTGAATGAACTGAAGAAACGACACAAGACAGGAAACTAGTCGTGATAATGAAATGTATGATGATGGGAAGTACTTAGCTCATCTTCATTCATAGACATTTTATTACATAACCGGATTACCTAACATAACATGATCCTTCTGACATTGCATGAAAACAAGAATGAAAATTTGTTCCTCATTTGTTCCTTATTTGTTCTTAAAAAACAAAATTTCTGGAAGAATATTTTACCAAAAATATATTACCCACCTGCGAAAATGACTCCATCAACTGTTCCGTCTTGTTATCATCTATCTCCAAGCTGGGCGCGGTGCCCTTCTTCACTGCCCCTTCCACGATCGCTGATAAGGTCACACATGACACAATTGCAGTCACCACAACCACCCACATTCCTCCTCCTCTCGTCAACAGCCCCATCCTTCAAATTCGAGTGTAGTAACTTTCACCAAGAAGAAATTGTAACTAACACTTTCTTAAATTTTGTCAGTGATGATGTTGATCCATCCCTTCTTAGATTCTGAGAGTTGACGAAAATTTTTTTGAAAAAAATCAATTCAATCGTGGGCGTGGATCTCAGAAAAAAAACGAATCAAGATTTTAAATCCAATTTGTATTCATCACGACGCAACGCACGAAGAAAAAGTGATGACAAAATTGCACACACGAGACGCAACGCAGCCCGGCCGACTGAACAGTATTATGTAAACCGGATGGCGTCTAGCACTTTGTGGTCACTCCGGATGACCTGGAATGATGAATTGGCGACTGGATACAATTATTGGCGGAAGAATAAATGAATGATTGGATTAATTCGTATCCATGAATGGGAGAGAGAGAGAGGCAGACAAATGTATTTTGAGAATTGAATTATATTTTGTCTCTCATTCTTCCAACTGTCACTGTCCTCTTGATAAGTCCATTCTGCGAAGAGTGATAAGTTGAGACAACTGCTGCTGTTTCCTGTCCTCCTTCTTCCTGTATCGGAATCATCCACTTGTCTCACTTTTATAGAAAACCTCCCATCAGTCTGAATCTATGTAAATGTATGGTGTATTGTGTAACGTTGAAGAAAAATTCTCCAGTCAAATTAATAAAACCACAAGTACTAACTAAAGTCAGACAAGAAGAAGAATGAGAACGAGATCTCGTCGGAAGAATGGAATGGACTGGACTACGGAATTCTTCAGCATGTTCATCTAATAAGCGAATGATGATGAGAAAGAAGAGATGAGACGAGACCGAGACCAATAATCCAGCACTACTGGAGGAAGTTAGTTAACCAGCAGAATTATTGGGTGTACATGCATAAGAAGGAATGTTACAAGGGGTACACACCGACCGTATAAGGAGGCATACAGTTCTTATTCTTATTACTCTTTAAGAGGGAGAGATAATGAGAGAATGAGATGAAAAAGGGACGACATCGTTTCTTTCCTGCTGGCCGAACTGACCTGGAGAATGGGATCTTTCTTGGACGGACGGACGGATTAGAAGAAGAATTGTATTGTTGTTTCCTTCGAGGAGCAACTTTTTCTTGGCTGACTTTTCAGTTTTTTGTGTGTCTGAAGTAGGAATTCTTGCACATGGAAGAGATGACTGTGTGGTAATGGGTACTTAGTAGTTACTTCGTTGTGGGGGTACTTATGTAAGTATTTAGTATAACAATGGTCCAGAAAATGGGCAGCAGCCTTGGTCGATATATAGTTAGATAGTTGCTTAAAAGGGCATGAACAATGCGTCGGGTAACTGTTTTCTCGTTAACTGGACTGGACTTGGATGCACTTTTTCTTGTTGTTGAAGGCACCACGTTGTGTTATGTCATCCAGATTGTGAGATTGGGCCCTTTTTTATTATTGTTCCTCGGCGGTGTATGTAGGATGAGGGACGATTTTTGTAGAGAATTTTCTAGTTGAGATGATGAAATTGTGGATTATTTATAAAGAAATATTATGCACGTATTGTTTTAAGTCTGAATTTTTGTAGATATGTACATATCTTGCGATCCTTAAACCTGGTAACGATTAAGGATATATAGCATAATTGCGAATTAAGATTCGGTGGTATAAATAACAGAGAAATCTTAACATTAACTAATCTCAAGTTGAATTACACCAGAGGCAACTTGAGACAGTTGAGAATCCGGTATGGTATACAAGTAGAACTTCCGAAATGTGTAACTCTTATTTTACAAAAGTATAAAATCAATCCTGATAAATTACAAAATTTTGATGATCCTTCAACCACAACGAGCTAGATAAGACTACTTTGAGTCGACTGGAAGATGCAATCCTGGCAAAAAATCTTCCCCACTTGATTATCATCTTCTTCTTCCCTCCTTTGCACAATTATTTCCTGGATGGAGTTTGTTACGTGAACGTCTGTCTGGTGTCCCGAGTGGAGTGCACTATCCAGCAAATTGAATTAATTTAAAAGATAAACATCATAACAATGCAGACACATCATTATCATCATCGGATTCATCCGCGAACAAAATCTTCTCCATTTGTTGGCTGCAGGAATTATACATATTCTTATCATCATCTCTCTAATTGGAGTGCAGTTTATTCTGCAGCAGAATCATCCGTCTGCTTAAATATTTTCACGCATCTCATCCTCATCTAAAAGTTCTTCTTCTGGAGAATGGAATGGCAAATTTGAAATATGGGAAGGAAGAAGAAGGAGAGAGATTCGTCTCACACTTTTATTTACGACTAGGAATGAGCGTCTTGCTGATAGTTTAGATAATGTGGCTGACTGAGGAGGTGAGATTCGTATGCAATGCAATAATAGCTTTATTGCTAATTGCTCTCTTCTTTTTGACGGTTCTTTTTTTACTGCATCTTTCAAAGTGAAACACTTGAATGATGGAGTCCATTTTTTAGTAAGGAGAATTTGTGGAGGAACACAATGAGAAGAAATGTACAGAAGAACGAGAGGAAATTGAGATTTCTTAAGTTACCCCAATAGCAAGATTGAAGATAAAACACTACATAAAAATATATTGATCCATTACATCGGCATCAGAGGACATTTTAACTTGAAGTATTTATTGTTGCAAGCTTTCGATATTCATACAGAATTTCTTCATCAGGCAAAAATATATTTGTAAACTAAAATTCATGTGTACGTTTCCTCCTCCAAGTCAAGTTTTGTTTGATATCAAATAATTACATGGTTACATTTATAAATTTTTACGTGGACTTTGAGGGCTATTGTGTATATGTTAAAAAGTTTGTTAGTGTACTTGACCAGATAGGGCTGACTGCGACTCCTCTCGAAATGTTCATCTTGTTAGTGGTACTTTTGATGAACAGTGCTTCTTTAAATTTCCGAAAATATCTTCTAGGTTCTTTTAGAATTAATTTATACGAATTTGGGTCCAAATTGTGTTCATGTTCATGCATGTGTAGAGCAACAGGAGATAATCTTACATTTCCACTTCTAATGGCATGAATGTGTTCCTGAATTCTTGTAGTATAATCACGTCCTGTTTCTCCAATATACTTTGCTGGACAATTACTGCATTGAATTGAATAAATCCCACAATTTATTGTTCTCGGTTTCTCTTTAGTGTTGGTTAGCATTCTGGATAACTTCGGGCCAGGAATGTAACCTATTTTCATTTCTAGTTTTCTTTCTAGAAATCGTGCAATTTTTGTGGTGGTTTCACCTGCCCACGGTAAAATAATTCTTTTGACTGGTTCGTCTAGTGAGTTGTTGTTATTGTTATACTGCATTTTGTTTTTGACTTTCTTCAGTCTGTATTCAATCATTTTTCGTGGGTAATTATTTTCTTCCAAGATTTTGATTGTGTATTTGATTTCATTCTCTAAATGGTCTTCATCTGACAGTCTTAAAGCTCTTGTCAGCAGGGTATCCGTTACGCCAATTTTGTGTGCCGGGGGATGAAAAGAGTGATAATTCAGGTACAAGTTTGTATGCGTAGGCTTCCTGTAAATTTGATGACCAATCGAGTTGTCCGGTTTCTTGTACAGCATGAGATCCAGGAAAGGTAATTGTCCCTGTTGTTCATCCTCAAATGTGAATTGAATGGATTCATGGAACGAATTGATTAGACTTAAAATGTGGCTTTTCCTTCGAATCCTTATTATGGCAAAGACGTCATCCACAAATCTACGCCAGTAGATAATGTTGCGATTGTTTTTGACAAGCTTTTTTTCCAATTCTTGCATAAATATTTCTGCGACTATTGGTGAGATGGGGGATCCCATAGCGGTACCTTCAGTTTGGTGATAAAATTTGCTATTGTATTTAAAATAGGTGGATTTTAAGCAAATTTTAATCAGCTCCATTAGATCATTGATTGAGAGTTTTGTCAGTTCATTTAGGTTATCATAATCTTGAAGTCTTTTTTTGATGATTTTCAGGGTCTCTTTTATGGGAACTTTTGTGAAAAGTGAGACAACATCAAAAGAAATCATTTGATCCCCTGGTCGTATTTTGATATTTTTTATTCCTTTCACGAATTCTTCTCCATTTTTGACAGTATATTCATGTTTCGAGGCTACTTTCTTCAAAATGTTGGACAACATTGCTGCAAGATTATATGTAGGGGAACTTCTGAAATCTACCACCGGCCGGAGAGGTGTGTCTGGTTTATGCACTTTAGGTGCACCGTAGATAAGTGGAGCTCTGGGAGTTTTTTGATTTATTTTGGAGTATTCTGCATCAGATAACTTTTCATTTGTTTTCAATGAACTTGAGTGGACTTCAATTAAATCTGTGAAATCTGGAGTAGGATCTTGAATGAGTTCATCATAGGGGCCTTCATTGATCATTGTCTGCATTTTTTGGTTATAATCATTTTTGTCCAAAATTACCACTGCGTTTCCTTTGTCTGCCTTAGTAATACAAATGTTGTTATTTGTGGTAAGGGACTTGATCGATGAGGATATCCAAGTATCAATTTTGTTCATATAGTTTCCACTATTAATTTGTTTTTTCATGATGTGTGATACTCCGGCTCTGACTTGTTCCTTTTCTCTCTCCTCCAAATCGGTCTCGTGCAGTTTCAAGTCAATAATTGCAGCTGTATCCATCATTGTCACACGTATGTCTTTGATTGGGAGGGAGTAATTCAGACCTAATGAGAGTAGTTTTTGTTCATTCTCCGAGAGTGGATGAGATGATAAGTTATGGATGACTTTTTTAATGGTTTGTGGATTTTCCTTTGTTATCAGGCTTAATTTCTCGTTCATTAAAGTATTGAATTTGTTGATTTGCCGATTTCTGATACAATCATTGGTTTTTTGTCGTGTTCGATTTATTAGGTGACAAATCAAATGCCAATATTGTGGTAATTTACATCTAATTTGGTTCCGGAGTGAATATATTTTCTTGTCTATTTCGTATAGGTCTTGAAAATTCGACTTGATGAGTCCTTTGAGGATTTTTTGGTTTGTTTCTTCAATTTTTGTAAAATAAGACCTTGAGCCAAATTTTTTTGTGATGAATTGGTTGTGAAGTCCCCTGGGGATGATTTTCATTTTTTGGCATCTTCTTAAAAATACTGTATTGTTGTGGAATTGGATTTGACGTTTGTACATGAATTCCAGTTTTCGGATATCTTTGACCAGGGCTCCACCGTAGAGCGGTCTTAGTTGATTTATTAAATGTTTCCATCCTCGACATATATATTGATCCATTACATCGGCATCAGAGGACATTTTAACTTGAAGTATTTATTGTTGCAAGCTTTCGATATTCATACAGAATTTCTTCATCAGGCAAAAATATATTTGTAAACTAAAATTCATGTGTACGTTTCCTCCTCCAAGTCAAGTTTTGTTTGATATCAAATAATTACATGGTTACATTTATAAATTTTTTTATAAATTTTTTTTATAAATTTTTTTTTTAATTTTTTTAAATTTTTAACTACATAAAAATCTTATCTTTCACACTAGCTAAAATTACAATTAAAGTATGAAAAATACTTCTGTACAAAATATACCTTCATTTGACATCGAATTATATTATTTACATCAGAAAATCATTTGTATAAAGAAAATTCGGTTAAAGGAATAAATTCATTTTTTTTTACATATTTTTCCATTAAAATCAAATCTAAATAGGTACAGTGGATTAATTTTAGTAAAGCAAAAGCCAAAATTTGCATAAACTTTGTGCAAATTTTTTCTTCACATTTTTCCTTTGCACAATTATAAGTAGATCCACAATAAGAAATAGAATACAAGTACAGCTACATAAAAAAACACATCCATCCCATCTTTGCACGTTCATTTCATCCCATTTTCTTCTTAAAAGTAGACCACTAGCAAATGCTTTCATGTCTCAAATTATTACATGATAAATATTGTACTGTTTGTGCCAAAGTGTTTTCTACGTTACCTTACGTTACATTACGTTATGCGTCTATAGTTAATACTGTCTCGTATACAATGTGCGGGTCATTAATCTCCTCGACTAATCCTAAACAGCTCAACTAACTACTAAACTAACTGCTAAAAAGAAAACTATTATAACTGCCCGGCACGTAATAATGTCACGCTATTCAATTCATCACAAGTACACATCGGTCCGTCGGTCGGTACGCGTGATGATGATTGACAGTGGCCGCGGAAGCGTAGTAACAATGTCCCCACGGTTATTCGATGTCCCAATCATCTCCCCATCTTATTTAAACCCCTCCCTCCCCTATCCTTCAATGTTAATGTCCCCACGGCTTCCGCGGCCGCTGATGATTAAGAAGAAAAAGAGATGAAAAGTGCAGCATGTCTCCTCCTTGGCTGTCGTAATGATAATAATAATAATAATAAATGTCAACTCAATACTATTGACATTGCGATTGCATAACGTACTGCTCTTTTTTGAATTTTGAATAAACTAAGTGGCAGTTGGGAGAAAGAAAATCTTAATTAATTTGACACAGGGATGGGACTCAGGTACATCAGTAAGTATTTAGTAGCTTGAGGTGCATAAGTAAATACGTACACGATGAATTAAAGACGGAAGGATGACAAGATGTTGAGAACAGTTATGAAAATGAGGCATGGTTTTGAATTCCAGAGTGGTTAATGTTTTTCCTAGTATGATGTTAAGATGTTGTGAAGATATGTGTGGATAAGAGAGGCTTAACGGAGGTATTTTTTTAGAATGAGTCACACACACATTGTAGTTAACCCTATTTCGTTGTTATTGTTTTTGGAAGGGATGATTTGCTAGAAATGTATTTAGCACAAGAAATATGAATTTGGCAAAACTTGTAAAACTTGTACGTTTTTCATGAAAGTAATAAAATTTGTGAGGTTGGATCCAATTTTAGATTTGAAGTTAACCAAACCAAATTTCTATGTGAGATTTTTGTTTTGTAAACTATTAACTTTAGCATGTAACCAAAAAGTACTAATTTTGTACAAAAACGTAAAATTATGAAAAAATAAATGTCTCTCCACTTTAACTCCAAATACACACACGCCTCTCTCGTCAACAGATAAGTGTTAAACGCATCTCAAACAAAAACCCCGACACAATTTCAATAATCAGCAAAACCGTTGTTGTGTTGTGGTAAATCATTAACTTTAATGCGTCTCCTGTGTAATTCGTAATAGTGATAATGGAAACATATTACGAATCGTACGGAACTTTTTAAAAATCTTGTACCTACTATTTTTCCCCTTACCGTTTCAATTAGAAGCGACTTTGTCTTTACAATTCAGGCTTTTACAACCCTTTTAATTCAAACATTTCACGCTGCATACGCCAAAACAAGACCAATCAAAACAAGAATGTATTGCATTTCATTTCATCCTTTGTCGGGGAATGGAATAATAATAACAAATCGGGCCGCATAATAAACCGTCGCAAACGCGCATACGGAAGTAGCTTCAGACTACTTCACCCCAACCACTCCCATGACATCGCGAAAACACTCAATTTCACTCCATTTCACCTATAGATTCAATTTTTTTAAATCTCATTTTGCCCCGACCACACCCCCTGGCGCGGAGGGGGTGTGGCACAACTCGGGATCACTTCATTTCACTCTATTTCATCCATAGATCAAATTGCACTATAAATCTCATTTTGCTCCGACCACACCCCCTGGCGCAGAGGGGGTGTGGCACAACTCGGGATCACTTCATTTCACTCTATTTCATCCATAGATCAAATTGCACTATAAATCTCATTTTGCCCCGACCACACCCCCTGGCGCCAAGGGGGGTGGTCCGGTTGCCCCCAAAAGTTGATAGGATCCTCCCCCTAGGGTCATATGTATAATGGCGAAAACCGATTTCGATTATCTCAATCCGTTCTTCCGTTATCCTGCTGACAGACGGACAGACAGACAGACAGACAGACAGACAGACAAAGTCTTCGTATAAAGTAGCTGAAGCTACTTAATAAATGTTTCTTTTTAAATGATGGATAACATGATTCATTTAAATTTTTCTCGCAATGATTTGCGAGTCCAATCCGTGCACAAACATGCAGGCACAGACCAAACCAAACCACGGGCAGAAGTAGAAGTGGAGATAACAATGGATTCGAAATGGGAAGGAAGAAACAATTGATTTCCATTAGAATATGGTGATGCGATGTGACGGAACTGCAAAACTTACTTATGGGAATTTATGTATATCTGCACTTGAGTACTTTTAGTTAACAACATCACATCACCGAGTTCATTTCACAGGTGGGTTGAATTGTCGATGGATGGATGGATGGACGGACGGACGATGGTTGTTAATGGTTTTCTTTAAAGGAGGGGTGACTACACGTACGTATACGGGAGGCATGAAGTGGCCGCGGAACTTGTGGGGACATTAATATTGTAGGATAGGGGAGGGAGGAGTTCATATAAGATGGGCAGATGATGCGGACATCGAACAACCGTGGGGACATTGTCCTTCTGTCCACACCCTTCTGCGGCCACTGTACGGGACGCATGTAAGCCTATGATACAGTGAAGCTTCAACTATGATAAATATTACTTGTTGGATTGCATTTTCAGGATGGAATGGATCTCATTATTGCGGTGTGACATGAGAGGAATCATCAGTTAAAAAGATATAAGTTGAGATTCACAAACTTCTTTTGTCTCAGTTGGATAATTTCATCGGTGCGGTGGTGTGGAGATCAAGGACGACGACAAAGAAGAAATTTCAAAGTGGAAGTGGTTTCGATTTCGTAGAGGATGAGCATTATGTAATAAGTGGGAAGAAGAAGAAGACGGGAAGAGAGGAATTTATATTGAAGAGGAAATTTATTAAAGAAGGAGAGAAATTTCGGGGAGGGTCTTACCAAATAGTGCAAGAAATTTATAAGTTTGCTGAAAAAAAGGAGAGAAGAATTTGTAAGGAAATTTATTTTTTTGGAAATTTTTTAGTGATTTTTTTTCAGGAAAAAGTAGTGTTTTTAATTTGCTTTTAAAGCTGCGAAGTGTCTGAGAATAAAATTTACTCCAATATTAACAACTTTGTCAACATTATTGGTAATTATGTAATCCGTTTTTCATCTCAAACAAGGCAGAAAATATAAACAATTCATATGGAATTGAAACCACTATATCTACAATTATTACATCGTAGTTATTTTCTTGTATTTTATAATTTGGCGTTGAAATCACACATTTTTAAGGTGTCTCATATTTCCTTGTATGAAATCAAGGAAAGTTTTTCATAGGTTCAAATTTTTATAAATAACTTTAAATTTTTGTTACAGTTTCTTATCAATACGCCATTTTGTTCATATGAATACTTAAAAAAAAGTGTTTCATGAAACCGAATTATTAAATTATAAAAGAAAAAAATGCATTATTATTTTCTTTACTACAAAAATATATTCACAAATGCAGACATTTTGCTACTTTTCACATTAAACATAAACAATAGTTTGCAGCAGTCTCACTTTTCACATAAACTCGAAATAATGAGATTATACAGGGTGTTAATAAAGTCCGATCCCATTTTTCCTGTAAAAAAGTGAAGGCTAGTATAAAAAAAAACTACCCGTGATACTTACAAAAAATGTTCGACATATTTACCTTAGTATTTGGTCTTGTTACCATTTACTTTAACCATGCCCTCAACTCTTTGTTTAAGGCTCTGTGCTAATTTTTCCAATGTGCCTCTGGAAATCGAATTCCATACATCTTGAACTTTTTTTTACTAGCTCTTCCCTCGTCCGGGGTTGTGGCTCTTTGTATACATTTTCCTTAAGTATGGACCACTGGTTCTTCAGGGGATTCAAATCTGGGCCGTTAGCGGCCCACACCCCCTTGCTCCAGACCGTTGAAACTTGCGTCTTGATGAGACTCAAACTCGCTTTTGCTGTATGGGCTATAGCACCATCCTGCATGAAAACTATTTTTCTTTCATTCGGAAATATTTCCTTGTTCCCCATGCTATCGAAATAGATAGGTAATATTTTTTCCATATAATGCTTTGCATTGACTGATTGGCCTTTTGGTATGATATGTAGAGGGGTCACGCAACGTGCACAAAATCCACCCGCTACCATAACTTTAAGCCAGAATTTTGGGATCGCTCTTGATGGTACATCCGATTTGTTTTCTGTCCTGTAACGAACATTTTGTTGGTTCAATTTTGGATATAGTTCAATAATAGATTCGTCAGTCCAAAGGATGTGACTGCGCAATTCTTCACCAAGTCTTTTTTCACTCAAATGGGCACTTTTCTGAAGGAGTTCTTCAAATTTCAGACGGTCATCGATATATTTTTGTGACATGAGAGGTTTTTTTGGTTAGTTTGTAAGCTGTGTGACCCCACTTCGTAGTTTTCACAAATTTTTGCACGGTCACACAGTTAATTTGCTTCTTCTTCTCTTTATAGCGTTTTGAGTCATTTAACTCCCTTGCTCAATTACGTAATGAACTACCGGTTTTCTTGCAAAGTCTGTTTTTAATCATTCTTTTTGTGGTAGGTGACACCTTTCTGGGTCGCCCTGGTCGCTTTTTGTCGTGGACAAAATTTTTATTCTTCCATTTCCAAACAGTTCTGCGGCTGCAGCCCAATTTTTGCACAATTTCTGTAGGTTTAAGCCCCTGCTGATGCAATGTTTGTATCTCAACTCTAAGATGCTCATGACTTACACGTTTAGTTGTTCCTCCCATGGTAAAAATTTGAAATAAATAACTTCACTGGTTCAAAAGTTCCAGCTGAATTTGTAACAACCACGCTCCAAAAAATGCATGGGATCGGACTTTATTAACACCCTTTATGTACATTG
Source organism: Folsomia candida (assembly GCF_002217175.1). Taxonomy (NCBI): domain Eukaryota; kingdom Metazoa; phylum Arthropoda; class Collembola; order Entomobryomorpha; family Isotomidae; genus Folsomia; species Folsomia candida. The sequence goes on along the minus strand of NW_019091194.1, from coordinate 1,710,140 downwards.
TACATATACATAATTGCCCTGAAATAAAATTAATTACTCGTTTATGTAATTCCATGGATCAAACACATACATTACAAAAAGTGCAGTAGCAGTCCCACAAAATTTTGTAAAATTAAATGTTTTCAGGTAGTCGCAGCATCCTTATCGACAACGAGAACAACCCCGATGGGAACCTTGTTAGGGAAATTCACACTCTTCGGCTTCTCCTTCCGGTCCATCAACTCTTCAAAGTTCCATGTCTTTCTCTACATTCTTGCTTTTGTTGTCGTCAGTGGTGGCGGCAGGGTTGTGACCGGAACTACTGACGAGAAGACGAGCGACTTGATGAATCATGGTGATTATGAAGAAAATGGAAAACCACAGGTTAGCAAGTTATTTAAATATTTTGTTCGAGCAGGTGTACAAAAGTTACTCATCCGCGTGTCTTGGCAAAAAAATGCACATTTTTCAATAATCATGGAAAAAGGAAGTTACAGTTGCATGCATGCAAATTTGTGATATGAATTATGAAAACGAAATCAATTGAAGTAAGTAGGGAGCAAAGTTGAGAATTATTGTTTTTAATGCGATAATGAGAAAAATAACCGGAAATGTTAATGCACTGCACCGGAGAGTGAAAAAAGAGTGAAATGTTAGCAGGCAACGTATACTTTTAATGCGAAACGTGACCAGATAAATGGAAAGATATAGATAATTGTGAACAAAGAGGATTCAGCATAAATCACACGAGTTTATAGTGTAATTCTTTGATTTTAATCGTGAGATTGTCCATGTAACACGAAGAAGATGATGATGTAAAGTGAGATTTTAATGTAAATCGAATTATTATGGCAGGTGGAAAATGTGGGGTCGCGCATATCACCGAAAATACTACCACAACCAATCCTTTCGAAACCGTATGGTGATGAAGACGCCCAATTATTGAGCTTTTATCCACGAAGGGGAAATTTGGGGGAAGTCGATACCGATGGAGGAAGAGAGAACCACATTCTGTCGAAACGTTCCGTTCCCTTGAATTTGAACGGTATTTTGAATGGGGGTAAATTTTGGTGTAATTTTTTTGCTAAGGAAAGGCTGAGCTTATCAGTGTTCTTTTTTTTACCAGGACACGTACGGAGATACACACGTCAGGCACAGAACACCTTTGATCGCATTTACCTCTGCATGTTTACCCTCTTTGCCAACCCAAACTGTCGAGATCAGCAGAATAATTATGTACAGAATCATGATCAGGGATCGTTTGGTGGCGGTGGCCATCAGCAGCAGCAGGACAGCGTAGACAATGGAGGGGGTACGTATTTCAGCAACTTTCTCCCCACGGCGCCTCCAAATAATAATCAGAACGGGTTTGGAGGGTTGTTTGGAAGCAATGGAATTTTTGGGGGTGATTTAATTTTTGATTTCCTGATTAATTTGAGATCATCTAAAAAGATATTTATTCAAGACTCTTAAAATGAGGATTTTCAAAATTTATTTTTCAAAATTTCAGGCCAATTTGGACTCAATCCTTCTCCCCAGCAGCATTTCACTAATAATTACAATCCTTTCTTTCAACCCTCGACTTTCCGACCGTCCACGCCAAACTATTATTATCCTCACCAACAATTACCCATCATTCACCAGACGCCATATCCAGAGCAGCAAATTCATCGAAGACCGGGACCACCCCCAACGCCTAGCACAACCACGACGACAACTACTACGACTCAAAGAACGACTTATCCCACCACAACTCAGACAACGACCACGCCCACTACGACGACAAGACCTACCACCACCACAACGACTCCTACGACGACCAGACCTACGACCACACCTACTACGACGAGACGAACTACGAGCTACACACCGACTACGACCACCTCTTCAAGAAAAGTGGACACCACCACGACTGGCATTTTCCCCGCAGTTGAAAACTTGTCAGATTTCGAGAATGGCACCGGACCAATTCCCCCACCCACTAAAAAAGTATAGCCAACCTTTTATTCTTGTCCCCTGAAACTTGCTTAATTTATACCAATCTGTTTTTATTTTAGGTCATATTTTCCCTACCCGTCGTCCCCACGACGGCATCCTCTCCCACGTACTATCCCGACTTCACTTCCGGCATAAAAACCATCGCGAAAGAGAATTCTGCCCTCAAGGCAGAAGTCTCCACGATTCGACAAGAGTTGACGAGCTACCAGGTCCAGAACAAATATCTTCAAGACGCCCTTTCCACACTGCAAGGCGATAACTCCAAGCTCAAGGGACGCGTTGGGCAGCTCGAGAGAACGAATGACCACCTCCAACAGCAAAATGGACAGCTGCAACATTCCACGGGGGACATGAGGACGCAGCTGAACGAAGCGCGAGTCAAGGTCAAGTATGCGGAGGAGAAGATGGTCAAGTTGGCGAGACAGGTGAGCTAACAATTATTAAAGGCCTCCAGTTGATGTTCATAATTTATTTTGCATAACACCCATATGACATAAAGGGAATTTGACTAAATTCAAATTATGCAAAACAACAATTTCGCATAATTCGTATTTATACAATCTTAGTTTTCATTCGTTTGGCACATTCGGTAATAAAGTTTTACCATATCGGTAGAAAATTTTTACGGTCCAGTATAATTTTAATACAAAGCGGTAGCAAGTTTAGTTTAATACCGATAAATCAATACTTGCTTGACTATTACTAGATTTCCAAAAATTATGCAATATCAAATTTTCTAAAAAGTTCCTTTATGTGAAAAGGTGTTTAGTCAAGAAATATTATACAATATGACCCTCATGCAAAACACCTTTATGCAAATCCACCTAGAACATTTATTAAACTATAATTAACAAAATTTTCTAACCCTTGACCTTTTAGGGCATCGAGGACCAGAAACAACTAACCCGCACACAAAATCGCGTCCGAGATCTGAACAAGGAAAATAATGAATGCAAATCACAACTCTACCAACTCCAACTTCGTCACACGCAACGCATCGTGCAAGAAAGTGTAGCGTCCTCCACGGAGATTGACCTGCATGGTGGCAGCGGAGATAAGGGGCAGCGCTTTCCCCAGCAAATTTACCGGGACGATATCCTCTCAACCTCGACCGAGCAACTGTCACATTTCCCACAAATTGTGGAGTTTGACGACGATAATTTTAGCAGCGAAGTAACCACGACGGGTGTCTCGGTTGACGTCGAGGAAGAAGTAAAAAGTGATGATGACGTAACGACAACGACAAGTCCTGAACAGGAACAAGAAGTAGAAAGCAGGACGGAAATGGTGGTGGAACCAACGCCAGTGGTGGAAGTTGTGGAGGTCACGATCACACCAGGATCGACGACGACGCCAGTGTCGACGACAACTCCAGTTTCGACATCAACGCAGTCACCCCTCCCATCGACACAGAGGACAATAGATATCAAACAGGAATCAGTCAATCCATCTCAAAAAATACCCCAACGCCCCACTTCCGGAATAATTTTTAACGATGACGATGACCAATTCGGACTGCACATCGTGGGAGCGGATGACGATTCTGATGAGAGTGAAAATAACTCTAACGAAGTTTCAATCATATTTGGAAATCCGGTCGTCATTGTGCCGGAAAATGTGACATCAACGAAGTTTACGACGACAACAACAACCACGACACCGCGACCTAACCCGTACGGTGCAATTTTCCCATCTTTAACTAATTTTGGCGACCCACACCATCAACAACCCGACATTATTTTTGATGATGACGACGTTGATCCGTTCGGACTTGGCGTGAGCATAGTTGGTGCCGACGATTTAGAAAGTGACGACGACTCCAACGAAGTTTCAATCATGTTGGGAAATCCAGGCGACGATCTCGAAGATCCGGATCGTTCACTCAATTTGAATTTCCAGAATGGGCAACAACAACCATATTCTCCTGCGAATTACGACGCGTTCAGTTCATTTAATCCGAATCAACGTCCCAATTCTAACCCTAATCTCATGTATTCGCACCCTTTCAGTAATTACTGGCCGTATCAGCAGTTCTCGGGAGGGATGATGGGGCATGGTGGGGTACGGATAAGTCCGGGTGGGGGTGGTTATGATGATCATGTCTCGAAATAGATTTTATTTACTTCATTCCTTAAATTGCTTTAACTCATTAATTACTGTACAAACAAGATAACTTATTTGTGTATATGTATTTATACTGTGCTGTATGTAGTCATTTTATTTATTAACAATTTTCTTTTTTTTGGGGGGGGGAGGGGGAGAGTTTGGTAGATGTATTTACAGATATAAATAAAAAGGTGCAGCTAATTACATAACGTCAAATCTATAGTTTTCATATATTGAATGTTCTTAGATTCTTCATGAAAAACGAAAAGGATATCGCATATGCATCTTTGTTCATGAAATGTTTGCAAATTAAGCTGGGTATCATTTTTGCACGAATTGTTTTGCAAATATCCACACATACACATATACGAGTTAATTGCTTAATTCCCCCTAAGTTACTTACAATAATCAACAAGTGTAACACAGCCAAAATTTTAAAGTCCGTTTAAAATGAAATTAACCCCATAAAACGGAAAAGTGTTCCATTTTCTGTCCTTAGCAGATTGGCCATTGCGAAATTTAGTTTAAACATTACTCTCGCATCCAGCAGACCCATGATGACATGACACGAACAGTATTCCGAACATACATACATAATACATACGTATAGCGCATCATTCTCACAAAATAAATGTGCCCTCTACACGCCATAAGACGTATAGTAAAGGGATGTTTGTTTTACGGCCGGAAATTAAAAATTTATACTGTGTGCCGTACCCATCCATACGTATGCATTTAAAGGACAGTATTATGATTATCCTGGTAAATGACATTATTCAATAAATAATGCCCACTTTCCCGTGTCCCGTGATGCTTGACTTTTGTCGGGATGAAATTCCTAAGCAAACAATATCCTCATCACGTCATGCGATTATCCATCCTTGACTTTCTCTCTGATCAAAATATAACTCTGCCAACATCCGGAGAGTCGTTTTACATGTTCTCTCAATTTTTGTTAAAGGACAATAAACTTGTGTTATACATGCATATTTGCCCTGTATGGCAGGAAAAGGTCGAATTATTTTATTATACACCCACCACCACCACCTCCAGAGTGCATAATATATTCCAGGCCAACTCGGAGAGAGAAAGTTAGTGTGTAATACCCGGGGAAAGGATGACTCGGAGGGGAGACGGAAAAACCCGCAAATGTGAAAACTTACTTATACTACTGCTTACTATCAACCAAGTCCTGCTTTCACTAGAGAGAGGTGTTGCAGAAAGGCAGAGATTGGAGAGAATTCTTCCGTCTTTGAGTGAGAGTTGTACTTACAAAATCACCCGAAAAGTCACATTTCTTTACACAGGAGAGAGGTCTGCTGTGTGCTACACGGCTACTTAATCGTTCAAGGACAATTTGTTGCTGGGTCTTGAGTGAAGTGAGTAATGGAATCATTGTAGTTTAAAATTGAAGCTTTATTGAAAAGTTTTTAGATTTTGGGGAGAAACCGTAAAATGCAAAACGTAACTAAAACTTGTCTAGCGTGGAGTCGTAGGTGAAGACAAATAGATGAGAGACAGGATCAGTTTAAGAGTGAAAGTTGGTGAGAATTTTAAGAAATGAAGACAATTTTAGCATTTTTAGTGAACTTTTGTGCAACATAAATGTGGGGAAATTCGTCTATCTTCTCCTCCACATTTATAAACTGGAAAGGGAGCTGTACTAGTAATTTCTTACTGGATGGTGGCCCCTGTGGCGGATTGCGCCCAAGTCTCGTCGACATCACCACCACCAAGACCACGATCTCCGAAAAGTTATGCATGCCACGAGTGCACAACGTGTCGTTTCATTAAAACGGAAACACAGCTTGGAACGGGCCCGCAGTAGGAGTCGCCTCCAACGCGGTCTTACGAATGGCGACCTCTCCCGCGACGAGCCGGATGAAGACGATAAGGTGAATAATTCACCCCACAAGTCGTGGTATGTGAGAAAATGGAATGAACGGAGAGCCGCGTTCGCATCAGCTAAAAAGGTACGCACCGAAAAACTAACAATGCGATGGTGTGAAATGTAACCCTCCGATTTGGCTGAAATTTTAAAATTGTGTGGTCCAAGTCAATACAAGCAACGTTTCTTGAGGAAGTTTGTGCGATGATTGGAATTTGTTAAAATATTTGAGGTCAAAGTTGAAAAAATGGGCGATTCTTACCCAGCGGAGAAAGCAAACTTATTCCCTTGGAAGGGAAAAATCACCCATTTTTCAACTTCGACCTCAAATATTTTGACAAATTCCAATCATCGCACAAACTTGCTCAAGAAACGTTGCTTGTATTGACTTGGACCACACAATTTTAAAATTTCAACCAAATCGGAGGGTTACACTTCACACCGTCGCATTGTAAGAAGTTAGTAACTTATGTTAAATGATGATATCCTCTTATCTTAGAGTGGCCGCTGGCACCTATTCCACATGTTTGCCATCGTTGCCTTGCTCGGGGTGGGGTTAATGGTTGGCTCCCTGTTCGTCGGTCCGGCCGCCGGATTACTCGAAATTGGTGTGAGTGCCCTCCTTTTCTCCATATTTTGTCTCATCTTCGTCCGCTGTGATGAAGACAACACGGACGATAAGGTGGAGACCGGAGGGGTCGAATTTTCCGACATTGTCATTGAAGAAAAGGGACCTGATGGGGGTGAAGGAGGGGAAAAGTTGGCATGCCAAAGTGGTGACGATGACGAGGAGGATGGTTCCGCGTCGTCCCTGTTGACGCGAAGTAATCCGAGACGAATCCCATCCCCTTTACGCGTTTTTGGTTATGAAATGAACTTTTCACCAATTCCGGAATGTTCAGAACCAGGGTCGAGCGCGAGTAGTTTTCTGACCAGGAATAATAATAGTATGTCGCGGATGGCGAATTCTTCCACGGGCGACAGTCTGTCCCGGGTGAGCAGTAAGACGTCCTGCACTGCGGGGAAGGAAGGAAGTCCGATCACGGAAGAGGGGGAAGATTTCGATTATGACCAACAATTACAACTTAAATTGGACGATATGGGTGAGATATTGATGGCAATCATTGGCAATTTTTTTTTACTCACATTGGGGACGCAAACCACGCTCAACCCAGATTATTTTTTGACCATCTTAAGTAATTCGGAATAGCAACTCGATAGAAACAAAATTTAGTGCGACACTTGCGCAGATTCGAAAAATTCAAGTTATGGGCGCTGCTGGTTTGCGAAAACGCGCGGTTTTCCAGCGGACTTTGTGTCTTGCGGCAAAAGCGACAGCTTTCTCGAACCTGTGGCGCCTATAACTTGCTGAATTTTTCGCATCTGCATAAGTGCCGCACTAAATTTTGTCTCTAACGAGTGGCTCTACCAAACTAACATGGTAAAAAATAATCTGGATTGAACATGGGTTGCGTCCCCACTGTCAGGATGACCTCTATTTTTATTTATGAATGCAGGACCACGACCCATATTTCAAACCTACTCGATTGACGATGACTCATTTGATCACGACCTCTTGTCCCTATCTCCGTCGAAACTTTCCAACAATTCGGCCAGTTTTGACGACACGGACGACAGCATCACGGCCGACTTATCCGTCGTGACGGTCATTGGACGGGGCGATTGCGCCAGTAGCAGCCCAAAAGAATCGACATCATCTCGAACACCAACTCCGCCGTGAAGTTGTAGATATCAAATTCTCTGCAGACAGGCGACAAATAAAAAAATGGAATCAATGGGAAAATTCAGTTCAATATTTTTATCACTTATCAACACAGAAATAATATATAAAGAAAATTATGATAATACTAGTTCGATAATCTTTTTTGTATGTACTAAAATTAATTAGTTTAGTAAATTAGTAAATATGACTCCTCAGCTCGGTAATGATTCCAGCAGAATAATAAATTGTGATCGATTTTAAATCGGTCACTTAAATAGTTAAAAAATAGGTTTAATTGCTACATTAAATTTGCAGCAATACATAATTACCCTCAGAATATATAAATTGTTATAAATTATATTATTAACTTATAAACTTGAGTCTAATGAATAGTTGGCCTTGTTATAAAGTTGACACACGCATGCATTCCGTCAACTTTTATAAATAATTAATTATAATTATTGATCTAAAAAACGCGTGCAAATAATTTTGCTGATGTTTGCATATTGTTGCAAAATTGCCACTATTTAAATAAATACATATTTGCGAATTGTTAATAAGTAGAGAAGCCTCTTACGCTCTAATAAAATAATAATTAAAACTGAATTTCTAATTTTAAGCAAAAATTGCCAAATCGCATAGTCTTGGAAAAATAGGATGCCGTGTTATTAGCATTAAATAAAAGCGTGTTAAAAATAAAGAGACTATCAGCGTTCGAAATGAATTAAATTGTGTATTTCATAAGATAAATAAAAAATAAATTATTAATACACTTATGTATGAAATGAGATTATTATGTAAGTTTTAGTCAATAATTGTATGTGAAAGTTGGGAAAATTATATAAAAATGTTGGCTGGGCAGAACATGGATAAATTATGGAACCAAATAACACATCGAAAAACGATTGAACAAAAAAATCTTTGTAATAAAATTTTAAAAAATGAACTTGATCAAAGAATGTAATACTGCATTCGTTAGTGTAAGAGGTGGATCAAGACTCGTCTCATTTTGTATCCATTCAGTAACAAGCTGCATTATTTTGTTCGTTGATTTGTCGGATCAATTGCCCTTTGAAACATTAGGGGTTTACAATCGACTTATTTTGGTTTTCCCACAAATTATAAGTCATTTCTATAAATCAATTATAAGTGGGTTCTATTTGAATGCTCCACTTTTTGTTTAAATTTTATGTTGTATGCAATTCAGGCGACTGAAATGCATTAAACGTCAAAATCATTGCAAAAACAAACATAGTAGCTTTAAAAAGCCCTAAAACTTCAACAATAGGTACAACCTTTGAATTCTTGCCTAATATATAAATTACATGATATTTATGAAGTGAAATGATTGAAAATTTAATCTTCACTCTCATTTGAACTTCCCATTTTAAATATTTCACTGCACTATCGTAATTAAACCAATTTCAATTATGCACCATTTTAAATAACTTGAATACGGATTAAAACTCGATTGAAAAATAATTTATTGGGCAGCAAGTGCCCTGTAGCAAATTTGAGTGAGTGAAATTTCAACGGCAGCTGATGCTCAAAACAAGCGAAATAAGTGTCTTATTCCAGAAAAAAGTCAATCCAGGAGACTTATTTTCCGATCACTTATAAGTGAAATACTAGCTACTGCGCATGCTCGCGCAGTGTCACTTAAAAGTGGAAACGACTTATAAGGGGTCGGTACACTTATAAGTCAACATTTTGTAAACACCTATTGAATGACAAACACGCATATATATGCTCCATGATTCTTAAGGTGCCACAGGTGGGCGAAGTTAGAAATTTCAGCGAAGCGTCAAGCCTATAAAGCTATGACCGAGTTTTATTTGAAAATTAAAGGACATTTTGACACCTGAAAATGTTGAAACAGAATAATAAGTACGAAGAGAAAGTCCAATCTTATCTGGACAAGGAGAGTTTGGGCGAAAAACGAGTTGAACATGTTTGTGCAGCAGATTGGTAAAGAAAATTATTGTTGAATCATAAATCGGTGAAAGTTGATGATTTGAGTTAGCGAATTGTCATGTAGGCCGATTTTACAGTATTTTCGAAAATTATAATCACTAATTAAAGTTAAACTTATCGACAATGTTCCAGATTTTCATTCATGAAAAGAGTAATCATACACAAATGAGATACTTTTGTAATGCAGAAATTATTTATTTACAATATCAAGAATCCATGTCACACGATAATTTGTGGATTGATAATTGTCCAATTTAATTATGAGCAGATTTCTTTCCTGATTTTTTGGGAATCATGGATTTTATCCCGTCTCCCACGGCTTTTTGGATCTATCACGTATCATAAATTCACAGTTTAATTAGTGGCTTATCAATTGCTTATTCAATCATCATTCATACCTTCTTCCCTGCAGCAGTTGCAGCATCGGCGACGGCTTCTCCTGATTTGACCGCGGCAGCGACCATGGCGCCCGGACCACCCCCACCACTGGCGGGAGCAGCGGAATTAATGCTCCCTCCGATTCCTCGGGTGGGACGTTTTTTGTGCCATTTGCCGTGACAAGTCTTGTTCTTTTTAGGCGCTGGCGTGGTTGTGGTAGCCTTGGTCGTGACAGCTACATATTGTTAAAAAAATTTAAAATTATGATTAAAATTTTTGAAAAATTGATTTACACAAAATTTAGTATATGTATTTACCTTGCCCTTCGGCGACAGGGTCAAGGATTGAAACGTAGCAGACGAACGCCACAAGGGCAGCGAGAAGTACGAATTTCATTTTTGTTTTGGATTTGGATTTATGCACACTGAAAATCTGGAGAAAGTTAGCTAATCAATGTGATGATAAAATGTGGTGAACTGCGGTTCCCTTTTATATGAAAAATATTAGGATCTGAAAAAATGGATTCTATTCATAATTTTTTGAAATCTCTTGTTCAATACACGCACAAATTGTGTGGAGATGATTTCGCTTTTGTTACACATTTTGAGGTAAATGGGTGTATTTGTATTATGGCATGTCGGTAATAGGGTGGGTTCCAATAATTTCCGGATTCTGATTGTGATCTGTTATGAAACCTGGCATGTTAGATCTTTCGTCTGGAAAATAATTGAATTTATGTCAACATCATAATTTCACAGGATATGGATGATTATAATTCATAATTCACGGAGCATGCACGTTTACAATGATGGTGGAGAATAATCAAATTTTTGTTCAATAATTTGAAGTATTGTAAGTACGACGCGTGGAGTAATTGATTCGCAATTACTCCACGCGTCGTATTTACAATAGTTTAAAAATTATTTGTGGTTATTTATCATCAATTAAAATAAGTAAATTCGCATCCGGAAATCACGACAGTACGCGATCAACAAAAAAATCTAAAAATTCAGAAACTTAATTTGCATGCTACGAATCTAATCTAATCAAAATATGCACATCCCATTTTTTTTTACTCGCATCCTCAAAAACATGAAATGCAAAATTTGAAAGTGTTTTTGTTTTTGCAAAGCTGCCACAAAACACGATAAATTCATACTGACAGCAAGTCATAATCTTATGCATGAAATTATAACATGATTTACCACAAAAAATTCTTTAATCTCATCTCATCCTCACAGCGGAATATTATTCTCATAAAAAATCCTCTTTGCCAAACAAATGCACCTAATTTATTCCGTCAAGAAGAACAACAAAAAAACACAAATTGAGTTATTACACTTCGCCGAATATGTAGTTTCCATTAAGCTTCATAAATAACAAAGAAAACACAAGAAGACCCAGGAAATCTTATTTCGTTACTTTCTCCCGTATACTAAAAATATGATGTACATGCATCGAGAGGAAGGAAGAAAGGGCATCATGATTAGCAAAGCAAGCAGACCCACACAACTTTTCTAAGCTGTTATGCCTTGGAGAAAGGCAGTGCTTTTGCCTGCTCAGTGGCCGCGGAAGGGTGCGGACATTGTCCCTCTGTCCCCTCTGTTCTTCAATGTCCCCATCATCTCCCCATCTTGTATAAACCCCTCCCTCCCCCATCCTACAAGGTTAATGTCCCCACAGCTTCCGCGGCCACTGAAGGTTGTTAGGTAGGTACTTGTTTTGTACACTATATTATGCATTATTCTGCCAACGACCGTGCCAAACTATGTGCAAGGTTCTCTCTAAGAAGCGTGTGGATCAAGCATGTCTAAAGAAAATAAAGCCCTGCTTCTGCTTTCTCTTACACCAGAACCACCACCACTAAACTGAAAACTCGAAAACTTTCACTCGCACCCATACCAAACCAATCGATACCCACCAGAAGACGGGCATCGCATAGTACACAACTTTCACTGAACTGGACTGGAGACTACCTCCGTAGAAAATATATACGCGGAGAAAGCAGCTTCACAGTCCAATCTTCTTCTCTCAATCAACTTTCATCTCCTTGTGTACACAAATTGAGAAAGAATAATAATGTAAAAGAAGTCCAGGGTAGGAAAGCAATATTCTTCTCCTGGCTTCAAAGGGAGGACTACTTATCAGGTGAATAGCAAATAAGTAGGATCGAGTGGGCATGATTTCAATCCATCATTCCGAGATTTGATCGATTCGATTAAAGAGATTTTTTTTTCTGGAAATTTAGAAGAAAGAAAAATGGAGATCACGTTGGTTGACGAATTCACCAGCGTGGCGGAGGGGGAGTGGGGCGATTTTATCTTCAGATTGGCTGATACGTCGTACTACCCGATTATCTTGGATCATCTGAGGGACACCTTGTACGTTGACGAGCCACTGAATCGACTCGCTGGAAATTCCCTCGCCAAACAGAGTGAGCTGGATTACTTGGCGATACAGTTTATGGAGGAGAATCTCTCCTTCTTTGCCATCCATAAGCCAACGAATCGTGTAAATAGATTTGTTTTATGGATTTAATTTTTGTGGGGGGGATTTCTTAATTTTTTTGGGTGAACAGGTCGCTGGGGTGAGAATCATGCGGGAAATGACGCGTGAAGCGAAAGCCCCAAATATGGAGGCGTTCCAGTCGCTTGAATTGCATAAAATGATTCCATTCTGCCTCAGTATTCAGGAAGATTGCAAGGTTTTTGATAAGTTGGGGGTCGAGGTAAGGAATTATTAATTAACTTGCATACAAAGTTTTCGAAATTTTGAAAAAATGTTTTATTTTAAATTCTACGATTTTTGATCGGTGAAATATTTTCTTTCAGGAAATGGTCACCTTTGTGACGATCTCGGTGGACAGGGAATTTCGTCATCAGGTTGGACATATAATTTTGCAAGTCAAAATCTAACCCATATTTTAACTTTCTCTTATTCTTTTAGGGTCTCGGAACGGAAATGTATCGCAGATCGATCGCACTCCTGAAGGAGAAAGGTTATCATGCTGTCGATGGGTGTTTTACGCATCCGTATGCACGCACGATTGGCGAAAGGCTGGGGTTTGTGGAGCTCGGAAGAGCATACGTTAGTCAGTATGAGGATGCAAATGGGGTCAAAGTATTTCCGGATGCGGGTAAGAAATTGCTTATCAATTTAAAAATAATGATAAGTAAACTTATATATTTCTTTCAGAACCGGAAGACTTCGTCAGCCTGATGGCACTTAAATTTTGAAAGTTTAGTCATTATACTTACAAACATATTATGACCCCTTCTGAATCTCATTACCCTTTCGTGCCCAAACTTGAAACAATCAAATGCAAAAACGTGCAAATATTTCTGAATTTTACGAAAAACACAGCGATAATTGATAAATTTTCTCCCTTAAAGGCAGACATCTTACTGTAGAAAATTTGTAGAATTTTTGCAGTAGGTTGTACCACCTAGACATTTACTTGAGATAGACATGTTCATTTGCAGCAATAATAATAATAATGCATTGATTTTTTGCCTTTAATAGAAACTAGAATGATAAGTGCTTATCTACAAATCAAGTTGCCTCTATTTAACACATAGAATTGCACACCTTGCTTGATTTTTCCAACAACTGCCCTAACATTGCCTGCAAAAAAGTATGCAAATATGTACATATGCAAAAATAATAATGTCCCTTTGCTAAAAGAACAAACCTTGTTATACTCATGAGTACAGTACAGACACCTGTCAAGATATATATGCAAATCTGTAATTAATGTCCAATTAACTAAGCAAATAATTAACTAACTTTCCAATAATTAAACTGACAACTACCTAAGTACATACTTTTCCACTCTACTATCAATGAATTGATAATTTATGATGATGACGAAGAAATAATTGATAAATTTCTGACCACTTTCAAAGAATTCGAATTTCAAACCGATTCAGTATTATTGCTGAGGAAGAAAAAAAACTTGCCTCTTTTATCTTAATCTTAATCTTTGGCTGTCTATGCACCTTTTAAACGGGACTTTCTCCAGTCTGGAAATGTAATAACAATGCAACAAAGTAGCTTTCATTTAGATAATCACAATGTTCAAATAAATATTGAAGAGTAATAATTGATGTTTGTAGTTTATAATATGTAGGAGATTGATGATATGCTTGTTCAAAAATGTTAATTGTTATTTAATTATGCATTAAAATGTAAAAAAATGGATGGAGGAAAGCAATAAAGAAAAGCAAATACAACTTGTTGGAGAAACGATGTTGATAAAAGTTTTATGTATTTTGACTGCAGCACTTATCATTCACTCAGCTTAAGCAGGATAACCACTTATCCGTGTTTACGCATAAATAAATCACTAGTAAATGAGGATACACAAATTGGCGAGGCAGAATGAGACGTGACTTTATTGACTAAATGACGACACGAGCATATGGCTCAAAATACGTACATTTCGAGATTCCGTCTGACAAGAATAATAATAAAAGTTCACACGAAATGATGACAAATCAATTAAACTCGTGAAAATAAGTCAATATAAATCTGAATTTGAAATAAATTTGTGAATTTTTACTTATTCAAAAAATAGCCGGAATGGAAACTATTTTGTGAAAGGATTGTTAATACAGAAGAATCGAAGATAAAATGAGTTCTAGTTTTTGCAATTTGTAATCTGTGTGAAGACTTTAAAGACTGGATAAGCCAGATAAGTTGTAATCAAAATGGTGTCACGAAACCTTACCGAGGTTTTTATCCTCATGCGGAACAATTCTATGACGAGTAGGCAAATCTATAATGATCAGGTGGCATAATCAATTAGGATCATTGTTAAATTATTAAATTAACTTACTAAATTAATTATTTGATTGGTAATTCGTAGACATCAGATTCTACCTCAGACCGTGTCGCCCTGATAAACAAGCGAAGACCATTAGTCGTCGAGGAGGACATCGAACTGGGTGGAGATCCGAGTCGAGATTCGTCCGAATTTCTGAGCATTCCACCCCCTTGGATCGACGATCTGGAAGATATTAGATACAATACGACACTTATCTCGCAAAAAACCAAGGTAGTCCATACAACAATGTAAAATAACGTGCGATAAAGTTAACCGAAATTATGTATAGGAACTTGACCAATTGCAAACTAAACACGTTCAACGACCCACATTTGACGACGATGCTACAACCGAACATCAAATTGAGGATGTTACCCAATCCATCACGAGGGTAATTAATTAATAACTCGATTGATAATTGTGACAATATATAATTTAAATTTGTGAAATTTTGTCCAGTTGTTCTCCACATGTCATCGGATCGTGCAACAAATGCAGGGCAAAGGTCAGCGATCGTCCTGGAGTGAGAAAAAGTTGAAGGAAAGCGTCATTAAGTCGGTCATCCAGTCACTGCAAGAGCTCTCAACCAGTTTCCGATCTAGTCAAGGAACTTATCTGAGAAGTACTTAATGATAAAAGTCAAGATGAATTACGAATAAGGAACATTATTTAATTAATTGTTACTTATTCTCACATAGAAATTACAGCGAGAGAAGAAATGTCTGATCGTTACTTTGAAATTCCAAATCTCATCGGCGAAGAGGCCGGACCTTACCGGTACGACCAAGACTTTCTCGAGGTGAGAGATATTTAAAAGCGCCGAATCTCCAGATTAATTATTAAACGTCTTAATTCTAATTAGGGAAATGTCCACAAAAACCAAGAGTGGACGCAACAACAACTCCTCGCCCTGGAAGATGACAATGTCCATTTGCAAGAAAGGGAGCGAGAAGTTCAACAAGTAGTCAAGTCGATTATGGACCTCAACACGATATTTCGCGAGTTGGCTTCCATGGTCAAAGAGCAGGCCGATATGGTGGACAGGATTGATTATCATGTCGAAACGACCCATATCAAGGTGGAAGAGGGAACGAAACAGTTGCAAAAAGCGGCCAATTATCAGAGAAGAAATCGAAAATGCATATTTCTAGTCTCTTGTGTCATTCTCACAGTGTTACTCATTTTCCTCCTCGTCGCGCTCGGAACGTAGTTTTAAATTGAGGTTTAATTTACAAAATTGTCATTCCGTGAAATAAGTTAATGGGAACTGTCTTCAGTTACGAAATGTGCAAAAAATTCAGAATGAAAATCATGTGTTAAAATTTTGCATTCATATTTTGCTATCACTATAATTTTATTTCTTGAAAGTCAAATCCGCACTATGTAACTTATTCTTAAAACATTCTTGTCATGTCATTAGATAAAGTTAACCAGTTACCGATGCAGCATAATTTATTGACAATCACCTCCTTGATATTAATTATTTTAATTTAGTTTATTAGTCTATATGTAGAGTTAGCTGGATATATACATACTTAGCAACTTTTAATTGACGCATGTGGTGCTCTTGATCTGAAACACTCTCAATTAATCAATTACAGTAACCATATCCTTTTGTTTAACTTCTCTGCGAAATGACTTGCATTTATCATGACAAACATATAACAATCATCATAATTTTTTCGATTATACTGTTCAAATGTTGAGGAAATAAATATTCCATTCCATACGAAATTTGAAGTTGGAGAACTATCACCTTTTTAATCATTTCTCATTATTTACCAAGCATAAAATTGACGAAATAGGCTTCATGGTTTGTCAATCTTTCTCAAATCTCATTTTACCAAAGAGCGAAGAAAAGTTCCCTTTCACTCAGGGTTACATTACATGAAGTAAAATAGAGACCTGGCATTTGAAGGTTATTCTGCACCATTGTCCGAATGGTAAACAAAAAACGGAAAATTTATCCCGCTGTACAAAAAAAAATCCGCAGGTATAATGTGTTGACTTTACTAATAGCCCTTTTTTCGGAAAAGAATTCTAGATGAGATCAAGTTTCCCAATTACTTTGTTTTTATCTCGCTCTTATTTTTAGCAAAATGTCAAGTCAAGTGGTTACATAAGTAGGTGGTGTAGTTTATTACCCACAGAATCATCTACGTACGTAATACAGCAAATGTTAGACAAAACAAAGAGAGGATGACGTTCTGAAGTTCTGCGAATCAAGAAGGTCAGAGTAAAAGAGTCGCCAGTAGAAAAGTGGAGTTGAAGTTCATAACATGACAAGTTTTGGATTTTTGCCAAAAAATAATGATTATTTTCCAAGAAACTCATCAAGTTCAAGATGTAGTAATTTCTTGATTGGTAAGTCAAAAATTTTACAATCTTGTACTGTTCAGCTTTAAATATTATCACGAAATAGCAGTAAAAATTGAAAAAAATAAATGTCATGTTTCTCAAGAAAATAAACCAATGTCTCCAGGAATATGCATACATTGCATATGCATTTTTACAACCACTTAGCACCTACAATTAGCAAGTACATAAATACATACATATACTCATAATATAATAAATGGACATGCCAAAATTTGCCCGTGCAAAAACTAAGGCCTGAATCATATACATATTTATAATGAGTTGGTCACAAAAAATTATCATGCCCAAATTTTGTCCAACTTTATTATGTATGTAGCTGTAATTCTGTATTCCAAGAATTGCACCAGGATTACAGTACGTATGTGTGCATGTAAGTAGTATTACGTACGTGCTTGGATAATTTGAGCTCATGAATAATTCAGGTGAATCCATTTTAGATAAAAAATCTGTACTTTTCATTCATTCTTTCAGACAGATTTTATAAATTCGTATGCACTGCATTCATGTCACAAAGTCACAAGTTTAAAAAAATCCACCTGTTGTACATAATTCCTTACTTTTCAGACCTGAATACGAGCAGTTGTCACTCCATAAATACAAATTTCAATTTGCATGTAAAACCTGTAAAAAATATGGAGACATAAATTAGTGAAGTGAAGATCTTGTTGTGACTTATCGTCACTTAAACAAATTTGGAGTCAAAAGTCAAATCTTCCTCACCCACTCAAGTTACGAGAATGAAAAGCATCTTCGTGGAGGTCTGGTACATAAATAAATATTAAAAATTAGCTTGCATTGCGTTGCGTGCAGAATTGTTTATTTTTTGCCGACATAATGATCCTTGATTTTGAGCATTATAATTTTTTTCTACATGTGTCAAACGAAACTTGTGTTTAAAATTGGACAAGTAATATGTTAATGTTAGGTACTTAATAAGCAGTTAGTCAGTCCAGTGTTTAGTTGGTTTACTGGGCAAAAACCAATATTTAATTACATCACATACTTACTACAACATGCACAATAATAAAATACATAAATGTGTAATGTTATTCAGGCTTCGTGACAGGAGAGAATGAACATTTAGTTAATAATAATATCAGTATCACAACATTATTTTGTCGGTTTTGTCCAGCCATGCAGTGAGCTGAGATATGAGAAGGCAGGATGCATTACATATTTATTATGCACGATAAGTTGTTCACTTTTAACTTTAGCCGGAATTTTACATGAGTCATGACTAAAAACTACCCTGCAATTTGATTCTTCTAAACGACCAACCATACAATAAACAACTATGTTTGGGTTATGATTATTATTATGGCCAACTTTTTTGGCAGGACGAGGGCGACAGAAATTTAGTAGCTTTCAAAGAAGTCGGAGGTTGACCATGAGAATTATTTCGGTTAGTTAGTTATCAACATCGTTCCGAACATATCAAGTCTGCAAAGTCGGACTGGAGTTGGTTGGATTTGATTACGTAAAAAAAGGCAAACATTTTGCTATCCATGCAGGATCATCATCATAAAGATCACTCATCAGTCGTCTGTTTTGTGTACGCGTAGAGTGGTGAGTGAAGTAATTTTAGTTTATCTGTGGTGCAATCGATGGTGGTTGGTGACCCTGGTGGATGTGTTTTTGATATCTGTTTACTACATGCGTGATGAGGATCTGTTTTGGTGAGCATCGATAAATTCGGGATAATTGAATTATTCGTAAAAACTACTGGAACAAAGAAAGTCCATTTAGAGACGAAATAAACTTGATTAATAGCAATTTACTGAAGTGAATCATAAAATAATAATTGAGTCAACTTTTAATTTAGGGGTAGTTAAATAAATAAAATAGCATGTACATATGCGGTTACAAAGTTGCAGACCACAATCTTAATCAATAGGAATTCTGGACGCGAGAGGAAATAACCTTGCTCTTTGGAATGAATGAACGGAATGTAACGCACGAGAAGGACAATTTTGTAAAGTGGTCAGTTCCAAACTGGATTTTTTGTTTGTGAAATTAAGTTGTTAAATTGCTATAAATAAATATCTTCACCCGTGTTGGGGAAAAATGGGGGTGCCAAAAAATAAGCCACTTTTTTGTGGACTCGTCTTACTGCTGGTGACAATTGTACTCCCGAAAGTGAAATGTGACCACACCCACGTCGAAGTGATAAAATGTCCCGATTCTCCGTTAAGATTAAGTGCCCCGTGGAGAATACAAGTTCCCAGCTACCCATTCACGATGAATGTGACTCTCAGGTACCAATCGCAAGAAAATTACGTATCTACATTAGCTTTATTTATGGTACTCAACTCTTAATTTGTTTTCCTTTTGGCGTAGACAAAGCACGCAAACCTTCTTCTACTGCTCGGACAATCCTGCAACGTCGGTGAAAAACGTAGCCTACTTTTTCACAACGGAGGAAGAGTTGGCCGAGCTCGAGGAAGAGTTTGGACCTCAACAAGCAAGGACTTTTTTGATGGAGAAGGTTTACCTGACGCCACAGGGAGTGCTGGCCGTCGACCATGCAATGTACAGAGGGGACGAGTTCTGTCTTTTTAATTACACGTAAGGAGGACAATTATGCATGCATTTTAGAAATGCAAAAAATTGCATACACATTTTACTAATTGATAATTAAATTTTGTCGCATTCTGTGATTTTTTTTATTGCACATCCGGTTCAATTATCTCATACATATGACGCGTGGCATTCTGCGATGAGTACATTACTCATGTTCATCCTGTCTACTTATCTTCAGATTAGTTAATATGTCCAATTTATTTATTTTTTAGAGCCATGACACGCAATGGTCAACCCGAACTGATATTTAGAATCTGTCCTACCAATTGTAGCAGCAAGGGTTCCGGTACTTCGGCTGTGGATAAAAAATCTCTCAGAAATGAGCCCTGCATCAAGAAATGTTGTCCGACCGGTATGGCTGTCGATTTTTCTGAAGGACATCCCGATTGCCTCCCCTCCTCCCCAGATCGGAAGGTGTGGGAAGGAAAGTTTTACAACAGCCGGACCTGGAAGAGGATGTCCCCCGAGGAAGAAGCCAAACTACGCCCCCACTACTTTCATCACATCCTAAGCGCAAACTGTACAAAGTTTGAGACCTGGTTCGGAAAAGTGGTCACACAGGGAAATAATACAAATCCGAAGCAGTCGTACGTAAAGAAAAATACGATCTAAGCTGATTATGCAGATTTTAAACGGTGCGTTGTTTGTTACTCAGAGCGAGATTGCTTTCGGACGGGAACATGATTTACATAAGTGGAAATCGACGCTGGGAAGTGCTCGATGGCGTGGACTTCTGCCTTGACGGGATGCAAAACATTGAAAACGATGAAAGTAGTCCGGTTTCAAAAGATGATGGCGATTCGTGGCCTGAGTCGGATCAGGTCCTCGTCATTTGCGCGACGGATTTCAAATCGGCTAAAAGTGTTAGTTTTTATTACTTTTTCATGCAAACAGTTTCATGCAAATAGGCAAGAGTTTAAACATAATGTTTTTATGTATGTAGAGGGACCAGTCAATTGTGTATATGTATTTCCTCTTCGGGGCGGCCTTTTTCTACTGGCTGACCGCCCTGGTGCACGGATTATTGTGGGATAAGCAGAATTCGAACGGCTGGTCCATGTTTTGTCTCACTTTGTCGATGGGTTTTTGGAGTATTTTTATGGGGAACGCTCATCGCCTGGGATTAGATGGGGATCCGGCGTTGAGAAAGTCAAAGACTTGCGTGGCGAATGGTTAGAGCAATTTTGCCAGTTTGCATGAAAGATGCGAATTCTGAAATGTATGATTTTTTTTGCAGCGATCCTGGCACATTTCTTTATGCTGGCTGGATTCACATGGCTGACGCTGATTAATTACAGCATTTGGTCAACGTTCAGGTATTCACGAATTACATTGTAGAGAAATTTACATATCTATATTATTTAATTTTTCCCCTATTTTTTAGAACTTTGGCACCACGAGCTGAAGGGAAAAATCTTAAACAATTAGTAAAATTCATCGTAATTGGATTTGGATTCCCACTAACCATCGTGTTAGTTGGAGTGACGTTGGAGCAGATATATCCGTAAGAAAACAAAAATTTCATTCGAAGACATAGTTTTAGATAACAGCTTATGTTATCTACTACTTATAATTTAGGGACAAGGAGAGCCTGGTCATCATCCCAGAATACGGTCACAATATCTGCTTCGTTGCCGAATATGCGCAAGGAGTCTACATCTACTACATTCTGGGCGTTTTATTCGTCATAATTTTCACCCTGTTTGCAATGACGTGTCTCAAATTGCACCAGTTTCAGCAGGACACGGCCACGGTTAGATCAAAGTCGACTGCAGGGGATAGGTCGATGTCAGTACAAATAAAATAAAAATATGGTCACTAAAATGAGTGTTAAAATTCTATTTAAATTCCAGGGCCCAACTTTACGCCAAGCTCTCGGTCGTTCTTGGCATTACTTGGGCCTTTGAATTCATCTCCTGGGCTCTCACGAATGACGGACAAAGCTGGTTTTGGGCTTTTCCCGATCTATACAATCTCCTCACGTCAGTAATCATTTTCGTCATTTATGCCTGTAAACCAACCACGATTCATCAAATGGAGCAAAAGTACCCCTTCATTAAACGTGAGTGAAAAAAGCTTTGTCCAATTTAATGCGGGTCGGAAATTTTGTAAATGTGTGTCCAATTTATGTTATAGCGGTCACCCAAGCAGTCGGAAAAGTGGTGACGGCGGCGAGACAGACATTCCAAAGTGAACCAGCCTCCAATTCGACGGGTACGTCACATGTTTATCAGCAAGGTTCAATTGCCATGAATGCGTCAGGACTCGAGAAGGGCGAATCAAAGTCAGGGATAGAAATGTCCAGAGTGGACATTAGTACAAAGACGATGGGCGCTGGTGGGGACAAAGAAATTGTGAATGGAGATTCAAAGGAGCGATAGTTGGAGGTCAGAATTTTTGTGATTTTGTTTCGATTTTTAGATTCAAGAACAACAAGTATGTTAATTTGTTATTAGTTAAGCCGTATTGTTTTATGTGTGCTTTTTACTAAGGAAGAGAAAGTCAATGCCTGCATACTTATTATTACTCACTCGACAACAACGACACTCATCATTGTATAATAAGAAATGTTCATTTATACATTATATTGTTTTTAATTTATTTGTATGTAACTTATCTAGGTACATGTGTATGACTAATCATGTAAATATTTCTAAGATTTAAACTAAAGAGGACTATTTATGTAATTATGTATAGAGATATAAGAAAACAACAATAGTGAAATATAATCAAACGGGAGATTGCTTACTATAAATTATAGTCTATAATTCAGACATTTCGTTGTTGGGAGGTTTGCATGCATAACTGTGAACATGCATATTTTCTTTTCTTATACATCACATAAACTTTGACTTACGCAGCTATTGATTCATCGTTAGACTCGTCAGAGTTAAAAATGCTGGTCATAGTTACGTCAGGTGGACCGTCGAATCGAATGTGCTGTGATGATTTCGCAGCAGCACGAAGGAGTCTATCTTTTCCACGCTCCTTTTTTCGAGGTTGTTGCTTCTTCTTGTGTTTCAAAGCTTCTTGGACGCGAGCTTTGTATTCGAGTGATTCTTGGACTGTAAATTGATTATAAGTTGAATAATTAAATGAAATAATATGGAATAGTAAATATGTACTGCAGATTTTTTCACCTGTTAAAATTTTCGACCACTTGAACACCTTTTCTGCATTATGAACAAAGGTGAGAAACCTATCGGCAAAGAATTCGTCCTCTCCAAATCGCACGTAAGCTACCAGTCCACCTTCTTCATAATCGACGTATTTCACTAATTGGCTGATGGCTGCTTCTTCTTCCGATTGGCCACATAAGTCGACTTGGATTTGTCTCTAAATAAGGCAAATAAATAGTAGATTGATTATTTAAAAATAAATCCGTTTATTATTAGTTGGTGAATAAGTTTATAGCCTACTTTAAATGCCTCCACCGATTCTGCCGGAGAGTCCATGTGAAGTTCGACAATGTTACCATGCTTGCTCTTTGGCTCTTCAGAAACTTGACAGTTTTTGTAATATTGCTCCCTCAAATTGTGCTCTCTTAGTTGCTGCTTCAATTTGGACATGTTTTGTCGCTGAAGATTCAGATAGCGATTCCTTAGCTGTCGCCAGGTACGTTTAGGCATTACTCGTAAATGGATAGAGTCCCCTTCCATTCTTTCCTCTGGAGTTTTTGTTAATTTATTCCTTTTCTTTCGCTTCTTCTTTGTTTTTTCTGCAGCAATAATAAAATTCAATAAAATAAACCGTCAAACACATAGAGTTATTTTGGCCAATTAATTACCTCCGTGTGCACCATGTACATTCTCATCCGCGTCTTCTCCCATTTCAGCTTCAACGACGGAAACAGAAGAGGTAGGATTAGTCAGCGTGTCCGTCCCAACTTCGGACGAGGGTGTCGTAACCGAGACAGTAGATCGGACCGATTGACTTTCTTTTGGTCGTTTGGTTCGATCAGAGTCAGAATTATTCGAGGGATCGTCGTCTAATTTTCTCTTTCTGGAATTTTGTTGTCCAACTTTTGCCGGAGATTTCCCTACATGAATTAAAATTAGTCAAGATACACAAAATATAATCAATACAGTATTTACATTATGCAGATAAACAAAATAAAAATAAATGAACAACTTCCTACCGGAATCTGACGTGGCCCTATTCTGATTTTGTTTCTGTTCCTCATTAAATGTCAACACGCTCATTAGCTGACCAGGGTCCATGTCATCCGGAAGAATGGAGCCCTCTCCTTGATAAGCTTCAAGACATCCTTGTGCACTTTCTTTCCGCATGAATTCTATGAACGCGAACCCCTTGGGTTGACCTGACTTGAATTTTGGTAGGGAGATATATGCGATAGGACCAAAATTTAGGAAATTTTTCTCCAACCAAGCATGGTCTACGAGGCGTGGAACGTTTTCGACGTAGATTGTACACTCCTCCATTTCAGAGTCAGATTTCAACTATACAAAATATACAAAATATAGTGACATATAAATTTCGTTTGTATTCCTAATTTAATTTGCAATATCTATGTCCAACCTTCTTTGGATCGTAGGGAACCTTCCTCTTCACGCCGGTCCCGTCCTCGGAAACCGTTAAACTCTCTGAAGTCCCAGTTAGCGCCTTGGCGAGATCAGTTACCTTCTCCGTCAAACTTTTGATGCGATTAAAGTCTAAAAATTTCTCAAGTGGGACAAACTCTGCTGCAGAGACCATTTCCAACATTAGTCGGTTCTTTTTAATGTTGGCGTCACTGAAGTAGAACTCCATTTGTTTACAAATGTCGAGAAAGAGTTGGCGTTTCCGTTTGCGGTTACGTTTCTTCTTTCCAGTGTTAGCATCATCCCCCGTTTCTTCTTTGTCTCCTGCTTTTAAACAATCCCAGAAATTACTTTTATTACACAAAAATCTTTGAAAATCAAGAAGATATGTTAACTCACCAATTTCTGTTTTCTGAACCTTTACAGAATCTACGATATCTTCGCCTTGTTCCGTCTTGATTTTTTTAACTCCTTCGCCACAATTATCTTCCTCCTTCTTAATTTTCTTTGCTAATTTTACAGAATCTACGGCATCCTTATCTTCTTTCTCCACCTTGATTTTAACCCCAGATTCCGCCATTATTCTAATTTGTGCTTAACTTATCTGCCAACTTGCTTATCCACAATTTATCAATTTGATTATTATTATGCGCACTACAAATACTTCACAAAACGTAAACACATTTCTCACCAAGAAATTTACCCGCAACGTAGGCTAACCGGCAAGTTTTTTTCCACAGGCCTCAGCCCAATTTAGGCGTCTCACGTTTCCCCATCTCGATTTTCGCTACAAAAAAATTAGGAAAATCATCAAAATTTTACAAAATTTTATTATGAAAGCATCCCGTAATTTTGCATATGTACTTCTGCCAGATCTTGGGCAAAATTTCCAGCATATAGGAATCGAAATTTACATTTCCGCAAAATTTCCTCTAAAATGTGGGAGTTTCCAAAATTGGCCGTTAAGGTATACAAATTATAAACCGTTCGAGATGGATCTAAGCCATGATAAGAAATTCGTGAAATTTAAAGTAGAAATAATTTCCTGATTATGTATGTTAAAGAAACCTTTAACAAGAGAAGGGAACCCTGCAAGGTGTTTACGAAAAGGGAAATCGTATGAATATGCACTTTTCATGTTTTATTTGATTTGTACGTAACAGGGTCGGCCTTGGCGAACCCTTCAAAAAGTGTTTTTACCAGTACCCAGTTAGGAGAATTTCGGTATTTTGGTTGGTACTAACTAAATAGCAAATCATAAATCATACATCAACACCCACGGATTATTGGCAATAATTTATTGCATAAATATTAGATTCTTTCTTATAACAAACTAGACAAAAATTCAAAAGAGCGTAACAAACAAGCTAATAAGCAACACTAAATAACAAGTCCCTCAAAAATACTACTTATTTTCATCATTTCATAAATTTCTCTCCCGTCTGAAACGCAACTTTCGCCCTTGTGCAAAAACCGAGCTAGTCTATCACTTGGAAACCTCCCTTTGTCTATCCGCCTGTGTGCCGCGGTTGGCTAATAGTAAGTACAGAGGGATCTCATATCCGCTCTCTCTCTCCGTTGGTGCTGGTGCTGCCGATTTTGCTTGAATGCAACTCAACATACATTGGACGACTAGGAATGAAATAAAAGTTCTTTTCCACTAAAATTCTCTCATAGAGAGAGAGAGAGGCGAATACTGCCCATGCTAAGGAAGCAGAATGGCTGAGAGCTGAGCAACACGGGTCTGCCTGCCTGCTAACTAACCTATAACTACACTACTCCTCACTTTACTGCTACACACTACTTGTTAATTATTATTAGTCAGTCTCTCTCTCTCTCGTAAGGAAAAAACTCCCAGGTCGTAGCGTTTCAAATCAGCGACCTGTGACCTTTTTTAGGCAGCGCAGCCAGCCCTACCCAACATCAAACACGAGGGCGTACAGTACTGGATTCCGACGATTGTTGGATCCGTTGTATAAATATTTCAAAGTAAGTGGGGAAAAAAATCGACGAGAAATCTTTCTTGGTTTCTTCTCAATTAGTTAATTATTAATGTGTGATTAGATTTATGTAAAAGAGTTGATGGGGGAAAATGAAGGGTAAATGAGATGAGAGAGAGGTAGATTTCGTTATTTGTTTTTCTTTTTTCGTGGAGGAAAGGATTTTTAAGGGATATAGTTTTAATTGGGTTGTGATCTTTTTTTGTGTATTTTCAGAGGGAGTCGTTAATTATAAGGATTTCAATACGCCTCGATCAACGTTAAAGAGAAAACCCCCTTCTTGTCCTACCGTCAAGTAAGTAAGGAAATATGTCGGTTGTGGGAGAGCATGATGTGTAACTGCGACATACGAACGGATGTGATGACTCTAGGTTTTGTATAGGGGAGAGAAACTTGCGAAATTTTTGCATATTTTTTGCAAACAGTTTTCGCCATTGAGAGGTTGTGGTCATTTCAGGTTGTTTGTATTTTGAAATCAGTATCAATAGATCACAATCCCGGTGGTAGTGATTTCAGTTTGTTGTGATGATATGCTTCGCACCACGCTCCAGTCCAGCAGCGTGGTTAACTTTAGAGAGTAAACACGTGGCATTGCGTTCGAGAGAGTATCGACACGAGGTGCATCGTTAGATAGATGTGAATAGGATTAAAGTGTGTGCCCTGATTTGTATTGTTAGTTGTGCAAGACAATTATTTGGTTGACTTGATTAGATTAGATAATAAGAAAATAATAAGTATTGAAAAGTCCAAGTTGTCCGAGTCGTACCATTTTTGTAAACACAACACTACCGCCTAGACAATGTTACGTGCCTGTGTATTGTCCTAGATTTTAAATTTTTATTGTCCCCTGCCATTAGAAAGTTTATGTAAGGTGTTACAGAAATTGAGTTTCACCTACTCTACCTATACAGTACTCACTCACACATCGTAATTCGCAATTTTGATATCGACCACTGTCAACCTTTTACAAAAAGAAATAACTAATTCTTATTGTTTTGCTAGGCGTGGATTAATGTCTCGCCACACCATGTCAAAAGGGATGATGACCAAAGGACAGAAGGGAGTCGCGCGTCGCGCCGCTGCGCAACAAATACCACCTCCACCCGCGACCACCACTACCACCACCTCCGTGCTAAACAACAAAGAGCACAACAACAACACCTCCTCTTCCTCCTCATCTTCGAAGGGCAACCCCTCCTCTCAACCTCAATCCTCTGTGCCTACTTCCAAAACTACCACCTCCTCGGCCAAAGTGTTAAAGGAGGGGGGAAATAAAAACTCCTCCTCTTCCCTGCCACCCGCCGCACCCTCCTCCTCGCCAATACCTCCCGATGATCCGGCCGCCGAAGACGAGCTGCTCGACGTGGAGGAATTGGACGTTGAAGTTGTCGACGATGATGATGACGACGACGACGACGAAGAATGCGAGGAAGAAGAAGATGACGAAGAAGGCGACGAGGATGACGAAGAGTATGATAACGATACCGAACCTTGTGAAACGAGGGTGACTCCCGGGAAGAGAGGACCGCCCAACAATCCCTCCTACAACTCGAGATCCTTCACCCATTCTTCCTCCGAGGAGGATGATGAGGACGAGGTAAGCAGAATGAATAGCAATAATATTTTAATTAGCGTTTTAATTGCGGATCTATATCTGCAAGCGGAAAATTGGATTTGGGGTTTGAAAATGGAAACGAATTTTGTGGTGCACGTCAGAATCTAAATCTTGCCTTTGGTATCTTCTCCATCATTTGGTGACGATAAACGAACCTTGAAATTTGATTCGTTTTGCGTATCTACAAGACATTTTTACCCATGATCCACTTTCCGGGCCAAAACTAAACTAGATTCAAATTCCGACTAGAAGATTAAGATCTAACTCGATTTCGATATCAAATATTGATCGAGAGAGTGCACCGTTTAGTTTAAATGTTTGTACGTCAGTGCGGATTTGAGGTTATATGATTCAGTTTACAGTTCAGGTGTCGTCGTAGATTTAGAATTTCCAGGATTTCAGAGAGGTGAATATATTACATTTTTTATGCATAAGAAGATTGACGTAGGTGGATGAGATGAGCATGAAGTTATCAATTATGGATGTATCCAGGAGGATGGAATGGGTCGATTAACACGATTTGTAATATTATGTGGATGTGTTTCATATGAAATAGCAATTATTATTACGGGCTAATGACCGTCAGTATGATGATTTGAGATCAAGTTTACATTTTTTTCAAGTTTAAATGGATGTCCATTTTGCTCTTGTTTCATATTTTTTTTCTACCCGAGCACTCGGCTTCTCCATTCTGATCTCTCTTGTTTGAATTATAAAATGGTTCATCCTGTTTTAATAGTCCGTGACAATGACGAGTGCCACTACTGCGAGTTTCGCTGGATGAATATCATTGATTTATGTGTAGAAAATCTCCCAACTTGCAGCAGTGTCACACATATTTACCATACACATAAGTGTTTTGTGCGTTGTATGTACTACATTCATACTTGGACTTGCATGAACATGAATTGAAATCCTGTTCACAAAAGGAAGCTGAACTGAACGGAAGGATTCAATGCCCTCAAATTGTGTATTGAGCAATTACGAACGAATTCGCCAATTTTTGTCATTTTTACCAAATCCATCCTGCCCTAAGTAAGAGCCAGCAGCCTTATTTTTTATGCCAATAAATAATCCCACTCAACCCACTCTAGGTATGTATGTACCAGTCAGCTATATTTACAAGT
Source organism: Folsomia candida (assembly GCF_002217175.1). Taxonomy (NCBI): domain Eukaryota; kingdom Metazoa; phylum Arthropoda; class Collembola; order Entomobryomorpha; family Isotomidae; genus Folsomia; species Folsomia candida. The sequence goes on along the minus strand of NW_019091194.1, from coordinate 1,681,027 downwards.
TTTACCTGTGCACATTAAATCAACCACAGGATCACACAACAATCAGAAATAACGTTTTTTTTCTCTCCTCGCCATATTCCATCTCATCTTATATTTTATTTAGGGAGCGATGAATCCTCACCTGTCTAGCAATAAATAATCTGGCTAAAAAGATATCCTTCCTAATGGATATTATGTGGATGGATGGATGAAGTGTGTGTGTGTCTGGCTGAGAATCGATTGTTGTCAATAATGTGACTGAAATAGGAATCTCTCTCATCATCCTTGATTGAATTGCGGTCCACGTCATCATAATAGATATTTTCTATTCTCATCAGCATCACGACTAATGAAATGGGAGCAAATAGCAATAATTGTTGACGAATGTTGGTTAAATGAAATGAAATGGTGCTGACATAGATATTTCAGTGTGAGTGAGTGTTATGATGATGATGTGATAATAATAATTCTGTCTTCCCTGCATATTCTTGAAATCTTAGACGAAAAAAATATAATGATCTTGTTAGTTTAGCCATTTCATTTCATGGCGATTATGATTTCCGTTCCCTTGAGCAGCTTGCTTTTAGAAGGTCTCTGAGCACAAAGTTAGTCATAATTCGACTCCTTCTTGGCTGGCATGATTTATGTATGTAAACGTATTTAGAAATTAATTTGGCTAATTGCTCCTGCGTGTATCAAGTGAAAAGAGTGTAGACAGTCAAAAAAAGTGAGGGTTGTATGCGTTGAATAGATGAGTAAGTAAATAGTTGTGGTATTATTATTGTAGCCAAAAAAGATGAAGAATCGTGGGCAGCAGGCATTGACATTGACGTGTGACGTGTGATGGGACCGTCCGAGTTTGACCGACACGCGACATTAATTTGTCATTTATGGCTGTGGCGTGGCGTGGCTTGGTGGTGTGGTGGGGTGATTATTATTGGCAGGGAAATAAACAGCACGATTTTTTCATAGTCATGTACTTAGTGTGTCATTTATGCTTCTTTCGTATCATAAAATGAGATCTGTTTTTATTTGGTAAATGTGGAAATGGGGATAAGTTTAAAACCTTTTACGGTAGGATAATAATTGCCCTGAGGAAAAGAGATGAGTCGTGGTCGTCGTCAAAATTGTGGTGCACGACGACGACAGGTTAAAGTTAACCATCATGGATTGTTCTTAAGAAGGTTCAAAAATTTTGGTTTAGGTTTAATACTGGTTTTATGTATGTATATATTGCCGGGAGGGGAGAGAAGAAATAATTCCGTGCGGTTTTTACGGGATAATTTCTGACTCAGAAATTCTGAGTGAGATGAAGATGATATCGATCCGAGAGGAAGAAGTTTAGTTTTTAGTTACATTCGAGGCGTGCATAATGGGAGTCGTTAAAAAGGCATGGCAAGGTTGTTATCGAGGTGTTGTGTAGCGTGGAGTAGAGTAGACAATTGTTGTGTATTATTTTCTCGTGGTTTTTGGAATTGTGTGTGTGGCGATGCCGTATATGCGCGAGTGAAAGCATGACATGGCATGACGTGGGAACAGGAAATAGTTCCTAAAATCGGTCTGCATCCTCACCAAAGTAGAAAGGAAAGGAAATAATGTGCTTTCTCTCTGCTGTGGAGTGGGTGGAATGGAATTGGAGATTTTACACTACCCAGCCAGCTACTACTACTTACTGCCCGGCTCCGGATCGGGTCGGGGGAGTCATAAAATTGCATTCGCCAATTTGTGCCAAGCTTTTCAGAAGGACGAGACCGAGACGTAGAACGCAACGCAACTTCCATCGCTCTGCACTACACGATGTTCTGTGGTAGTAATGGCATTGTTCTTTCTTTGTCCAGTTCATTCCAGTTAGTTTTTTTAGTTGGGGAATAAAAGTTGGTGTCATTCTTGAAGAAATGAAAAATGGAATGGGTTGGGACAAAAATATTAAAGATGTGAATGTTGAAAGCCATGATTTTTTGCTTAGGAGCGGAAATTTGCAACGACCTTTGCAACGCAAATTTTGAAATCCTTTGGATGGAAATTAGATCTTTGGCAAACATTTAAGATGGTGATTTTCAGGATTTTCTCCTATTTGAGTGAGTGCGGCGGGGGTTATATGGCCCTTGGACCTTAACCCTCCTTTCCTTTTCCTATTACTACAAGTTATCCAAATAGCATCAAAATCTGGGGTTACAAACGTCACACGTTCTCTTCTTTAATCTCATAGAATGAAATTGGTTTTATTTTTTTTCCAATTAATTTTCTAGAGGGTCAAAAGCAAACGAAATTGGGAAAAAGGACGTGATCTCTTCGTTCATTGCTCTTTCTGGTCTACTTGATTGTTGCTTTATAATTGAGTTTAAGTTTAACAGGCTTGCATTCTATACTGTAATACTGTACAAATTTATGTGTTCCTTTTCCCGTTCCAAGGATGACGAGGAGGGCGTGCTCGTTAAATGGTTTTAATTGCATTTAATAATATTTCTCTTGGAATGAATTGAATGTTTATTGTTTGGTTGGATTGTTCCTTTATATTGTTCAAAATCACACGATACGATATAAAATGCACTGGAATTTTATGGACGTCATTTTTTTGTAAAAAAAAATCATCAAGATTTTGTTTACCATTTTAGGACCCACGACTGACTTACATAATTTGTACAACATTTTCGGAATGTCTCCCTATTTATATTTGTAACCTTTTGTAACAAGTTATGCCATTCATTGCAAAAAGTATGACTATGTATGCGTGCAAATCGTTCCAGTCTGGCACAAGTCTCGTCTCTCTTTCTCTCTATTTTGGTTGCCTTATTTTGAGCGTGGCGTTGTAAATCAATACAAACTAAACATGATGCTCGGAACGAACGGTTTTTGTACTCTTGGAAAAAATGGTAGCATTTGTGTATAAACCATTTTTGCTCACTCAAAAAACATACATATTCACATTGGTGGCGTGGAGTTAACGTTATTACCTGCATGCATATAACATAATGGAAAAAGCGAGGAGGAGAGGGCGAAGGAGAAGAAAAGTTAAAAATGTGTAAAGAGTTTGAGCACAAGGAGGAAAAATACTGAGAAGATCATGTGTGTGTCTTTTTTATGTACATACACCGACTACATGCATATGATCTCATCTGCATATATCGCATCTCATCCGTTATACTTGTCGGTTATGTCGGATCAGTTTTAAATTAAGGAGAACACTCTTCTTTTCCTTCCTGTCGGGTTTAGGATTTGGTTTGGTGGATAGTATGCACGATATAGTGTAAAGAAAGTTGATGGGCTTTTGCCAAAAATGTGATGCAGCTGATCTGATCAGTTTTAACCGAAGAGAGTATAGAAACTAATAGAATTTTCCATTTCCCAGAAAAATGTCGAGTATTTAATAAACTATTTTGTAATATAAATTTTGTACAAATTATAATAATTTACGTAATAATGGCAGGAGAACTGTTACGGTTCTCGTGGTGGCATCAGTTTAAACAAGAGTGGATCTGCTACCTATTGAAGGCCCGACTGGTAAAAAAAACAAGAGCGTGCAATGTCAATAGTGTGTATTTTACTAGTGCGAACTGACTACGAAAGCATGTTGATTTTCTTCTTGGGATCTCACACTTTACATACCTCCTCTCGGGTCGCTGAATTGTTGAGTAATTGGTCGTGGTGTACATAAAGCAATTTATTATTATTATATGGAGCATTTTATCATGTAGTCTTGATCTTAATGGTGAAGTGGTTGGTAGTAAAAAGTGACTTTTTTTCGACAAGAGTCATTCATTTCCTCCTCCTCGTTGTAGCCCGGCTATTTAATAACTGACACGAATAATTAGATGGTAACTAGTTCGTACATACATACGGCATGGTGGCATTGCATTATACGTGCATACATAAGTGTACGTACGTAGTGTGAAATTTCTGCCTTGCTTGATTCGTTTTATATTTGCAAGCTCAAGTGGCAAATATTTTGGCAAGAATAATGAGGAGAGAAGAAGAGACCACCTCTGTCTCCCGTTATGTTATGGTATTTGGTTTCTACCACCACCACCACCATCTCGCACTCTATTATATGAACGATGAGGTTATGCATATTTAATTTAATTGCAATGCATGCAATTACTCGCACATTACGAAGTAACGGTAATTAATTCTGTTCGGACGGACGGGTGGAGGAGGTTTGTCAAGGGTCCGGCATCACCACCACCACCACCTGTCTGAATCGTTGATTGAAAAAATCACGCATTTATGTGAATTGTGAATGAATGAGGATGGGTGGGAAGTGAATATTTATTTAGTGTGTGTATCTAATGGGACGAGTTGTAATACCTGTTGGTTCGGCTTCAATTTATGTATGGGTTTTTGGCATGAATTTGTAGTTTTGCTGGCAATCATGATATAAGTTTTAATAAGTTTGTTGAATGGATTCAGAGGATTTTGAGTAGTGACGGAGTAGCGTTTCCATATGTGAAGAAAGTTGGAGAAAGTGGGAGCTCCAGAGCACGTGGGAGGAGGTGGAGGTGGGTTGGTAGGCAGGCAGGCACTCGAACAACTTTTTGGCTGCGGCTGTTGATCGGCTTTTGCTTTCACTCCTGTTTGGGTTTCTCCTTTCAAAGTAGCTTTTCGTTTGATTAATTCCACTTCAATCGGAAGGAGGCTTCGCCGTGTGTAACATGGGTTCTTCTTCTCCCACTGCCAGGAGGATGGTTGGTTAGACTGGTGGTAAACTATAAACTTCACTTGGACGAAAAGGTCATGCAATTGTATCTGGGGAAATCTTGTAAATGGGGAAATGGTGTTCTTCTTCCATTGGAAACTTGTTTAATGGGTTTAAATATGCCTGCGAAATATGTAATACGATCCTGTAATCAATGTTCTGATTATTATTGCCACAAAGTGGAACGATGGACGAAAGAAGAAGCTGGGAAACATTAATGATCAAAGCGGGTGGTTTCTACTTTCACTTTTTTTGCGCTACTTGAATTTGCACGAGAGAGAAAGTCCATTTTCCGGATTGGGTGATGAAAACAAGGATTCGACAGAGTAGCAGTGTTGCTTGGTGGAGAACTTAGTAGGCTTTACTAGTGGTGAGTCTTCTCTCTCGTCGTAGCTGGATGTTGTTGAAGAGAAAGTGGTATTATTAATTTGTTTGGTTTGGCTTTTTCTCATTTTCCTTTAATGTATACATCTCGATATTACATTTGTATAGAAAGAGTTATGAATTCAGAGAAATGGGCTGCTGGCTTCATTAAATTTATTATTGACGTTCTGGGTTTTGATTGAAATTTGATTTGATACTTGTTGTTGACGATGAGATGGATGTTATTAGAGAGGAGAGTTGATTTATATTTGGTGTTTTGTATGTGTTCAGGGTGAGGGGGACGATTCCCTGGATCGAGAAGAGTCTGACGACGAGGACGAAGATGAGGATGAGGACGGCCTGGAGCCGCCAGGTTTCCTCCTCAATGCTGACGGAGATCCTTCCATCCAAGGAATCCCTCCCGACGCTCAAGCTCGTCTTGAAGCCTTTTTCGAAGCTGCCGGTACGTTACCTGCTAGTTTTTTTGTAAATTTATTTTTCCTTTTTCATGGTAGAGTCAGAGTACTGTAAATTGTGGAGATTCTGTCAGTTTTATTTTAAACTCTTTGCTCGTTAGAATGTATATTATATAGTGCTCTGAAATACTGCTAATAATTCCTCCTTTTACCTTAGTCTGTCCTGTCGTCTTTTATTACTTTAAACACATTTATATTGATTTTTTATTGGCTTATTTTATTTATGTTGATAAATGTTTTGGTTTGACTGTTTGACTGGAAAAGTAGGTTTTACAGATGGGAAACTCATGTCGGATCCGGAAAACTTGAGAAAACTGACGTTAACCGTTTCTTCAGCCCTTGGCGAGGCTTCCGCTGCCATCAATCGCATGCGTGACTCGCAACGGTAGGAATTATATGGATATTTATTATTGTTAGATTACTTTGATAAAATTGAATGAAAATGAAATAGTAATGGGTCGTTTTTATTATTTGACGAGAACTATTTTGATGAATTGTATTTGTTCTTTGTTGTTTAAGCAGGAAGTCCTTAGAAGAAGGTCGCAACGATTCCATGGAAGAAGGCGACAGTAAGTTGTAGCATTTGTTTACAATAAGAATTGTTGTAAAATTCCATCTAATATTTTACCCATATTTAAATTCAGGTCTCCTCGCCCTTGCCTGCTCCTCCGGCTATTTCGAATTGGCCAGGGTAAATATTCTACGAGTTTTAAACGAGAAATGCCATACAGCATGTATGATATGAATTTATAAAAAATGTGCGCCTCTTTTCCAGGTTCTGCTAGCAATGGGTGCAAACGTGGACGACCGTGGGAGCAAAGGTGACCTAACTCCACTTATGGACGCCGCTTCCCAAGGCCACGTCGAGATTGTGAAACTCCTCATAAGTCATGGTGCAGAAGTGAACGCCCAGTCCGCCTGTGGTACGTACTAGATTTAGAATTGTTATAGTAATTTAAAATTGGTATGTACTGATTTTTGTATATATGTATTATATAGGAAATAGTCCTCTCATGTACGCCTCGGCCGCCGGTCACGACGACATTGTGAAGGAGCTTCTAAAGGCTGGTGCTCGAGTGGAGGATAACAATGAGAACGGTCATACCCCACTAATGGAGTCTGCTTCTTCTGGTCATACCGGTGTCGCCAAAGTAAGTGTTGTCACCTTATTGTAATTGAAGGATTCTTGGTATTCTAATTTTCAAACTATTTTTTATTAGATCCTGCTAGACAACGGAGCTGGGATAAATACTGCCTCAAACGAGTTTAAGGAGTCTGCCCTAACTGTCGGTAGGAAGGCAGAAATTCTACACTTTATTTATTACAGTTGTTTAATAATTCTGATGGATTTGTTTTTATTAGCCTGTTACAAGGGTCACCTCGAAATGGTTCGATTCCTTTTGGCTTCTGGTGCTGACCAAGTGAGTAGTAGTGTCCTGACTTTTGTACTGGCTACATACACTTCTTACTTGTTCTTACTTGACAACAATAATATTTTGATTTATACGTGACAAATATTTTAATTTTTAATAGCAACATAAAACTGACGAAATGCATACTGCTCTAATGGAAGGTAAGTAAGGCAGAAATGCCACATTTTAATATTTATATTTATAATAGTCAATAATAATATTTATAATAATAATTTAATTCAATTCTTTTTTTTCTAGCATCAATGGACGGTCATGTCGAAGTTGCAAAACTCCTTCTTGACTGTGGAGCTCAGGTTTGTGATAATAATTGGACACCAATGTTTTGTCGTGGCGTGAAACTTAGCAGTGCTAGTAGTAGTTGTAGTAGGAGGAGTGTTATTACTAATCGTAAAAAGTGCATGAACTTGGAGCTAATGATGGACCCCGATAATTTGTACCGCAATCAGGTTAACATGCCAGTCGACAGTTTTGAGTCACCTTTAACCCTGGCTGCGTGCGGCGGTCATGTCGAACTCGCCCAACTGCTCATCGACCGTGGAGCCAATATTGAAGAGGTCAGTGCCCCTATGACCTTTTATTTATTGATTTGTGTATATTCATTAAGAAATCCACGTATCCCAAATCCACCACTAAATACTGAGAGTACGGCATGAAACGATAGACAAAAATATAATTACGGTTCGTTTAGTTAATATTGACATGTATTCGGACGGACTTATTGTAGTTGACACAGAGTGTCATGTGGCCAGTGACATTTGATACTCTAAGCAAAACCTTATTATTAATGACCCGTAAGTATTAGTTTCCTAATTAGTCATGTTCCAACGTCTTCTTTAAAATAATTTCGCTGTTGATTACGAGAAAGAACTTTGCATTTTTAAGGTTCCACTAAAATGAAGATGAATTTCCCCTTCTTCTTGTACCTTATGATGCAAAGGGTACCTTGGTATCATCAGCTTATCATGCTTTTCTGTACCGATATGGAAGTAAACGGATAAAGTAATCCGATATGCGTAAAATAGTTTTGTTATTGTATGTCGAACTGCTTTGTGCATATCATATGTCAGTCGTACACTTTATTACTTCTTCTTATCATTGGATTCCATGATATTATTTCATTATGGCTCAGCAACAGCAACAACAGGACCGTTTTCTCGGCAAGAAGGTGGTTAGCGGCATGGAAAAATTTCTAGTCAAGACGGCATCAAATATTACAGCAAGGAAGAGATGTACATAAGCAATCCCTAATAAAAACCAGCACGTTCTTCATTCTCCTCCGTTGAATGGAATAAACGGCTCGATAGTACATGAACATAACAGCAGTTATTCGGTCCGTAAACAAAACATAAACAATTAGTAGGAAGTTGACACTGCACTCTGAATACCATTAGTTTTTATATATGTACGCATATATAATATTGATGTCTATACGGCTTTATTGTTAGTTCGTTGGACAATAGCCGAGGCTTGACTCTTGTTTTAGGATAAAGTGGCACAGTGACTTTAAACTGTTTTTTAACTGTTGATCCTTTCGCACGAAATTTCAAATTTATAACTTGACAAAGTACGTGAAAGGGGAGTGGATAGATATGCCAGAAAAATTGACAGACGCGTACGTATCTGGCCACGTGGTCGACATGAATAAAATAGAATTTGCCGACGCCTCCTGTTCAGATGAAGACTGTAGTTGTAACTACTCAACGTGTGACGATGACGATGATTCTGCTGACTCCGGATCTAAGAATGACAGCGACGAGGAAGAAGAGGACAATTCAACTTCTGAAGAACCTGGACTGGTTAACGACGAAATTGAAAATGATGATGACGATCATAAATCTGAACCTGCCTACTCGCTGAGAAAGTGTGAAAATCTGCTCCATTTTTGTCAGCAAATTGAAGAAACGTTGAACAGGGTGAAGAATATTAAAGAAGAGGATTTAGAATGGGAGACGTTGCATGAAGAAGTTGAAGGTGGTAGTAAAAGTGGCGATACTTTTTGCAAATCCATGTGTTATACTCACAACGGAAGGAGGAAATTATCTCGACGCCAACGACCTTGTCTGTATGATCACAGTTCTATCCTCACCGCCGCTAATGGCGAATCCAATTGTCTCAAATGTTGCTCAGCCGAATGGACCCGATTCTCTCCCGGATGTCCGTTCTTTGTCTGTTTCAAATGTTTAGAAGAGGTTCAAAAGTATGTCGAATGTCTCTGCCACTCTGGGGAAGTAATAATCTCCATGAGCGGTCTGTCCAACGACCTTCGCTACTTTTGGTGGAACACGATGAACTATGAGGCTAATAAGAACTATGTCTGCCCCACCGTTTCGGACCGGCGGTGGAAACAGAAATTCAAGAAACTTTCCAAGAAGGGATCCGTCGTGCGGAAGAAACCGCTCGGTGTGATTAGCTGCCCCGTCGAGTACGGCTTCCGATTCCACAAATTGCTCGAAGAGTACGCTGACGATATCAAACTGATGGACCCACTTAAGTTGCGGAGGAACATAACTGAAGCGTCCGGCTATGTTAGGATCGTGTACATGTTACTACGCCTGGTTGGAAACCATTATTACGGGGCCAGGAAGATTTTTGACGTTTCGGGGAGGGAAATTAGGGAGAAGCAAATTAATGATGACGACGAAGTGGGACTTGACGATATGAAATTGACAAGAGAAAATTTTAATACTTTAAGGCAATATTGTCTTGAGGTATGAAAGAAAGTGGTGGATGGGTGGTTGGATTTGGGTGGATTTTGGTTGTTTAATGCGGTGGTTTGAATGACAATTTAATTTGCATCGTTTTGTCTTTTATTTTTATAGGTTAATGACGAAGGGTATACCCCATTGATGGAGTCATCACGTGAGGGCCACATCCAAGTCGTAAAATGTCTGATCGCTGCTGGGGCAAAGGTGAACGCGGAAACGGACGAGACTCATGAAACTGCGCTAACCCTGTCCGCCTGTGGGGGCTTTCTCGAAGCAGTGGACACGCTGGTGAACAAGGGGGCAGATATCGAACTTGGTGCTTCAACTCCGCTCATGGAAGCAAGCCAAGAGGGCCACTACCAAGTCGTGAAGTGAGTAGAGAAGAAGGAACAGTGTAGCATATGAGATGGCTAATTTATTGTTTATTTATTTTGTTTATAGATATCTCCTTGATAAGAACGCCCAAATCCATCGTGAAACTCAAACCGGTGATACGGCTCTGTCATATGGTAAGAAGGCAGAAATGTTACATTACACGAATTCTTGTTACATAAAAATAAATTCGAATTTATTTGTCCTTTAGCGTCAGAAAACGGTCACGTAGATGTGGTTCAACTCCTCGTCGAAAATGGAGCCAACCCCGAACATCTCTCCGAGGGGGGACGAACTCCGTTAATGAAAGCATGTCGTGGTGGTCACGTCGATGTCATCAAATTCCTCTTGACTCGAGGAGTGGACGTGAACCGTCAAACGGCCAGCAATGACCACACACCTCTCTCGTTGGCCAGTGCTGGGGGGCACTTGGCCGCGGTGGAGGTGTTGTTGACTGCTGGGGCCAATCCGTACCACAAACTCAAGGACAATTCAACCATGATTATTGAGGCTGCGCGAGGAGGTCATACCAGCTGCATTCGAGCCATCCTGGATCATGAGAAAAAGCTGAGCGAAAAGGGACAAGCTCCTGTGCCTGGAGGGAAAGGTGGTAAAGGGGCTGCTCAGGCTAAAGCTGTTCCGGCCGATTCGACAAAAACGAGTAAATGTGACTAATAATTAAGATTGTAGAAATATAGTGGGGTATTATTATTATGTTTATTAATTTGTAAATTTGTGTTTGTAGACGCGAATGCGACCAATCAACAGGGAAAGTCTGTCTTGCGAAAGAGTCGTTCCACTTCCACCCTCGACTCTTCTCAATCCAATGAAAAGACTAAAAAGGTGGACGTATCGGCATCACCAGCTTCCAATACAACCAATACCGATGCGATTGCAAAGTCGTTGTCCAAGTTGCCACCACCAAATATAATGACACCAATCCCGGACTCTCCAATTCTGAAGAGTTTGAATCAAACTTTGCCATTGGGGGATGGTAAAGTTGCTTCAACCACTCCAGCAGGAGATGACATTCGAAAGAAACCCGTTCCAGGACTTCCATCCGGCAAGCAACAACAACAAACCGTCATTACTCAACATCAACATGATAAAAGTGGTGGAAATTTGAAAGCTGCCACCGCGAGTCAAGTGCAGAGTCAGAATCAAGCCAACGCCTGCACCGAGTGCAACACCACCTCCTCCTCGACACCATCTTCAAATATTGCGGTACCATCAATCATCCCAAAAACACCGGAACAACCACACGGCGTGACGAAACGTGCCGCCGCAGCGGACATTTCTCCCGGTTCTGCGACATCGTCTACCACGTCGCCCTCGTCAAATACGACGAGTCCGGGAGGACCACCGCTCGTTCCATCGCAGGTATGTTAATCTGTTAATCATTGTCCTTGGTTTACACTTTACATAAAAACTTGAACTCTTTTTTCTTCACGTTTTGTCTATTTTTTCTCCTTTGTTTGCTTGTGTCTAAAACCGTTTCTAAATGTTTTGGTGTGAATGTCTTTTCTGTTGTCGCAAATGTGTGTGAGTGAATGAATTGAATGAATGAATAATCGAATGCTTGTTGTTCACTTGTGTAATTTTTGGTTCTTGTGTGATGTGGTATGAAACGCTACATTCCAACATAACTAGTAAATTTTATTACAGTGTACATAAAGCGGATTAGTGTAAAATAATAACAATACTAGAATTAGATTAGAACAGGAGCATTACATAACTAATTATTAATAATGTTTAAGTTCTCGTTAGCTAGGACTACCACTTACCTTGTTATATAACTCTTATCTTAATCTAATGGATCAAGCAAACCGCATTGACCTTGGATCTTCTTACGTATCTCCCACCCCCAAATTAAGTAAAGAAAATTGGTAAAATGTGCAGGTCACTTTTTCATGTTCATAAAAAAGACTTTAAATTATCCAATAGTAGTCACTCGGTAAGTTGTTATCAAAAAGCATGCAGTTGTTCAATGCTTATCTCTACTTACATATAACTTTGTTTCAGTGTTGCCGTCGTGCGGCTTAATTAGCAGATGCATTTTGTTATATAATTTTGTTTCAACCTTTTTTCAATTTTTTTAAAATCCCTTATTTTATCCCTGCTAACTGACTGAGCTGATTTATATGATGATTAATGATTGGTGGTTGTTTGTATTGTCGATAATGATTAAATCCTTGCTTCCTTTTTTATCCCCTTGTTTAATCTAATGATACTAAAGTTACTTGATTGATTCAACTAATCAGAAAAGTAAGGAAAAAGTATATCTAAAATGTGAATGGTGTCCTTGGTGGACTCATCTCTGATACGCTAGGTGACCGCAGCCACAGCTATAAGTGAGCGACCAAAGGTAAAGGCCAACAAGCCCTCTGCTCGGAAACAGCTCCAACAACAAATCCAACAACAGTTGCAACAGCAAAGCCAAAGTCCCTCTGCTCTCGTTTCTTCTTCTGCTGTGGGTGCGGTTAGTCCAAATAATGGAGGCGTGGTTGTCGTGGGTGGTGGTGCTAAGGCTGCTCCACTCCTCACCACTTTGGCTAACCCTTCACCACCACCGGTAAACAAATAAATAATAAATAAATTTTTAATTTAGCAAGGAAAATATTATAACAAAAGTCGGAAAGTAGAATTACATATACAGCGTTTTGACAGACTTCGTGCAGATTTTCCATATTTGCATCGAGTTCTGGAACTAAATAATTATGTGTTTGTGTCCTCTCTTTTTTCCTGAATGAATTGAACTGAAGGGGATGTGGATATTTTTGAAATTTTGAGTTAAAAAATACAAATTTTTTAAAGTATCCACACGAAAGTTTCTTGTTCTTGTATGTTTGTTGTGTGGTATTTTTGAGAAAAATTGGGTACTGGATTAATGGTTTTTTGTTTGATTAGACGGTGCCGTTCATCCCAGGACTTCCCACGCAAATGCTGCAGATGCAAGTTCAACAGGTAATTAAGAAGGTTTGTGAGTTAATATTACACATGGGGATGATTTGACGAGGCTTTGATTTCATAGATTTTTACGCAGCACCAATCGCAGCTGATTTACCAACAAGGAAACCCTGGAGATCGGAAATTTGAATGTTTCGAGTCAGGAGTGGGGGCCGCGGCTGCATTGGCTTATGACAACCCGGAAATCACGGCAGCAGACTTTGCTCAAGTCCTCGCTGCAGCAGGAACGTTTACTGCCCAACAACAGCAGCAATTACCACCTTCGTCATCTTCTGTCATCATCCCAGCACCGCCACCAGGAACGACGACAACTACTACGACCACCACGGTCGTCGTGACTCATGGGAATGGCGAGACAGAGACGATCATGGAAGGGGAATTGCCTCCCGGAGCGAATGAGATGATCATGACTGCTGCTACGGCCGCCTTTCCACTAGACTGTCAGGGACAAGTGCAAGTAGCCTCATACCAAGTGAGCTCTCCAATCAGTGTGGGCGTCACAGAACTACCACCTACCTCCCTGACCACGACTACGATGCATACGACCACGATCATCAACTCTGCCGGGGGTGGCTCTCAGATTCTTCTTCCTCATCCGACAAGACACCCACCCCCTCTTCCAGTCGCTTTTTCTGAAGCCGCAGCCGCTGCAGGGTTACGTATCCCAAGTGGAGCTCCACCCTCAAAACAACCCAATAAAACTTTGTCCGGGAAGATGGCTCAGGCTCAGACTCAAACTACTCCAATCGTGAAGGATCCCAGACCAGGTCCTCCAGCTCCTTCCAAACCTCCAAGCGCGAGCTCCGTGGCAGCCACTGCTGTTCCAAAGAAACAAACGGCCAAGAGAACACGACCCTTTAGTCAGGGCCCTCAAGGTCATAATCATCACGGCGGTCCTTGTCCGAATAATCATAAAGGATGTGGCGGTCATACCAACGCAGTGGGGACGCAAACCCCTGGCGCAGCTGTGGATAAGAATGCAAAAGCTTTAGATGTTGATTCCGCGACGGAGAGTAGTGGGGAGACTTCTCTCAGTATTGCGGCGGGACAAGGCCATTTGGAAGTTGTGGAGTTCCTATTGGAAAGGAATGCTTCTATTGGTAAACTTAGTTTTAACTATTTGAATTTTAGATACACTTTTTTATAACGATTTTAACTAATTTTTATTTTCATAGAACACCGTGACAAAAAGGGCTGCACTCCACTCATCCTCGCAGCGGACGGAGGTCATGAAAAAGTGGTGGACAGATTGATTTCGCAAGGTGCGGACGTTGAGGCGCAATCAGAGCGCACAAAGGACACAGCATTGTCACTTGCTTGTACCAAAGGACGTTATGAGGTGTGTAAATACTCAATTGTTATTAATTTGTCGGCTGGAATATTTCCGAGACAATTACTTAATTTTATTCTCTCTTATAGGTGGTCGAGCTCCTCTTAAAACGTGGAGCTAACAAGGAACATCGCAACGTATCGGACTACACTCCACTCAGTCTCGCCGCTTCAGGAGGTTTCGTCAACATAATAAAACTCCTTTTACAAACCGGAGCGGAGATTAATTCCAGGACTGGGTCGAAACTCGGAATTTCACCTCTTATGCTGGCCGCGATGAACGGAAACACTTCCGCGGTGAGACTCTTGCTCGACATGGGGTCCGATATTAATGCGCAAATCGAGACGAATAAGAATACGGCCCTTACTCTGGCATGCTTCCAAGGGAGACATGAAGTCGTAAGTCTGCTGTTGGAAAGAAAGGCTAATTTGGAACATCGTGCAAAGGTACAGCAACATATTTGATTTCTAATTCAGCTTATCAATACTACTTGGTATTGGATGTTATAATATTTAAAACCTTGGCTTTCATTTTTCAGACGGGACTAACTCCCTTAATGGAAGCCGCAAACGGTGGATACGTTGAAGTTGGAAGAGTTTTACTAGAAAAGGGCGCCGATGTGAACGCACCTCCCGTTCCTGCTACACGAGATACCGCTCTTACCATCGCTGCTGACAAAGGGCATTTTCGTTTTGTGGAAATGTTGCTCGGAGCGTGAGTCAAAGACCTTAAATTTCTGTTTAAGTAGTAGAAGAAATATCATTTCTAACTGATTGTTAATCATAAATGTTTAGTGCCGCTAACGTCGAGGTTCGAAATAAGAAAGGCTGCACTCCACTCTGGTTGTCGTGCAATGGAGGACACCTCGACGTTTGTCAAGCCCTTCAACGAGCTGGTTAGTTTAATTTTATTACTTTTTTCTGTAAAATTTGTAACGAGACTCGAATAATTCATGCATTTCCATGTTTCAGGTGCCGATGTGGACGCCCAAGACAATCGAAGAATTTCCTGTTTGATGGCTTCCTTCAAGGTAAATTATTTATTATGCAAAACTAATTAATAATTTATTAAATATGGTATTTGTTAACTAATCATTTATTAACATAATTTTTTAACCAATTGTAGAAGGGTCACGTCAAAGTGGTCCGATGGATAGTCAAGTACGTGAAACAATTCCCTGGAGATTCTGAAATGAGCCGCTACTTTATCGGCCTAGCGAATGAAGCAGAACTTCTCAAACGAGCTCAGCAATGCATGGAATACATCAAGCAGGCCAAGGACAAACAGGCCCTCGAGGCCAGCAAGAATGCCAACATCCTCCTTGAAGAGCTCGAACTGGAAAAGTGCCGCGAAGAGAGCAAGAAAGCCGCCGCTGCGAAGCGACGAGAGAAAAAGAAAAAGAAGAAGGCGGAGAAAAAACAACTCAATGGTACGAATGTTTTGTTTAGTAAATAATTAGTTTCATTTAATCTTGATTACGTAGTTCACTAATTAATTTGCTTAATAGATGACGGTGATGGGGATAATGATGACGAGGACGATAATGATATCGACGTTGAGGATGCCCAAGAACCGGTAGAAGACTTGAACCCTCTCGGTTCCCACTCCTCCTCGCTGGACAAGAAACAACAAGCAATGAAGGGTTCCAAAGGGAATAAAGGAAATAAAGAGAATGTCCAAGTTCCAGCCCATACTCCTCCCGTCGTCGTCTCCGTCGTTGTGGAGAGTAACAACAATAACAAGAAGGACAAACCGAGCAGTCGAGAACCAGAACCTCTTCCCATCATCGAGTCATCTAACGCTGCCTCGTCCAAAGTGAAGGATACCAATGACTCCTCCTCAAATGCGAAGAATGCCAAAAAGAAAAAGAGCAATCATAACAAAGTAGCAAAGAGTTCTAGTTCAGACGCGGTTGGTGTTGATTCTCAAATTCCTCCACATCAATTGTCTACCAACACGGCTTCTGCCGTTGATCCTCCATCCTCCAAGTCAGCCCCTTTTTCGTCCTCGAATGAGAAAGATGTCACTGGGAAGAAATCCAGCAACGGAAAGCACGACAAGGACGTATTAAAGGAGAAGGTAAAGGAGGTCGAAGATGTGTATGGAAAAGGAAAGAATGGTTCCAACAAGGAGCGAAAAAACAAGGAGAATGCCGAGGAGAAGAAGAATCTGAAAGATGAGTCGTCGTCTCAGTCTAGTACCACAAATACCAAAGAATCTTCCGCCAATCATCACCACCACCTGCACAACAGTGCCCCCACCAACGCCAATAAAGGAACAAGTCATGTCACTCCATCAAAGAAAGGAAAAGCATCCGCAGCCTCCATCACCTCAACAAACTCTGACCTTGGGCAAGGTCCAGAACCGCTAATGAACATTTCTCTCAATCCACCTCATTCTCATTCAAACCGGAAGGGTGGAGTTAGCAATAGCGGTGGCGGTGCTTATGAGCACGAAATTCACAATACGTTCCCTCACAACAATTACGCATCCACCATTATGACTCCTTCGTCCCCATCCTCTACCGCTCCCAATCTTACGGCGTCATCCGCAACAACTAGTGCTACCTCTCCTTCCTCTGCTTCTGCCGCGGTGGTTGGGTCCACTCTTTCTAACAAGTCTCCCAGCCAGCCCAACAAACCATCTGGACGGAAAGACGACGGATGGAAAGAGGTGACGCGCAGTTGCCCTTCCTCCCGCTCCAAGAAAGTCATGGTTCCATCCACCGTCATTTCCCGGGTGATTGGGCGTGGCGGCTGCAATATTAACGCCATTCGGGAAGCGACCAATGCCCACATCGAGGTAGAAAAGCAGCAAAAAGGTCAAGTCCAGCCCGAGCGAAGTATCCAAATCAAGGGGACTAGTGAAGCCACGAAGCAGGCATTCAATCTCATTACAGCTTTAATGAACGAACCTGACGTCGACATTAAGAAACTTATCCCACAACATGTGCGACCATCGGGAGCTAGTGCAGCATCATCAGGAGCGAGTGGTGGGGCCTCTACACCAACACCTATCCTGAGCAATGCAAACGCGTTTCCCGTCATTGGTTCAGCCTCTGCACCGTTGCCACCAATTGGTCAAACTATGACCGCATCGTCAAATACTGGATCTTTCACTTCTGCGGCCACTTCTGCCCCGATGACGATTGGATCGACTGCCGGTGTAATTGAAGCAAAATCTGCATCCTCCTTCTCAAAGAAGGGTTCACCAACACCGAAAGTTATCGCAGCCAACTCGTCCGTGTCTCCCCCGCTCTCTTACATGATCAAGAGTGGGAGTGGATCTCCACCCATTAAGAAACCCAGCGTGGTCTCCACGAATGCGGGCAACTTTGAAATTGGAAACTTTTCCGTGTCTGAAGTTCCAGCAGAGATTTACAGCAAGAATTATACTGGAAAGAAGTCGATGGTGTTTACGAATTCAGGAAACGGTAATAATAACAGTACCTCGTCGTCATCCAATAGTACTACCTCTTCTGTTCCTGGAGGAGGTTCATCCTCGTACCCATCTAAACATCATCACCATCAACAAGTTGACTCCTCTCAAGGATCGGGAGGAAATAACTGGGGCGACACTAAACCAAGAAACGCCACTCCAACGTTAAACATGAGCAATGAGATGAAACAGCAGCCGTTTAATGCCAGCACGGTACATCCTTCTGTCGCCGTTCCGAGTGGGTCACCTCCGCTTTTGGGGAATCAACAGAGACAACAACAGCATCATCAACAACAACAACAAGCTCCTCAAAGTTTCTCTCATGGTAAAGAACAGCATCAACAACAGCAACATCACGAGACTGGAAACCAATTTGGACCAAATAATATGAATCCTCATGTGAATGGTCCGAATGTTAACGCTCCCCCGTCAATGGGAGACGCTTATCCAGCTCCTATCACCGTTCAAAGAAATCTTGCCCCAGGATCGCAACCTATAGGATCCAACCGAACCACCATTGGAACAGAGAGGTGCGGTTTAGCTCAAGACCTGACTTTTAATTTATCTTGCAAGTTGGTCAATCTTAAAAAAAAATTGAATTATGTTTTGTTTTTATGTGTGCAGGAGCCCAAGTGAGGCCAGCAACAATCAAGACTCATCCCAACCACCACAGCCCCTCGAATATTCTCCGTTTAATTACACCTTCTCCAAAACTTCGGGTTGGTTTCCTGGCGATCTCGCCGTCCGTGAACCTTCGTCCCAATCTGGGGGGCACCCTCTGGCCAGCAGCTTCGGTCCTTCTAATCTGATTTCCTCCCTTACTGCAGGTGGAAGCACATCTGCTCTCTCATCTTCGGCGGCAGCTCGTGCTATGAATTTCGCCTCCGTTGCGGCCTCCGGGACAACCACGACGGCACAAATGACTCAAGCTGGAGGAATTACCTCCATTGGGAAACCGTTAATGGGTGATGTACCAATGTCACATCACCATCAACAACAACAACTCCCTTTGCAAAATCAGGGTCAAGGTGGACAAATCGATCAGGGTCTGGATCAAAAAGCTGATGCCGCTAAAGCTCCAGGTTATCGGGGGAACACTTCAATGGGTTCTCCCGTAATGAGGATGCCACATCCGCAACAACCCACGGTGAGTTTTATCATTTAAAATTGATTATGATTAAAATTTTGAAAGTTTTAAATATAAATTAATAATTATTTACATGTGTAGCCTCAACAAATGAATCCCCACGATCGATTTAATCTCGACATGAATAATCAGATGAGTTTTAATCCCCGATCTGCCGGACCGAACTACTCGGCTGGACCATTTCAACCTCAAGATATGGGTCTGATCAACTCCCATCAACCTGTGAATGGTGGGAATCACATGTTGTATCAACAGCAGCAAAACAACAGGTGCGTTAAAAGAAAGTATTTGTTTATTACGAGGATGGTTCTACGTCATTTCGTCTCCCCCTAACTTGTCTCCCTTAGTTTTCCTTCTGTACACACTGTGCACACTGTTGACTGTTTTAATCTGTGGTCGTAGTACTATTTCTGTGGTTGGTGTGTTGTTCTCCTATCTGTATTTTCAATTTTAATCGGAATATGTGGGTCGTTCTTGTATTTCTTTTGTTTTTTATTGAGCTGTTTTTTTAAGTGGAATCTTTCTTTTAATTTTTGGTTTTATAACGTTTTCCTGGTTTAAAATCTTTTAATCTTTTTTTAAACATTAACTGTAACTTTGTTCTCATCTTGTGACATAACACCGTACATTTGTATTAATTGTTGTTGTCTATCTAATCCGTGTAAGATCTAACAAGTTTTTTCGGGTGTTGGTTTTTGGTTTTTGTTACTGGTGTCGGGCAAAGTAGTGGGGGAGCGCCTAATCTGCCTATCGTAGTACAACAACTACTACCACAACCCCACTCAATTATTCCCCACCCTACACATCCTCCTCACGGTGTGGTCAACCACCACCCACATCCACCACCACTAGTTCCAACCAATGTCGTACTCTCATCTAGGCTCAATCCTCGTGCGGCCAGTTTCCTTGTGAAAGTCGCTCCAGGTCAGCAGCAGCAACAACAGCAACCCCTCTCGATTAACCAACAACACCAGCAACCACCCCCACCACCCAACTCTGCCTTCGCATCGACCCAACAACTTGGGCAGAATGCGTTCATGCAGCAGTATAATAAAGGTATGGGTGGTGGCCACCAGCAGCTGCAGCAACAGCAAGGGTATGGACAGCAGCAACAACAACAGCAATCGAGACGATTGGGGAGTAACTGGGGGGGATATACTAATGGAAGTTTGGAAGACATTCCTGGATTCCAAAATTTGGCTGGACCTGGAATTATGGACCCTGCCGCCTTAATTGGAGGCTTGGGGGATAACATGCATGACAATCAAAGTGAGTAGATAAAAATTTGTGTGTTTTTGTATATTTCGTGTGAAGTATTTGTTAAAATGGAATTGTTATTTACAGACCCAATGAAAGTGGACCGTCTGCCACGACCCATTGGAGGAGAACGAACCTGGAAAGGATCTAGTTCTTCATCTGGTCAACAAGCTGTCGGCGGAGGTGTTGGAGGAGGAGGAGTGAATTTACCATTTGCAATGGACGGTCTGGATCCAGCCGCTGGCTGGTTAGGAATGTATGGCTCCTCAAACCAGCAACAAGGATTCCCCACAGGTGCAAATCAAGGTCTACCACACCCACCGCGAGTAGGAGGTGGTGATCGCGGTGGCATCGGAAGGAGATATATGGAAGACTTGGATGCTAATCGAATTCTAGAGATGCAGCAGCAGGTACATACCTATGAGAATTGCCGATTTGAAGAATTAATTGTTCGTAGTTATTTATTTGTTGCTAAATTCTACTAATTATTATGTATATGCAGATGTATGATGGGCAGCAGCGCCAACAACAACTGATGAATGGCGTAAATCAAATCCCCCAAATGATGCATATGCAAAATCCTCTCCCACCACAGCCACCAGGCGGCATGTACCCCTACGGACTTGAGCATATGGACCAACAGCAACAACACCAGATCCCCAAGTTGGAGCAGCAATGGGAGTCTCATCTTCTGATGGACGATAAACACGTGGTGCGATTTATTTATTTATTTTGCATTCTTACATATTTTTGTGAACTAGTATAAATTAATCAATTATTTATTATAAATTTTAGCAGCAAGGATGGGGAAGCAACAGCAAGTGGGGAACATAAAGAACCTAAAAAGCCAAAGGAACCACCTTCACCATAATCACAACATCCTATTGATTATTTTGAACCTGATCGTTGTGACAATTAGTTTGTAGAATATTATTTGGTTTTTCAATTTATTATCTCTGGTAAAAGGATTATCTCACTTTTTGATCTTCGTAAAAAATTAGTTTTAAGCTGATCCATATCGTGGGTCTTTTTGGTATTTCTTGTTGATTAGACACAAAACCAAAATATTTTTGGTTAATGGTTATCGATTGTTACTTTAAAATATGAAAAATTGAATGAAATGTCCTATTAATAATTTATCTGCAATTCGTTTAGTATTCGTATTCCTTTATTTTACCACACACGGTCAGCCAATCAAGATAGTCCTTAACAAAAATTAAATGTAAAATCTTTAGAAAAAGGTAGGTTGCCCATTCTGGCTAAAACTGTGTAAGATATATCAAGTAGAAAGAAGTTTAGTGAACCGATAAAATGAAGACCGTAACGTTTAGGATGTAATAAGTTTGCAAAATTTTGAAGAATGGCAATAACTTGAAAGTTGAGTTCAATGCAAACAAAAAACCGTTTTAATTTGTAAATTTTTCATTGTGGTCACCGATTTTAGGCAGATTTTTCTCACCAACTTAAAATGCCAACCAACCAAAAATACGGGAATTTATTAATAACTGAATACAAAACTTTGTGCTTTGTGACCTCCATCATAAAGTGCAGATTTTGTTTCTGCGAATATTTGTCGTGTATCTGACGCGCTCTCAATTGTTTGATAACCCCCATTAAAGAACTTTTGATGTTAACATGCGTCACAATTACGGACACAATCTTTCCCGAGCAAGTATACTCTTTAAGAGAAAAATACTTAATTGAAACCTTTACCTAAAAATAATTCAACTACAAACACGTATTCGTACACACGACTCTGCTGCTGCATTTGTTAATGTATTTAATGGTCGTGGTTGATCGAATTTGTTTTGTGCATGTAGTTCGTAGAAAAAGTCAAAGAGACAAGAACTTTTAAGACTCTAAGAAGAAATAAAAATTTCATGGCAGTATAAATTTAATGAAGAAGAAGACATGAAACAAAATAGAATGAAGAAGATCTGTCGTCGCATAGCTGAAAATTTTGTTGTTTGTTACATAAAAAAGAAGAGGAACATGATAATGATAAAGATTTGCCCACATTGTCAATTAATTCATGATGATGATGATTCTAAGATTTGCTGATGAAAATGCTATTACCTTTAAAAAAAATTACATACCTTTATTACCACTTCTCTCTCCTACCTTACCTCCGCCTCTGACCGGAGGCGGGGTGAGGATGGCGAGAGAAGGAGGAAGAAGAAACCGGAAACGGGGAAACCGTTGTTACAACTGATTACTTAGATTTTAGTAGTAATATTTCTAGTTTAATTAATTAATTAGCTGAACGAATAAGTACCACGACGAGGCGGAGACGTAGAAGAAAGAGAGGCGAAAAAGAGGAACTTTAGACTATGTTAGAGATTTAACTATTATTACAACAATTACGTAATTATTAATTAGGATAAAGTAATTCTATGTAAGATGATGATGATAGTATATAGTATGTATTATTATGGTAATATCTATCTCTCTAGGATAAGGTGTATCCGCGAGTGTGTAAAAAAGTCAGAACAAGACAAGAATACACACACACGACACGAATCAAATCAACTATTCGACTATGAACTGTTACTTATCCATTTTTTGAGGCCTGATAATAAATTCAATTCAATGGGAAACTTTATGATTTTTTCGGCTAAATTATTTACTTAATGTATGACGTGCACAAAATGCGACAATTTCATATATACGCATCAACATCTCGGTAGGAGATCAACCTTCGCGTGTCAAAAAAAACAAGACGCTATTCATCCAATATACATACCGTCCTGTTAATTGAACAGTTAGTTAGTATTGATTTGATATGAAATGGAGTTGATTGATTCAGCCGATTAAGTAGCATGTGTGGATTGGATTGTGTTATGAAAGGCAAAAAAGTGACATGAATCCGATAAGAATTTCATACTGTTGACGGAAGAGGAGGATCACGTGTGAGATATCGATACCCATTAAATGCAGGGTCTGAACTTGCTTGTTATCCTGAACAATGTCCAATTTATTGTCAGACGGACCACTTAACCGCGTCAGGCATCAGTCAGTCAGTCATTGCAAATAAGTAAGAGCGATTTATCAATATTGATGGGAAAAAATAAATGCATACGTTTAAGAGGTCGGGTGACGTTTGTTGGTATGCGGAAATTTTTTTGGGGGGTGGGACTGGTAGTAAATAATAATGATAATGATGATGAACATTGATTCTGATTTAAGTGTACACTAATTTTGTGCCATTATTTGTAATACGTACATGATCTCGAATAATTTCTGAGAGATGAGATTATTCAGAATGCAAGTGTAGTGTGTATCCAATTTCATATCCAAGTTTAGTACTCGAGTACCAGTCCAGCCGTATTTTTGGGCGTTGTCACATTTTTGCGATGCGGTCTGTGTCGTTTAGGCCTTGTAGTAAAAACTCGTTTTACGTTAAATGCATCATGATCATCCCCACATGCACTTGTCGCCAACCTGTACTTTTTTGCTCCGAGGCTCGTTTCAGTGCCATGAAAATAGCTAAGCTAAATTCGGTGCTTGAGGTTTTGCTTTCACTTCCGGCATGGTTGCTTAAACTTGAATATTATGCTTTTCGAGTCTTAAGATTCGCATATCCGGATTTCGAGTTAAATTCATAAAGCATTTATCAGTATTCGACTGGGTCGCATGTGGAAAAAATTTGTGATCCTTAATACGAGCAGCAAATACTTTTACATAATGTATAAAAAAAATTTCTAATGCCTTGATTTATAGCTGATTTTGGGCTTCTTCGACATGTTTTTAGATATGTGTGTACCAAGATACCTTGTGAAAAAGGCTTTGTCATCCACTCTAATTGATTTCAAAGTTAAACAATCAACATTTTGTTTGATCATGGATTATTCACTCTTGTAAAAATAATTGTTACACAAAATCACTCTAATTTACTCAATGAGGCGTTTTTATATGCGTAAATTAAATGTTTTAATGCGTATCAGGAACAAAGGATTCGAATCCGTGCGTCACAAGGAGACGAAAACCAAGAAGCATGAGAAGGATCCAAGATTAAAGTGATCCAAGATACACACTTTTTTGTGTGCTGCTAAGATCGCTCCTGATTCGATGAAATGATGCATGAAAAAAATCAATCTCAAATTTTCAACTTACAAAAAAAAACTTAAAACTTTTTATTATTGACATTCACAACAAATTAGCAACTCAAAGTACGCACATCTAAATTCTGATATTTAGTAACACAACCCAGATGACCACCCTGATAACCCATTATCAATTGATTACTTATCAACTGTAATTGAAAACCCAAATGGAACACGGAACAAAAACACAAAGTTTCCGAAGGTGTACGTACGTGTGTACAAAGTGGAGGTAAATATTTACAACGATAAAACTTTATCCGTTCTCCTAATTAGCAAACCATGTATGGCCAGTTATAATCATCAATCTCGTAATATGCAAATTAATTACTTTGTAAACATGCCCACGTGCCTGTACCAAAGGGAGGGCGGCCTGGTGGATACGAATTTGACCTTGAATAACCCCGGAACGGTTTGTCGTAGCGGGTCAAAATTTTGAACAGACGAGCATGTTATCCTCAGATAGTTGTGTGCAAAATTTCAGCCCTCTACTTTGAAAAATGCCTGCCCCACAGCCCCCAGAAGCTGAGACAGTCATTTCAAATAGTTCCAGAAAAAATCTCGCCCGTGTTTGCAAAAAATTTTATTTGAATATTCTGGAATAGAAGTGAGCTATTGGTGACAATTGACGAAGAACTATTTTCCCTACAAGTTACTAATTGGGTTCGAAGAGCTTACTACACGACAAATGCCGAAAAAAAATTCAAGAAATTTGGTGCTTTTTAGTGAGGAGAACTTTTTTAAACAGTTGATGGTCGTGGGTGCAATGTCCTGTCGTGGTGTCCTCCCACTTATCAAAGTCCCCCAAAAAGTGAAGGAATCTTCGAAGTATTATGTGGACCTTGTACTGAAACCACTTTTAGAATACAATTTTCCTAATTTGCACGGTAAAATAATAATTAAGGTGATTTTTCATCATAACGGAGCGTCCTCCCAGACGGCAAAGTTGACCCAAGATTATGCAAATGACCTTGAACCTAGATTGGGGATAAAAATCATTTGGAATAGTGAAATACCTATACAATCCCCTGATATAAGTCA
Source organism: Folsomia candida (assembly GCF_002217175.1). NCBI lineage: Eukaryota > Metazoa > Arthropoda > Collembola > Entomobryomorpha > Isotomidae > Folsomia > Folsomia candida. Next base: position 1,655,726 of record NW_019091194.1, on the reverse strand, counting down.
AATCGACTTGTTTGAGTTCGGATAGATGAAAAGAAAATCTTTCTGTGGGGACCGAATTTTTTAGACGGAGTTTGGAAAAAGTTGAAACGAGTGTCTCAACTTCTGGGGGCTGTGGGGGAGGCATTTTTGAAAGTAGAGAGTTGAAATTTTGCACACAACTATCTGAGGATAACATGCTCGTCTGTTCAAAATTTTGACCCGCTACGACAAACCGTTCCGGGGTTATTCAAGGCCAAATTCGTATCCACCAGGCTGCCCTCCCTTTAGTATGTGGTCCGATGTCACGTTCGCGAAAGGAATTGAGGTATCAATTTATTTATTACCAATATATTTTACATTCCAGTAGTAAAACTGCGATCAATTTTGTTGTTATTACTGCCTTTGAATTATTATTTCTGAGTTTTATGGGTCATTAAACAAATTAAATTGGCCCATTTTTTTGCAATAATGGAAATATGTATGTACCAGCTAAATATTCCGATCTGGAATGAGATTAATAAATTCACAACAAGTGTGCGACGACTATGTCGCCAATCGGCTTGTGGTCGGTCATGTTCACGTCAATCAAAAAGAAATCCACAATTTTTTCTTAAATGGAAGACAAGCGAACAAAGATTGATTATTTTATTCAGAATAAAATTAATCATACACAACGGACCTAGATTTTGATTAATTGGATCAAAATCAAGTGTAAAATTAAGATCCTGGTCCGTCATTTATTTACACAGAAAATTTTTCATGCATGAATATGACTCGATTTTCTTAAAGGGTCCTCTACAGTGGCCGCGGAAGCGTGAGGACAGAGGGACAATGTCCCCACGGTTATTCGATATCCGCATCATCTGCCCATGTTATATAAACCCCGCCCTCCCCTATCCTACAATGTTAATGTCCCCACACGGCTTCCGCGGCCACTGGTCCTCATTAACAAGAAAGGACTCGTCCAGGACCTTGTTTACATTACAACATCTCCAATTTTGCTTGCAGTTCCACGAAATTCAACAACGTAAATTTTATCAAAGAGGAAATGATTCGCCAATTATAATTGTATTGTAAAACAGCATGTTACTTTCAATCCGTAATTCATAAGTAATTAATGCAGTTTGACCAGACCAGAATGCCAAACAGTTAAATAATTCGTATAGATAATAACGGATGCAATCTGCATAAATAAAGTAATTGGGCATGGTTGATGATGAATGATCAGTGGCCGCGGACAGAGGGACAATGTCCCCACAGTTGTTTGATGTCCCCATCATCTGCCCATGTTATACAAACCCCTCCCTCCCCTATCCTACAATGCTAATGTCCCCACGGCTTCCGCGGCCACTGAATGAAACGTATTAATGATTCAAGTTCAACCAATTTGCTCCGCATCATCATCACTGATTCATCATCGTCACATCCACCTTAAATAGTAATACGGTACGTGCATGCATATTTATACTCGTAGGTAAGTTGCTTATCAATTAATATTAATGAAATGAGGAAGGTAAGACTGTAGATGAGGAAAGTCGAGCTGGAGATGGATGAGGAAATTATATGTAAAACGACGCTTTAAGTGATAATGAAATTATACAAACATTCAAATATATGCGACCTTTATATTTGTAAATACATTTTATAAATCGTAGCCTACAAATGAAAATGAGATGACAAATCAATCAATAACTAATCAAAATCGCTTGAATAAGTGCTGACCAAGTTTGCACAGCTCCAAAATACGACGATTTTACACGCATGCAACTTGAATTATGATGGTGTGAGCATATGTAATAGTGTCAATGTTTTTGTGTTTTGCATATATTTTTTGAAGATAGCATAGTATCGAGAACTCAAATTAGATATTTAGTGTTAATGGGTTAATCATCATAATAATACGGCGAACTGCATAACCTTAACGGCACAAGTTAATTATAGAGGAGGAATATTATATATTTCTAATTAAGCCAAGGTTGCATTGCAAGTCAGTGTAGTGAAATTGGTGGTTTTCGAGGCTTGAATAGATTTTTGAAAATTATTTTGCTCGAATAATTTATGTATTCGAGATTCAATCGAATTAACAAAGTCGACAATTTTCTGGCAAATATTGCATTAATATTTTTGAATTTTTGCACACCTTTTTATGCAGTCGACATTTTTCTGGCAAATTTTGCATTATTTTTTTTGTTAAATATTTTTGCATAAGTAGCCTAACATTTTTGCACATATATGCGCACACATGAACTTGAACCTGGTTCTTCTCTCTGTTACACAAAGAGACACCATTTCATCTCAGGTATCTCAGGAACCAGCAGTAGCACCTCAATTACTTACAAGCGTGCAAGAAAATCATATCTCGTTCGTTCATACATAGGTAAATATCGTCGTCCTTTAATAAATAATGACCACACCCAACAATGCAATGTGTCCATATGAAAAAGATGAAATGTGTGTATTGTAAACATGCAGAATTCCATCTCACATTCTTCTTTATTCCTGTTCCATTTCTTCATCCCTCACTCACTCACTCACACATTTGTACGATCAGATATCATATCATGATAACACTTTAATTGTAATGTGGCCAGTTTTACAGCATTTATTCTGCAACCATACATACGAAATTATTTAGTTCCTTCTCCTGTCTATCTATCCATCCAGCAATAATTTATCACTCCTTTGTGCCCACCAACAAAACTGGGTCCAGATAATAATCCATTCCATTTATTGTGCTGAGATTTGAGAGCCCATTATTATGCATTCAGGATTCAGAATCAGATCACGAACAGTCAGGTCAGGTTCAGTCCAATCCAGTGTAATGGACATAATTGAGAAGTAGAATCGCAGCAGGGGAAAAGAAATATGAAAAATGCAGACATTTTGCACACTACAACGGCATTTATGTATTATCCAAAGTCCGGGAGTAAACTAGTTTGCGAATTAATTTTACATGATTTTAATAGGAAGTTGCTGAGCAGGCTGGATGGTTTTATGTGGCTTGAAAGAAATTATTATGATCAGGACGTGATTCATGAGGGTGATTCATAATTTAATGAAATCGTTGCTTTTTTTAGGAAACCCTGCCATATTTCTGCCATGCCACGACCAACATGTTTACAAACGATTTGTCACGAAACTCCAAACAATTCTTGAAAGTTGTAATGTAAAATCAATAACAATTAACATCGAACAATGGCGTGTGCCTGGCAAGATTATTGCACTATTATTGAGCCATCATATTTACTCCTTCCTCTTTTATGCCATTTTATTTTTCCATCTCAAAACCCACACCGTCATCCAAACGGTAAAATTAAAATACAAACAAAAATTATGGTCCGCCTCTTCGGAGTTTCGACCATTGTCCTGGTCGCCACTACGTTCCTGATAGCGTACAACTTGACAGAATTACTGTTTTCGAACTGTTCTGGTCGCGGAGACGATGGGGGACGTCTTGCCTCCCCCACGCCCAAGTTGGTCAATCCATTTTGCAACGGCTCAATGGGGATGCGTCTCGGAATCATTATTTTGCAGAATATTTTTAATTTAACGTCATTCATCGCCTTCTACATGGCTTGTATCAACTGGTGGTACAATTATGAAATGGGCGTCCTCATGCGGCACGTTTTCGTCATGGTGGGTATTTAATTGCATATCTGTACTTTAATGATGTAGATTTGAAGTAAATTAAATTTGGGTGCTTAAAACTAGTGGAGTTTTGTCTGGATTATGGCGTGCATCGTGGGGGTGGGGTTGGCATTCTCCACCGTGATTTCAGACCCAGTGGACAACGAGAGAGCCATTTTGTACGAAACTTTCTCCAAGCATTACCGAAATTGGGAATATATTCGTCAGCTTGAGTGGTATCAGAAAGAGGTAAATATTTCGACCAGTGGCCGCGGAAGCCGTGGGGACATGTGGAGACGTTAACATTGTAGGATAGGGGAGGGCGGGGTTTATATAACATGGGGAGATGATGGGGACATTGTCCCTCCGTCCCCACGCTTCCGCGACCACTTAATTTTCCACACGATCAAGTTGACATGAAAAAAAATTGCTAAAATTTGCAGAATAACTGCTGCGGAATTTTTGGTGCGGATGACTGGCTGATTCCCCAATTTAGACTATCACCTTCGCAAATGATTGGAAGATTTGCCGACTTTAACTACGGCTTTCGAAATCCACCCACTGGAAAGTGCCACCTGTCCCTAGACAAGTTCAAGACACCGACCGGATGTGGGGACGCCATTTTGAAGACGTATCACCTCAGCATGTTCAACTATGGGGCAATTTTATTCGTCCAAGCGTTCCTCGGTCTCGTGGCGGCGTACTTGGCCGGAAAAGCCTTTCTGAGAAGGGATGCCGAGAAAGTGAGTGATGTCGAGATACCAGAAATTCCAATTAATAATATTAGAACTTCAGCTGCGAAATGAAACGAAATGGAATTTGTCATGATTTTTTTTTGTGGAATTTGAAATCGCATTTCAATATTTATCATAGAGCAATAAAAAAGATGTAATAAATTCATTTGACAAGATGCGTGACGTGTTAAAGAGACTTGATTAATTTGTTGATTATATAACGTACAAAAAATTAGTCACAATTAATTAGCACTTTATTTTACTTTGGTTTAATGAAGGTTTAATTATCTATGCTCAGTGTCAGTGGAATGGAGACGTTTCAGCATTATCAGGTCTCAATTAAATATTTCCTGCGTACGTACATAGATTGATTGCGCTCGACTTATTGGCATTCGCAGAATCGTCTCCATTTCTACAGGTACATACAGAAGTGTATGTAGTAAGCAATCGTACATGTACAGAATAATTAACTAGATCAAGTTCAAGATTGTACATGGTTTGTGCAGAATAATATGCAATTTGTGCTGAAGGTATACACGCACAGAGTAGTGATCATGGCTTGTGATACATATTTTATCCGGCAAAAACACTGTTGAATCAGATGTACTTATGTATCTATATCTCTATTTTTGACTTTTTGCAATTCCTCCCCCATTTTTTAAAACTTTTTGTGCCAAAGGTTATGCATATATTTGTCTTACATTTTAGTTTCGCCGATCAAAAGATTGTTATACAAGACTAGTAGATTGTAAGTGAAGACGTAAGTGAGTAGCACCCAGCCCAGAATAATCCACTATTTATGAGACGAATCGTATTATGTTGCGTATTTGGTTTGGTTAGACGAGAAGAAGGATTGAGAATGACACTGCTTCTTTTTTTCGTGGTGAATAATTGTGAATAATGCGATCCAAGTACAAACAATGTGACAAGTTGTATGGCGTCAAGATTACGTTGGGCAGAAGAGTTTTATGAAGTTCAAGATCAAGTAAGTGTTCCAGTCTTGGCGTGTAATTTTGGAGACATTTAATATTTTAAGGTGTAGTTTAAGGTGATTTAAGTATTTTTGCATGGGTGCAAATTTTTTGCAAAATTTGGTGGATGTCCAGTAGTCCAGGAGCTCGGACTGCGCATACCTCTAATTCTTACAAATTTTATAGGTACAAATCCCACAATTTGTCAGAAAATGATTTGCCCAACCATATCAAATCCAATTATTGACAACATAAAGAAAATTGTGGTGGTGCTTAATCAAAGTCAAGATCATCACAAAGGATACATATCCACAAGCCACGCTACCCCAAAAAGTCGTCTTTACTCAACAATTCAATGCACAATTACAATTACCTATCTACCTACCTGCCCTACCCCATCAAAAGCCAATATTCTCTCGATACATATATTATGATGATGATAAGCCATCCATTACTTTGCACCATTTTGTGGCACAATTTACCTTCTTCCACTTAATTCTGAATTGCAAAGATTTACATAACGACTGACTTGCTTTCAATTTCTTGTGATTTATTTTTTGTCTCTCTCTCTCTCCCTCTCCCTTGGCAGAGACATTCTTGTTCATCTCATCTCTTACTCCACGTCCACGTCCACGTGATCCAACTGCCAATAAGTTATTTTATAGATGAGATGGTATCGTATCGTCCCTATTGCTGCCTTCAATTCAGTCCAATAACGCTGGCCAACTTGTGGATTGGATCTCATCATAAGGAGCAGCAGTATTATTATAACTTCCTCATGTCCAGGTACCCACGAAAGGCGAGCGACCACACCAATTTATTATTTGCCAGGCCCATTTTCTTATTACTTTGTGTGTCCACTTAAGAAGAATAAAGTGAACTTAAATCTCAACCCCTGTTAAGAAAAAGATGCCACCTCCAGTTAGTTAGTTAGATTTATCATCATCCATTTATTTAATAGGGCTCAACGACGCAGGTATCTTTGTCTCAGTTGTGCTTGGTAGGACGCCATCCTCGGACGGTACTCCTAATTCAGGAGCAGGCTAAATAATTAATTAGTGAAACGGTGTGTGTAAAATAGATAAGTAAATATGAGTTATCTTGCCCCCTTTAATTTCTCGTTCGTCCCGACGGCCACGTTTCCCTCGGGATCAAGTGGTGGATTTGGGGGTCAAACTCCGTACAGTTTGAATCCTCAGCAAGGTCAGAGCCGATTTTCTATTCCACAGCAACAGCAACAAATTCAGGACTTGCCGTTGCCGGAAGCAATTTTGCAGAATTATCAACAACCCCAATCTTACTCATCGGGGACGGGTGACTACTACGGAAATCCTGTGAGTCGGGATGAATTTGTGGAAAATTCGTTCCAACAGACGACACAAACGCAAAACTTTCAAACGTATCAGAACCTTCCGTCGCAACCTGCGGGGAGACGACGTCGCCCAAAAAATAGGGCGAATCGCACCCCCGTCGCGCCCGCATTGAGTTATGGACCCCAACATGTCGAATCTTATCAAAATTTTAATCATGGTTATCAAAGCCAACCTGCACCACCTCCTCCACAACAACAAGCACAACAGCAACAGCTCCATGTTCAACATCATAATCTGTTGGGGCACAGTTTAGTTCAGAGGGTGACGCCGATCGAGGGTCCGATTTACGCCAAGGATGGACATCTCCCAGTCGTGCCGCTGTATTCGTACAATGCCGTGAAGAATGGGACGCTGTATCAGATTCCGGTGAGTGAGAATGAGATCATGTTTTTTAATGGGTGGTGGTTCGTGGTTATGTCATGGAATTTGCGAATTGCTACGTGCACCCAACTTTCCCACCCACACGGGATACACACACGTCGTAGGAAGTAAGGGCTAAATATGGGCGACTTTTGTCTGGAGAAGATAAACATCGATTGATTGGGGTTTGATTGACTATCGATTTACGAATTATTGACAAGTTTAAATTTGAGCTGAACTGATAAAGCAATGACAATTTTTTTTAAATGGTTGTTAATTTGGTGATTGATGCGTGCAAATTATTAGTTTGCAGCGAGGGCATGAGCAAATGCGACAAATACAGTTTTTTTTTGGAAATGTGTAGTTTTCACGTCGTAAAGTGAAAAATTGAAATATTTAAGAAACTCGTAGTTTCTGCAGATAAGACAGACATATGCTCTAAATTTATTGATTTTAGCATTATTTGCACACATGCAATTTCATTATTATAAAAATGAAATTGAAGTCTGGGAAGTGAGTAAAAATTATTCAAAAATATACATATTTAACTAATGAAGACATAATAGCGCATTATTTTCTTTATACAAAATTACAAATAACAAAAAAAAGTTGGGAATTTTCCAGTTTCGTATTTTCGCAAAGATACATTCACGGGAACTTCCCGGACGTAAGGTGTTCACAAATTGAGAGATTTTTTATCCTTGCCTACTTTTTTACATTATTTTTCCTACGACCGGGGTATGTATGGCACGTCACATCTTTTTAATTTTTGTCGTCACAATTTTTTCACACCTTTCATTTTTCTCCAGCAGCACAATTTGTGTGCGAATTTCTTAAAAAAAATAATTGATCAATCACGTCCTCTTTTATTTATGACATGGTTCATTATTACATTGTGTGTCATCAGAGAAGTGCATTTAATTCTCGATCCAGTAAAAAAATGGGGTTTATCCAATCTCATCCATGTAAGTAACGCATGAACGATAAAGGAAGTTTGGGTTTTTGATGGTGAAAAAAGTGGGTAATTAATTATTCATCCTTCTTGATCTCTTGTGAAGATACGTATAAAAGTGTGGCTGGCTAAGTGAATGGTTAGTTGACAATGTATCGATATACATGTAGATGAAGGGCGGATAAGTGCGAGACGTGACGCAATTATGAGAGATTAATAAGAAATGACATGATTATGCAGTGACTTATCTGCACTGCGATGTTATCTCTGGTCTCAAAGTGTTAGAGGAGTCGCACGTAAAGACATCGATAGATTCTGATCTCAGCAAGAACATTGTTTCATTTGTCGTGAATTTTTTTACACTTTTCTGACAGAATTTTTATTAATAAGCTTATATTTCTATGATTCATTTCATAATTCATTCATTATTACACTATTATAAGAAAGAATGTGGTTTTTTTGTGTTTCTTTTTTTGCCAAATAGATTCTATACCGTAATTTACGATTAGTAATTTTATCGATTGCACATAGGTCAAGATTAGATCATTGATTTTATAAGATTGAATTGGAATTTATGGGGTTTCCAGCATTATTTTGCGTAGTAGAAATTTATAATTAGTTACAGTGGCCGCGGAAGGGTGGGGACAGAGGGACAATGTCCCCACGGTTGTTCGATGTCCCCATGCTATATAAACCCCTCCATCCCTTATCCTGCAATGCTAACGTCCCCAGATGTCCCCACGGCTTCCGCGGCCACTGATCAGCTAAGGATATATTTTAGCGAGCGGATAATTCTGAGTCATTGGATTAATTTTTTTTGAAGGATTATCTAACCAATAAAATATGACAGTTTCAGACTTGCGACACGATAGTCACGTTTAGTTCCGTGTTTAATTGTGTAATATTTTTATTATTAATAATTCCTCGAACTCGAACTTGACTTTGTGATTTAAACAAGTCTACAATAGCAGTGAGTGATCTTGATAATGCTGACATAATGAAAAGAAAAATAGAGCTATGAGCTCCAATTGAACAGCAGAAAACAAGTGACTGAGACAACTTCCTGTTGGATTAAACCTGTCTCGATTTAATGCAGCAATTATCTATTTCTATTATTACATCACTTTCAAAGTGATCCATCACCATTTTTTCCTTGTTATTGAAACAACACGACTTTAATAATGGATAAAATGAATTGTTTGTTATGATGATTAATTTTGTTCATTAAATTGTTACGGGTTTAATTTTATATGCTTACGATTATTTAAAGTGTGGACATCTTAATTGAGTTTCAGTTATGTTAAATGCAATGTATTGTTTAAAATTGGTTAAAATATGATCTGTTTCTTCCCTTTCTTGAGAGAAAGACCACCCGTCGTCTCATTATCGATTTGACATTGACTTTAACAAGTCTTGTGCCTTGTTCTTAATCTTGTTCTCTATTTCACTACTAAACTAAGGTGGAGATTGTATGTAGAACAATTGCAATTAAAAGGGATTGGCTACATATTTACAAACATAAAAAATTTGGGCTTGATGCATTGCATTGATTTATTAGGAATTGCTTCCTGATTGATTCCGGTGTGGAATATTGTAAGCAGTTTTTTTTGTTCCACGTGGGAAAAATATTGGCAGAAATTTTGGCACTGCAATTTTTGGCAGTGTCAAATAATGAATGAATGAAAAGCACATGTCATGATTTTTTTGCAATTTTTTTTTCGCCAGGATGGAAATGAATGATCTATTTTACTTCCGATTTTGTCTAGAATACGTTTTGTGGTGTGGTTATCAGGATGTCTGCGTATTAAAAATGTGTGTATGCATGCACTCTGTCTAATTTGCATGTGCAGTTTGCTAAGGATTGAGACTAGTTAAAGGTTAAGGATTTAGGCGATTCAAAGCTGATGAATGAATGAGAGGCTGACTGCATCCTAATTTTTGCATCATTTAATAATAACAGCTTGCTGGTTGGTAGATGTCAAGTACTAAAATTCATGGTCAAGTCAATAATATGCAATTCATGTCCATGTTCACATGTTGTTTTGCTACTTGGTTGGTTTGGTGGTAGAGATGCAGGTAAATTAATTTATTGGTGTGGTTTTTAGTTCCTGACTACTGCTTGACGTTGACTTCCATTTCTATTGTTTGGTGAGATTGGTTGGAAATTATTATTATGTGAATGGACGAGGAGCGTTAAAAAAATGTGCAGTCTCATTCTTCCCGTTTGGTTTTGGGCGACGGACGACTATATTCCAAAGTTATTCCATGTTTGATGTGCCTGGAATTTGTAGGTGTGTCTCAGGCAGTGGCCGCGGAAGCGTGGGGACAGAGGGCCAATGTCCCCACGGTTGTCTGATGTCCACATGCATCATATACCATATAAACCCCTCCCTTTCCTATCCTACAATGTAAATGTCCCCAGATGTCCCCACGTCTTCTGTATCTGTGCAACGATTATCTGTGGTCACTGTTTAATGAAGTTTAATGAATGGAGCACAAATTGAAAAACAAATTATATATAGAAATTATATTTTTTCAGTATGTGAGCAAAATTTGCATATTTATTATTTAGCATCTTTTTTTATACAATTTACTCCTGTAAAAGCTGTCATCACTGCTATTTTTCAACTTTGAAATCGAAATCTACATCTCTGTCTGATCTCTCTGCTCCCACACGATTAATTAAATTGTCCAGTTTCTGATTAAATTTATGATCGTCTACGAGGTCCATGATCCATTTGATGATGACGAATCTTATATTACGAATACGACCAGTCCATCCATGCTGCCCACTATGAAACTCTACCCTCTGCCTACTTGAACAATTATGATTGACGAGATAAAATGTGCTAATTACTGGGTCGACCTCCTCATCCTTGTCAAATTTTAGGGGTAGATTATTATTGCTACTCAAAATTAGTGGTCAAAATTTCGGATTTTCCCCAAAGGCCTCAACAACCAGTAGGTGAATAATAAGATTTAGGTAGGTTGATAGGTTGATCTCCTACCTGCTACTTTTTTCTCGCAAAGAGCGAATATTTCACCCATAATTAATTTGCATACGCCGATATGGTCATATTCTTGTAAAGCCATAAAAATGTTTCCCTCTGGACACAGCAATTTCTCAAAAATGAATGTAATTAAAGTCAGCCTTTCATTCATTCATGGATGGATTTGTCCATGTTTGGCTCTAATGGAGAAGATGCGGCAAACAGTGGCCGCGGAAGGGTGTGGACATTGTTCCTCTGTCCCCATGGTCATTCAATGTCCCCGTCATCTCCCCATGTCATATAAACTCCTCCCTCCCCTATCCTGCAATGTTAATGTCCCCAAACGTCCCCACGGCTTCCGCGGCCACTGCCGGCAAAAGGTGATGTAAGTTAACTTGTACATAAGTGGTTTAGGTAGTAGGATGGATTATCTTTTCTCACTGATGGGTTTGGTTATTATTTAGTGGTCTGTGTGGGTGGGTTGGTGGGGGTGGGTGGTAAAGAGAGAGAGAGAGAGAGAGGAAGAGGAGGAGGGAGCCTTGGACCCAGTCGCCCGTGACCATTCTCCATCCATTCATTCATGAATTGTGATCTAGTCTAGTTTAGCTTTTTTAGACACTGACTGCGGTTGCCGATTTTCATTCAGTTATTCAGATCTCATTCAATGGACAAGAGTTCGTTGGGAAGGATTAGAAAAGTACATTGTTAGCTGGTGTATTTACATAAAACTGGAAAACACGCGCTGTCCGAGTATTTAAAGAGGTTATATAATTGACACGGGTGGTGGTATTTGTTAGTCATTGACGTCGGGTTGGTCAGAGTGGGTGGGTGGACAATTAGCGGAATTATTGTGGTGACTTTGTGGTTTGATGAGATTTTTATTTCTCCACTTGAGTGGTTTATAGGGAAATAAAATACCATGAAATTCTACATCTCGGCGAAAATGGATTGTAGAACGCAATTTTGCATGGTTAGAGATGTTTGTTATTCAAAATGAGTCAGAATGTGGGCAGAATGAATAAATAGTTAATTTTTCATCTCAATTGCGTCTCAATTTCAGATCTTGTGGACGGCCTTGTCTTACGCGTTAGGTCTCGAAATCCGCGGAGAAATTTTAAGGTGAGACCTTATCGGTCTTGGGAATTTATATTTGGTTAGCGATTTTTGGATAATATTATTCTAATTTTGCAGAGGACTTCCATGCATTAAGCGGTTGAATCAACTATTTTGTCCCACGGCTGGAAATACGTATCCTTTGTGAGTATATTTTCAAATATATTTCGTGGATTGTCGTGATCCTAAATTTTGACCCCTTATTTCACTGACCAGGGACAACATTGAACGGTTCATCGATGAGAATAAAGCCCTCATAAAACGGATGTACGGAGAATTCGTGATGAACGATGGTCCCGCTGGAGGTGAAACGCTTGGCGCTGGTGGTCTCGGTGGTGGTGGGAACGCCTTGCGCCGAAGTGCACGAGAAGTCTATGAACACGAAGTGGAAGAATTCTTTGGTAAATCGAAAACTGCAAAGTTTGCCAATCGAGCGGAAAATTTGCACCCAGATCAGAAAAACAATTCGACGAATGGTGGTGGTCAGACTTCTCACTCTAGGAAAGTGAGACAAACCGTAAATCCGAAAAATGGGGGGCCCACCCAGCAACCAAAGTCGAACAGGTTGATCAATAATTTGTGGATTTGTATGACTATACATATTTAAATTTAAATTAATTATTAATTAACTTTGGCAGGGTCGACTCTTGTGAATCCACCACGGAGATAACGACGCCTTACTGGGCAGCCAACTCTGCCGGTAAAGTCAGAGCCATCGTAAACACGCAACATTTCGAGCAGGCAATTAATCCAGAAATATTTATATATTTTTAAATACCAAATATTTATATTGATTTAAATTTTTCTGCATTTATTTCGAGTAGGCTATTCAACAAGAAGTCTGCGCCAAAACGTCGACAAAACATTGCGCTGGAGATTGCGGATGTGAACAGAAATATAAGTGGCACCGCCTTCTGGGTAACTTTGTCAAATTACGATTATTACCCTAAAAATTTGCATATTTTATTTTACATATTTTTGTAGCCTACGATCCTGACAATGATTGCAGAGGAATTTTCATGGATTGGTTTTTATTCCCGTCTTGCTGCGTGTGTAGATGTAACCCTTAAAAATTTATACTTTTTACTAGAAATAAATTTTAACATGACCTTTTTTTGCTATATAAATAAATACTTAATGATTGAGATTAAATTTAAATTTATGTATGTATGGCTTCATTTATATTTATTAATCTCCACATCCACCCACAATCTTCTCATGAATGACAATCATTTCCTTTACAACTTTAGCAAATAGGTAATCAATTCTCGTAAAGATGGATTTTCCTTCTGAATTCGCACCCATCACGGTCTCGATATTTTTCCGTGTCGCTTCTAACGCATTTTTGTAATAAGTTTCCACTTTCATTAAGTCCTCCGAAGTCACTTTGCTCCTATCAGCGGCAAGTTGTCCTAATTGTGCTACCTCTTCTTCCAATCTCTTTACTTTTTGCTCCAAATTTCCCGACTTTCTGACACACTCTTGCCATTTTATTAGCGCAGATTTGAACTCGAACTCTTGTTTGGTTAATTCCTCCAGCTCGTGGCTCGCCTCGGTGATCCTGGCGTGAAGCATGTCATTCTCTGAGCTGACCGTGTCAATCTGCAACTCCCATTTCTTGGCGTTCGTGCAAGACTCGATCGATACGGAGCGGAGGTGGTCATTTTCTTTGAGGAGTGAGGTCAAAGTATCGCTATTGTGTTGACTTGGAATTTTTGGAGTGGTAGAAGTCGTTGTCGTACTCGCGTTTGGAATTGTGAACGTTGCCGTGCTGGAGAAATCACGCTGCGTTTGTGGGAGCGATTCGGACGGTGGGATTAAAATCATGGGAACTTTGGCGTGCGTTTTCTTGACTTGGTGTAGCAATTGGGACCAATTTTTGTACGTTGTTCCGGATGGGTAGATACAGTCTGGATTGTTGGAGGATGATTGTTCCATGACGGAAGTTTTTCTAGTGAGAATTCCAGACTGCGCCTTTTTCAGAGAATCTTCAAACGCATCGAGTTCAAATTGGGATTGGAAACCGATCCCGTAAATTTTTCCGGTCGATTTGTCCGTCCAGTGACCAAAGGTGGCTGAGGTTTTGTGAAATTCGAGGAAGGGGAGAAGGGTAGAGTTGACTAGAACTTTTTTCGCAGAGTTTTGCAAATCCATTGAAATGATGCGGTAGATTGCTCTATTTTCGTCGTAGAGGATTGAGATTGGGACTTCGTGGGGGCGAAGGGGGGTCCATGAAGAGTTGGAGGAGAGAGAGTTGAAGGTAAAGACGTTGGCTTGGGCGAGATAGAGGGGTTGGATGGTTTTCGAAGTGGTGGTCGTTGGAGGAAGAGGGACATCTTGCGAGTTTTGTTGAGGCATAATTATGAAGTGGTGATGCTAGGAAAATAATTTGTGGGGACAGTTAGTTACATGTATACATATGTAGCAGTAGTTTGTGTTAGTGTTAGCATTATACGTACCTCGTCGTTCAATGCGGGGGGATTTGTACAAAAAACGGCAAGTTTTTAGGAATTTTAAATACATTCTGGGTACTTTAATTATTGAATTTCATGCAGTTATCTGGCGTAACCACCAACAACATGACATCCACTGGGGGCCATACATGTGGCAAGTAATGAGAATTATTGAGCCGGATGTACCACCCACAATATATTTCATACGATTGACATGAATAATTAACACCAGGTTAAATACAAAATGGTAGTTACACTCTTATATTTTGATCAGTGGACAAAAAAGTTTCGATTGATTTTTTCAACGCATTTAACGTTACGGAAATATCGGAGTTTATATTATTGACCGTGTAAAGCTCTAAGGAACTGACATCTGAGGAAACTGATGTGCACAAGCCTCTCGATCCGGATCGAAATATGGCTGGAAGTCCGGGTTGGAGGTACGCGTCCAAATTTCTCGTCTGATCTCCCAGAAAGGGATAAGCTCCTCCTGCGCTGAAACAGTACACTCCCAAATTGTTTTTATATCCTTCCAAAATTGTGTAAATCAAGGTGGCGAAGGTGTCGTCGACTTGAGGAGCGAGGATCATGTACTCGTGGTCCTTTCTGGAGAACTAAAATTTCAATAAAATTTCAAAAGAGTTACAAGAAATAATAATGACAAATTGAATTCATGTAACGAATTAATAATAATTATTAATTAGCTAATTATTAGCTTTGTAAATCGGCTTTTATATGTAAACGAACTCACTAAAGGAACCATTGCCACAGCATCGCCGAATCGGACGACGAGTCCGAGAGCGTCGTGGACCTTGATCAAATCCGTCCAGTAGGAGCGATGATGCTTAGCGTAATACTCTTGTGAAATGGCGTGTAACTTTTCGAAAGCTCCAGAATACTGGTGAACCCCCAGCAAGCCGTGAACGTGGGGATGAACTTGACTAGCGCCGGCGTGGGGGAGAACGTCCCACAGGATTGAGGGATACCTGCAGCACACAATGCATACATAAGTATACGTAAATATATAAGTTGAATGTGTCATATTTTCAAGAAATAATTAGTGAGCATAATTGCCTTTGTGTGGTGTCTTGTTTATGAGCGGTTTCAAACCATTGCTGACTCGTGTTGACGAAAAGGTCGAGTAAAGCTTGGAATGAAATGTTCACTGGGTGATGCGTCTTGGGAAAAAATAAGCCGTGGAATTTCGCCAGTTTAAACGTGTTTGAGGCACTTGCGGAATATTTGTTGTCAATTCTGCAATCAATTATTATTTTTAATTGTATTTTTTTGTAGTAGTGATACATTTTCTTCTGTCAGTTACCAACCTGCCAAAGACATCCTCAGCCGTGTGATCCTTATACTGACAGAAATCACAGGTTGATTGCGTACTAGCGGACAAGTTTGCAATGTAATCGACAGGATTTATGGAAGATTTTGATGTCGGTCTTTTCGAACGGAGAGGATTGAACACGGTCTCTTCATGGGATCCTTTTATCACAATTTTATAGATTTTCTAAATAACAAAATGGAACCTAACTATTGTAATTATTAAATTTCAATTCATAAAAACAAAATGAAACGCACTTGATGATGAATCTGTTTAAATAATTCGGGATCATTTCCTAGCCAGCCTTTCACTTCGGCCTGGAATCCTTCTGGTATCACGAGGTCAGCATCGATACCCTCCATAGTAAATATTTCGTTGAACAACGTCCAAATGTTGGTGCATTCCGAATCCTTGGACTTTTTCATGTACTCTAACTTTTCGTAGACGTGACCAATACTTTGGCCTAATTTAAATTCAGGAGGGTAGCAATTTTGATCAAACCAGTCCTGCAAAGTGAAGTTAAGTTACTAATTGCATGTTTCTCTATTTAAAAAATTAACATGGGTACATTTTGCATTTGCATACCGATTTTTTATGTGGTAAACTAAAATCACTCGGCCTTCCAAAGATATGATGTGGAATCTCAAACAGGGAACCAGTTCCGCCTTGATAAGTCCACTCGGCGTAGTACATGTGTCGTATCGTGAGGACTATGATTATTATGATTACGGCCAAGACGCCCAGTCGAGCATATCGATTCGATCGGAAAATTACGTAACGTCCCCCCATCCACATTCCTCCACCGTCTTTGAAGGGGGGAGGGCTAACAGATGGAGATTGACGAGGAGTTGGGATTGAAGTTGAATCAATAGCTATTTCGGATTGCGATAAAGGTACCTAAAAATTTACAAAAAAGAGTTTGAATTAGGCAAATCAATTACAGTATTAATTTGAATTTTTACGAACTACATACATATCGTGCCGTCATTTTCCGCTGTTGTTAACTTTGACAGATGATGATAACATTGCACATTGATAACCCCACATTCCGATTGATGTATTCACGGTTCACCAAGCCATCTCGGGCTCGGTATTTTGCACCAGATCCAAGATGAACTGAATAAGAATGAGCTGTAATTTTTATTCAGATTAGGGCTTATCATTCTTCCAACGATACAACAATACAAAATATGAAAACAGAAATAAATCAGATTTGAACTTACCAAACAATAATTGGCCGCCACCTTGCCTTTGTTAAGATTGGTTATCGAAAGGGGGTTAGATAATCAGCGGTGTAGTGATACATCAAAATCATGAAAACTAATTAACAGTTAACTTTAATAATAATTGAGCAAGATGAAATAAACACTGTACTGTAATGACAACAAATCCCTGTTCACTGCGAGCAGCTGTATGGCATAGAGAAGAAAAACCGGCTGCCAGTTTCAAACTCCATGCGAATGTACCCATGCTGGATACAAATTAAAATTTTGTTCGAGTTTTTTTTCGAAATTTTGGAATTGAATTGTTGCAAAACTTATAAAACTTATTCATGGGTCCTATCCGAGGTGGTCGAGGAGGTAAGTCAAATAATTATTCGTAAGCTATTTTATGCAATATTAGGTAAAAAAACAAGACGCCGGCTTCAAGTTTAATGGAGTATGAGTTTGTTGTTAAATAACAATGTTAATTATCTTGTTTTTTATCAGGTGGTGGTTTTGGTGGGGGTGGTCGAGGTAGAGGAGGCGGTTTCGGGGGTAAGACTTTGGTTTCAAGCTCACCGATTGACGATTGTGTATTATTTGGTTATTAATTTATGTATGTTTTAGGTCGTGGTGGCGGTGGGGGTGGCAGATTTCAGGATCAAGGACCTCCCGAGACCGTAATTCCACTTGGTTACCTTACCCACACTTGTCAGAACGACCTTGTATGTAAAGTCACGCTGGACGACGTTCCCTACTTCAATGCCCCCATTTATCTTAAGAATAAGCAACAGGTTGGGAAGATTGATGAGATTTTCGGAACGTTAAAGGACTATTGTGTCTCGGTTAAGCTGAGTGACGACGCGAAAGCTAGCTCGTTCAAGGAAAAGGATGAGGCAAGTAGTTTAAAAAATTAGCGAGTAGTTATATTTAGTTTATTTTAATGGTTGGTATTTTTAGTTCTTTATTGATCCTGCTAAAATGCTGCCATTGTCGAGGTTTCTACCCGGAAATGAGCAGAGGGGACGTGGAGGAGGCCGCGGAGGGAGAGGCGGAGGTCGAGGTGGTGGGGGACGTGGGGGTGAGCTTAAATATTTAATTAAAATCTGTTGACCGCCTTTAAACAAAATATAATATTATTAGGTGGAGGCAGAGGAGGATTTGGTGGTGGTGGCCGCGGCGGAGGGGGTTTCGGTGGTGGACGAGGGGGTGGTGGTCGAGGAGGTTTCGGCGGTGGGCGTGGTGGGGGTGGTTTTGGAGGAGGTGGTCGAGGCGGTGGTGGCCGAGGCGGAGGAGGTGAGGAAATAAATAATTTATAATTTATTTTAAAAATTGTAAACTAATTTCTAATGTTCCCGTTCTAGGTTTTGGTGGAGGCAGAGGAGGCGGTGGATTCCGAGGGGGACGAGGAGGTCGTGGTGGTTAAGAAGAATACTAAAATCCTTCATACTTGCATCAAATTCCGCCAACTTTTATATATTCTTGAATAATTAGTTTTAAAACGACCCATAGTGTAACCTGTTCATTTCATTGTTACTCTTTGTATCGACATTATTGACAATTTAATACGATATGTATCTCGTTTACAAACTTATATTTAGATATCTTACTTAGCCTATATTTACAACTTTACAGTGCGGTCCGTTCCGCAATAAAAGTAATCCATATTTCTTTACTGAAAACTTTTAAACCTATTTCAGTCATTCCCAGTAGATCTATCTATTTGTATCTGCTAAAGAGCAAGATTATACATGCACTAAATAATGTATACAGGTACACAATTCTCCTTACTCTTTACGCAATGTTAATGAGAACTTTTTACTTATATCGTGGTGTCCCCTATTAGTATTAACGCAGCATAGCATTGTTGCAAATGCACTTATGTACTATAAATCCTGTGCAATATTTACCCATCACATATTTGCTCATGAAATGAAATGTTGTTCATTTCTTGCAATGTAACCACGTCCCATAAGAAGAAGAAGAAAAGGCTTAAAATTTAATCCATTCCCATCCCATCACCATCATCACGGCTTAAATACGCTTATTACTTTACATACATGCACATTGTGCTATTCTTTGTTATTGTGCATCTCAGATAAATCTATGTATTTACCACACAACATGAGAACAAGACTGCCAGTCTTTATTCAACTATTGGCTTGAAGTCATCATCATGGCTGGTTCTTCTGCTTGGAAAATCGTGACTGATTTTGCACCACTTTTATCATAATCCGGACATTTACTTAACAACAATCACATTGATTATTGAGAAGAAAGAAAGAGACTGGTTACACGATTAAAGATCCATCTTTTGATTGATTACATTGATTACTTTATTATTATTTATAAAAATATTGACAATTAGAATCCTTCGTGGAAAAGGAAAGTTTCTGGTCTTCCTACGAACGTCAACAGATTCTGTGAGGGAGGGAGTTTATAGTTGTTTAATAACTTAATGGTGGATTGGATGGGACAATAATAGTAAAGGTACATGCCTTATGTACAAGTATACTGTTAAATAATACCCCATCGGGAGGTAGGTGGTTCCTTGTGGAGAAGGTGTCGGAAGGAAAAAGAATTTCTGATTGGGAAATACATGTGTCAATAATTACCATTTATTGAAATTCTGACCACAACTCTGCTGAACTGAAGTGCGAGACTAATTTGTAGGTTACAAAGGAAAATAAAGGTAAGGTTGGTTGGTAAAGGATGGAATAATTAAAGGGTTAATTATTGTAATAGTTACGTGTCAATTTGTCATTTCCGAATAGAATCCGCCTCAGTTTGCCTCGGTTAATGAGTCTGATCTCAACTTGCCTCTGTACTGTCTCAAAGTCTTGAATTGCCCACATCCTACTTTTAATATTTTTTTTGCGATATAGTTGGCAAATATTTTTGCAAGATGAAATTTCTCTCGTTACCATTTTTGAAACTGTACAAGTTTTACGAATTGTAGACAAATACATATTTTTTATGGGGCTTAATTGGCCAACACCCAACCCAATATGTAAACAATTTGACTTTGTTGTCGTGTCTCACCTTCTACTTTATCACTTCCCATTTCACGGATATTACATTCCATTGTATTAATTAGGAGGACTGGCCAGCGTGCATGAAATTCAGTGTCAACACCAAGATTAGGAAACGTCTCTCGACCAAGACAAACATCTCTGTCTGCTGAAAACTACAAAATTGACAATTCAACTTGATATTATCTTACGTGACACTCTTATTTGGTTGGATTCGTGATCACGCTCATATCCGCAACCAATCGCTATAATATTTTTATAGCAATAATCGATCCTCATGAAGATATTGATTAATTATTCTGTATAGAAGTTTATTTGAAGTGGAAGTGAAAGTGATTGCTTCGAGTGACATCGAGAAGGTACTCACTCCTTCAAATATCTGAATTCTTACGTTAGTCACCCACAAGAAGTGGATATCCATCCATCATTTTTTACTTGCCTCCGACCGTCTACTGTCTGACCAAATCTCGTTGTCGCAGTGTCATTTTTGGGCTGGGAGGAAGAACACGGTGTGAAAAAAAAGTTTTAATTCTTTGGATTTTATAAGACTGGAAAAATTTCAAAGTTTTTGGGTAAGATTTGATTTTTTTTGCATGTATAAAATTGTGTTGGTATTAGTTTAGTTGAGTGAGATAAGCACTTATCGATAACACCATCTTTTGCTTGAAGTGACCCGAAGGAGGAAACTTGTTTAATTTACTTTAATGAAAGATAAGATTATTTCACGGTCACATTTTACCTGGGAATTGTTGCACATGCAAAATAATAATTTTTATAACAAAATTGCCCTGAAAAATGGAGGCATGATTCCCAACGGTATAAAATAAATCCAATTGTATAACGTTTATGGTTTTTCTCTAACAGCGTGCAATTCTCAGAAATTAAGTGGTAAATTAGGTAATGCCGGCTAACTAATAAAAAAATCAGGGGTAAAACTTCTACATGTTGGCAATTCTTACTTACTTAATTAATGAGAAGAAAATGGAAACGTTTTTCCAAGAAGACGACCACCTGGATTTTATTTATTGCGAATTTTATATAATTTTTTTTTTGCAGATTTTACACACAATGGCGATCTCCTACTTCTCCTTCTTCCTGTCCATCACAATCTTTGCCTCGATAAGTGAAGGGGGTTATCCACCCAACGAGGGATATGGTGGATACGAAGTGAAAAAATACCCTTATCTGCCCGCCCCTCCGGGTGAAACGCCGGGGTGTGCGAAGGGTGGGGTCACGTATTGCGAAAAAATTGATACTTATCCAATGTAAGTTTCTCATTTTTAAGAAAATTTGCACCAATTTTTTAAGATAAGTTATGTTAAGCTAAAAGTGTTACATGTGTAAAGCACACAATTTTGCAAAAACCAAGGCGAAACATGTATTTCATTTCATGCCTGCAGTTCAGTCGTATTTATCAAATTACGCCTTGATTGAGACGTTGATTGCTCGCGTAACCTATGGGGTTGAAATAATGGGAAAAAGTTTGGTACGAATCTCACCACGATGATGAAGGGGAAGCCCTCCAGAAAAACTAAAGGCTGTCTTGTTACTTGCTAGTTGCTATCATTTCGCATCTTTTTTTGCATCGTCTCATGTTTTCCTTTTGTAAACTAGATGAATGTCGTGTCACTCAGAATCTCAGATTATAGTTGTGTAAAGGAAACATGTATTAGCTCCCTCAGTTAAAGGACTTTTGACAGCCAAGGGAATTAATAATGATTTAATTTAAGGATAACGTTCGACATGGCATTTAACTAATGAAAATCAGCTCAAATGACACGGCAATATAGACGATCGAGATAAATAATTACTACTT
This sequence comes from Folsomia candida, assembly GCF_002217175.1. Taxonomy (NCBI): domain Eukaryota; kingdom Metazoa; phylum Arthropoda; class Collembola; order Entomobryomorpha; family Isotomidae; genus Folsomia; species Folsomia candida. Next base: position 1,633,797 of record NW_019091194.1, on the reverse strand, counting down.
ACCTGTAAGATAAGGCTAAATGTGGCGCACATATTTAAATGGAAATGAATATCAAGGGCGTGTTTTGTTAAAAAAAGAATTATTTACAAAAACAAAGTCGCCTAAATTTATTTGTTAAAACAAATCCGCATTGATACTTATCGATTAAGTAATTAAATTGTGGTGACAGGTGAAGAATTGCATTATTCGCGACACCCATGATTAATTCGTGCTGGTACCTAAATCAAGTCCAGGGTTAATATTTTTAGTAGACGATAGATAAGAAGTTATCCATTATTACGTCCTCGTAAAAAAGTAAACAATGACTTCCTCTGTAAATAAATACGTGCATATTTTAATCACAAGGAAGGACTTGGAGATCTCTTTTTTTCTCTGTCTCGACGACGAAAACAAGACCAGAGACCACCAACCAAGTGGTGACTAAATACTTGTCAATCAATCTAATTGAAATATATATTACGTCATAAAGTCCGTAATAATTCTATACACTTTTTATATCTAAGCAAGTATTTAGTAACTTTTGCTGGTATGAATTTAATCTAAAAATAAATGGGATCACTGTTAAGTTTAAACTTTTATTCTTTGTAGTTAGTTTTTAACCTTGAATCGAAATCGAATTAATGTATTTCAAGCCTCGTGTTCTTGTTCTTCTCTCCTCTTTCAAATATTAAGCAATATTTGCTTCGTCTCGTTAGTTTACACTATTTATTACCTTTACGTGGTCGTGGTGGGTACCTTCGAACAAAAGGATGCATCATGCATGCATCATCATCACAAGTAACAACCAAATAATATGACACACACTAAAATAAAATATAGCGATGAATGAAATGACCACAGTCTTCATACACGTTCTTGGGTGGCATAAGCTATTTAAGCATGTATGAATGTGTTAAATATTGTTATTAAGTCTTAATAAATGTGTAACAAGAGAGCCATCCACATTATTGTGTAATGTGTAATAATGCACGTTTTTTACAATTATTTACGGTCTACACACTTCAGGGTTGACAACACTAAATAACGAGACTTGATGTTGAGTGAGATTTTTGCACATTTTGAATGCAGGTAGGTGCATATATGTAGATAATATGCAAATAGGTATTTTATTTAAGGAGAAGAGGGTGATGATTTTTTTAGGGATTGTCCACTTCAAAATCATCTTCAAAGAGGGGTCGGGTTTAAGTTTAAGTTAAGGTTTAATTGAATTGGAGAGGTTTCGCCTTGGCCCATCAAATCCGCGTACCTGCCAACAAGTAGTCGACCACTTTGTATACATAATTTGTACAAATGAGATGCGTCGTCTTTTGAGAAATGTGTGTGTCTCGTGTGAATGAAAGTAGTGCTTGTTTGGTTTGATTATTATTTTTGACACCTAATGAAATGGAATCATGGTCAGGTTTTTAAAAAAACTGTGATGTGTTACATAATGTGGAACATTTTCGAAACTTTTGCATCACATTGTTGTACCTACGAATATTTTGAAATTGTGCATATGCAAAAAAAATTGGGTAGGAAATTGCATAATGTTGAGTATGAAGTGAAATAAAATTAATGATTTCATTACAAAATTTTGTATAAAAGTATTTTGGAGAGGAAATCATATAATATTTTCAGATATGATTTTTTAAATAATTTAAAAAATTTAGGGTTAGATAATTATTATCTAATCCTAAGTTATGTAAGCTATAATTTTGAATAATTATTTAGTGATCTTCAGTTTTCATTATGAACTGATTTGCAAAATCATAACTTTTTTGATTAAATAACCTTTGACTGACAATGAAATGCCTAAGTTTGACCTTTAAATAAACAAATTCTTTGACAGGGAAGTGATTTCCTACTTGCTTTACAAATGGGGCCGAACTTACCAACAATTCATCTCGAGTGAGTCGAACCGTGATTACGTTCCGGTTTCGAAAGCCTACGGGTCGCCCCTCCCGTACGACTCGTACCACCCGAAGGACACGGGCTACCTCCCACCACCCCCACTCGGCGCCCCCATAAACAACGCCACCGGAGGAAACAATAATCATAAGCAGTACGTCGATTCGTATTTCAGGTATGAATTCTGATTTTGTAGACCTCAAGAAAAAATAATTTGATGAAAAAATCTAGAAATTTTGAAAAAGTTTGCAATTTTAGCACGAGTCAGGGCTAAATCCTATCTGTCCGATCGTGATAACTCTCGTTTACCTATAATTCTAAGATTATTTTCCAATAGAATTCCAATTAGAATCCAATAGGATGTGATTTTTGAAATTGATAGAAAGATGAAATTTGGTATTTGGCTAAGGGCACATCTAGCTACAGAATATGAAATCAAATTTAGGAATACTTTTGCGAGATAGATCCAGCAATGGAACCCATACGTTTTTTTAAAATTTTCTAAAAAAAACTTAAATTTTTCATGGTTAATTACATTTTTGTAATTTTTGTAATTTGCATTTGTTACTGAACATTTTTGACAACTAGTAGAATCAGACTCTTGCCCTGACTTTGGCTAATCCTATAGAATTAGGCATACTACACTTACTGCTAAATCAACAATGCAGGTTTTGTACTTCGTGACGCCGTTAAATGTTTTTTTTTTTTTACATTTTATAGCAAAAATATTATCTTCTTAAGATTATTCATGACCACTCGTGGGCAATCGTCATCTAATTATTTTACTGAAATTATTAATTATGCGCAAATTTGATTACAAAAATCATGAGAAATCTACCATAAAGACGATAATTTCAACATCAAGAATATGCTACATTTAACAATTAATTAATTCACTAATTGCTATAAACAGAAAACGTCAACCCGGAAATGGAGGGTACGATTACTCATATGCCATCCCCCAACAAGGTCAAAACCATAATCAAAACCACCACAACCAGCACACGAATGGAGGAGGCGGTTATCAAAATGGGGGCGGTTATCAGGGCGGCTATGCTTCCACGATGGCCGCCGCAGCTGCAGCGCTCCCCCCACTTTTACACTCGGTCTGGTGGAACCATCGGGACCCTTCGAGCGGTACCGAGGCTTATCCACACGTCGCCCAGTATAATCAGGAAGGTTGGGGGCAGAGGTGGCGGAGAAGGGCGAAGAGACAGGCGGAAAATACGGTAATAATTTTTACACTGAAAACAGGAATTTTTTATTCTTCCTGGAACTTACCTCATAATTTTGAAAAGTATTTCGAAGAAATTTATCAAATATTCCAAGAATCTCACCCCCAAAATCGTGCAAATTTACTGAAAAATTCCCAGAATACGAGAACCGATTGAGTCATAAACTTGCGTATGTATGTACATTGCTGGAAAATCCATGCATTTATCTTCATAGTCTGCAGAATACATCTGACGGAAATCACTTTTTAGCACCGTCATCGTCATCATTGACATTAAAGACAATGGATGCATGTAAATGTGTAGAAAAAAGAACAATCGACCCTGTAATGTCAGTAGACAAGCAGTTTCCAGAACCCGTAACAAATTCATTTCCGTCGTAATTGTCGCACGTACCTGGTTTTAAGTTACATTACATAACAAAAACGTGCTCATTGTCATCAAGGCAAGGAAGTCAGGACACACGAGGTGGGTTAATGATGAGATAGTTCTGGAGAACAAGTGGTCAATCAGGCGTGTCTTTCTCGTTCTTTTTATACAAACCTGTCACCCGTGACCATAGTTGTTCTAAAATGCAAATGCTCATTTACCCAGTTCCATTTTGCTACTTAAATAGTTTGCAAAAAAAAGTTGGCAAAAAATCTGCATAATAATTATATTTTTCTTTGACAAAGCTCTGTCCCACGGTGGGACAATTCATCTCTCCTCAAGCCGCCATGAATATGGATGGAAATTGGATGTACGTTTTTCTTATTATTCATTATTCTTTATCTATTTTATGTATCTTATCAATTTCGTAAAGGTACGTCGTCAACATGGGGAACACAGCGCAGCAATTGGTCCGGAGCGAGGTGTGTGCACGTGGTGACGGTTCGGCGTGCAATAATGTTTGCAACGTGGCGCCCGGACTTACGGCGACGTGTCGACAGAAATACGTGCAAAAGAGGTTGGTCGCACTGGACGGGTCGGGAGGGAGTTTGAGAAATGATGTCTTTTGGTTTCCGCACTGTTGCAATTGTGAAATCAATTAAGGTCAGGAATTAGAATTTGTGGGAGGCAAAAGAAGAAAACACAGGGGTCAGTTTTTAATTAATAATTTGCACTAATTTAGGGTTTTGTTAAAACAAGTAAAATGCTGTTTTTCGGCCCCGATTAAGTTTTTTTGTGAAGTTTTGCTATTTATTTAAGCATAGGTTACATGAGGTATTAATAAACATATTGTAATTATTTTAGTTGGTTTTTATGTAAAAAAAACTGCAACTTTATTTTTAATGTCATCGTGTTAACTATTTAGTTTATTAAGGATAATCACTAGATTCAACTAGAATCAAACTGAAATCGTAACTATAATTTGTAAAAATTTAATAAGAAATAAAAAGTTTTTGTATTTTTTCCTAGTTATATAATTACAAAATCTTCAGTTGTTTAGTTAATAGCATGAGTTCATACTTTATTTCTGGAATTTTCACAGATTTTTAGAAATAATTTTGTGTAATTATGACCTTAATATTTGTGTCTCGCACTTGGCCCCTCCACCCCCTGCGACATTCCGCCAACAACGCGAGAAGAGTACGCCTCCGCGTCTGCAGTGCCGGCGTACGGCGTCAGGGATAGTGGAGCCCCGTTCATGATCAAATGGTCAATCTCAATCCGTCTCGATTTCGTCATGTTTTCCGGGATGAAGATCTGAATTATAGTGACAATTAATCATTATAATTATGATAATTTAAATAATTAACGTACTTGAATTCCGGTGATGCCGACGAAGCCGCCTTGGCGCAAGTCGATAACGTGTTCTCCAGCCAAGTCGTCTTCAGATAACCTGAAATTGAGTAATTGTTGATACATAGTTATGAATTGGGAGTAATTATGCTTACTCACATGACTTCTTGGGTCGCATTCATCTGATTAATCTCATTAATGTCGACCCCTCTTCCAACCGTGGTGAAAAAGCGAAGGATTCTTGGCCCGGAGTGAATCGGAGCTTTCAATTTGAAGGATTGGATCTGAATAAATATTTGAAACAGTGTTTCGATTATCGAAAATTGATGCTTATCGATTATATTAATTTGATACCATCATTTTTTCCGTGAAACTATACACGAGCAACAGCCGGCCCATTCCTCTCCCCGAGACGAGTTTATTCCCCTCCAAGAACCCCGAGAACGGGGTCGGCAAGAGGTCATTCACGACGCGACAGTTCTTCCGATCCAAGTAGTCTGAGATATCACCCATTTTCGGAGTTCCTGCACCTCCCCCAATTTGCGACGGCATTCCCATCGACGTCATGGCCGCAGTTGGGGTGAGACCACCCACCTTTTTGTAGTCAATGTCGTTCTGAATTCGCTTAATTTTTGATTCCAGTTCCACGGGGGATGCACCCTGAAATTTAATTCGGAATGAAAAAATATCTACGTAATGTTTTTTACAAGGTTGTCATTCCGTTACCTCGACACGATCGACACGAGTCCGATTGTTGTACAGGACAAAGATGGGGACTTTGGTGATTCGGTGTTTCTTGGAGGATGACATGCATCGCTCGGCGTCAACCTGGGGGTCATTTTATTAAATTGAAACAAAAATCGCATATTTTTCACTAGATAATTTATCCACCTTGAGGAACAAAGTGTTTGGATTCTTCTCTGCTATATTGTCAACGAAGGGATTCATTTTTTGGCAGGATCCACACCAAGGGAGAAAAAAGTAGACTACGGTGCACCTTTCGCCCCCCATGCCACGAATCATGGTTTCCAACTCGTCGTCATTGTTCATAGTCCGAATTCCGGTCATTCTGGGGGAGGAATATTTTTAGGAGATTATGATACTAAAATTTTGGGTATGATTTGACAATGATTTGGACGTTTTGTCCAATATTTATCAGAGTAATTTGTAATTTGGGTAATGACAGTTTTTCAAAACTTTATACCTTTTTAAATTATTTTGGATTATCACTTGACAACATGGAATTTATTCGAATTTAGGGAAGGCTTGCTAAATTTTTTTCTAAGGTGAGGTAAAAAACTATAGTTACAGTTACACCTTAGTATGCATTCACCCCCCCCCCTTCGAAAACTTTGACCGCGCCCTACAGCCAAGGGGGTGCGTTTTAGAGAAAAAAATAAAGAGACCAAAAAATCAATTACGGACATAATCTAGTGCTATCCTAAGGGATTTTTCGATGTGACCTCCCAGAAAAAAGTTTTGATGGTGGTGAATGGTTGCATATCGCAATTTAAGTATGAAGGGGACTACCTACATAGCTGGGTATCTAAATTTATGAAAGATCGCCTCCACTTTACTATAAGGAGAAACAAGAATTTGGTCGATTGGTTGAGAAACCAGTGACTTTTCCCTATAACGAAAATTTCCGAGTGGTTGCTATATAGTAACTATATAGTTACACCCTCGCTATGGAGTCTTAGCCCGTGTCCGGGCTTATGGGACCGTCATGTCCGTCCTCAAACACGATAGACTTGCAATTTTACCATATGCATATTGGACAAAGTTATGAATCGAGTTCGAAGGTGGGTGAAATCGGTCAAATGGGGGTGTCATCTAAGTGGGTGGGGTGCTATGCACCAGATTTAAAAATTGTCATAGAAAGCTGAAATTTGGCATACAGATAGTTAGTGGCTCCTAATGGTAAAAATGAATTCAGATTGGAAAAATTTTCATCCAGAGGGACCCGATGGGGTTACTCATACTGATTTCTCAACATCGTCAAATAGAGTTGTAATTTGGTACAACGGTTTCCAGTCGCACCTAATGGAAGAATATGAACTGGAATTGATAAAATTTGTATGTGGAGGGACCCTTTGAAGTCACCCACACCTTTTAGAAATTGTCACCAATGGTCTTATATATAGCTTTACACATAAGTCGAAGAGCAAATTTGCGTGGGTTATAAGCATATCAAACTTGATATCTGTCAACTAACACTTCTAAAATGTATGTAAATTTGAGCGAATTCAATTGGCTAGGATATCCGCAAGACTAACGGTGTAAATGTTGCTTCATAGCGTACAATAATGGTTACGTTCTATATTTGCCTTTAAAAGTCAACCCTAAAAAAGAATTAAATAAAATATAGCTTGAAAAAGTAAAAGTTCTAAGGTGAGGAAGTGCACTTAAAAGTATTAAACCAGCTCCCTCCGCTACCCAAATAATTTTACTTCGCCTGGGCTGCCTACTGCATGCAAAATATCGACAATAATGTTTCGGCGTCACGTAAGAAAAATATTAGACTTAATTTCTTAGTCTAAAGTTAACTTTTCAGTTGGTTAATATCCAGATAACATTGATGGGTGGTAAAAGTATTAGCAATTAAATATTATCATTTGGTGGTAATTATTACATATGGTTCATCCGTCCCCAAATATTTATTTTGTATAACTAGTTCGGCATCATGCTCGTTGTACATTCAAGTCGGAATGTACTATATGTACTGATGAACCGATATATTATATTTTAAACCTATAGTATAGAATACAACACAACCATTGTTTTTATATTTGTTTGGTGACTCTTTGAGCGACTTATTTACATACCTGGTTTTATTTGCAAGAGATATTTTTTCATGGAGTAGGCAGTCCAGGCGAAATAAAATTATCTGGGTGGAGGAGGGAGCTTGTTTAATACTTTTAAGTGCACTTCCTCACCTTAGAACTTTTACTTTTTCAAGCTATATTTTATAGGCTTACTAGTAGACGAATTTTCATGAGTGATGTATTAGCAATGCACAATCTTATAATTGTTAATTTATGATTGTAGAGTAGACAAATGATTTTCGTTATTATTATAATTATTTAAGTTTGTATTTATACATTTGCATGTAATAATTTAATGAAAATGATAAGCATAATGCTGTTATTCATTCGTAGGATGAATATCCCTCAGCAGGATTATTTGGCTGAAATTAAATAATGCGTGTTAGCATTGGTTTAAAAGAATATTTGCAATTTTTTTCATGTACATACATCAATTTGCCTTCGAAAGACAGGGTGGATAGGAATTGGTAGTGATTTCCGATGAGAATCCCAATCTTTAGAGAAAACAACTTGTAAATATTTTTTTTAAAACTTGCAAAGTTTCTCAAATTTTGAAACGAAATGTTATTAATACGATACCTGGCTCTTCGTTCACAAATTCGTAAATTGTCATCGCATTTACTGTAAAAATCAGGACAAACAAAAGGAAAACTACGAGTTGAAAGGATTTGAGATGCATTTTGCAAATTTATATTAAAATTTTGAAAGTTGAGTTGGCTTATGCACTTGTAAACTAATAATGACCACAAGTTAATGATAATGAAAACCCTTTAAATATTTATCACTCTCCATTCCTGGTTAATGACATTTCCCATTATGACTTATTATAGCCTTGTAATAATTAAAAGTAAATTTGCCCCATCAGCAATAATTTGTTTGTTTTTGAAAAAGAAATCCAAATATTTCTTGGACAATCTGGTTTTTATCTGATGCGTTGTCGTGAAAAACAAAATGATTCAAGCTGAGATTTTCTAAAATTAGCCAATCTCAAAAAGCAAACAACGACTTCATCGTAAAAGTTCTATGCTGATAATTTTGCATGCTGAATTTTTTAGTTAAATTTTGTTATTTTAAAATTAGCTACAATTTTAGCTTGTGTTTCATAATTCATCTCATTTTTTTAAATCATGTTTTGCCCAATGTTAGATTTTGTTGCCGAATATGATTTTTTTTGCAGTACGTAGTGTTGGTAAGAATGATTGTAAATGTAAACGACACATTGGAATTTTTGGCGAGATTTTTCTTACTGCATGTGCAAAAGTTATGCCCAGTCGTATGCATTTACATGACTAAATAAAATTCGCAAAACTTACACGCATATATGTATAAATAACAATTAAAAGTGATTTTATTGTCACATCTTGACAGGGCATAATAACATTAACATTTTCATTAACTAGATAAATTTAAGAATTCAACATGATATAAAGTTTGAAGCAAAATCATAATATCCAATAATTATTTGACATGGCATGAGCATGCGTTACGTGAGATTCTTGAAAGTGAGATTCTTCATGATAAAAAAACATTTGTGATAATTTGTTGCCTTATTTGCTACTCCTCCTCCTGAGAAAACTTGGGAGTTTTGTTGTCTTCTTCGATCACCTTGGCCGTTGAGGTGCCTCGGCGACGAACTACAGTCGACGAGGGAACCGCGATAATGACGAGCTGCGCATAAAAGATTATTTAATCTTAATATTTATTTATTTTAAAAAATTATGAATATTATTGAGATGATTTATGTACATATGTATTTACCTCAGGAATCGTCGTGTTCGTCAGTCTGTCCCTATTTCCAATTCCAGGAGACAGGGCAACCTGGATATTTTGCAGCTTGGCCGAGTGCACGTGGTGTACAATTTTGTAGTCGGATAGGGATTTCGCCTTGAACTTGAGACGGGGAGTGGTTCGAGCCAAATGTCCAGCGAATGTGACGTCATACTGGACCCAAAACTTGTCCATTATGTCCTCCGACAGCGTTCCATTTTCGAGAATTGTTTTCTCCAATGCTGCACCCAACGAGCAGCGACGGTACAATTCAATCCGCTCGGGAACGTTGGATGCTGGAACGGGGGCTGGAATCGTAGCTTTGGTTTGGGTGTCGGTAGGAGGGCTCATTCTAGAAATTTAGGATAATTAATGATTAGGAAAAGTATTTAACTAGCAATAAATGGGTGAAAGATATGCACTCACCTTATCTTTCACGATACACACAACTATAACTAAGTAGACTAATTAACTAACTAATAAATAAAATACTATAAATATAATTTAAAAATGATAAGTTCGTGATAATATTTCAAAGACTTGATAGGAAGAGAAGAAGACTGGAGGGACAACAACGAGACGAGAGTGACGAGACAAGGAAAACACCCAAGCTGGTGCCACGCTGTCTGGCTCCTGGCCATGTGCGCCGCACGTGTGACAAATTCGAATTAAATTTGCATACGACAACAAAGGAAATAATATGTATAATTTTTCATGAAACTGGACAATGGTTTTTCTGCTAAAATTATTTATTTGGTAGTTTAATTACTTACTAGGTAGATTCGAACATGGCTGTCTTTCTGAACCATATACTACTTTATATATCAACGGTAAAGTACGGATCAAGTTACAATTTTTTCCAAGTTGGGCGATAGCTCATGCTATAATTATTACGATTTAGGAGCAAGTACGGTTAAGATATAAATAATTGGTGAATTATCAGTGGGACGATGTGATGATTGGCAGTGCTAATATTACCAAATTATTACTCGTATCACATCTATTGCTCGTTATTATTTGGCTAATCTTATGTTATCTATTTTTTAAACCATAAACATTAGATAAAATAGAACCATCAGAAATATCTTTCATTTTTAAGGTACATTCCATTATGTTCCATACCGTTTCATATCCATCAGTTCCAACCTCAAAATTTCTTTAAAATAGAATGGTGATACGTATATTTCCACCGTAAAACAACAAACGGAGTGAGCAAAATTAAACCCCTACTTTTTGATATACGGCGTGTATATTAATAAGCAGCACGACACTTGTTGTGTATTATGAGAATAATTCTTTGTAATTATTCGCAATTAATTTTGTAAAGCTTCACCCACTGATTCTGAATTAAGCTACACTTACACTTCACTTCACTTAATGACTTGATTTTCGTCGATATCTTCGTCGATACTGTAGTTGCAATTGGTGGTGGTAATGGCTAAAGCTAATCGGACTAGGGCTAGTTATCCCGCTGTGTCAGCGAACTCCTGTCGGACTAAAGTTACTGAAACGTGACCGATACCTGACCTCCGTTGCGTCTCCTGCACCATCATGGTTTGTTGGAAACTCTCTGAAAATTATAGAATTAATTATAAGTATTAAATTAATTAAAAAATTAAATTATCTCTTACTACCTGTTCATGTTAAGAACTGCGGGTGGCGTCCTCCTATTTAAAGGATCGAATGGGGTCCTGCTGCCAATATGGGCCGGTTCTGAACGCGACTGATGTACTGGAGGAGTGTAACTTCCCGGATATGATGATGCTCCCGCCTTATCCTGTCCCATGACGAGTGGCGGCGTCATACTCCCGACAGGAGTAGAACTAGGACTTCCGAAGGGTGACTTCTCCAGGACGATCTTCATCGTACGGATTATCAAGATTTGTAGTCCGTATTGGAGAATGAGCGCCCCAAAACCTTTGTACAGGCCGGAGAATCCTTCAACGTCAACCGTTGTGCGAAAACAGTCCAACACGCCGGCGTACGAGGTGAGGATCGGGGTCACCTCGAATCCATTTTCTAAGCTGTCGATAATAGTTCGGGTTCCTTGGAGGTGCAATCTGAATTTAGTAGATTGAGTAAATTTGATGATTATTTTATATGAACTATAAGATATCTTGAATATTTTACCTGTTTAAGACAGTCTCCAAAGGAAATAGGATAATGTCCGCGGCCATATTGCCCACTAGTGAGGCAGTCATTTCTGTGTAGTATGACATGCTGGTGTCTTTCGATAGAGCGCCCTGTGAATTAAAATGTAACAGCATATTTATTTTTTTAATCCACAAAAAATACTTTATTTTTACTCGAAAACTTTACCCCTTTTCGCTCCTTTGATTCTCTCACTCTTCGAATAGCTGACACAGAGGCAGACTTGACTCCTGAATAGATCAAATAAGATAGGATTCCATGCGCCACCGTAGGAACGATGAGGACGTGGAGGGGGACGAGTCGACCGGTGCTGGGCCATGACAATAAACGCCAAAATCCTTCTCTGAATACGTCGAAAAATCCGGCGGTCTCGGAGGCCACGTCACTCTGCACCGTTTCCACTAGGCTGGCTGAGTAGAAGGGAGTAATTACGGCGACGCTGAGGGCTTTTAGGAGGATGTGTTGCATAACTGATTTGGTGGAGCTGTGACGTGTAATTTCCCTGTCGAAAAAAAACAAGTCTTGTTATAACGTTTTCTTCATTTAATTAGTAATGTTAATTATCAATTAGTGACTCACTTTGGACACGGCGTAACCTTGCTCGTCACATCTTCCACGGCTAAAGCCATCCCCCTCACGACGAGAGTGCTGCCCAGCCCCTTCCATAAGACGGCGACTCCTTGTCGTTGACAAATATGGAAGACGGGATTAATCATGGTAAAGGGTAAAATGTGGTATCGACTTGATGATGTGTGGACCTAGAAACAACCATACCATTTATTAATGACCGGAACAAGGTGAAGGGAAGTGAAGTTTTCTGGAATTCATTAGCAAAACATACACACGTTACTTGAAGGAATTTATTTTTAGCATACTTGGCATTGTCTTTTTAAAACGAGGAAAGGGTGACTGAGTAAATTTTCCACAACAATCGCCAACAATCCCACACCTTTCGCAGCAACAGATTGGATGTGAGGGTCTGAAATTTAGAAGCAAAAATTAAATTAACTAAAGTCTTTGGATGGAGAGAGAAAATGTGCCAGCTCTACAATTACTTGAATTACTTTTAAAAATAACTCGTTTTACTATGAACTAATGTTAAGTGTGGAAGTGCATCAATCTCTAATTACACAACAACAATCAACAAATTAAAACGAAGACTATTTTATAAGTAGAGATTTAACCTTCCGGAGACGTTTGTGGAGGAGAAATTCCACCGACCGGAGCAAGTGGTGGTGGATGATTAAAAGAAAGTGTCATATTCCTAAATAAGTATAAATAATGGGAATTAATAAACAGCCTTCTTTACGAACCTTCAGCGCCGTCGATTAAATTGTAGGCTGTCGGATACCCTCCGAGTCTCGGGCTTCCCATCGTCCCCACCGAGTAAGGCGAGATGGCTCGACTTCCGCCATAGTTATAGTTTGAATAGTAGTCGCCACGAGAGGATACCCGGCCAGAGGAGACGGGGGCGACGTATTCTGTGTCACCTGTAAAAATATGGGTATTGTTTCACCAACATGAACGGCATACATATAAATTATATTTAACGAGTGTACCTGTTCCGACTGGAGGGGGATAATTTTGCTGTTGTTGGGTATCAGCGCTGTGGTCAGTTTGATCGTACCCGTAGTAGCCTCCACGACGATAATCACTAATTCCAGCCATGCCGATGCTATTTCCTGGCTCTTGGAAACTACGTGAACTTGGAAAGATTCTTGACGAGTTGTTTGACGTAGTCGGGAGGTGATCGTGATTGCTTTGTTCGGAGCGTGACCTTTGGAAGGCGTTGGGCGGACTGGTAATTGGTCTGAAGCTGTAGTCTAGATTTATCAACTCAACCTAGACAACGGAAAATAGTTGGTTAAAATTATATGTTGTATGCAGATTGAATCGATTAATTAGAAATTCGAACCTCTAGATCTTCTGGGCCCTCGTCCTCGTCCAATTTCACCTCCTCCGGATCGATATCGAAAAAGCCGTAAATTTTGAACAAATTTACTCTGGCTCAAAGGCCAAACGCTGAGGAGGGTCACTCAGAAGATAAACTCGGCATCAAAAAGGTTGTCCACTGCCAGTTAAATAAATAGAGCAAATAAATTTAGTTCCTGTTTACACGAAATTATTGTCATATTTGTGTTAAAAAATATCTTTTGTTGCACTAAACCAAATGCGAAATAATATAGAATTATGTATAAATTCGAATAACTTTTGCAGAATTTTTGAAGATTTTAAAACCTTAATAAATTTATTAAAATCTAATAAGGCTAAAATGTAACTTCGCCAAAATGACTTCGTCTAGCAGTAGCAATCGAGTTAATAATTATAACAAAGTTTAAAATTATTTAACAATCTTATTTGTAATTTGTTCACACTAAAAATGCATACAAATCTATGAAAAATATAATTTTGCACAATTTACAAAAAAGATTTAACGACTTTCAAACCTTTCTAACTAAATACAAACAACAAAACGATGTAATAACTTTTATAAAGGCCAAGGTCAACAATAAAATAACGAAATGAAACTTACATAGAATTTCCAACTTATAAAGCGACAATTTAACTTCACTTTTGAACTATTACACTAATTGTACTAATTTTAAAAGTGAATTTAACAAAAATATATTTTCTTACCGTTTTCCTTGAATTTTGGGATGGGATTCTCTATATTGATCACACTGATCATGATCTATTGCGGGTCCAGCCAATCTCACTGTCGACTTGCACTTGGCTAAAAAAAGTGCAAAAATTTTCAGCATGCATTTTTACATGATGGATATCATTTTACTTATCATAATGTTTTGTTGCAATGATAAGCTAAAAATTTAGCTTTTTACAAATTGTAACTTACAATACCAAATTGGGAATAGAACTAAAATAACCTACAAATGTGAATTATTTCTAATTTTCGTTTGGGACGTTATTCTTATTCTTATGCAACTCTTCATTACAAAATTTGGAAATTAATTTTTCATTTTTAATACGTTACGGTGATAATTCATTTTTAATGCAAAATTAATTATACAGGACTGGAATTTTTATATAAAAGTTACGAATTTAGCTTCACTATTTTTGTGCATTCTATTTTTCATGGAAGTGACCTTGATATGATGCCCGGTGTCAACAAGAATAATTATCATGTGGACTTTAGTTAAAGTTGGACTCACTTCAGCTCAACCGGTTAATTAAATTAATTAACTAACAACAGATACCGTATTTAAACTTGTTTAAAATCAGAGTGGATAGAAGTTGAGTGCAGATTGAATCGTGTATGAATTAATTGAACCCAGGTATAGAAATATGTTTGTTTATAAATATAAAAAAATCGTCCTATTTACTAAGTTAATTGAGTTTCAACTTAAAGGTTATCTCGATAAGATGAGCGGTGTGAGAAATGGAGTCAAGCTCGCGAGAAAATTCGTGATCGGGAACAAGTTTCAAGGTCTTCCGAAACTCGGGGATTTAAAAATCGTCGAGGAATCACTGCCCGCACTGGGAAAAGGGGGTCAGTTAATTTAAATTGAATTATTCGGTCATAATAAGAATTAATTAATAAATGAGGAATGCCAACAAATATTTGCATAATATTTTATTTTTTACGAAGAGATTCTATGCAAAGCAGAATGGCTAACGGTGGACCCATACATGAGAGCTTACAGTACTTTCCTGAAAAGCGGTGACGCCATGCCTGGGGCACAAGTGGCTAGGTATTTTAAAAAATCTCAAATCGCAAGTAATCTTAATTACATAATTTTTAACCTTTATTAACCCTTCGTCAGAGTTATTGCGAGTGAAAGTCCAGAATTTCCTGAGGGTTCTCAAGTTGTGGGGAATTTTGGGTGGAGAGGTAACTTTTACATAAATATGGATTAGTAAAAATTCATGAATTATTTAAAAAAATTATTAAAAAAATGTCTCGGCTTTTGACCTAGATTTGACAATTAGCAAAGTTCCACCTCCAGAAAAACAGAGTGCGGACTCCCTTTACAAAATGCCTGACCTTAAAGGCCTTCCAGACTCGTATGCATTAGGCTCTTGCGGAATGCCGGGGTAATTTATTGTGTGCAAATTCAAATAGTAATTTATTGATAATAATTAATATCGAAATTTTAAATTTCTAGTGTCACAGCATACTTTGGATTGCATAAAATATGCGAACCTAAGGCTGGTGATACTTTGGTCGTATCGTCCGCGGCGGGTGCCGTTGGCAGTTTGGTCGGACAATTTGGCAAGATTGCTGGTAATAATAATGGGATATTATCCCATTATTATGTAGTCATCAGTGGATAAGCAGCTTATCAAATCAAATTTTATTTAGGTTGTCGAGTCCTAGGCTTTGCTGGAACGAAGGACAAACTAACCTGGCTCAAGAATGACTTGGGGTTTGATGAAGTGTTCAATTATAAGGAGGTCAATGTCTTCAAAACGTTGAAGGAACATGCCCCCAAGGGTGTGAATTGCTACTTTGACAATGTGTGTGAAAAAATATGGCGACGTTTTGCGATTTCTTTCAATTTTAAAAGATAACTCGTATTCATAGGTGGGAGGTGAATTTGCTTACAATGTGATGAAAAATATGGCCATGTTTGGAAGAATTGCTGTCTGTGGGGCTATCACTGTTTATAATGACAACACCGGAAAGCCACCTCTAGGCAAGTTCATGGCAGCCAAAGTTTGAAAATAAATATAAAAAAACTTATGAAATTATGCATTTTAAAATCCATGTAGTTCCCGTCGACTATTTTTCCTTGATCTATAAAAACATCCGAATGGAGGGTTTCATGGTCATGCGATGGAATAAGGAATGGTTTCAAGGAATAGAGAAAGTTCGAGACTACATTATACAAGTAATTAATAATGTGAAATGATTTTTGTGTAATTTTCGTTGCATAAAAGAGAAATCAGAGAAAAATTAACTGATTGCATTTTTTAAGGGCAAGTTAAAAATTCAGGAGACTCAAGTCAACGGATTTGAAAACATGCCACAAGCCTTCATTGACCTTCTAGAAGGGAAAAATACTGGGAAAATGATAATTAAGGCTTGATTAAAATATTTTTAAATTATCTACTGGTACATAAAAAATATTTCTTAAAAATAAATAAAAAGTTTGCAAAATAATTTACAAGTTTTTGCTACATGTATTTTAGTTGAGTTTATCTTAAAGTGGATTTACATAGCTACTTCGCGTCGTACTGTGCATTTTCTCCCGTAAGTTTGTCCCTTATGTCAATTTTCAATTGCACTTATTTGTTAAATTGATGTATTTTATCAAGATTTACCATAAAACTTCAATGTAAAATGCCAGGAACACCCCGAAAAACACAAATAACATCAAACATCAAGTTAAGCTGTAAACTATAATTTTTAGGTCATAAAGACAAATTAAAAATAAATATAGGCAGATATTAACCAGAGCACTTAATTCGAGTTAGATATGTACCTGGAAATTGATTCTATTCATTTATCTATTTGAATTTTAGATAAAACCCGAGTAAAACCCAGTAAAACCCAGTAAAACCCGAGTAAAACCCAGTAAAACCCGAGTAAAACCCAGTAAAACCCAGTAAAACCCGAGTAAAACCCAGTAAAACCCAGTAAAACCCGAGTAAAACCCAGTAAAACCCGAGTAAAACCCAGTAAAACCCGAGTAAAACCCAGTAAAACCCGAGTAAAACCCAGTAAAACCCGAGTAAAACCCAGTAAAACCCGAGTAAAACCCAGTAAAACCCGAGTAAAACCCAGTAAAACCCGAGTAAAACCCAGTAAAACCCGAGTAAAACCCAGTAAAACCCGAGTAAAACCCAGTAAAACCCAGTAAAACCCGAGTAAAACCCAGTAAAACCCAGTAAAACCCGAGTAAAACCCAGTAAAACCCGAGTAAAACCCAGTAAAACCCAGTAAAACCCGAGTAAAACCCAGTAAAACCCAGTAAAACCCGAGTAAAACCCAGTAAAACCCAGTAAAACCCGAGTAAAACCCAGTAAAACCCGAGTAAAACCCAGTAAAACCCGAGTAAAACCCAGTAAAACCCGAGTAAAACCCAGTAAAACCCGAGTAAAACCCAGTAAAACCCGAGTAAAACCCAGTAAAACCCGAGTAAAACCCAGTAAAAGTAAACCCGAGTAAAACCCAGTAAAACCCCAGTAAAACCCAGTAAAACCCGAGTAAAACCCAGTAAAACCCGAGTCAAGCCCAGTAAAACCTTGTAAAACCCCTTTCGCATGGTAAAACCCGCTGGGTTTTATTAATTTGCGTCCCAGTAAAACCCAGTAAAACCCCAAAACCCCAACTTAGTAAAACTCGGGGTCAGTAATTCGGAATACCCTATTTTACATGAAATTGAAAGTTGAAAAGAAGGCAAACATACCAATTCCTTCCAGTAGGATCGCTTGCTATGGGTGAAAAATAATGTTTCTTTTATCTGCCGGATCATAATTTTAGTAGTCAGAATAATATTAAATACACAAAATTAGATGTCATTAACAGCAAGCGCATAACATGTATAACAAATTATGTAAATTAGTCTCGTGCATAAAATACGCATACCTGTGAAAGTTTTTATTCAAAATTTTAAAAATCATTATCCACATTATAATCATTTCTGCATCGTCCAACAATAAGTTTTCGTAACGTATCCACTAAACGCGGAGCTGTCCACGGTGGACCCCACGATTGAAAACTCTTTCCCCCGGATCCAAGACAGCACTGAAGCGACAGATTTCATGATGACGGAAAGTTCTTGATGACGCTCATCTTCGTCGGCATTATTATTATTATTATTGTTGATATCTTCGCCAATTTCGACCCGACCCTTTCGAACCTTTGCGGATGGGAACTTTTGCACAATTTCCAACCTCAAATCCTGACTCAAACCGAGGATCGAGATGAGGGATGAGATTACGGGAACGGACGCCACAGTGCCGAGCAAGCGTTCTTCAAAATCAAAGGTCAGCCTGACAGAGGTCAAATAACAAATAATTCAAAAACTCAAAATATAAATTTTAATAGCTATTTTTTCAACTTACTGAATAATGCAAACATTTGAGTCGTCATCCTCCAACGTTTTCGACTCATTGCGAAATAACTTATTCCGAAACATGGAAGTTTTGGAATAATTTTGCTCTTAAAATATTTTGTTATTTTGAGCACTTTGTAAGCCAGAAAGTAAAAATAGTAGATTTTGATTGTTTGAATAGTTAGATTAGGTACGTAGGTAATGCCATGAATTTGAATTAGATTAGAATTTGTATTAGGTTTTAGGTTATAAATTCATGGTTAATGCGCATGTAGTGGTAGAAAATACGTGTGAAAAAATACGGTACAATTAAATCTAAATAGTAAATATTGATGATAATGATGGAAAAATGTACACGGATTGACCAACAATTTATTAGTTGGGATTCTAAGCCATAATCAAGTAATGAAATTAACACCGGCTTTATTTAGGTGGATATGAAATCTGGTTTATTTATTGTTATCAACTTCCACGCTGTACACGCACGGCATCATTATCATCATAATCATAAATTGGTGGTGATGAAGCTTATACACAGGTAATCCACCGATTGATTAGCATTGATTAATATGCATGTTGGCAAATCGTATTTATGTTTAAAATGCATCGCAATGCGTACGAATTTATCAAAACTTAAGTGGTGTTTATGCTTCGCGTCACTGTCACGTCCTCCTCCAAATCCGATTTTTTGATTGGTTAAAATTTTTAATTGTCGTAGTGACAATTTCGCTCAGCCAATCAAAAAATCGGATTTAGAGGAGGACATAACGATAACGTGAAGCATAAACGCACCTTTAATTCATAACGCAGTCTAGAACAAAAGATTTTAGAAATATTAATTGCATACCTTTGCATCCAATAATGAAAAAATGCAGGAAATAATTTATTCGAAAAAATAAATTTTGATCTTTTTCGACATTTAATCATGAAAAATGAATTTATGGAATATAATAATTACGGATAAATTTCATTTCATCTTGAAATCAATAAAAACATTTTGTTTATAAAACTGTCTCAAGATGCCTCATTCTGTCAGATTCACACAAGAGACGATTCTCAATGCACCCCACATTAATTTGAGCCTCGCGCCCCCATCCCGGCGAGGACTGAACTGTGCTGCATGCTTGTGGATCCGTGCTGCCTTCCAACAGTCCAATCGGTGGAAATTCACAATTAAATCCTAATTTCCGTCAAAAAAGTTAATTAACTGTTAAGTTTGTAGTCGAAATGGTAAGTGAATCAAGGTTTAGATTAGATTGAATAGATTTTTTGGTCAAGGAGAGTATGAATAAATTGAAATAAAACAGATTTTCAAGTTTTTGAGCTCAAAGTTTAAAATTGATTGTTTTCACGTTTCATCAACTAATTAACTGTAAATTAATTATTTTGTGTACAATTTCAGGGTATCGACATCAATCATAAATGGGACCGCAAGGTTCGTCGCACGGAGCCAAAGAGTGAGGATGTTTATCTCCGCCTCCTCGTCAAGCTGTACCGTTTCCTGGCCCGTAGAACGAACGCCAAGTTTAACAACATTATTCTGAGGCGTCTTTTTATGTCGAGAATTTATCGACCACCCGTCTCCATCGCTGGTCTGTCTCGTCACATGAAGAAGGCTGGAAGGGAGGACAAGATTGCTGTCGTTGTCGGCACTATCACTGATGACAGGAGGATTTACACAATCCCCAAGCTCACCGTGAGTTGCTTTATAATCAATTGATTACTAATTATAATCTTGATTAATTTATTTACAATTTTATGACATTATTTGTATTGAATTTTGCGTTTATTTTTTATTAGGTGTGTGCCCTCCGCGTCACAGAAAAGGCTCGCGCTCGGATCCTGAAGGCTGGCGGAGAAATCATTACTTTCGATCAGTTGGCCCTGCGAGCTCCTCTTGGACACAAAACGGTCTTGCTTCAAGGTAAACCTCGTCGTTGTACACTTACCTAATTCTTGAATACTATTCTGCAACTGACTGATTTCTGCTAATCTTTACAGGAAAGAGAACATCTCGGGAAGCTAACAGGCACTTTGGACTCGCTCCTGGAGTTCCTCACAGCCACTCGAAACCATTGGTGAGGTCAAAGGGACGTAAATATGAGCGTGCTCGTGGTCGTCGCGCTTCTTGCGGATACAAGAAGTAAACTAATTGCTGCTTCTTTGTATTCCACAAAAATCCATTCTTTTTTGTAAAGCAAGAAAAAAGGTGACTTCTAATAAATTGTCGTTATGTTGGAAATTCTCTACAAGTGAAATTACTGATTTGTTTATTCTTAAGAACTAATGCTACTTAAAAGGCAAATTCGTACGAATTTTTGCAATAAAGTTTCTGCAAAACTGGCAATTTTGTTTTGCACAAGTCAATCCCGATTAACCCCGTTGCGTGGGAAAGTCAAAATTATTATTATCCGTGTCAGAGACTTCCAACTAAACAAATCGATTCTTCATCCTGCCAGTCAGTAAAATGATCTCGAGCTCGACAGATAATTATGGGCTTATCCAATTGATAAACCTTGCATATCACATCGTCAGCTAGCAAATCAATATTCGCCACGAATTTGATTTTAAGTATAGAATATTAGTGCATGTTTTGTTTAATACCATTCAGTAAAATTATAAATCGGTTAAATTAAAACATCTTTTAAAATGCGGTTAACTCGTAATAACAAATTTAACCTGTTCCTCTTAACGTTACTTATTTTTACGTGCCTCGGAGGGATCAGTAGTTCTCGGGGAGAAGTAGATACAGCAAAGTCAAAATCGGATAAGAAACCACCGTCCCAACTGTTGGAAGAAGAAGAGGAAGATAACGACGATACACCTCGCTTATCCAAGGATTCGTTCTCCAAATTGACGGAGGAGGAGAGATTATCCGCCTTTGAAAAGTTGTGGTCGGATCCGGACGAGATCACAGTGACGACGGACCCTGGTTCGAAAACGAGACAGAAATGGAGCAAGGAGGACGATTCGAGATCCTCCTCGTCAGAGTTTACAAAGGATGAATCGGAAATGACGGACACGGAAAGAGTGGTACAAGCTATTAAAATGAGATTCGTAAATCCAGATGCGATTCAAGTAAGGATTTTTTTTACTTTGTGCTGTCCATTTCTCAATAAACATTTTGCATGTATTGTTATACACATTTGTTTATTACATTAATTAGGTTGTTGAACCTCCTAACTTGGCCGGGCAGGATCCATTTGGCGGTGCTGACATGGAAGGACTTGGTGGCGTGACGACGAAAAAGTTTAAATTCATCCTCAATCAGCCTTCGATTACACCAGTCGAGCCGATAACCAATCTCTTAAATAAAAGGAAGGAACCCGAAGTCCCCGAGGATGATGATGAGCCTGAAATTATCACGGCAGAAGGCGTAGAAACAGATGAGAGACATGGTAGTTAACACTTTTAATTCCATAATTTAACCATGTTATCTGTAAGTTATGTAATTTTTGTGTTACTTTTTCTAGCCGATCTCATGTTCAAACAGGCGATCGAACTCCTCGGACCATCTGCCTCACGGGATTCGACTGGTTACCACGTAATTACGTCAGTCGGCAAAACCGAGAAGGTAGAGCAAGCGTACGTCCTTCTACAACAAGCTGCCCTACGTGGTCATAAAAAAGCAATGGAAATTATGGCGTGGGGTCAGCTGCTTGGTCCACTCCCGTTAGATCTTGAGGGGGCCAAGGGGAAGTTTGAAGCTTTAGCGAAGAAAGGATATCCAAACTCGCAAATGGTACATATAATGATTGCATGAGCAAATTATACATATAATTTAGGTTGAAATTAATAATGCATTTTATTAATTATTCTAGGCTATGGGGTTTCTTCATGCCAATGCATTAGAAACAGAGCTTAACGGTGCGTTGCCTATCCTGTACTATACATTTAGCTCAATTGCTGGAGCAAGTTGGAGTCAAATGGCGCTCGGTTATCGATACTGGGGAGGAATCGGTATAAAGAAATTTTATTTCCAAATATATACAATTTGAAATTGCATTATTGTAATTACAACTTTACATATGTTTGACAAAAAATAGGGGTGCAAGTTTCTTGTGAGAAAGCGTTGGAGCAGTATCGACGCGTCGCAGCTACCGTGGCGAGTGAAGTGAGCGAGGTTGGGACAGGACCTGCCATTCAGAGGATTCGATTACTTGACGAAATTGAAGGAACGCCGGGAAGCACAAGTACGAGTACCGGGTCGTCGGGAAATATCCTTAATTCAGATATTCTCGATTATTACACGATGCTGGCGGAGAGAGGCGATCTCCAAGCACAGGTACATAATAGATTGAACGAATAACTCAATTGCAATTACATTTATTAATATTAAACCAGGTTGGACTTGGTCAACTACACTTTCAAGGCGGTCGTGGTGTCTCGCCTGATCACCATCTTGCTCTCCGCTATTTCCGAAGAGCCGCCGATGCTGGAAGCCCTGTCGCGATGGCGTTTTTGGGCAAAATGTATCTTGAGGGGAACGATGCGGTCGAAGCTGGTAAGAAAATTCGAGAGATATTTGTCAAGCTTAAATTAATGGAAACTTTAAATGGGATTATTTATTTATTTTTAGACACGGTTAAAGCGTTGAAATGGTTTCAAAAGGCTGCGGAGCAGGGCAGTCCGGTTGGACAGAGTGGTCTCGGCTTGATGTATTTGACGGGGAAAGGATTGCCTAAAGATCCGTCAAAGGCATTGCAGTATTTTACGATGGCTGCGGAACAAGGTGTGATTAGAGATTTATTTTGATAATGAAAACTGTACTTAACTAATATTTTATGAGCAGGGTGGGTAGATGGTCAGCTTCACTTGGGAAACATGTACATGACGGGAATCGGTGTTCGTCGTGATTACCAACAAGCTGCAAAATATTATAACCTTGCTGCTCAGTCGGGACACATTTTGGCGATTTATAACCTAGCACAGATGCACGCGACTGGCACGGGAATGATGAGGTATTGGTCTATTTATATTTATCTGATAGACAAACAAATGACATTCATCACCTGAGACTCATGAAAAATAAATGTAAAATATAATATCTTAGCTTTAGTTAAATTACTGTTTGACTAATTTAATGTTTGTTTCGCAGGTCTTGCACTGCGGCCGTTGAGCTTTACAAAACTGTTGCTGAGCGTGGTCGCTGGGGTCTTCTTTTGGCTGAAGCTCACAATGACTACAAGGAGAAGCGGTACTCTCAAGGTCTCGTGAAATACTTACTCCTTGCCGAACTTGGATATGAGGCAGCTCAGGCGAACGCAGGCTACATGTATGTTCAAACGGTATTTGGTTTGACTTTATCTGTGTAATCCTTCATTTTTTAATCGCAGGTTGGAAAGGGGCGAGGTGGGCTGGGAAGTTTTCGAAGGGTGGAAGAAATTGGTAAACCTAAATAATGGACAGAGTCAGGACCTTCCTCCACCACCACTTGAAGCCGTCACGAAGCCAGAAAGTGTAGGAGAAAATGCGGAAAGTCAACCAGAAGACCAGAAAAAAGACGCTACTACAACTCCCGAAGAAGGTGAAGTACCACAGCAGCCGACGACGACGACCAAATATGGTACGCACACACAGTGGGCACCATTTGTATTTGATATCGTTATCAGTATTTTATGTCGTTTGTTTTAAGAAATGTAGTTTGGAAAAAATTAGATTGTACACTCTGTTGTTGACTTATGTTTATAATAACATTCGTTAACATTAGTTTATCCAAGTTGAGTCCAAAATTAATATTTTTCTCTCTTCTTCAGATCTCACCTCCCCACAATCCCTCCTCTCTCGTGCCCTCCAGCAGTGGTCCCGGTCCGCGTCGCAGGGCTACTCTCAGGCTCGAGTTCGGCTCGGGGATTACTATTACTACGGCTGGGGAACAACTACGGACTACTCTTCAGCAGCGACCCAATATCGCCTCGCATCAGAACAGCAGCGGAATCCACAAGCCATGTTTAACCTGGCTTACATGCACGAGCAAGGACTCGGGCTTAAACAGGATTTGCATCTGGCGAAAAGGTAGGATCATGAATTAAGGAATTTGTTTACCATAAACAAATGAATTTTGACACTAAATTCTAAAAATTCTAATTTGTCCAGGTTTTACGACATGGCGGCCGAGACGAGTACGGATGCAAGAGTTCCCGTGACGCTGGCGTTGATCAAGTTAAATTTCCTCTCGACCCTGCAAGCCCTCAATTTATTTGATTTCGACGCAGATTCGACAACATATGTCGAAATAGATGGATTCTCCTCCTTCTCGGAAATGCTAGACTTTTCCAATAACTGGGACTTGTATTTGTTAACGGTTCTGGTGGGGATTTTAGGAATTTTAGTGTGGTTAAGGCGACCTCTGCAAGGAGGTGGGGGTTAAACTAGACTAATTAATTAGATTAATGAAATTTCAAAGTCAATATGTCAATAAAATCCAATCATATATCACCAAATAAATAAATATTTATTAAGTAATAATCATAATTCGTATTAAGTAGTGTATAAAATCGCACAATATTTAATAATATGAACTGAAAAGATGACCTTGTGAAAATGTATGTAAATCAAGTGTACATTTGTTTAAACTGAAAAGTATGCAAGAAAAATTTGTCATTTTGTTTCTGAATGTGTGGGAAAATGTAAATGATGATGATGAATGAATGCGTTTTATAATATCGTCTGGTGTACATATACCGATATCTGTCATGTTTGGGATTAAGTTATAATTTGCGTAATGGTTACAATAAAATGTGATATCTCGTCATTTTTGACATATGGTCCTTAATATTATAAATCTTTAATGTGGAATAAAATGTGATGCATGTAAATAATGCGTATGTCAACCAAAAATCAAAACTGTGCAAACATTTTAATAGTAAAGCATCCGATTTATATCACTTCTTGTCAACACATACAAGGGAATCATATAAACATGACAAGTTTGTTGAAATTGGTTAAAATTATAAAGAAATATATATAGTACGTGAATGATGAAGAACTTTTACAAATTTGTTATAAGATTATTAGACAAACATGCCAACATGGGCTAAAATACATGGAGAAATCACAGAACATCACAAATGTGCGTTTCACAAGAACATTAAAAATTCAAGTACAATTAAGTTTAAAGAAATGGAAGCATTGAATATTTTAGTCCATTTCCGAACGCTGAGACTTCTCATACGCTGCCAATTCTTTCACGTAGCGTTTCTTGTCTTCTTCAGCGATAGTTTCGTATCGTTTCTTCTCCGCTGCGTCCAATTCCTTCCAACGGCGACCCAGCTCCTTTGCAACCTCGGTGGTTTTAAATTCAGGATTTTCAGTCTTAAGAATGGGACGCTGTTCATTGCTGAAGACGAAGAAGCTTGTCATATTCCTTTTTGGGGCGTTTGGATCCTTAACTTTCTTTGGCTTCTTGGTTTCAGCATCCTGAAATTAGAGTTAAAATGGCGATTTTAGAACATTATCTTAAATAAGTGTTATCCCTTAAAGAAACGAAAAAAACGGCCTTTTCCTTACCCGATTTTCCTTCTCTCCCTTATCCTTGTTCTTTACGGATCGTCGCGATTTTCGATCATCGTCCCCATCCCCATACTTTTCTCTCTCCTTGTCGGCCATATTATTAAACTTGGCCTTCTGCTCGGTCGACAGCTCTCTCCACTTCTTAGATGCAAGCTTGGACAACTCTGCGACCGTGATTTCGTCCCCTGTTGCCCTTCGACGAGTCAGTTCATCCATGCGAAACTGCTCAGAGAAGATTTCCACCGCCTTCCTTGCCTTTGCTGGAGCCATTCTTTCTGCTAATGTATTGTTACTACCGTTCTGAAAGCAAGTAAGGGAAAAATGAATACAAAATCTTAAAATAATCCAGAGGTCAGTGACCCCACCTTTAAAACCCCAGTAAAATGTCAAATAATACAGATAAATCACCCCAAAAAACGTTTCCCCTGTATCAAAACCCCATTCCCCAGTAAAACGATCAACTCTAGACCCAATTTTCGACCCGAAACCCACCAAAAATTATTGAGAAAATCTCAAATTGATCAAATCAGTACAAAAATATCCTCACCTTTCTGTTCTTCAAACGTTCTTCGCGTCCACTGGACAAGAGAGATGAAGCTGTTGTTGATGGCTGAGGGGGAGTGGTTGTCACTTCAGGCAAGGACGAAAAACAATTTCGAAAAATTATGGAAAATTTGAGAAATGGGAGAAGGAGCGAGCGAGGTGGAGATGTTCACTTGGACGAGAAGAGAATGGAACTGAAGGAGTCGAGTGAGCTGGAGAGCGAGCAGTGAGAAAATTTAGTTGGCATGGAAAAGTTCATGCGACGCTTTGAGGTCAAAACTCTAACCTGATTTGAATATTTGGTTGGCATGATTTGCATTGCATTTATTTATCTCGGTAGATTTTTGTATTGGTCTTGGATTTCCTAGATTTTTTAAAAAGTTGTAATTTGGAAGTTAGATATTTTCGTTTTTATGAAAAGATGTTTTATGAAATGTTTTCAAACTCAGATAATGTTTCCAAATGTTTCCAAACTCGATGGGTTTGGAAACATTTCATAAAAGCGGAAACATTTCATAAAAGCGGAAACATTTCATAAAAGCGGAAACAACTTCCAAATTACAACTTTTTTTAAAAATCGAGAAAATCCAAGACCGGTATAAAAATCCGCCGATGCAATGCAAAAATGATGTAAATGCAATACAAATCATGCTGAACAAAATATTCAAATCAAGTTGAATTTTGACCTCAAATACAGATTGTTATCGAGTTTGCGTAAAATGCGTGTACTTGGGAATTTAGTAGTTTCTTTTAGAATTTAAAAAAATTATGAGTTCCGGAATTTTTGAAAGTTTTCTGATTTCATTTATTTATATGAGATGACTGGATTCGTGCTCATACATACACATTTATGTACGAGTAGTTGTTTTTTACGTATTTACTACAAGTTATTTCTTAAAAGTTAAATATCTTAATACTTAAGTAAATAAAATGATTATGAATTATATTTAAAATGAGTAAAGTTCGCTGCTTGTGGTTTGCATAATTCGGAATTTAAGCAATATCTACTTTCTAAAATATGTAAAATGAACTGCAAAGATTTTTGTCACAAGGAAAACATGACATAACATTCTTTCTTACTATTCTGTTTTCTTTTCTTAAGTTTATTTTCTAAAGTTAACATGTAACGCTGAGATTTCATAACAAGAGTAATTTGGTATGTTGTTTATCTATTTAGCTTATCAATCCTAGTTTAGTAACTTTGCTTATCTTTCTTCTTTGGTTGATTGTTTAGTTCAATTAATAGTTACTAAATACAATTTCTAATTGCTGAGAAAAGTTTTATAAATAAGTTGGATAAGTAAATGCAGTGGTGCGATAAGAAGAGAACATTTATCTGACCAATATCCACCTAATGTTTTAATTATTAATACGGATTAATGAACGCCAAACCAAATCGACACGGAACTTACATTTTTTAAAGACACATAAAACCAAACAAAATCGAAGTCTTTATACTGACTGGACTGAAGACTGGCTTTCACAAACAAAACATTAGCAATTAGAAAATACTTAATACATAAAATAAATTAACTGCGGAATCCCAGCCCACCGATTAAATAAAATGCATAAAAACTGGTGGGTGAAGGAATGCATTCTAATTAATTGGGTGCAAGTGGGACGATGTTCCTTGTCGACGACGACGGACCTATCGTGGCGGTGGCGACGATTTTCACCGATCTTGGTGTAACGATAAGTCCAGACATTGCGGTGATGACGATTCTCATAAATCTCCCCCATAATTCGATGTGAGTCTCAGGTTGATTTGACGTTGAAAATTTTGGTTTCCAGATCCTGCAGAGAAATATCATTTGTAAAAATGAATCATGTTTCAATAAAATAGCGTTATTTATTGGGTTTCTTCAGCAATTTTAACTTGAGGAAGAGTATGACAGGATGACTTTTAGATTCGAATTTCCAATGGAAAGAAAAGCAGACCATGTTGAATTTTATTAGTCTCCACTTAAGAATGAATTGACCGTAATTAAGAAAAAAAGAGTTGAAATGATACGAAAGATTGTATACATCTGCCTCTAAACCTGCGCCATATGTCGTTTAACATATCTGAAAGAAAGTTCTCTACAACCTTTCCCAACGCCTATCTACATATGTACTTATGAAAGATAACTGTTTAATTAAGCAAACACACAAACTTTGTGGGTTTGTTCACGTGTAAATAAAAATGTTGACTTTTTGAGCGTACAATATTATGGTAAGGATGTAGGGGTGGCCGTTACATCACGAATCAACGAATCCTTTTGGAAAGAAAAAGACAAGATTTTACCTTCGACACGACCACGACTATACTTTTTACCATACCACCGAGTATATCATTTAATCATTAATAATAATCATAAAAAAATTATTAAAAAGGAAGTGTGTACATTTGTAGTAGGTGTGCGATGCTGTATTGCTATCCTGCACAGCGGGGTGGTCGCTTTTTGGTATTTTAAAAGCCACCGAACCATTTCATTTCATAGGAAGGGAAAAAAAACGAGGACAACAATCGTTCTCTTGATTTGTACGGATTCAATAATGTAAAAGTGGGCTGGGAGAGGAAGAAGATGAGACGAAATATATGTATTTATGAGGATGATGGGATCCACATTTACAAATCTATTCCATGCAATTAACGCTTTTCATGAGGTAAGAAAAATTGGAAAACTCATCCAACTTAATGATAAGAAAGTATCGGGAGGGACTAAGAAAAGTTTTGTAGATGTGATACATATACATATTTTATAAGAAATGACAATGACACGATACTCTCAGAATGGGAAATGCTCCGCGGTGATATTTTGCCCAATTTTTGATATTTTACCAGTAGATTACCTTGAAATCCACAATCCACCTAAATTTTGGGGGTCGAAAGGTAGGGAGGTCAAAGGTCATCATTCCCCATAAGTGGGGCATCAATGTTTCGGCAAGAGGATTCAGAGTATATATATTTTGTAGCGTCTAGCACCACCCCAAAGACCGATTTTCCAGTGATCCAAAATTTAACACGGCAGCAGATTGAGATCTACATAGCACAGTAACATGCTCGAGTGTTGATGATGTATTCTGAATCTTCTCCCCGAAACCTGTCCAAAGATACCCCGTTTATTGGGCATGATGACTTTGACCTCCTGACCTCTAAGGTCGCGCAGGTCGATTTCGACTTAAAGATAATTCAACTATTGTTCTACTGGTTACGTTGTACAACATGTCAAAAATGGGGAAAGTATCACGGTGGGGCATTTCTCTATATTGAGAGAGACATTTCATTTATCTTTTTCTCACCTTTCTTGTTATTATTATGCTTTTTTTGTCTCGCTCTAGAATTTTGAAACCAAACTTGAGTCACCCGTTTTGATAACCCCGTTATCTGCGCTATCCTCTCCAAATCCTAAGAAAATATAGGTAAAAAAAAGATGTAATGATAATAATTTTAACTTGAATATGGGTAATTAAGAAAAATCTCAAATTGTGCGTCTCAAATTCCTCACTCACCTGCCCATCCGGATTAGAATCGATTAAAAAATTTGCTTGTAAGATTTGTAACTGTTCATCAGTAAACGTTGTACGAACGCGTTTCGTCTTAGATTTTGATCCGGTATGATTTGGATCGTCATTTGCGCTGTCTGGATATATTAAAGAAATACAAAAATTCATTATAAATTCACAAAATTTTGTTTTTGAAAAAAAAATCTCACCATCCGAATCGTCCGTAGGCCCTTCGATAGTTTCTTGGTAATGTGTTTTACCTTGTAATTAAAAAAATAGAGGTGATTTTTTTTATAGTTTTTACTGAATTTTAAATGCCTTACAAAGAACTTTGGAGTCAATAAGGGCAAATTCTTCTCCCGTTGAAAGTTGTCTCTTGCAAGCGTCGCAAGCGAAACACGCCTGGAAAACGAATTATTTTGAGTTGAGTTAGCAAATAAATCAGGTGGTCAACAAGTAAATAATGATTTAATTTAAAAATTTAATTTGTAAATTTAATTTATTATCAATAGTTAAAAAGACCAACCAAGTGATAGACTTGTTCCATCAGAGAGGACGAATCTCGAGCACGACGGACCCAGTCGGAGGACGATATCCATCTCGTACATTTTGCGCATTTCGTGCCGAACGATCTGCAATTTTGAAAATAAATTGACGAATTATTAATTGGTGTGAGAATATTTTGGTAATATGTTAATGTTTATTTATTAGCATTGTTTTGTTTTGGTTGATGGTTTATTTTGGCAAAATTTTAATTACATTGGTTTGTGCATAATTATTAATTAATTTGTTTTGGTGTATAGATCAAAAACATGATGAGCTTTTTCGGTGACTGTTTTCGGGGGGCATGTGGGATTGAACAGGACGATCCTCCTGCAGAAGAAGGGCCTGGTCAGCCGGTGATGGTCAGTATCACAGAAGAACCGAAACCTGGTCCAAGTAGTCAATGTGATGGTGGCGATCGTCGTCGTGGAAGAGGCGAGGGCGATATTATTATTGACGGAATCGCCAAACTCGATACTATCGAGGAGGAACCTGGCGGTGGTGGTGATGGTGATAACCCTCAACAAGGAAAACCAAAACCAACTCAACCCCTCGTCACGTTAGAAGTCGACAGGACTAAAGAGAATGTCCGAACTATCGCTGAAAAAATTATGACAACTTGCACCAAGTTAAATGGCAAATTTTTCGACGAAGACTTCCCCGTCGGACCGACTGCCCTGTTCAAGAATAAGGAGAAGGCTGAGAAAGAGGACAAGAAGGGACAGGGGCTCGACGCGGTCAAAATGTGGCTCCGACCTGGAAAAATTATTCATCGGGATCAAGACGGAGGACATTTTGGACATGACTTCTCAATCATTAGAGACCAGATGGGATGTGACGTTAGGCAAGGTGAGGTTTAAGTTGGTGGACATATTATAAGTAAAGAATCGAGAGTAACGTTGATAATTTATATTGTATGTACTTATTTACTCGCAGGGCAACTTGGCGACTGTTGGTTCCTAAGTTGTTTGGTTAGTTCGGATAAGGATTTCATGCATAGAATTTGAAATATTGAAATCTGGGTTTTGTTCTCAGGGATTGCTGAGTAGGAGGAAGGAACTTCTGGACAAAATCGTCGTGACCAAAAAGGTCAACGCTGCTGGAGTCTACGTTATCAGCTTGTTCCACGAAGGAAAGTTTCGCGATGTGTTGATTGATGATCAACTGCCATGCAACGAATACAGGTCGTTATGTTTCGGAAAGGTGAGTAAAGATCTGACTATGACAAAAATAAATGTGGGTGAAAGTGTAATAATAATTAGTAAATGGTGTGTCAATTAGGCCAACCGAATGCAGTTGTACGTCCCTCTCATCGAAAAGGCACGTGCGAAACTGGCCGGAAGCTATGAAGCGCTTATTGGAGGAGGCCTTAGCGACGCGATGCTTTCTTTGACAGGATTCCCGTGCACGGATTATATTCTTAAAGTGATTTTTTTAACGAAAATTGTGCATAAGTGATCTTCATACTAATATTTCTGGTTTTACGATGACGTAGGAGGACTTCAGTGACGAAGAGAAGGAAGGCATTTGGCAAATATTGAGTGAAAGTGCGAATTCTCGCTTTCTCATTGCCGCAGGGACAAAGGCGGAAGATAAAAAGATGGAGAACTTGGGTCTTAAACCTAAACATGCTTATGGAGTTGTTAAAGTTTGTGACAAATGGGGTCCAAGGTAGATAAACTCCAATTTGTAGGTATTGGTTTACACTCTAAAAATGTACATTTTCCAGGCTCATCCTCTTTGAAAACCCATGCGGAGATTCGGTCTGGAAAGGAGACTGGCACAACTACAGTTGGACGTGGGGGGTCAATATGCGAAAAGCATATCGACCCTTTATGAACAAATCGGGCGTGTTCTACATGTGCTTTGACGATGTTGTCAAGTAAGTTTAATTCCAATTACCAAACACATTCTACACTCGTGCAAATAAGCTTATAATGAATTTGTATCCTTACAATTTCAGGTACTTTGTACAATTTTCAATTTGCCAGCTCGGAGAAAATCATCCTGCCGAGTGAAGAAGAATTCTGTCCATTGCGTTTCATTCTTTTTCATAGAAATTCTTACCCATATAAATATATCGTTATACTCTCTTGTTGTCTGTAAATATGGATTCCATGCAAGAAATACCCCGTTAAAATATTGATATGATTTACTTTACATGCTAAAAAATTTACCAATCTTCTCCTTCTGAGAATATAAGAATAAATTTTGTTTCCTCACTCACAATGACATTCAATTCTTCTCCTCTCCCCTAGAAAATAATAACAATGCGTAAATGATGAAGTGAGACTGAGACGTATGTAGTATTATAAAGTAAAAAGGATTGTTTGCCAGTTATAGGTAGAAATGAATGTATGTACGACACAGGTAGCAGCAGGACAGGTAGGAGACACTTCTTCTTCTTCTTGGACCATCATCATAATTTATGGATTGTCATTACATTGCACAAACGGTGACACAAAGGGATCAAGTGACCTCCCACAAACGCCGACTCACTCACAAGTACCAACCAACCAGCAGCCAACCACACCAAAGCGAGAAGATTGAGATTTATTGAGTCACATATTGTAATAAATCCTTTTAAAGAAGTTGAAAAGAATGTGAAAATAGTTGATGTACTACTTCTTCTCCAATTCTTAACTTTATATACTCTTTTTATACGAGACAAGGATTGATTTTGCAGAATTCCGAAATAAAATCTGTTTTCCAACCAATAAAAAAATCGAATCGTCCAGTCCAGACGGCACAATAATCCTGGGCGACAGGTCACCAACCAATCCTTTCTAGATAAATGTAAATATATAAATCGAGCTGATTTTTCTCCTCGAAAAAAAATTGAAACCTCTTCGTCATTCTGGACAATGGACAATTCACATCATGACGACGACCAAGAGACCACGACGATATGCACTACACTATTTTATTTTATGACACATAAAAGTGTAATGATCTTTTAATGATCAGGTGCACGATGTGAGCATACACTCGTCATTTTTTCATATTTTTTAAACCGTATAGATTATTTATGACGTTCTTGTGTCCCGAACGAATTTTTATTTTTCAATTGTCACCGAATGATATAAAGTGGTTTTGCAAGTCATACATACATAAAGATGCACACGGCTGCCATGATAATAATGACTTTTGACGTGAAATTGTAGGAAATACATGTCACAAGTGGCGCAGAGGGTGGGATTCGGACTCTGGGGTGAGATTGACACTTTCAACCTTCTTCAGTTTAGAAGACTTACATAAGACCAAGAAGAAGAATGTCTTGATCTTGGAGGATTTAATTCAACACAAAATCCAACTAAATAAAATACTTATCACGTCTTACTTTTGCGTTTTGTTGTTATCCTAATTCAATTTACGGAGAAAGTTACCAGTGTGAGTAGCAACTCTTAATCCAGTTTCACCACGTAATCCAGTTACGTTTTACATGAGAAAGAAGAACAAATCCACGCGACAGGACTTTACAGGATTACGAAGGAATACTTGTTAACAAATAAAGCTGAACCCTTTTCTCCATGCATACAATTCCTTCCTTTGTTTTGCTACTGTTCCCCCAAAAACAACGTATAATACAAATGTATGTAAATGTACAGTACACAAAGGAAAAGAACACAATGAACAGGAATTAAGGAAATAATCCAACACTGAACCGGGAACGATACAGGATTAAGTAAAGCAAGAAAGCTGTAGCGTTTAGACAACTAATAAAAATGCAGATTTCTATTTACTCTCAAGTTGTATGACACAAATTGTGTATCAGAGTTTTTACGGGAATTTATTTGCAGAATTTATTTAGTTATAGGGGAAGAATTATGATGTGTATATATTTACTGTTCGTTCAGGTCCATTGATTGGAGAAGAATTCATGATTCGTATGTAGCCAGGGAGCGAAATTGGATTATTTGGTTGGTCTATTTAGTATGCAGACGGAGCGACCTTGTTCCCGAAAAAGGGGGAGGGCGTGGACACCGGGTAGTAAGTAACTATGCAGTGGTGGGCATTTCATGGTTGGTTGGGTTGGATAAAAGCGGAAGTGCAGTGCAGGCAGGGTAATATATGAAAAAAAGTCGGTGTAAAAATATGGCATGGCTAAGAAACAATTGTTCATGTCAATCAAATTCACGATCATTACACAATGCCAACCCAGGATCTACTTCATCTATCCAGTTAAATAAATTTGTAATCTTTCCACAATCGGAGCTTACGATATGCAAAATCAAAAATATACCCAAAAATTCTTTCTCTTTTTCCGAAAGATGAAATGCCTGTCAATTGATAAGTAACAAATTGTCCCTTCGTTGCATGCACTGAGGTATCCATAATTTGGACCAATTTGTAAATCAGCACTGGATAAATCAGAGGAATCATTATTTCTTCCCTGGGGAGAGGGGAGGAGGACAGCAGAAAATCTATTATTTGTCTCTCGGCTACTACTGTTGCTGATTTCATTTACTCGTATTTACCATGGGGGATGAGCAACTGTTACATACATATTTTCGGACCAGAGATTTTCTTCCCCACCCGAAAAACACACGGATCAAACAAAAGTTTAGTTTATTTGTGATTCGGGTGTCCAAATTACATTTACGTCTTGTTAAGGACATTTGTTCCCGAATTGCTGGGCACGTCCCGAGGGTGCATTTACATGCCAAATTGTTTCTAGAGGATGCAATTGTATTCGTAATTGTGTCACAATTTCGTCACTTTTACTTACATAAATGTTCACTCTTATCGTGTGAATTTATCAAAATTACACAAAAATCCCAAAATTTTCTTAAAAAAGAATCGCAACTTTTTTTCTTAGGTGAAGGAAAAGTAACCATAAGGTGATCATGTTAAAAGATCACCATGGTTACGGCGAAGCCTAGGTATGCAATCAGCTGCAACTTTGAAAAGGTCGCACTGAGATTTCGCCCAAACCGTTCGTTGCATGGAAAACATGCTGAAAAAAAAAACCAGAGAATTCTGTTTTACAGATACGTTTTTTTTATTTTTTCAAAAATTCTAATTCCTTCAGGTAGAAAGTCCGATGCCTAAAATTTCAAATCCATTTCTTGGCATCAAGGAAGTGTTTCCGACCGGGGGCTTGCCATTTTTATTATTCTCCAGGATAATACGCAAATTGTAAGCCTTTGTTCGACTTAATCGGATCAAAACTGACGGAATTAGAGCTTTTTGAAATATTCGCATTAGGCAACCTATTTACGTGTTAAGTTACTGGTTGCTAACGTGCGGGGATAGTTTATTCAGCATCGCTATTCAATACTCAACATATCCAATGTTGCTAGACAATCGAATTACGTTATTATTAGATCGCTAAGTGTCAAGGCATCCTTGACAGAACAGAACAATCCTTAAAATTTTGAAACTGGGGGATTAAATTGGCATGCCACGCATCCACACCCACTGCGGAATTAAATTGGTATGCCAAGCGTCCACAAACAGGAGAATTAACAACGTTTAAGATTTTATAATTGCATATGATTTTATGCATATAAGTTCACAAATCACTAAAAATAATTAAATAAATAAATTTTAAAAAACAAACTTAGGTGAAGGACGCGCTTAAAATATTAAAACAAGAAGCATTAAAAAATGTCATAAATCGTTTAATATTTACTAACTTTTACTTCACCAGGGGCCCAACTGTTAAATTTTCAAATCAATGATAATCAATAATAAATGTAGCTAAACCAACGACTTGATTAAATATGAAGGGCAGCATTACAGAAGTTATTAAAAATACGCCAGAACATGAGCAAATTTCCTCTATAAGAGGTGTCGCGATTTATTGAAAGATAATCATTCAAATCTTGCAAGTTTAATATACAAATACATATTACGCATTTCGTATAATTGTTCCAAATGCTTGAAAGTATACCTTTTTTCCTGTGTTAGTTGGGCCCCCGGTGAAGTAAAAGTTAGTAAATATTAAACGATTTATGACATTTTGTAATGCTTCTTGTTTTAATATTTTAAGCGCGTCCTTCACCTAAGTTTGTTTTTTAAAATTTATTTATTTAATTATTTTTAGTGATTTGTGAACTTATATGCATAAAATCATATGCAATTATAAAATCTTAAACGTTGTTAATTCTCCTGTTTTTAAAAATAAAATTTTGAGATTTTTTCAACTCTCCTTCTTTTTTGATGTCACAATTGGATTCGACACGACGCCTTGTAACAAGTAGTGAAAAGTGTCTCTTGATTTTATTACGGGGCAAAATATCCCTTGATCTTCAGCCCAACGCCGCCGTTTCCCTTTGACCTCAACTCAAGTAGAAGAATTATATTCGGTTTTGTGACAATAAAGGGATTTTCTCACCCAACTCTTCCTCCTTTCTAAAGTTCAAACTGTCCGATAAGGGGAGTTGTGTTATCATTGGGTCCATTCTTATCCTATATTTTGGTTTTACTATGAATCTTTTTCACCACGGCATTCCTTAAATCCTTGTTTTCTATTGTAATACATAGAACCGCATCATATTTTAAAAAGTGTTTTCTGAAGTGTGTGGACACTTGGACAATCAAAAAGAGAGAAGGAGAAAAAATTGGGAGAGAGATTTATTAAGTTTTTTTTACGTTTTATTATTAAAGAATTTATCAAAGACGGTGGACGGTGGATGGAATCTTGTTAAATAGGATTGACCCCTTGGCCCAATGTCTTTATGTCAGCTGGATGGTCGTGGCGTAGATGTTGACACTTGAGGACAGTCTGGTGGGATTTGACAGGGTGGAGAAATTAGCATGAAAATGCGTGATAAATGGGAGATGAGACTACCAGTCGGGTGTGAATCATCACTCATCCCGAGAAAGAGAGGGGTAAATAAAATGAGGGTGGGGACCCTTCGTGGACTTCGGAAGTGTTTAGTAGTGGACAATAATTCGCATGTTGTAAATACAACAATTTACGAGGTGGATGAGATTTAAAGTGTACAGAATTTTGAGAGAGTTGAACGTCGATGCAATATTTTATAGAAATTTGGATATTTTTGTAAATTTAGTAGGTTTGGAACTAGGTACGTTCAAATTAAAGCAAAATGAAATTGCGAAAGCTTCCAGTAATCCAGGATTTCAGATAATTTGCATGATAATCAGCAATTTAAGAGTCGAAATAATTAATATTCGAAATGTACAGGATTTTGGCATGTTGAACGTCGGTGCAACATTTTTAGAAATTTCGATATATTTTTAATTGAGTAGGTCCGTATTGAGTGTCAATTGAAACCCCGGAAAGTAAACTGAAACTGCGAAAGTTTCCAGTAATCCGAAGTTCTGAGCAATTTTTGCACATTTCCTTCAAAAGATACCAAAAATGATACTTATTTAGCCAATTTTGCAAATAACAAGTACATAAAATGCATGTACAAATATCGCCAAATTCTCGATACATCACCCCTGAAAAAGTATCTCTCTCAAATATTTCCTACCCTTTAAAAAAGTCCATAAATAAGTGGTAAGTAACACAGTTCTCCTGTTAAGAAGCCCCCACCCCCCGTTGCGCCATGCACTACACGCCAACCACCACCGTTTTTTTTTGCTCCACGCCACAACAACCAGTCGACACAATAGGGCTTGATTTCCTCTCTTCACCAAACCATCAAGATCTCAACCCTTAAAAATCTCATGGTACATCGGATCAAAGGAAGAAGATCTCTCTCTCTTCTCGTTCCTCGATCATTAATAAACACGCCTAATCAACCCACACCATCTCATCTTCACTCATGTCCATATTCACTAAATTTTACCCCTATAACGCAATTTTATGAGGCATATACACAAGTAACCGTAGTGTGCATGCATTTGTACTTGGCCGTTATGCATGTAGGAGTGAATTTTGATATGGTGCCTTAATTTTTTTCTGGTACGGTTGCATTGCATTTTGTAAAGGTGTTTGTGTGTGTAGTAAATAAAATTGCATAATAATACCTACACAGAGGAGTCACTGCCTGGTTAACAAGTGTAATGATGTGAGTGTGACGACGCTATGTATGTACATATGTAGTTCTGGAGAAGAGTGGAATTCTATTCACAACAAGGAGCACCTGAATTTTGTCACCGATATTAAAAAACAACCTTTGGCTGATGTTCCTCGTCGAAATATGTGTGGAAATACCTGTTGTTGATTCATTTCATATCTGTGTGGGGATGATGGTGGTTAGAGAATGGTATGCAATTTTTTTGGTGTGCAATTCAAGGTGAAAGGTATCATCTTGGATTCGTGGGGAGCCTTCAATTTGGTCAGAAATATCTCAATTTCAAGAAAATATTGCCAGAATTTTGAGCAACGTTGATATGATCTTTCTTTTCATGGTGGGGTTTCTTCTTGGAGTTGAAAAGAAAATTATAAAAGTGCTGTCATAAAGATGTCAAAAGTGGGACGACTGATATTTTTTCCATTTTGCAAATAATTTCACACTTTTCAATTTCAGTTTTGCACAAAGGCAGTCATATTTTGGTCAGAATTGTTACACAGTCAGCCACACAAGTGGTACTCGATAATAAGAGAAACGACTTCATATGACCAATATTTGAAGGTTACACGAATAGTTGTAAATCATAAATCATGCATGATTATTAGCGTGCTTATTGTTGTGAAAAGGTGCAGCTCTCACCTGTAGTAATCGTTTCGACAGTAGACCGTCCCCTCCCTGAAAAAGCAGGAGGATTCCGACTGGAGACAAATTGCACAAACTGAGCACCTTAAATAAAATATTTAAACAATTAATTTAAATATCGACTTATGAGGTATGAGTGAGTGGGTGCACATCATAATTTAATTCAATGTTAATAAAATAACCAACCAACCTCAAGCAATCCGTGTGATATTGAAGACCGTTCACCTGCAAGAAAAAAATTTGGTCAAATAAAAACATTGCTGATTTCGGGACGAAGTTTTTTTTATTCTTGACAAGCTTTTGGTATATGCATCAAGTCATAAATGACAAGTGCAAATTTGAGTTTGGAAAATAATAAGGGTACATTTACATCTATAGTTTTGGTAATTATTGATGATTTAAAAATACGTATTTATTTTTACCTGGAGAAGGAATCGGTCCATGATTTTATCGTGGCACGTGGTGCATATCACATTTGTCTCTACCTGTAATTAAAGATAAAAATAAAAATGTTTAAAAATGCGTAACAATGTTATATTTAAATATTTAGAATTTTCTGAATTTTCGCACTATTTATTTAACCTTACGATATCTATTACTAACATTAACTTGCAAAAATTTCCAAATTTATGCCCATATATTTATTTGCAGCCCACAAACAATAACTGTCTCCACTTAAAAATAAAATCAGATTTTCCTACAATTACATATATGTACATAAACATCTCCAACTTTACACCATGCCGTTTTTGGCGATAAGAAGCCACGCGTCCATTTCAGCCACTCGTTTTGTTCCCGTGAGTACAATTTTCCTAGTACATCGTGTCGTCGTTTACTTACATGCTGTACGTACACGGTTCCCTGAAGAGTTTGACGCTGGTGGTGATGAGTGAGAGAGACTTTGGTGCATGGCCTGCATGACAAAGTAATTAATGGATGGATTTTACTTTAATTGATTTTTTTGTCATGTCGGCCCCAACAAAGCCCTCCAACTCCGGGGGGTCGGCCCAATATGCCACTGTAAAAAAGTAGCCAAGTTATTCTTCTACGGTACGCCAAAAGTGCAGTGCTCCCCGCTTCCCTCAAAAAAAGGGGCAAGGGTTAGACCCCTCAGAAAATGACATGAATCTCATCCCCTAACTCAGCAGTTAAACGCTTTCATTTTATTTATTTATTGGCATTCTCACGCATAAATAGCTCATATTTTGGCAATCGTTCCACGGACCTAGCATTTTTTTAAATCCCGTTAAAAAATGAAACCTGGGACACGATCATCCCTGTTGTTGCATTGTCCTAAATCGCCCTAATGGTCACTATATGTCCAGTCTCTGCTTCTTTGCATTGTACTGAGCCAGACTTCTTGGTGGGCTATTAATTGGATATTAGTAATTAATCACCAGGTGGGAACTTTACTCTCGTTTCCTTCACGGCACAAACGGTACGAGAAGCAGCGAATCTCTCCCCGTTTTTTATGTACTTCATTTTGATAAAGTGTGTAATAGACTTTGATACGCCGAACCGCATGAGGTTACCTTTAATATGGTTTTATTATGAAACTTCTCCTCAGGGAGGGAGCCATACCGATAAAAGATTGTTATTTTTATTATCTATTACTCGGCTTGACCAAACAGTAAAAAACAGATCTCTCCTCACCATTTTTCAAAATTTTTCGTGGTGAATTTTTAGCAAGAAAGTGCAATTCATCACCTCATTTCCGATAAGTCTCGAAACTACATTTGGTTAAATTGAAGGAGAAGTGAAACTCGAGATGAAATCTGCGATAGGAGACACGAGCTTGATTACGATTGTTCTTCTTCTCGCCGTAATGAAAGACAATTGGAGCCGGGGGGACGCTATTCCCATGACACGACGGGGGGTGGGATACGACGACGAGGAACCAATAAAAAAAATCTCAAGTCCCACTTCTCGTGGAAAATTGGGTAGAAAAAATGGACAGACTTTTTTTTTCTACATTGTCATCAAGTATTATTATTATTACTATTATTGACGAGAGAGTTGAGATGATCGTATTCTTCACAGTTAGTTAAACTTCTCTGAATCATAAAATCAAATCAAATTTCAATCAAAGAATTTGACAATTGGACCAAACCAAACCACAGAACGGATCAATACATGATTTCCGACTGACTGGGTATGAACAAAAGTGCGGAATCATGATGATTTCCTAGTTGGAAGAAGAAAATTAGGAAGAAGAGCAAAAATTATACGGTTCTTTTTTTCAAGTTTAAATATAATTTTATTAGTGCAAAAGCTTTCATCAAAAAATGATAATTTTGTCAAACTTTTCACCACTGCAAAAATTATGCAACACAATTTGCAAATTTTTCGAAAATTCCAAAATGACAATGTTGTACATATTTTCTACACAATTTTTGAATTTGTCTGCAAAAATTGGACACGAATATGCATTCAAAAGTGACAAGTTGTGAACAATGCCGACTGGCCAAACTCTTCGTCAACCTGATGGGAAAAAAGGGCTCCCGTGCTTCAATCCTGTCGCAAATCGGTGGGGAGTCCTTGGTGGTTCGAAGTCTATTGTGATGAAAATGAAAACGAAGGGCCCTTGTGTTTCTTCTCCATTGAGAGCTTTAAGGGATTTCTGTCTCTCTCTTTCTGTGACTGACTAACTGTTCAAAGGGGAAAAGTGTGCCAGGGATTTGTGGCAGTGGATACGATAAATACGAACAGATTACAACGTAACGTTCACTTATCTGCATTATGTATGTATGAAATGAACCACAAAATCCCAGCCTACCTTTATTGCTTACAAGTTAGTTACCTTTTTGACACAAAGGAGGCCCACATACATAAGTGCATATCTGCTGCATTATTATTGACTTTAATATCATGTGCCAAGTTGGGGTTGTGTTAGTAAACTGTTGTAGGAATAGATTTGTGGAGATTACACTTAATAATAGCTGTCTCTTTTCGGTTGACTTGTTTTTGGTTTGATTTTGATTTAGTTGACGACGACGACCGACATCACTCAACCAAAAGTGTCAATTTGAGAACAATAATTGAGATGAGAGGGCAATCGGAAAGGGTTGTGAAGTTGCGGTGGATGATTGTTGGGCATATTCATATCAAAGGAAGGGCGAGATGCCTATTTACATAGTTGTGGATAGCATGAGTTATTTATAAATGGCACTTCTAATGCACATAGATGCACTGGTCTGTATAAGTCATCGGCAAATATTCACACAATATAAAGATATTGTGCAATTGGTGAGATAACTATTTAAAATTTTACAGCTACAGCCGATCACATTTGTGGTAAGATATGACTCCTACTTTGAAATAGTATATACTGATTTACGATAAGGTCAAAGGTCAGGATTTTTTGAAAAGTGTTGTTTTGAAATTTTGCTACTTAAGGCCAAATAATATTTATGACAGTAATAATAGAAGGAAAGGTCGTGTGTTAATGTTGCTAAAAATATTTGTCATTTAATCCAATTCATCTTTCTTTGGAGCTACGTACGGAATTTTACATTATATGGTAATACATGAGCCAAATTATTGCACAATTTCGCGGAAAAGTGAGATTTATAGATATTACTTTTGTTGACTCGTTGATTTTAAGTGGATTCTGGGATGAAATCAGATCTATTGAAAAATAAATAAATCAATTAACCGAGTTGCCATTTTGATTTACAATTTTTCTTGGAATACAAATAATTACCTAAGACCAAGCGTGTCTCACTATTTCTTGCCAGCTGCAGCGTGCTTCTTCTTCTTGTCGGCTTGCACTTTCGGGGCGTGCTTACGTTTCTTTTCAACCACTGCCGCGGTAGCGTGGCGTCGCTTTTTTCCAGCAGAAGATTTCGATGGCGAACGCTTACGTTTCTTCGCAGCCGTGGCTTTTGGAGCGGAATGCTTACGTTTCTTGGCAGCGGGGGCTTTCGACTTGGAAGGCTTCCGTTTCTTCCCAGCTTGGGCGCCAGAATTTCTTCCACGACGTCCAGCAGTGGACCGAGAAGCTGTGTGGCTCTTCTTCTTTTGCAATCGTGCCTGGGT
This sequence comes from Folsomia candida, assembly GCF_002217175.1. Taxonomy (NCBI): domain Eukaryota; kingdom Metazoa; phylum Arthropoda; class Collembola; order Entomobryomorpha; family Isotomidae; genus Folsomia; species Folsomia candida. Next base: position 1,590,439 of record NW_019091194.1, on the reverse strand, counting down.
GTGGGTCCGTTTCTTCTTTTCAGCCCCACTTTTGCTTCGGCGACGTTTCCCCGCACTTGCACCACGACGCCCAGCCGTTGCGCGAGCAGCGGTGTGGGTCCGTTTCTTTTGTACCCGAGCTTGAGTGTGGGTTCGCTTCTTCTTCTCGGCACCACTTTTGCTTCGGCGATGTTTTCCTGCGCCGGCTTGGCTTCGCTTCTTCTTTTCGGCTCCACTACTTTTGCTTCGGCGACGTTTCCCTGCGCCGGCTTGAGAATGGCTTCGCTTCTTCTTTCCTGCCTGACTTTGAGAATGCTTCTTCTTTTTCTGAGCTGGAGATTTCTTCTGCTTCCTTTTGCCAGCTTGGGAGCTCGACCTCTATAAAAAACAGGGCAAAAAAACACTAGTTTGAATTGATAATGAGATCTTAAAATATTCACACTTACCTTCTTCTTGCCAGTCGCCGCTCCAGCATCGCCAGGCTCTCCGACATCTCCTGCATCGTCAATTGCAGCATCTGGACCAACGGCATCGTCAGCGATCTAGAATATTATTGAAGACATAGAAATACATTGGGTGGGAGGGGAAAAAGTGAGGTTATTGACCTTTGGTGGTTGGTGCTTTTTCTTTTTTCCTGCGGCGGACTTCTTGGGAGCTCGCTTCTTCTTGCCAGCATCTGCCCGCTTTTTACTGCTTCGGCGCTTTTTGGATGTTCCAGATGCAGCAGGGCCCCCCTCCCCCCCTTCACCAGTCAGTCGCGGCTTATCTCGCACAGCTCGGTGAGGGTCTGGAATCGTCAAGAATAAGTCACAAAATTCCTCTAATTTCGCTAGAAGAAAAGCTGGTAAACGAGACACTTACTTCTCCTCGGAGCAACTACAGCGCCTTGAATTTCAACTTCCTCGACCATTGTTCCAAATTCGCTACTTTGTTCGATAAGTTTGCACTTTCGGTTTCCTGACGAGATATTTTTTCAGAGCAGCAACGCGAAACACGTCTTGTCACATCCAACGAGAAAATTCAACTGAACTTTTTTCTTCTGTTTTTGATCCACCTTCGTCATTATCGTCTCGAAAAAATCCGTTGAGATGGCGACGGCATTTTTTGCAAAGTTGCAAATGTCGGCAAAAATTGCCTCTCAATTTTCTCAAGCCCTAAATCCAACCCAGTTTAATGTACGAACCAAGCCCCCGATTTTAAGGCTCGTGTAGAATTCGACACAAATTCATTCATTTGCCATATTTTCCTATTTGGAAAATATTATTGGATGCCTTTTGACAAAAAGTTTCAGCCCTACCGTAATTAATGAGGTTTACATCTTTGTGTCCTTTTGGTCTTTCGAGTTTGAAGTGAGTTTTTCCATTTTTACGAAGTACCCTTCATCCTCCTTGCTCTCGTCTTTGTCCCTTCATGTTATTGCCCGTGTCTTCTTTTACTTTGCAATGCTTGGTAATAAGTAAAGTGGTGTTTATGCTTCACGTCATCGTCACGTCCTCCTTCAAATCCGATTTTTTGATTGGCTGAACCAAATTATCACTACGACAATTATAAATTTTAACCAATCAAAAAATCGGATTTGGAGGAGGACGTAACGATGACGTGAAGCATAAATGCACCTTAAGAAGCGTATGAATGTATGGAATAAGATGATATTGAGTGCGGCATAATAATAATACAATAAAATAGAGTGGAGTGAGTATTATATGAGCAAAATAAATGTAATAGCAGCGAGTTTAAAGGTGTCCTCTTGTTGTGGTGGGCACTTATTTGTAGGTAAGGCTTGTAAAGTCAAAAGGTGTTGTTGCGAGTCTTTCTTTACAAAAATTCTGGTATGAATGTCACCTAAGGTTTGGAAGGAATTAAAGGTGTGCAGTTTTTGTAGGAATGATGGGGTGCACTTTAGGGTTCATTTGATGGTAATAATGATAAATTCACGATACAAATGGCCGAACGGAGTGTAAAATATCCTCGCGAAATATGTAAGGACTTTATTACATATTTAATAAATATGTAGTTAAATTGTGCAAAACGATCAGTCACTCACGAAATATTCATATTCATATTATAGACTTTTGTATTAAAATAATTTATATTAAAATAGTTTATATTAAAATAATTAACTATTTTAAATCCAATTTGACCGAAGTGAGTTTTAAGACTTCATGAAATAAAAATTCGTGTGTTTGCAATTGTAGATTGTACATATAAACCATTATTAGCTTATTATACTGGCAGGTTAAAGATCATAAACTAATATAATTATTTTTTAAACATAATATTAAATCGATAATTAATAAATCTATGTAAGTAAGAGTGAACAATTTAATTCACATTTAAAATTATTATCGACTTTAAAGCAAAATTCGTACAACTTTTCTCAATTTCGCTTTTTATTTCTAAATTCATTCATTCAATTAAACGACAAGCTGCAAGATTATTTTCTCAACCAACGAACCGTTTTCCTCAACCACAAATAAATTTACAAATCTCAAACCCAAAACTTGGTTTGACTGAATAATACAAGTAAAACTGTCCCAAAATGCAGCCTGACTTTTATTTTACTTCCTCCTATGTATTTACTAACTTCCACTTTTGCATTGTCCGACAAAAACCTCCACCTTTTTGTGGTGTCGTCCTTCAAGATTTATTCTTAAAATGTGAACAACAAAAATGAGCATGAGTTCATGAAAGGGAGACTTTTGTCCTGGTGGGGGTGGGACGCCTGTGAAAGTGAACTCAATAATCACCTTTTATGCCGAAAAGTCAATGAAGTGTCCACTGCCCATTTATTATAATGATGTGAAGCCAAGACTTGGACATACGAATAGATTATTTGGAAAGTGTGCCCTTTATTTAAAGGTTAAAAGTTTAAAGTATCACTGGGTTTTGTGGTGTATTGTGTAAACTACATAAGATTTGACCAAAAACTTAAAACTCGACACGTTAGAATGGGTGAGATGTTTCTTTTGTATTTTTCGTAATTGTTGATTTTTTTCACGAAAATTTTGAAATATTTTAACGGACAAATTTGAATAAAAATATTTGCAAATTTGAGTATTACAGTACAGACTGTAATTTACAGTAATTAAAATTAAATGCAATAAATACTATCCATAAAACTCCTAACTTTGTATCACAATCTAAAATAAAACAAACTTGACGGATAAGTTATACAATTTTCTCTTACGTATCATACTAATTTATTATGCATGTATCTTTTGTGTTTTTTGCAATGTTGATTTTTTCATGAAAATTCAGTAATTTTGAAAAATTTGAGTTGAAATATATACAAAATTTGAGTATAATATATTACAGTAATGAAAATGAAACACTACATAATCTAAAAATTTTAATCTTAAATCACAACCTAACATAAAACGAACTTGACGGATAAGTTATACAATTTTCTCTTACGCATGATAACAATTTATTATGAAGAACCCATTGACTTTCACTAATTACGCAAAACTCGTACCTAAAAATGAAGAGTTTTCTAAAATATGTAAAAAGTAGAATCTCACCTTCATCATCAGTCCGACTTTTCTTGAAAAAATTTGCTATCACACCGAAACCACGAGAATATTTATCTTCGTATAATCCGTACTTTTACTGTCCAACTAGAGTTTGATTTGACCACTTAACTGTTCCAAGTCCATCAACGAACATTATCGTTTACTTATTTAAAAAAAATATCAACACCCACACACTTTTTTACAATTCTTACGACCTCCTTTCCCAGAAGAGAAGTCTTTTCAAAATCTTTAGTTTAAACATGGCGTCTCAAAAAAATTGACATTTCATGCAAAAAAATGTCTCTTCTCATTTATTCACCAATTTCCACCTTTTCTCGTAATTTCTTTCCTTATTTTTTTACTCGTCTCAACTTTCCCGTCTACTTATCGTTCTCCGTCCTTCTTCCTTTACCCACTTTCACTCTAGTCTAGCAATTATTATTCCAAAAACGGATAAATTTCCTCCAAAAAAAGGACACATTTCCTCGCAAAAAAATTCCCCCTTCTTGACTTCCCTCTAAAATGTAAGGGCTCCCTTAAAGTGGTCGCTCTACCTTCAGACTCAACCACCAAACTGAGCCAACGTAGGGTGTTTAGGGGTATGTAGCCAAGTTGTAAACTTGTAGCTACATTACACATTTGTGGACAAGAAGAAGTACTCTTCGATTGGGCAGGATTGGGACGGATGGGGCGGTGGCATCCGAGGGAGAAAGTTCCACCCATGAGAGGATCAGAGAATTTACTATTATTTGCCTGCTTGCTTCCTCCGTGGCGTGAATTTTGCTTGGATCGCATCAGAAGATCTACCGATTTGATCATCAAATGGATACAGAAATGAAATGGAAGGAGTGAGGAAAAGGTAAACGAAATGAAATGCATAGCCAGACTTGTGTACGTACTTTGTTTGTGCTTTAGTTTACGGAGGAAGCAGGCAGAAAGGGAAGTGGTGGAAGGCTGAAAAAGGTTCATTAGGAGAGATGAGGTGGTGTGTTTAAAGGAAATTTGAGAGTGAGGATCCAACGAGAATTTTGTTGTTTATTTTAAATTATGCAAATGAATGAGCAGGAATTGCACGGGTAGAAAATTTTGCAATTTTGAAACATATTTTTTGATGAATTTTGTTGTTAATGAAAGAAATATTTGAGTTGGTTCCATTTCATTTAAGTAATTTTCAGAGAAAGGTAAACAATGGTGGAAGATTTATTTCGGAGATATTTTGAAGTGTCTTGAATGATATTTGCATAAACAAACAAGGCATGTTTAGTATTTGTTTTGGTTAAGTTTGGGGTAATACATAATCAATCTTGGAAATTTGGTAGAATTGGAAATTCGTATGTATACTATAAAATTTACTATTTACTATAAAATTAAAAAATACTACCTCCATAAATATCTGAGAAATTATTAAATAATTTTTCCCTATGCGGACATGATACCTTTCACTATTATAATGTAATTTCAAATGTCAAACAAAACCTAAACGGCATGAAATATGTTCAAAATTTCCAAACTTATTTATGTATTACAATTAACTTCAAAAATTTCAGAATTCTATTCTAATTCTATTCGGTTGAGTTATCTCGTGTTACAAATTCCTCCTAAATTTTAATATCATCACCGTATGGTCGAAATTTATATGCATAAATTTTATTAGCGAAATAAAAAACCTCCCAATGCATAAAGCTAAATGTGTCCTATGCATGTAAGTATTACTGGTCGTAGGATCTCTTCTGATAGCAGGATTTTATGTACATACAAAACCTACTACAGTCTCTCTCTCTCTCTGAAATGTGAATGTGCATAATAGCAGGGCAAACACCCAAATAAAATGGATATGATCGCATCAGAAGCGACGGATCGCCGTGAGCAACGTTCCAATCAAGAAAGAATGGAAGAGAGAGAAGGTTGCGCTGCATTGTGTTGCATAAAGTTGAGTTTTGAAGCAGCAAAACAGCAACAGAGAGTCAACAATATCGTCGATATCAACAAAGTAAAAGATCACAAAGCTAAGCGAGAAACTAGCCAAGAAAACTTGCATTCGATTCTCTCTCTCTTAAATAAATAAATGTGCTTTTGTATTTATTTTTGTGGTTATGAAACGAAACGAATGAGATGGAAAATATGTAATTCTTGTAGTTAAATTGATACGCTAATTTAGGGAATATTATCCAGTAATCGATAAGGTAGTTAAGTTAACAAGGTAGTTAAGTATGCAATCTGGACAATTTTTGGAAACTTGGTAAACTTTGACGTCCTTAATTTACTTTTATGATTTTGATATTTACTTAAATTTGAAAGATGTTATTTGTATTTGAAAATTTTAGCAAAATTAAAAATATTGAGATTTTCATACTTTTTTCCGATTTTCTTTCCTTAGATTCAATTTTATCTCTACATTTATAAATAAGTACAAATTTTCGCCAAAGTTTTAGTCGTCATTCTTCCCATGAAAAATAAATACGGGTCGAAATATGAAAGTTGGGAGGACTAGATTGTAAATGTCGTCACGTTTCTTTTGTCTCCTTTTTTTGATACAAAATTGAAATTCTACTCATGCCACGATTCCCCATTTTCGGAAACGAAACGAACTACGGGACATGGAAGAGGGATGAGCTTTATTTGATCAACTTGAACAACTTTCACTCGGTGACAAGGGGAGTGAGTCGTTTTTCCCATGTCCCACGTCGTCGTCCCACCGGAGGAAAACTAACGAAAGAGGAAGGAAAAGATCCTGATCAAAAGTTTAACAAGAAAAGTAAATAAAATGACAAATCCGACTGAAGTGAAGGATAAGGGCTGATGAGGTGAGACAAGAAAAAACGACGAATTTTCTAAGAACAAAAGTTTAATTTTTAATTAGAAACGAGGTATTTTTGTTAAAAGAAGTTGATTAATTGTTCAATGTTGACACAAAATTAGGAAATTTTTGGAGAAATTAAAATTAACTCGGGGTATAAGATTTCCTGAATTTCGGATTCAGGAAAGTTCTACAAAATCTAAAAGTATAAAAAATATTGTGCTCGACAAAAAAAAGTTCAAACTTTTTCCGAGTCAAAATCAATTCTTGGAATATTTTTTGCTTCCAAGTTTTCATTTTATTAAGGGAAACTTTGTCGACTGAAAATAATCAATACTGAGAAATGGAAAGTGAAGGTGTGAAGCATTTTGTTCATATTTTACGGATCTCTCCTGGTTTGAAGATCGTTTAAGCAAACGAACAAAAAAATCGTGCCGTGCCCACCCCCACAACAAACCAATCCTCGCCAAGGTGCACAATCAGGCCGACTTTTCTTGTTTTATGGGGACGCTTAAATAAATACCTGTGTCTTCGTGTGTACCTGTGCTTTTGTAAATAAGTATAAGTATGGGAACCGACTTATTGATTTGTCCGACCTGGAGAGAGCCGATGAGATTTTCTTTTTCGGTAAGAAAAAAAACTGGAAATGAGACACGTTCACATTTAGCTGGGTTATTTATGCAGAAAGAAGATTGGTGGGTGGGTCCTGGGTAAATATAGAGGTAAGGAAGAAGAAGAAATGAGAGTTACATATGTACTTTTGTTTCTGTAAGCTTGAATAATTTTCATATGCGGGGAAACATGTAGAATATTTTCATACTGTTTAAAATTTTCATGATTTGATGATAAATTGCAAGTTTTCGTAAAATTCGTAATATTCAGCCAGACTTAAAAAATTATACGACTGCAATGCATTCTGAGCATGGGAGAAAATTAATTCTGAAATATCTACACGTTTTAAACGACATATTTACATCTTTTATGACAATTTTTCATTTCATATTTCAAAAATATCACAGAAAATAATTTAGAATAATTGGTTTTGATACTTTCTATAATCCCACAGCATCCTGAATTAAAACTACACGGAACCACATCCAGAACATACTTATCACAATATTAAATCATCCTCATAATTTGTCTGTCACACACCATAATTATTTCTCTATTTAAAACGGTAACATGTACTTACAAATGTGACATATTTCACAATATTGATTCACACACGTACATATATGTAATCACTCACATCGAGAAGAATTGTCGGATTTTCGGGAGCAGAAAACCCGAACTTGTGCCTGGTCGTGTGTCCAGTCCACTTGACTGTTATGCTGTGACAACGGGCATTATGTCATCCTTTGTTGACACGTGGCTTCCTCCTTTATCCGCACTTCCCACTCAATACGATTCAATAGATTTATTGCGTAACAAAACCCAGGCTTTTTCACCTCAACTGCAACCTAAAAGGGGTAATTATCAGATTAGCGGAGAACAATTCTGGAAAAAAGTCGCGTGGGGTTTTCTGATCGAATATCGTCGTTGAAGATGCAAAAGAGCTAACCGGATTTGTTCATTGTCACATTTGCTATGAGAAATGCAACGAATAAACACTCGTTGGCTCTTTTTGCGTATTCAACGACGATATGTATGAATACTGAATATTGTTAGAATTTGGAATTTCATGCCTGAAAAGGTCCCAAATTTATATTATCCATAATTCGACGTGGATGAGTGGGTGGGAAAGAAGATAATGTAGAAAGCATGTCATAATCTAGAATTGCATAAATGTGCATATTAAAAGCTAATGTATAAATTTTGTACAAATTAATAAGCAGTAGATTTGTTAAATGTAAATTATGTTAGATATTTTATGCAAAATCTACATTACCTACAACGCATACTAGAATATGAAAATAAATACTAAATAGTTTTCCAACCGGATTTAAAATGGTGCTAAATTCATATTGCAAGAACTTACACTTTGCTTAAATTTTCTCAAGCGCACCAATTACATTTTCTAAGTTAAATATCAATCAAAAGTTCATTTTTTTTTATTCTGTAATTTTGGTTTTAATTTGTAGTATTTTCGGTATGTCCGAACTTTATATTAATACAAAAATGTTGGAAATTTAAATCATAATAATATTATAATAGTGGTGAGAGACGCTCTCCGAGATAATTGGATTTTGGCCCATCTCAATAAAAATGAATCTGGGATCCACCCCCTCTTAACAAATGGGCACGAACCAATCACCCCACAATTTAATATATTTACTAGATGGAAACATTTTAAAATAAAACTTTGCATAATTTCGTCTTAACCTCTGCACTTACAGAATAGAGGACATAAAATTATCAAGTTTTGTTTTGGTATGATGAGGTTTATGGAAATTCAAAATTTTCAGAAACATAAAAGTTTACATGTGTGATTTCATAATTATTTTTGCAATCACCTTGGTCATTTCTTCAAAATCTTCATGAACTTATAGATGATAAAAATGTAACAAAAATCCGTAGCGTCGTCCAAATCAGACAAACCAAACTGATAATGTTTATGGAAATTCAAAATTTTCGGAAACATAAAATTTTATTCATGTCATAATTATATGTCAATGATGGACATAAAATCTTCATGTCCTAGTAAATGTCCTAGTAAATGTCCTAGTAAATGTGTAAACGGCTGAACCGATTGACTTGAAATTTTTACCATATGCATATTGGACAAAGTTAGGAAACGAGTTCGAAGATGGGCAAAATCGGTCAAGTGGTTGACCGGTGGGGGTCATCGGAGTGGGTGGGGTCTCGTGCACCAAAATTTCAAAGTTGTCGTAGAAAGCTGAAATCTGGTACAGAGTTGCTAATGGCTCCTAATAGATAAAAATGACTTCAAGTTGGAAAAATTTTCATCTTGAGGGACTACGGGGTTACCCATACCGACTTTTCAAAATCGTCATACCAAGCTGAAATTTGGTAGATAGATTGCTAATGGGTCTTAATAGAAGAATATGACATGCAATTGGTAAAATTCTTATCTGGAGCGACCCTGTGGGGTGACCCATACCGATTTTTAGAAATTACTTTAAAACATTAAATCCGGCACGGTGATACCTAATGGCTTCTCACGAAAGGATATGAAGCTAAAAGTGAGCAAATTTTAACCAGAGTGACCCTGGAGGAGTCAGGGACTCTGTCCCTGACTCGGGCTATATGGAGTCTGCACTGTAGGTTTTTCATTATTAGCTCGCCCTGCGTAGCACGAGAGCTATTGAATTCCTCCTGTCCGTCTGTCCGTCTGTCCGTCTGTCCGTCCGTGTGTTCGCGAGTTTTTTTGCATCAATTGATGCTAATTAATAATCCCCATTTCCATTATTGAATAACTTAGTCCCACCATTGGCATCAAACAATCCGAACGGAAATGGTGCGAATCAATTAGGAAAGTTGATCGAGAAAGTACTCCAACATTGGAATAAGTTGCACCGTTAGTATCAAACAACCGGTTATCAAAAATGATGCTAAATAATTGGGAGAATCGATGCAACATGCACCATAAGTTTAGAATAACTGGATGAAAGGTGGTGTCAAAAATTTAACACCACGAGTTCAAGGCCCCGGGGGAAAAACCAAAATTATTTCAAAATTAGATATTTATTTTGGCTCCTTATTCTGCACCCTTGGTGCAAAATTATATCATTTTTATATGCCTGCTCTTTCTGGTTATCCTGTACCATTGGTGCAAAATTATATGACAATACTATATCTATTTGTTCGATTATCCTGCATCAATGGTGCAAAATTGTATAACTTTTATACTTGTATATTTTGCGCGATTATTCGGCACCTTTGGTAAAGTTCTAGCAAATCATTATATATGCGTACCTTGCTCGCGAATTGTATTGTAAGTATGGCTTGTCGGGTTACTCCGCACCTTTGGTGCGTAAGTTATAACCAAGTCAATAAGACAGGGTGAGCTACTTCTAACGTTACTACGGTTTATTATTTTTTATTTCGTTACAAGTCATAATTTTTGTGAGGTTTATGGAAATTCAAAATTTGCAGAAACATAAAATTGTACTCATGCGATTTCATAATTATTTGTGCAACCGTTATGGACAGAAAATCTTCATCTTTTTGTACGTGCTGAAAATATATTACAAAAATCCGTAGCGTCGTCAAACCTACCAAACCGATGAATCATAAATAATATCTATTCTTGAACATCGAAACGTGCAAGATAGCTGTCAAAATTGTTAAAATCCGCTTGATTTCTTGTGGTTAACTTGCCCTCGAAGAATTTCAACATAACTAATTATTTCCATTTATTGCATTATTTATTGACACGGAGGAAATACATAAAGTGTGCTAAAAAAATTATCTCTATTTTTATTTTTTATTTCATTACTACAAGTTCTATATAATTTTTGTGCCGAGGCCAATTTCTCTCATAGCATTATCTCACTCAATCCACATTTTATTTACTTTTTGACCATGACGTTCAATTTATGAGACAAGAATCCCAAATTCCCACAAGTAAATGTTACGCCACAAATATTATTCCACATACTCAACACCTCTTATTTCCTTCAAGATCTAATCGTGTGGATCAAGTTGTGTATAAAATAAATGGAATCGTGCCCCAAGTTGGAGAGAATTTTCACAAATTAAAAAAATATTTATTAACACACTCACAAAACACGAGTAATCCTTTAGCCCGTGAGTATCTATGTATTTGTTGGATGGGAAGGACTTGTGTATGGTACTTATTAGACAGAAATGATAACAAAAGTTGGAGGCGTGGCTCGTCTTGTCTCATCAATTTGCGAATGATGGTCACGTTTGTGAGAAAGAAACCCGAGCTAAAAACTGCTACGAAAGCTGGAAGAGGGTGGAGGAATTTTATGCATTTTGTGTTAACTGAATTTATGAAAATATTTGAAGAATATTTGATAAGATGATTGATAAATAATGTTTGTAAGTTTTTAGTAAAATGGAAGTTTAATTAAGCCGTGGCGTACCTAGTGTTGCCCACAAGTGCTAAATTAGTTGAGATGAGTTGGCCTTATGTAATGCACTACAATAAATCGCCACTCTACCTGAATTGTGCAGAATTGAAATTTTAAGCATTCTTAATTTGGGCTAGAAGGGTTTAAATGTCAGCGAAATAAAAATAATGCAACTTATGTTGTTGGTGGTCGAAGGTTTCCGATTGACCAATTTATATAACGCGTTTTTGACAGGTTTAGTTTCCACAAAATTTTCCAAAATTTATTACATCTCACTGGTCAATATATATTAGTTGTCAAACTTTTATTATTTTGCCTCATGTTTCAGTTAAATACGACAAAAATCATTTCAAAGAAAAAAAGTTATTTACATTTACATTTAAGTAAACGAGGGAATTGTGTCTACTTTCTTTTTAAAATTCGAATAATATTGAAAATTTGTTACATTATGATGCCATTGGTGAAAATAAATTTCCGTGTTACGTATTTAGTGTGTATAGATTTTATTAAAAAAGAACAAGTAAAACATAATCCTCCTTAGAAAATGCATGCCTCCAAATCCTCCATGCCTTGATAATGGATTTGATACGACATTTTAATCCAAGCCAAATTATTCCCTAATTCAAAATCCACCCATAATAAAAACCCTACCACATTTATTTATACTAATAATCCCTCCAATCCAGCAAAACCACAAATGACAAAGTATGTAAATAAGAAGCCAACAAACAAAACTGCGACCAAAATTCGAACCATAATTTTGTGTAATCATATCAACAACCAACCCTTTTTCTTTGATTGTGTGTATACCGAGTCCCATTAACTCGGGTGGAAACCCGGTGGCACCACTTCATCAAAGGAGAAAAAAGACCAAAAATAAATAAAATGTAGATACTTATTCCTCTCAAAGGAGAGAAAAAAAACTGATACTCTTCTGAAACTGCTCCCATCATTACATCCAAGACAAAACTTTGTGTTTGTTGATGATAATTGCAGGGTAGGCAGAAAGCAGAGGAAGAAACTGTACACAATTGGTCGGTCGTCCCCTTACACGAGGCTGTTGGCTGCTACATATTTTATTTGGTAGAGAAGTGAAACGTGTAATTACAATTAGCGAATTGGTTCTGATGAGGCATAATTGCTCTTCATTAGTCAAAAATGAAAGAGAGGAGGGGTTTATTCCGTCTCTTTTACTTATATGTATCTACCATGTTGGGCTAAATAATGATAAAATGTGATAAAATATATGAAATGAAACCAGAATTTTTAGTGGGTGGATAAATAATGGGGGTGGATTGGACTGGATGTGAAATGACAGGGCAAGGTCTTCTCCGTTTGGTATAAAATTTCATCCATTTTGTATGATATTTTTTTCATGATTGAATATTTTTATTAATACAAATACATATATAGGTTGATACAATTTACGTAATTGGCTTGCAGAGTAGAGGAAAAATCCGACATGTGCGTCATTAGTATCGAATTTTTGTAGAGGGGAATTTGAGACGAAAAGAGTTGACGGATGATCTCACAACGTGATAATGCTTGAGGTCGAGTAAAATGAAAATATACAGTTTTACTGATACCCATGTAATGACATGTTTCTATCCAAAATGGAAAACAGGATTGTTCTTCAACCCTTTGTTTGCTCAGAGTCACACCCGCACCACGGCCACCACCATCACCTCTAATTTGCACATCGACAGAGTAGATATTTGGACAGATAGGATTATAGTCGTCGCCTAATAAAGGGTTGCATGCAGCTGTAATGTATGGATCTTGGACGGATATTTGCTAATGAACTCATCCCTCCTCAGTTGGTCAGTCAGTCGATCGTCTCTTTGGGCAATAAATGCATGCACCTCCTCTGGACAGGGTCACTTACATTACATACGTATTATTATTATTTCACTTCATTAAGAAGGATATGACTTGATAATGAGAAAGCGTAGGTACGTACGAACGGATAATATTTTATTTATTATTTATCGCCGAGCGTCTGCCGGGTGGTTGGTGGTGGTGGGATGGGTGGGAAGAGTGCCCTTAAGGGTACGGGATGACTTTTAATAGGACAATTCATCGCAATCAAGAAGAAGGAGAGCAATTAATGAAGAATAAGGTAAAGTTTGGGGTGTAGGCGGTTGTAAAATGTGTGGCGTCCTTTGTTTTGTAGGCGAAATAGGATTATAGGTTTGCATGACATATGTGAACAAAGCATTATTTATTTATCTCATAGAACATATGTTACGTTATGATAAAAAATTTAGTCGGAAATATTTTGGATTATTCGTATCGACTATCGGAAATTTTTAAGCAAGTCTTTGAAAATATTTGATCACATTGTATTTACCACTGGTTAAAAACAACTCTATTCATGTCGGAATATTTTCCAATTGTCACCATTTCATTCGAAATATGAACGAATTGCAAGTCATCTTCGTATCTCCGAATGTGTGAAGCCGCCCAAGTTTTACAATACTGATTTTTAACATGAGACCCCAACCAACGTCATTGTTGTAGCTATGAAAATGTCCTGCATTTCGAAATTTGTTCATCTCTCCAAGGGTGGCCGACCATGCAGGGTGACCTTTCACACCAGACCACAAGGAGAAAAATGTCTTTATCATCACAGAAATTTGGACCAGACATTAAATTTTGCTTTTTGGGTATACATATTTATAATTGTACCGATATTTTGCGGCTGGACGAATTTTCGTCTTTCATGGTGACATGAGAGAAAGTACACAATAACTCGTAATGTAATTAGTGCTTGTAAATAGTGCCCACTGAACTCCTCGCCACACAAACAGGAGACCGTGTAAAACTTAACACATGGACCAGAGATTGTTACAAAACTAGACTAAATGAACCCTTCTTCCTTTCTCCAGCACTTAATTCGTCGTTCTAACGGCTCCCCTAGGAATAATGTGCGTGTAAACATAACGGGAAAGAATACGATACAAATTACGGAAATCATACAACACAGAGCATGTAACGATACTTACCAACCAGGCAAACAATTAAGATTTAGACAACTAATAAAAATGCAGATTTCTTCCACTACTAAATATTTACTTTGAAGGGAAACAGCAGTTGGTTGGCGTATATCATTTCGAGATTCACAGTTTTATTCCCGAACCGTGAAGAGGAAGAAGTAAGTTAGGAAGCAAAAGTTGACAGAGTTTCAGTGGCCGCGGGGACAGAGGGACATTGTCCCCACGGTCGTTCGATGTCCCCATCATCTCCCCATGTTATGTAAACCCCTCCTTCCCCTATCCTACAATGTTAATGTCCCCAAATGTCCCCACGGCTTCCGCGGCCACTGTAGAGTACAGAACTTTGTTGGTTGTTGGTTCACATCCATTGATTGGGGAAGAATAGAATGTTTGATGATGATGATTCGGGGCAGAGAAATTGGATTAGTTGGCCCGTTTAGTATTCAGTTCACTTGTGTGTGCTAGGTTTCCAAAAAGAAGGAATGAAATGAAAGATATTATTCGGTTGTGTGGATTTGTCATGTGATTTGAATCAATATATGGGCGAACGAGAGGGGTAGGATGGGTTTTAGAGAAAGTCGAGGGACAAGGGGGGTTGTTGCAGAGCTGGAGATATGTATTTATTATGTAATATGAATATTTAATGAATAATGAAGGATATCGAATGAATTATTGAATTTCATATGAATCTTATAATAATTTCATTTTCTGATTGATTGATACTGACAATTACATTTGAGTAAAATTATATTAAATCAGGGAAGACCTGGATCATGGATCTGCAAGTATTATACGTAAATTGCAATTAACTCGTTATGAATATGCATATTTTTCTAAACATGTATGTACAAGAAATGTAACTAAATTTCAAGTTTTAGAATAAATTCTATAAAGAGCGTCTTATTTGGTGTTGAAATTTCCGGTTTCCGAAACAGCAAAGAAAACATAAAGAATAGAAAGTGCCCCAGCCAGAACCCGATGTTAAAATAACGTTGACACAACCGTTTTAAGGTGCGATTTGTGCACTGTTACATTAAAGAGCAGAAAAAAACGAAATCAACATTGACACTATGTTACGCAAGCCAGGTTTATCAACAGTGCATCAGCGCATCATTTTCACGTTGCTGAAACGCGTTGAGATAGTGTCTCAACGCGTTTTCACTGTGAATCCGCAGCGCTGATTTTACTCTTATTCAACGTGAATTACAGCTGCTGTGATGATTAAAATCACACTTCAGAACACGTTCCGCCATTTTAACCACGCATTCCGTTCCACACATTTAGTGAAGTTAATCCACACTCTCAATTTTTCTAATCGTTCAAGATTTAGTTAAATAATTACAAATTAATTTAAATTAAGTTAAATGGGACCTAAGCACCAAGTGAAAAGCCCATTTGTTGTCGTGCTGTTCCCGAATGAAAACTCTGTTGAGGCAATCCCGTCATCTCTTCTGTTCGATAACGAAACAAAGTGTAAATGGCCAAAGAAGGTCACTCCGGCTTTTAGTAATAAGAAAAAGGACAAAGCATTAAGGCCTGGCTCGGATTGGGATGATTACGATTGTCGAGTTTTAGGACGATTTGGTAGTTTTCAATGTTATTTATTCAATTGATTTAATTAATAATAATTTTGGTAACTTATTTTATATAGCTACATATGAGGAGGCCACTGATGGATTGAAATTAGCTGAAGCTATGTCAGATATCGAAACTAAATCAGATCAGCAACAGCATAGGACCAGAAAAAGAATTGCTTCTCGGCCATCCCCAAAATCAAATTCGTCAGCCGGATCAGATGAGGAGGAGGAAATACCGGTCATTTTGAATCCTAGTGTTGTGGTCTCAGCCGAAGATGATGCCGACTTTAGCCCAGAAAGCATTGTTGAGCCGGATGGAAATTTTCTTGGTAATTTTTTTGCTGTTCAATGATATATTAAAAGTATATTATCGCTAAAACCTGATGAATTGTTATTTAGTACCGCCAAGTGTTTCGGTCGCTCCTTCAATAACCGTGGCTCCAGCTTATCAAGTCGCGGGGGATCATCAACAATTTCAGCAGTCCTCTCAAACCATTCTTTTGAATTTGGATGGTTCATTTAATTTAAATTCTCAAAATACGGCCCTTTCACACCCAGCAACAGTTTCTATCCCTGTGCCAGGGCCATATACAACCAGCAGTGGAGACTTAACTTTGGGTAAAATTGTATAACTATAATCGATTTTTGAAACAATTAACCTATTGTTTTATTACTTGGTGTAAACTAGTTTATTTGTAATTTCAGGATTTCAGCAGGTTGTTATCAATCATCTTGCAGCAATTGAGAAGGAACAGAAAGATATTCGGGGGCTTCTAACAGAGATTAAAAGGAATCAAGAGTCAGGAGTGTCGCCAATTGCTAGGCCTGTGCTGGATTTCTCTACTCTTCCTCGATTTCCATTAAATAACGAGGGAGAACTTGGCGCCTTTGAGACACGACTTCAACTTGTGGATGAATACAATTTATTTGTAATTGCTTAATAGTTCAATTTAGTTCAAATCAAGTGTAATTTAATTAATGGTGGATCATTTTATATTTCATCGTTAATTTAACAGGTAGAATATTTGATTGGAATTGGAGGAAATGACCTCAAGGAAACAGTGACAGAAATCTTAAAACGTGTTTTCAGTAAAGAAGTGAGAATTCAACTGAGCTACACTGGAAAGGGGCTGAACAAAATCTCATACTCTTCGTTTATCAAAATTAATGACGCTTTAATCGGTGAGTATAAACCCTACATGTAAAAATATATATGCTTTTGAGTTACCCTACTAATTAGTAACATTTTTATTTTGCAGCGGCAACTAGACGAAACAGAAAACTTGTAAATTCATTAGGAGGAATCACAGAAATTCAGATCAAGCAAATCATTATGGACAAACTTCGTTTCAGTCGTAAATAACTATTGTGTGGCATTTTATAATATTGTCTATGAAGATTATAAATTTATAGTAGGAATTATGTCAGCGAGTAGAAATAGAAGACGGATAATTCAATCAAATGTTATGAAAATACAACAGGAAATTCACGATAAGGTGTTAGCTCAATCTAATGTTTCCGAAGAAATAGAGCAGCCTGCTTTAATGTTGGAAGAAGATGAAGTAGGGTCAAACTGTCAGATATTTTTACAACCAAATTCTAAATTAAATGAGGTCCCATTAATTTTAAATTCTAATCTAGTTGAGGGTGACGAATTAGAAGTTGACTTAAAAGACAGGTTAGCTAATTGGGCAGTACAGCATAATATTACGTCAACTGCCATTGATGATCTTTTGGGCATTTTATCTGCACATGTGACAGGTTCTAATTTACCAAAATGTGCTAAGGGTTTAGTGGGGACTCCAAAAAATTATGAAATTAGCGAGATTCAGGGTGGTTCATATCATCATTTTGGGCTGAAACAAAAATTGTTATTCTTATCTAAGGTGTTTACAATACCAAGGGATGGAGTGCTTTGGATAATCCTAGGAATTGATGGATTACCAATTAGTAAATCTAGCAAAAAACAATTTTGGCCAATTCTAGGGCGATGTATCAACGTAGCGAATAATGTCCCATTTTTAATTGGTTTATATTACAGCGATAATAGCAAACCTGTGGATGTCAGCGAGTTTCTCCAACCATTTGTAACAGAATTTAAGAAACTGTCACAGGAAGGAATAAGAATTAATGGTATTCTTTATCAAGTTAGACTACAGTGCATAGTTGCAGATGCCCCGGCAAGAAATCTTATTAAGCAAACTTCAGCATTTAATGGTTATAATGGTTGTGACCGTTGCATTGATAAAGGCGTATGGTTAGGTCGCGTGGTATTTAAAAATTTACAAGCGGATTTAAGGTCAGATATTGGATTTGTTGGGCAGGAGGACGCCAATCATCATGTAGGTATTTCCCCATTAATTGGGCTAGGCGTTGGCATGGTTTCTGGGGTTGTTCTTGATTACATGCACCTTATTTGTTTGGGAGTTGTTAAAAAGCTATTGAAATGCTGGAAAAGAGGACCCATGCACAAGGAAGGGAAGTATACAATATATGAAATTTCAGATAGACTGATTCAACTTAGAAAATTTGTTTGCTCGGAGTTTAATAGGAAGCCAAGGCCACTCTCGGAGTTGGAGTTTTGGAAGGCGACAGAGCTCCGAAATTTCTTGTTGTATTTTGGCCCATTTGCTTTAAAGGGTTTACTTAGTTCTGAAAAATATGAGCATTTTATGGCTTTAAGTATTGCAACAAGAATTTTGCTTTCAAATAATCGTAATTGGTATAATTACGCCCGACATTTAATGTTTGAGTTTACAAAAAATATTGGTAAGCTATATCATGATCAATTTTTGGTTTACAATGTTCATTCGCTAATTCATTTAACGGACGATGCTGATAAGTTTGGGTCGTTGGAAAAGGTCAACGCTTTTGCTTTTGAAAATAGTATGCAGTCTTTGAAGAAAATGTTGAGGGGTAAGAGTCGTCATCTTCCACAAGTTATTAGGCGGGTGATAGAGTTAGAAAAGTCTAATGTTTCAAACACAACGTTTAGGATCGAAAACAATCTCCATATATCAAAAAAAATTAACGATCGTGGTTGTATTCTAAAAACTGGTTGTGTTGTGATTGTTGTTAAGAAAAGTGAAAATGATTTTGTTGTGAGAAAGTTTAAAGGACAATCAGAGTATTTTACTAAGCCTTGTAAGGGTTCCAAATTTATGATTCAAAAGGTATTTAATTTAGCTTTCCGTTCAACAACTATAACTCAATCTGAAATAAGATGTAAAGTTATGTTATTTCCTATTAGTGCAGATAACTCTTTTTTCTGTGTCCCGTTATGCGAAGAGTAAAAGAAGTTTTAATATTTAATGTCTTAGTATAATAAGTTAGATATAATAGATATTTAATATTTAATGGATAGTTTTAATTTTGTTCATGAAAATAATATTGTTATTCATTTTGTTTTTGGGTACGATATGAATAAATAAATTCATGAGAAAAATAACATTTTTGTACATGATTTTAACGTGCAACCACCCTGTACTGCGCACCGTGCAAGCATAAACATTGTGACAACGATAAGCCAATGTTACACTTTGTTGCAATGCACGGCCAAGTCAAGTTTCACCAATGTTGATAACATGCTGTAGCCACGACCGGGCACAGTGCTCACACCATTATGCTCCGCCCTCTTTGTAACATTAAACTAACACGCTTTAGGCGGACATCATACGTAGTGCATCAACACTGTTGATCTAACGTTATTGTAACGTTCGGGTTCTAGTTGGGTGGATTTTTGGAAATAGTGGAAATTTTAGTCGGAAATCAATGCCATAAACTAAATTTTAAAAAATTGAATGTAGATTTAACTTTTATTCCGAGATAGCAAGAATATTAATACTGAAATTTTTTTAGACTTCACAAACAATAATTTGATCACATGCATTTTGTACGTATGCATTTATCTACATACATAATTCGTGACACTTCTTTTTCACCACGTGGACTTGTTATTCACCTTACTCTTGCCATGCTTGCCCTTTCCCATTTTCCCACTGGGATGGTTGTTTGGTCCAAATTTTTCTACCTGATGCGACGCCTTTGCCTTGGGATGAGCCTGCTTGTTCATCGAGGACACGGTACCCTTCGTGTGGGGGAGGAGGATGTACTCGTGGTTCGGGAGATGCCCATTGTTCGCATTGTTGTTGCTCTTGACGGAGGACGCTTTCGAAACCTGACGAGATTTTGACTTGACTTCTTGCCCTTGAAGTCTCCTATGTTCCGATAAGAAGGACCGGATGTCGTCCGTCATCATGTTGTCGACAGTATCTTGTAGGGCATTCTTCTTTGTGGAAGGTTGTTGAGCTGATGGTTCTTCCACAAGGGTTTCCGATATCCTAAGATTTTTCAGGTTTTCGGTAATTACTTCTTGCAAATTGGAACTTTGAGAAAAGGGACCGGAATTTGTGGAAATTGGAACCGGAAGTGGAGGCATCGCTTTTGTAATGGCGGACGGGTCGTGGTGATAATTATTTTTTGTGGTGGTGGTGGTAGTGTCGCTACTGCCAAACATGAAATGTTCTCTAGGATTTAGTGGAGGTTCGGCGTACGGTCCACTTTTTCGCATTTCGATGGAACACGCACCACTGGCAGGATCGCAGTCATTATTTTGCGGGAAGGAGTGGTTGTTTTCTTGGGCGACGTTTTCTCCTTGTTCGGCGACAGAAGTTTCGCCGATAGTATTTGGATGTGACGCTGCGGAAGAGAAAGTTGGAAGTTGGACGCTCTCTCTTTCCTTCAAGACGACCCTGTAATTTCAATTTTACTGATTTTCTTCAATGAATTACGTCACAGATTTGTACAAATTTATCAAAAATTGCAAAAATTTGTCGATAAGCTAACTATAGTTAACTACGAAAATAGGTATCTAAATATTACGGGGCGCCGAAAATCTTTAAAGAGTCGACTTCCACTTTATGGTAGCCGGATGGTCGCCATGTTGTCGACATTACATCGGCGATAAATATTTGCAGATTTGTGACCAAATTGAAACCTCCGGCACGGAGTTCGATGGCTCTTTCGCCAGTCAGGTCGTCTGGACAGAGGCTGCGAAAAAAATGTATTGATATAATTTTGCACATATGCAAATATTGGCATTTATTCCTCCAAAACCTCTTACGTCACTTCCTGCGACGGTGCGAGTTGTCCAGCGACCTGAAAGTCCAGGATTTTGGGATGATTGGCGAAAAAACGGAGAACTTTAGGACCACTGTCGGCCTTGGCTTTTATAATGAACGAGTGGAGCTGCAGATGTAAAAAAAAATGTCAAATTTTATCCAGAATTTTTCATAAGTTTTACAAAAATTACGATCAATTTCTCCTTGAAGGTGTAAACGAGCAGTAATTTTCCCGACCCTTTTCCTGAAATGAGTTTCTTTCCCGAGAGGAACGAGTCGAAGGAGGATGGGGACAAGTCGTTAATCACACGACACCCGGTCGTCTCCAGGAAGGAGGTCACTTCCGACACGGGTCCGACGTCTGGTAAGGAAGCCATCTGTTTAGCCAGAAAGTTTTCGTCCGTACTCCGAGCAAAACCACGATGGCGATGCTCTGCTTCGGCGAAAAGGATCTTATCGTCGAGCAGTTGGGGTTGGGCGCCCTGGGAAATGATTTACAGGAGGAGTAATCATTTAGCAGTGATATTTCTGATGGATAATCCCTTATCTGACCTGGAGTTGGTCTAAAATTTCCATATTTCGATACAGCACAAAGAGTGGAACGCCTTTGAGGTTGTGTCGCATCGCAGTTTCGAAACATTGATCCGCGTCCACCTTGAGAAATAGGACGGACGGGTATTTCATGGCGAGAGAGACGATCGTCCCCTCCATCTTTTTGCAAGGGCCGCACCACGTGGTAAAAAAGTCTACGACGACCAAGTCATTCCCGGCGGAGGAAAGACGCCCTTCGAAATCTTGGTCGTCCGATACGGTTTTTAAATTTGACATTGTGAAATTTTGAGGGGATCTAATTAACTATTTTTTTACGGGTAGTTTGAGATATTAATTACGAATTCATAGTTCAATGTTCCATTCTCTCGTAACCAATAGAGCCACGATGGCTAGACTTTAAGTATCCAGGTAACGTTAGTGTCCCTCCCTAGGCATGTAGAGTGGCGTGTCATATCTCATTTCGTACTATGCAAATTGGAAAAGCATCTCAAATTATTTGCTAAATCAGCGTTTTTTCTTTAATCTAAGAACAATGTACATAAGTATCGAATTATCGACAATTATTTAATAACGTGTTATGACCTCCTGAATTAACAGCGTGGACAATGGGGGAGTGTCCCATATATTGATATTGCCGTCATAAAAATTCTCTACTGTGTACTGCGTCGCATGTGTATTTGTATTACAGCATATGGCGAAAAGCATTAAAATCATACCACATGAATCATGTGACATGATAACTCGTGGACCATCTGCTAATTCGGTGTCGTTTGCCATGTTTGACAACCATTTTTTCATTCATCTTTCCCGATTTCGGATGAAAATGGTGACATCAGAGCATGTTCTGCTTCAGAAAGTGGACAAAGATATAGCTTAGGTTAATGTTCCAGTTTTCATTCAGAATTATTTAGTGACCAGAGGACAAAACTGATCAACTTACTCTCAACAACTCGCAAAAATCTCAATTTCCCCAATTGTCACAGATCTGCATATTCGCACAATCATGACAAAGACACCCTTTTCCTACATCTACAACCCATCCTCATCAGCCCCCCGTCAGACCTACAAGGAAATTTACCTCGCCAAAAAGTCGTCCCCCCTCAAAAACTCGAACATGGAGGACGCCCCTGCCCCCCACACGTTGGATACCACACCTCCACACCTCATCCTCAAAACTACGCTCGCCCCACTTTTCCGCCTAGCCAAATACATTGGAAACTTCCCAATCCACATTGACGAGGATGGCGTCGCCTCATTTCGCCTTGGACAATTCGCCTTTGGTCTCTACATTTTCTGGTGCATGGTTTTCATCGGACTTTCGGCCTACTATTCTCGTACGTTTTGTAAAAAAAAGTTGATTCTCAAATACAAATTAGTAGTCTAAAATAATTCATATTTAATTGAGTGTGAATTTTGCCGGAAATTTGGAATCAAAATTTTGCTCAGTTTTCAGAATATGCAAAGCTAAACCATGTTACATTACTTGTAGTAGCACTCGCACACTATTTTCAATTGATGAAAATTAAAAACGTGTAAAAAGTAGATTTTAAAATAGTCTAAAATAATTGAGTGTAAATTTTGCCGGATATTTGGTATCAAAATTTTGCCCAGTTTTCAAAATATGCAAAGCTTGAAATAACTGCATATTAAATTACTTGTAGCACTCTATCTCCAATTGATGAAAGTGACAAACGTGTAAAAAGTTGATTCTAAAATAGTCTGAAATAATTGAGTGTGAATTTTGGCTAAAATTTGGTATCAAAATTTTGCCCAGTTTTCAAAATTTGCAATTACTTGTAGCCCTCTATCTGCAATTGATGAAATCGGAAAACGCTCTTGGGGACCGACGCCAAACCGTCCAGTCGATTCACATCATAGCAAAATATCTCTTCGTCTCAGGCCAATTTATCGCCACGGTCATGACCTTGTTAGGAATTCCCCGCTTGGCACGAAGAACGACCTCGCTGTACAATCGGCTTAATGTGATCGTGACCTCGCTGGTAGATCGAGGTGGGGTCACTGCATCGCTAAACTTTCGGAGGATCTACAGATCAGCACGGCTGGGAGCCGCGTCGTGGTTCATTATTGTGGTTTGTTCCTTGTATTTGTGGTGGAAATCATTTCGTGGCTATTTCAAGGAAAAGTTTAGCGATCGTGATGAATGGGAGTATTATGGGGTCGTTGGGGGCGCTTGGTGGCTCGCAATCTTAATTGCAACCCATGTCATCCCAAGCTTTCTGTTTATGGGGTTGGCCAGTGTTATCCGGGGTATGAATTTATGATATGATACTTTTCGATGAGTTGCATGCTTATTTTGCAAAATTTATAAAATCTATGTACATGCTGCACGGATACGAAGTGTACAACTATGATAAATATGTATACTTCATATACTAAGTTTGCACAAATGATACATCGCAATTTGTCATTTCTGCTAAATCTTGTCAAATTTTCAAACGTACTTTGAAAATTTTGGAAAATTTTAGAAAATTGTGGAAATGCAAAGTCATTTCTTACGTAACAAATAATAATGAATGAATACAAGAAAATATAAAGAAACATTCGTTATTATTTGTGTCAATTTACTAATTGTGCCATGCTTAAAATTTCCCAGCCGCGTATCGCTCCATCCACAAGGAGAAATTGGCCTCTCAGCCAGATAAGGTGGGGATCCAATTTGTCTCCGACCTGAGCAAGCTGCCCCTCCTCCTCGACCTCTTTGCTCGATTAAATTCCGAGCTAAATCGGCTCGGCGATATATTTGGACGATACTTAATCATCGAGATGACCGCTTTCTTTACAGCCATACTCACAAACAGTTTTGCCGTGCTGACCGGGTTCGAAAAGGGAACGGTGACATGGGAGACGACGAGGTACATATATGTGAAAATATTCAAATTAATTATGATAACATCTTATCCTCTCGTAATAATGCTATCTTGAATAACCAGTATCACTGTGATTATCAACGTTGTTTGGTTTGTGGTACTGTGCGAGACCGGGGAGACGGTGGGGAGGGAGGTAAACAATCCACTCTATTAAGTTAATTAATGCAAATTTAATCTAAATTTTCAAAAAAACCTTATTCCATAAAGCAACAAAGATGTCTGCAATCGTTGAAGGCATGGGTCGCTAGAAATGGGATTGGTGGGAATAACGTCGAAGTAAATATTTACTTTATGATAAGATGTTATTTAATAGCCTTATCTTGATTGAATTAATCTTGTATTTTTTGTCACTAATCGTAAATTAATACATATGAACAGGGCACATTTTTCGTCACAACGCTGCTCGATGACGAAGTTCGAGGTGTTTCTGCAGCGAATTACTTTCGAATTAGGAGAACCCTTTCCACCGAGGTCTTGACTAATACATAATAATAACTTAGCAATTCATTGATAACAGCTTGTCAATTCCTTTGTACAGGCGGTAGGAGCTATCGTGATGTATCTCATTGTAATGTTGCAATTCAAGACGACTGAATGAGGAAAAGTGGATTTATTAGTGGATAAATTAAATAATTAGTAGTAAGTGGAGTGATTGAAATAAAATGAATTATTTAACGGATAAAATGACAAAATTTGCATGATTTCCAATTTGCATAATCACGAACGAAGCTGCATTTGTTCATCATTTGAAAGGTTGTTAGAAAATGAGACAGTCGCGCAAATACAGTTTACGGCGTCTGACAAGTAGAAAGTACACGCAGTTTTCATCGAAAACAACAAAGTAAATAATTAAACTTTAATTATTAAATAACTATTGTTAAGTAAATTGATACAGTGAATAGCACAAAAGTAAGTAATGCTTATACTATCACTACATAGTAGTGTGGATTATCTTTTACGCTAAATAATAGTTCGCAAACTTACCCAGCAAATAAATAGAATTTATTTCCCAAGAATCTTGGGCCAAGGCCAAGATATATAAATATTTTTTAGCAAATTATTTGTTTTGTTAACGAGTGAAACCTTCGAAGTTCGAACTATTTTGAAACTTAAATACAAAATAAATATCTCCTCCAATTCGCATCCGGCTGCAAGAGGAGTTCCAATAATTTGTAACCAAACCCAATCAATTTGATTTATTTGTCTATATTTATTTGTTCATTGTTTTGATAAATCAATTTGATTTTGCACATTCTCGTGCTAAATTTCAATTAATAAGTCAAGCTTTAATTTAACGCTTGATTTGCTAATCAAATTGGCATTAAAGCGACAGACAAGATAATTATCAAATTAATTACTCCGTTCTTCATTGATTCATTATTCTGTTTATATAAATTAGGTATGCCCCGTGGTGGTGGTCGCCGTAAGCAATCTCTCCAACACTACGACGAGGACGACGACGACGTGGCAGCAGATATGGCGTTTGGCGACGATGGTGTTGAAATGAGCGATTCTCAAGTCGTGGAGGAAATATCGCCCCCAGTGGATGAGGACGGAGAGGAGATTTACATTGTGGAGAAGATTCTCGATAAGCGCATCATTGATGGAAAGACACAATATTATCTGAAGTGGCAGGGATACAGCTCGTAAGATCTAATTTTATTTTTTAATGAATTTATGTTGGTAATAAGTGCGTTTAATCTTGTAAATTTAGCGAATTTGATACATGGGAGCCCGAAGAAAACTTGGAATGTGAGGAGCTCATGGAAGAATTCGAAAAGAATTGGAGCGTAAGAGTTGACATTATAAAAAAATTATTCAGATTTGCTTATTTTATATATTGTGCTATTAGGAAAAGCAGAAGCGTGGCTTCGACCGTGGCCTTCGCGCCGAACGAATCGTGACCGTCATCTACGACAATAAGGATCCATCCAAAGAAGAAATGGGGGTAAAATTTCCCCCAAAGCCAACCTTCGCTATCGTCAAGTGGAAAAATTGTGACGATGCGGACATCGTTCCGATTGAAGCTTGTGCTGAAAAGATTCCACAACTGCTCATTAAATATTACGAAGATCGCAGAGTTGGACTCATGACCCCGGAAATGGTCAAAATTGACATTGCACAAGATAACGAAAATTTGAGGTCGAAAGGACTCGAGGTGGATGAGGATGAGGATGAGCTGATGCCGACGTTACAACCATTTTCTTAAAAGTTTCGATATGAGAATTTATGCTGTAAATTGGTAGTTTTATAAATGAGGTTCTGACTTTTGTTTAAACAAGTCTAATTAAGATTATGAGTATAGAATAATCAAAATTCATTGCTACATTAATACAAATAAAAATTAAACATTAATTATGTATTGTGCATTACTTACGTAACTTTTTTTTACCAAATGAAAGCAAGCTTTGGATTATCAAAAGTTCTTTTGAAATAATTAAAGCATCACAAGTTTAGATTAAGTGAAAACCAATAAATATTTATTCCAACAAGAATCAATCAATTTTCTAAATTTTTTTTCGATTTTTATAACAACGTAGTTATCAATGAGATAACAAGTATGAAGACGTATTAATAATCTGGTTAGAGTTACGAGTGGTGAAAGTAACTAATTTATAGAGTCAGATTGTAAGGTGACTGGCAGATCGAGAATTTAGGATTAAAGCTCGAATGGAATAAAGGTAAACTATACAGCAAATCAAAACATCAACCTGCGACGACAAGAAATAAAACCGAGGAATAAACCTAATTAATCAGGTAAATATTAACCAGAGTATGGTGGGGGCTCGTAGGCTGGAGGTTGGTAGCTTGGTTGATAAGCCGGTGGTGAGTAGCTTGGTTGATAAGCTGGTGGTGAGTAGCTTGGTTCATAGCTAGGTTGATAAGCTGGTGGTGAGTAGCTGGGCTGATAGCTTGGCTGATAGGTAGGCTCGTAGCTCAGCGGCTGGTACGATGGTGGACTATAACTCGGTTGATAAGCTGGTGGAGAGTAGCTTGGTTGATAAGCTGGAGGGCTGTAGCTTGGCTCATAGTTTGGCGCCTGGTAAGCTGGTGGAGAGTAGCTTGGTTGATAAGCCGGGGGGCTGTAGGATGGCTCGTAACTTGGCGGCTGGTAAGCTGGTGGAGAGTAGCTGGGCTGGTACGCAGGCTGGTAGCTTGGTTCGTAGCTAGGTGGCTGATAAGCTGGTTGATAGCTTGGTGGCTGATAAGATGGTTGGTAACTTGGTTGATAGCTTGGTGGCTGATAAGCTGGTTGATAACTGGCTTGGTACTGCACATTGGGCTCAGGATAGTAAGTCTTGGGCGCAGGGCAGGACTCGTCAATCACATTTTGCCAGAACAGATCTTCAATCGCATCCACCACCTGGTACGATACCTTGGTCGCCGTTATCGGATTGGATTGGTAGTCTTGTTTCTGATAGCCATAGCCGTACGAGGGTTCAGGATATTTGGAGCAGGTCGTTGCTTTGTGGACGATGGCGTACAGTACTGCGCGTTGACGGTACTGTTTGGGCTGAGCTTGGTTGGCGCTGCAAAAAAAACACATTAAAATATAATAAACGTTGAGTTGACTTTAATAACACATTTTAGAAAATCTATCTCCACTTACGTAATATCCTTCTGGTAATAACTGCTCTGATAGCCAGGATAAGTCGCATAGTATGTATTTGGACTGTACCCATAGCCATAAGAAGACTGGTAACTTTCGTAATTGTTGTACCCAGCTTCGTATCCGTATTTCTCGGGAACCAGGCAGAAGATAGCAGCCCCCTTGTCAGCAACGCAGGCATCGTAACCGTCCACACCGACGAAGCAGACGTCTTCATCCTGATATGACTTGTACCCGTATCCGTAGGACTGTGACTTTGGTTGTTGGTAGCCATAACCGTATGATGGGCACTTGATCTCCTTGACCTTGGCGCGTCGCTCGACCTTGGATTGGTCATAGTAGCCGTAGTATTCCTGGTAGTACTGGGGTTTCTGGTAGGCTGGCGTATAGCTTGGTGGTTGGTACCCGTATCCTCCGTATTGCTGGGCAGGGTAGGAAGATTCTTGTTGTTCAGTTGCAGGGGGATGCTGTAACATAATGAAAGAAACCCAGTTAAAATTGAGGCAATTTCGTATTCAGTTTGGAAATTCGCACAGTGAAATTGAGTTGCTTACATTTTGAAGTTGAGTAGCCTGTGATCCGTACCATCCGACGACCCAACATTCCGAATAAGCAGGGGGTGCATAGCTCGGTTGGTAGCTATAGCTGGGCTGATAGCTTGGTGGAGAGTAGCTTGGAGTGTAGCTTGGTGGGGAGTAGCTTGGTGGGGAGTAGCTTGGAGTGTAGCTTGGCGGTTGGTAACCGTACCCACCTTGTCCCGCTTGTCGTCGGTACCTCGGTTGGTAAGAGGGAGGAGAATAGCTGGGCTGATAGCTTGGCTGATATGAAGGCTCATAACTAGGAGGTTGATAAGCTGGTGGAGAGTAGCTTGGTTGATAAGCAGGAGGGCTATAACTTGGTGGACTGTAAGCTGGTGGTGAATAGTATTGTTGGTAGTAGGTTGGAAGACAAATGTGTCTATGTGCAGGGTACTTGTCGTTGATAAGGTTTCCTTGATTAATCTGGAGAACAAGTAGTTTGGAGTCCGAGCCGCCATAGCTGTACGAGGATGATGCGTAATCATATGACACCGGGAAGGAGTCGCAGATCCTAAACTCAGTGTTTCTGTAGGGCTCGTACTCGTTGTAGTTGGAGAGCACATCCCAGTCGTCGATCCGAACGCGATATTTATCCGTCGACCCGTAGATGCAGGAGCGATCCGTGAGAACGAATGATTTGTGAATTTTGACCCCTTGACAGACAAAGTTCTGGAATCAGATATAATCATCACAAATTAATACTTTAACAATCTTTGGCAAGTAAAAAAACGAGCATGACAATTATGAAATATTTATTACATTGTATTCATCCGTGATTTGAACCACCCATGGGTATTTGCCGAACGGTGCGATATCCTTCGAGGCTTGATAGAAGTCATCATTCGTGGCCGGAACGACCCCGCAATGAATCGATACATTCAACTCCTTGTACTGCAAAATCGCAAAAAATATCGACCCCAATATAAATTAGCAAGCCAGACTAACAAAATAAATATTTTTAAAATGTCCAGTTATCACTTACAGTGATGGCATCGTAATTATCGTACTCTTGGTAGTACGTTGGCTTGGGAGAATAAGATGGTTGGTAGCTGTAGCTGGGTTGATAACTTGGCTGATAACTCGGTGGAGAATAGCTGGGTGTAGGGTAGCTGACCGGGTAGCTAGGCTCATAGCTTGGTTGGTAAGACGGCTGATAGCTTGGTTGATAAGAGGGCTGATAGCTCGGTTCGTATGAAGGAGGCGTATAGCTCGGCTCGTAAGAGGGCTGATAAGCTGGTGGGGAATAGCTTGGTTGATAAACCGGGGGGCTGTAGCTTGGCTCATAACTTGGCGCCTGATACGATGGTGGACTGTAACTTGGGGGGCTGTAGTATGTTGGCGCTGGGCTGTACGCTGGAGGACTGTAGCTCGGCTGATAAGATGGAGCAGGGCTATAGCTGGGTTGGTAAGCTGGTGGAGAATAGCTTGGCTCATAACTAGGAGGCTGGTAGGAGGGGGTGTAACTGGGCTCATAGCTCGGAGCTGAGTACGCCGGTTCATACGACGGCTGGTATGTAGGCTCGTATGCGGGTGGTTGGTAATAACTGGATTGCGCTCCTAAAACAGTAATTAAAACAAAATTGGTGTCGAATTTCAAAACCAAAAATAAGAAACACGGAAAATTCCAAAATCTGAAACCTCGTAGAAAAATAACCGTAAGTTTCCTTACCCATCACAGGTCCAGTTACGGCAGCAGGGACTAGGCTGGACACGACTAGGACGGCAGCAAGCAGCCTGTTTTGCGTCGACGACTCCCGTATCCTCCCCATTTTCGGGGCGTTGATGGAGTAAACTAAAAACTAAACGGAAACTATCTTCGGCTCAGTCCTTACGTTCGGATATCGGTGCGCGTCGAGCAGACCAGATTCACCAGACTGACTGAGAGTGGCCTTCCAAATTTGGGTTGTATTTATACCCTTGGTTCATTAAGGTGGACGCTTATGCAGGACTGAGAGACAATGCAAATGCAAAGTCGACAGTCTGATTTAACTAGATTAGGTATGTGACTGGGTGTATGGAGCTACATATCTTTAGTTAACTATTCTTGACTGGAAACTGATCACAGAGGTCAACAGTCCCAAAATTGAGCTTCAATGTCATATTCTACTTAAAACAAAAAATATACATAAATTGGCTTTATTTAACAAATATCTCAACTATTTCATATGAATGCCTTTCATAATTTCGTAAAAAGGGGTGAGAGGAAGTCGTGCTTCTTCAGTGGATTCGAAAATTGGATCTGTAAATAAATCAGATCAAATAATCAAGACCATTACAACTACAGAATCAGTTATGACTCAACCATTCAAAAGAAATGAAATCATCATGTACAGACTTTGCCTCAACTAACTCTACTATGCAGACCGAGTCATTTAACTATCGGTGAGAAGTTGATAATAATTTTGTATGAAAACTTGAAGGTAGATGATTTAGTCGGAGTTTAACAGTCTCTGACTACTCGATTAGAATTAAGAAAGCCATGCACACTTACGTATCTCATTCCTATCCAGACACTCTGAAGCTATCAACATTTGAATAACTTGGAAAAGTCTGTCCAGCGCAATGTCGATCTGGTGGAAAGATGTGAGCGATGCTGACGACCCGGCAGCTAAGATCTTTTCTCGTTTAACTCTCAAATCTTGAATCAAGGTCATCACTGGAGGAATAACCTAGAAAATAGAGCAATATGCGAGTAATGAAAACCGGAAATGCTGAAGGGTTAATTTATAATTATGGCTAGAGTGTACCTGCAACTGTGCCCCTTTTCCACCCCGTTCTATCGCAGAAATCAAAGCGTAATGCAATCTGGATTCGTCATCTTCGCTGTTAATGACCCATTTAAACATTTCTGATGAACAATAATAACATCAAATTAGTAACAAAACTCACATCGTTCATGTCAATTTTTCTAATTTCCGTTGTACCAAATATAGCTGAAAGTGGGGGAATGAAGCAAACTGCTGGTGTACTTTCGATCCATCTCGTTATTTGGGTAATTAATCGTTTAGGTGGAGCTGTAAATAGAAGAAATAAAGGAAAATACTTAGGAATTTTGTAACCCAATTTCTTCAGCATAAAAGCATGTATACAATAATGTAACACATGATGAGTGCAACATACTTATAAATATATACGCTGCACTTAAAGGTAACGTGTTAACCAAACGAATATTCAGATTACTGAACTCTTATGTAACACAAATTCTTCCGAATTCATCTCAAGCCAAAGCCTTAGGTTTTGCATATCAAACACTGAGTAATATTCAACGTAGAATGGTAGATAGACAATGATCATTCTCAATGGTATGTAATAATTCTAGCTCGTTTCTAATGAAAAATACATATGAAATACTCACCAGTATTTCTGAAACTTTTTCCAATCGCAATGAGCATCGCGGCCGTAAAAAGTGGAGCTTTTTTCGGTAAATCGTCATATTTTTCAGGATTCTCATCCGTCACTAAATCTTTTGTCACGTCGCCAGCAAGATATAACACGGCAGGGTTGTCAAGTCCAGCATTCTTGAAAAATTGAAAATATACATCTTAGATTATAAAATTTTGATTATGAAAAATTGTCTGCCATGAAATTAATGAAAATTTACCATGACCCAGAATCCAATACATTGAAGGACATACTCATTACGAAACGCCATGGCGAGTGAGGTCACTGAGCTAAGAATTAAAAGGGGAACGTCGCCATCTGAAAGTATTATTCGACAAAATATTAAAATAAGCATGCTACCAATAATATAATGAATTATTAACTAACTGTAGTAATTTGAAGTGTAAAAATAAGTATTGAACAGTTCCTGGCGATCTACATCGTTTCGACAAGAGGTCAAATGACTCAATATGATTTCTGCCAGTCCCAACTTTTGAACGGTTGTCAGTCTCTGCGTAGCAAGATAAGATAGTCACACTTTAAGTTTAACTGAAAACTACGCAACTATCAATCCAATCAAAACTCACCGTATTTTTAAGGTCTCGACTACTTAAAAGGTTGAATATCAGTTTGTTTACTATATCAATTACTCCTTCTGGGGTCCATTTCCTTTTCTGTGCTTTTAATGAGTAATACATCTGATCTGAATATACAAGATTTTCAAATTAATCGCAAATTTAACTTATTTTTAGTATGAAAAAATTCATTATTACCAATTTGCTGAATGGCTTCTTTTGTATTGTTTGGAAATTCGGGCCACATAAGTGTCTGCATTACTCCGACCCCGGCGACGGGCACACCCACTGTCGCAATTCCAGGGGGGAGATCGCTTATCATGCGGTGGTTCATTGTGTACACGAGAAAATAGTTAATTTTTAATCTTCAATTTTATTTATTATAATAAATCACTCTCCTCAGCTGTGTGTGCTGTGTTTTATTTATGCAGCAGAAACCGCATAAACGTGAAAAAAACCGCTTATACTTGTAAACTATGTAAAAATACATTCCTTACAAAGTTTTTCATAGAGAATTTTGAAATGACGGAACACTTTCAAAACTTGGCAATTTTTTTGAATTGTGATTTTACTAATTTAATTAAGTACGTCAAATGTATGCATGCTTATTTTTTGTAGTATTTAACTATTTAGTTGATTCGTTGTGTAAATTTCATGCTCAAAGGCATAACTATTACATGATCTTAGATCATTGATCTACGAGATTTCATAACAAATATGTAAAATTTCGTATTTTCTTAAAGATAAGTTTCAATCCGAGTAAGTGAAAACTAATGATAAGCAGACTTGTAAAATATTTGTGTTTGGCAAAACGAATAAAAATCTGATATGTACACATTACAAAGTCATGCCAAGTTGTTTACTATTTACAAAATCATACCTACCAAATTCATGCTGGTTAAATAAGACGAGAATAATTCAAAAAGTAGGCCACCGACCTAAATTAGACTGCGAATTTTTTTCTGCTAACTTTTAGAACTCTGTCTATCCACCGTTTGTACGGGGTCGAGAGCTTCTCTGATTTTGAATTGTCGTCATTAATACAAATCTGGCGATATTCTTACCTATGCTTTTCCTCGTCGTGTTCTATTAGAATGTTGTTAGTTAAAGAAATAGCGTCGTATTTTTTTACCGTGATGATCTGCATAGTAAAATAGCACTGCGAGTGCAATAACTTCCACCAACCATAAAAAAAATAGCAGGGAAGAGATTTTACAAAGGTTTGGTGGTGGTTCTTCACTTGTTGTAGACTTGTAGCAAAAAAAACTTGTTATACATTATCAGACACCAAATTTTTTGTGCTGCATGCAATTTGTGAGTTATTAACAGGTAAGAATGCAAAGTACAGTCACCTCGTGTAGCGTCTCAGGTATGCAACATCGGAAAAGACAACGAATTGCAGATGCGTTTTTGCCCTCATGAAAATTTTAAATGGAAATGGAAGTTCCATGAAAATGCTAAATTGAGAGCAGCGTCTGAAATTCATCTTAAAACATAGCGTCATTTGCTTTAATTTTCCATTTTTGGAATAACGGGAGTATAATTGTCAATGATGATGTTTTCTGATTTTAGCAGATTTGAAATTGAGCACTCACGTTTGACTGCCATTTTCAATTAGCAAAAAATGAATCCCCCAATTTTCTCAGTATTCCTAACTCTGCTCGTCCCGTTAATTGTTTCTTCTGAACACAAGGTTTCCCTCAGGTCAGACGTTATAGTCGAAGGGATAACTGCTTATCCATCCTGGTACATTAGCGAACCGACCAGCAGTACGACGCAGACTCCGACTTTATATCGAATCGATGGGGCCTTGTACCCAGCCGCCCTTATCGGTCCGGTCACCCACGGCCCAGATCCAGAATACACAAAGGACACAACCCTTCGACTCAATGGGTATATACTAATACAATACATAATTAACTAACCAATTAAGCTAACACTTGAAGTAAATAATTTTTCAGCCAGGTCTACAACATTAAAGAATCCGGTCGACTCAGTCGTGGCGATTCATACCTACCGGGAAATTCTGGCGACGATGGTGGCTTATCCGATGGCGACGACGACGACACAACTCCAGCCCCAATCCAAGGTGCCATAGATTATGTTCTCCTCCCACTCATTTTTATAGCCATTGGTGGACCGATCTTCGTTATCATGTACATCGTAATGGCCTCCATTGAGTTCAAACTAACCCCAAATGTGCAGGTATTTTCTTTTAAAAATTTGCATATTTGTCAAAAAACATATTGCCATATTTTATCCGCAGTTGAGAGAGGAGCGATCCCTCAACAACCGGAAGCACACTTATTTCAACCTCCAGACGCTGTACGCCGAGGGGGCGAAACCCTTCATGGAGCTCGTGGGGCGTGCCT
The DNA here is from genome assembly GCF_002217175.1 of Folsomia candida. NCBI lineage: Eukaryota > Metazoa > Arthropoda > Collembola > Entomobryomorpha > Isotomidae > Folsomia > Folsomia candida. The sequence goes on along the minus strand of NW_019091194.1, from coordinate 1,555,502 downwards.
TTGAGGATGAGAGTTGTCAGGAGCGGATTGCTTGTGAGATGGGGTCGTGGTCACGCGGCCTGAGAGAAATGTCGCCTGGATTGTTCGACTATACGGAAGGATTTGGTCGAATGCTGGTTCCGTCACGTTTTTCAAAGAGTTATGACGCCTACATGACATCCATTCGAAAGGACGGGGGATATAACAATTGTCTCAATTTTAATTTTACCTGCTTTACAAAATAAATTTTATCACACAAATTTTCAGAGTAAAAATCATCCCCAATTTTTTGTCAACGATAACTTATCGTCGATAAGTCAAGGTCGAACTACCATGAATTCACATGCAAATGCCAGACAAACTCTAAAAATCATCCCCAATTTTTTGTCAACGACAACTTATCGTCGATAAGTCGAGGTCGAACCACCATGAATTCACTTCACATGCAAATGCAAGACAAACTCTGGTTAAATGCATATGAGAAAAAAATGAGAACCGGCATCAAACTCAACCGACTCGCCAGCTGAGAAAGTTGCAAATCAAAGCAAGAGACAAAATAATTAAATAAATCATCAACTTATAATTAATTAAAATGATCCGATCATTTTTTAAAGTGACGAGCGAATGGACAGTTCTTCGACGATATTTGGTTTCCGCAAAGGATATTCCTCGTAAGTTGAATGAACCCTTTAAATCTTAATTAAATATGTACGTTAAATGATAACATTATAGAAATTCCACAATTGACGTTTTCCCAAGTAAAAGATGAGCTTGATAAGAAAAACACAGTGCTTATCGATGTCCGAGAAAAGGGTGAATTAAGTTCAGATGGAAAAATTAAGGAATCATACAACATTCCATGTAATAAAATAAAATCTACTATGCATGCAAAATTGATTACGGATTATCAATTTGATAAGTGCATTGTCATTTTAACAATTAGTGGGCGAGGTAGAATCAGCGTTTCACCTGGATGAGGCGAATTTCAGAAAATTGTACGGTTTCGATAAGCCTCTACCGTCACAGAAGAATTTGAATTTGATCATTCACTGTAAAGCTGGCGTGCGGGCGATGAAAGCGGCCGTCGTACTTAATCTGGCTGGGTATCAAAATGTCAGGTAAGGATTTCGAAAAAATTTCTATTTAACAAGATTTTAATCAAACTTTTAAATTGCTTTAAAAGGGTTTATGACGGAATTTTGGACTGGTTATCGAATGGAGGCGAAGTTGTCAAGAAGTGATATTATCCACAATTTAAGTAATATGGTGCTAGTCAAATTATTTACTAAATTAGTTAAGCAGCACTTATCTTTATGCAAAATTAATTCTTATATAAATTCAGGTCAAAGTTAAATATTTATTATTCTCTATATTCTCATTGAATACAATCAAGCGTTACTTATGCAAATATATATTGGATACCTCTCTTTATTAAAACTGTCTCACTCTACTATTGTGCTGAAACTGTTGTAAATTTCCTCCCGGAAATGGTAAAAATGGTACGATCGGGACTGACACTCCCCTCTTAAGTTTCCTATTTTTCTTATTGGGAACTATAAATACTGGAGGACTGATGGGATGTCCCATATTAAAGTTGGCATAATTTCTATAACCTCCCCACTGATTTTGATTTTGTTGTGGTTGTGGTGGAGGTGGGGGCGGATTCTGGTAAAGAATTTCCTCCCCATTGTTGGCGTTCTTATCTTGTTCTTCTGAAGAAGTGTGTCCCTTATTGTTCTCTCCGTGGTGAAAGTCTGCCTCCTTTCCTTGTGGTCGTGACCCATTCTCGGAATATCCGGGCATTTGATCTTCCATTTTTCCATTATTATTATTCGGTGCCGTCGGACTGCTCCAATTCGCCTTAAGATTACTTTCCCATCCACCGTAGTCTTCATGCTCGTCGTCGCCACCGCCACCACGGTCCCCCCATCCCCACCCACCAGATCCCACGCTACTCCCTTCGTTTCCATTGTCCCAACCCCACCCATTATCGTTGTGGTGGTAGTGGTGATGATCTAAAAAAACAAAGTAGACATTTTTTACCGAAAAAATAACAAAAAAACGTTATAGTTGTACGATATCACGACTTACACTTACCGACTTGATGCTTATGTCCCCCTCCCCACCCTCCTCCGCTATGACCCCTCTGATGACCACCTCCGTGATGACCTCCGTGATGATGCTGCGGCCTCCACCCCCACGCCCATCCCCAACCTATCGGTTTCTTTAACTTGATATGTTTATGCTTCTGAAAGACGAGGACGGGTTTATACGAGACGACCTTTTTGTACCCCACGCCCACGCCGAAGAGGGGTTTAACAGGGTATTTATGGTGATGTTTTCCCCACCCCTTCCCACCCGAAGTGCCAGTCGTGTTGTAAATCGCGATAAGGGTGGCAAACGCTAACTGTACAAGAAAAACTAACTAATTAGTTGGGTACTTATCATTAAAAATGATTTAAAACTTACCAGCTTCGAAACATCCATCCTTCTTCCTTTCGTCCCTACCTCACTTTAAACCGTTTGCATACTTGCAAATAATAATAATGATAATAATAATCGATAACTAACCACAAACCAAAAAAATTCTTCTCGTGTCGTGAATAAATACAGATTCGTTGCGCCCAAAAGCGTGCTGTTGACCACTTGACGTTTTTCTCCCGACTGATCCATGTCAAGTAAACGATGCATCTTTTTAGACTTTTTTGTTATCATCGTGTCACTTTTACTTTCTTCCTCCTTCCTCCTCCTCCTCCTCGTCAGGAGAACAAAACCTTGGTCAACAACGTGCCTTAGTAGTAAATACGTAAGTACATAAAGAGATGAATTCAATTTTCAGAAGGGAAGCAAGTAAGCAACCAAACCGCAGAAGCAGATTTCCCTTTCTTTCTGCTACATGAGCTTGTTTATGCCAATATTGTCCTCGGCAAGGCATCACCGTAAGAAGAAAAATAGTCGCCATGATCTAAGGATTATCGAATGATATGCATATACTTACCTGTCATGACGAGGAGGGTACCCCATAGATTTGTGATAATAATGAATTCATCACTCACAACAAAAAAGAGAATAGATGAACATTCATCATCACAAATGTGACTCATGTCATGTCGTAAAGCGTTAATTGTGTCCGTTTTTTTTAATGAAAATGTAGCCAGATTTGCGTCCAATTAAGCATATTTTTGAGATTCGTGTAGTGTACTGTATTCTCAACCGGAAATTGTGATTCTTAATTTCCATCTTTTTTTCCCTGCTTAAATCAAGATTTAGTAAAATGCATATGGCACAAAGTGATTACTTATTCGTACTGCACCCAATTTAATTATTCTTCTTATTTTTAGTCGGAGGTAATTCTCTTTAGGAAAATTAATGCATGTAACATCTGTCAAATCGATCTCCTCCTCTCTTCTAGAAAGCGACCACTTCGAATCGTATTCAACTTTATGGAACAAAGTAAACTGCAATCTCATCGCTAAATTCAATCCCATAGACTTTTATCTGTATCATTATGTTAATAAATTTTTTGAATGAAAAAAAAAGTGTAAATATTTCAAATATGAATACGGAATTTCCGTATTCTGTCGAAATAAAGATTAATGTGCATGCATACATAAATGATAAGTATGATATGATATGCATGCATTATTTGCGGTGGTGGAGAGCGTAGTGTAGTGAAACAAGTATCATTTTGTACGATTTTAGATTTACGCACAGATAATGCATGTGAATACATGAAATTATGCATGCCAAGATTTTATAACAGGAGTCGAGATACATATCTAAATTAGTGAATAGTGCTAATTTTTTGAGGGATTTTGCCGTTATCAAATCCACCATTAATTTGGCGAGAAATGAATAAATGAAGGTGTTTTTATGTAAGGAAATTATTTATAACAACAATTTTGAATTAATGGATTATGAATGATTGAGAATTGAAATAGTTATTATTATTATTAGAGTCGTTAAGATTGAATTAAAATGCATTCAAAATTTTTGCATAATTTTAAGTGAGATAGGTTACTTTCGTTTTCTTTCAGTCTGGTGATTTAACATGTCCCGAGATAACGAGAGTTATTCAATAATCTTGCTAATTTTCTTAGTAATTTACCCTGACTAGATTTTGCAATTTAATGAAATGTTACAGGTATTTATTTGTGTTGCGGTTTGGTATTGAATTTGAAAATGATTTTTTTTTGTTTCTCATTTTTTTTATTGAAATGTAAATAGATAATTTGCCACAGGAAAAAAAAACTGTGCCAGAAAGTTTTTGCATTTTGTTCTTATACGAATTTCTACTATAAGTGTGTGGACAAGACAAAGGAATTGTTTAATCAAGAAGAAGAAGAAACTTAACCACATAAGTACAAATGCGATGACAGATTGTTTTGAGAGTACGGGTTTTCGAATTATTATTGACATATGCTTTTTTTAAGAAGAATGACAGATGTGATGTTTACCGTATTTCTCTTTACACCACACGTAATAAGACAACTTTCCTATTAATAAGTATTTTGCCTCACTAAGAAAAAGGGTATTATTTTAAAAACAAAGGATTTATTATTAAAATTGCATTTAATTTGTGCAGATTCATAGACAGCAAAATTATCACCTAATTTTAATACAACTCTCTTATTTAGTTTATAAAATAAGCAACAAGGACCAAAACAAATTAACAAACAAAACTGGAAAATAACAAAATATTACTGCTAAAAATATAAAAAAATTGCTGATTTAATTGAGTATATTTAATTAATTATACTGAATTATTGGGAAGCTCTGTGGAGTTATCATTACTTGTGACGACGAGTGTCGTCGTCGGGGGAGGGGTCGTCGTCGTGGACGTCGTTGTAGTGGTGGTAGTCGTCGTGGGTGTGGTGCTCGCACTCGTCGCCATGCTCGTGGGGGCTGTCGGGGTCGACGGAAGTTGCAAAATCAGAGGCATGTCGTCATCATCATCTAAAAGTGATGTGACATCCGACCTCGAACTTGCCACGGTTTTCTCATTGTCAACAGCATCCTTGATTTCAATCGTTCTCAACAATTTTCCTCCATCCTTCGCATAAACGTGGGCACGAACCATGTCTTTTTCATGGGCTTGTAACCCACCGTCGATGACGATCACTTCATTCTTTCCGTACTCGTAGACCCGGTACTTGACGTCCTTCTTGAGCTGTTTCAGCGGTTTAAATAGTGGTGGTGGTGCTGGGGAGGGGGAAGGGTCGTCTAAACGAGGACCAGTAACTGGCATCCATAAGCTCTGATCCGCTATGGGAATCATGGCAAGGGGGTGGTGATCCATTTTAGGAAATGGGCGAAATTGTGGGGCCGTGGTGAACCCCAAGTTTCGTAGCGATGGGGAATTTTTAGGAAGATATGATGGCGGAGATGATGGGAAAGTTGGATAATTTGTGTTTTCGCCACGGTTGGGAGGAGGGGCGTCATTTAAGAAGCGGTTTTCCGACGGACCGGAGGATGGGTAAGGGTGGTGGTGGTCGATAACTTCGATGGGAGGAGGAGGTGACCTATAATTCCCGCTAGAAGGGCGTCGATTTATTGACAGGTAATCTTTCCCAGTGAAATAGGATGAGGATGATGGCGTGTCGTACGCCTGATTCTTTTTGTAGCTTGATGACGCTGATGGAGGGGTCGGATAAGAGGAAGAAGATGGTGATGATTGTGGCTTATCGTCATCATCGTAAACCGAATTGCTGTACGATGAGGAGGGGTGATTATGATAACCTCCTCCTTCTCCACCACTGCTAGATAGTTGCGTAAATTGGGGTGGGATGAAGGGAGATGATGGATGATAACCACCACTACCACCACCATTATCGTTGTTGTTATCCTCGTCGTAATGATAACTTGGTGGTCCGTCCTTGCCACCGCTGCTACTTTGAGGTGGTGGTGGATAACTGTCGTGCGACGAAGGTGGTGGATAACTGTCATGCGACGAAGTGGGTGGTGGTCCGTGTTGATAAGTATTATATTCTTCCTCATTATGATGATTATTTCCAGACCCATCAATCACGATAGGTTTTCCTCCCTTGTTTCCGCTTCCTTTGTTCCCACTCCCCCAAAAGGGAGGGTCATCATTTCCCCCCTCATAACTCGGAAATCCTCCCTTGTACTTGTTATACCCACCGAACTTGTGATAACCTTCGTCCCCCTCGTTCGACGAGACTCCGACCGGTTTAGGATACTTCCTTCCCCCCTTGTAGCTCCCAGCAGTGTAACTCTTGAACTTGATGGGATGGTCGTGGTCACCCTGATCGTCCCCGTCATTATTGTGACCATGACCAATAAGATTATTTGAAACTACACCAACCCCTCCACCCCCACCACTTCCTCCGGAAGAGTCTTGTCCGTTGTGGAGCTGGTGGTAATTGTTGACCTTGCCAGGTGAGTATGACCCACCACCACCACCTCCACCTCCAGTTTTTCCATTGGTGTACTGCCCTTTGAAGGACCCATACCCAAAGATATTCTGGCCGAACAGCTTCAACTTTCCTTTGCAACAACTGTGCACGAAAGTGCCAGGTTTTGGCTTCAAAATGGGAGACGACGAGGGCAATCCACCACCACCCCCACTCCCACTGTGAGATGCGTGATTGAACCCTTTGCCGAAATGCGTCGAGAGAACGGGACCCCCGTGTTCACCTTTTTCTCGGGGTCGAAGTCCGAGGCCCAAACTTCCCTTGAGAGAAACGGTACCGAGATAAGTGGGCAAAATTACGGCGGATGATAACCCCCAGATGGACACAAGTATAAGTGTGCAGAGGTGACGATCGCGGCGGTGGGATGAGACTCCCTGCAAAAATATGGTGCAAATTTAATTTCGTATATTTAATTTGACACTTTAAGAAGAAAAATAAAAATTTGTATGCAAAAAATTTCGAATCTTACCATTTTTACAATTTATTTGAAAATATCACCCAACAAAATTAATTTCGTCGTCGAAAAGAGTAAAATATGTACACGCCACACGACTCTCAATTTCGTTATTATTAAAATTTAATTTCCTACGACGCCTTAACAATATTTTCGAGAAATCGTAATGATTCAATTAAACGAGACTCGACAAAGGGTAATTATCATCCCTCTATTTACTTTATTCGGCATTTGAACACTTTTATTAACTCGAGTCCATTTCGCACCCATGTTCCTTGAGAACTGACGCCTCGAATTTGCAAAAGTGTGTCTACTCGTAAGTTTTGTGCACTTTTTAAAAATGCTGCTCTATTCTTAATACAATTCATCAGACTATTTTAAGGTAGTTCCCCTTAAAAAATAAGTACCTCTCACACTCACTCATCCCATGACGAAAACAACGAAATTACCAATTAGCAAAATCAAAATAGGGATATGAAAATGTTCAGTATTAAGTGGTTATTAGTTAAAAATATGGCTGTAGCGTGTGCATGTGAGAGTTTATCATTAGTTGGTTGGACATATACTTTGTTCATTTTTACTACCATGCATGCACTACCATTACATATTTACTACCTATTATTGACCAAATTTTACGCGTATGAATCTATATCTATGTCTGCACACCTTATTTTTAAAACCTATTCATTACAGTGTAAAAATACCACCCAAGCAATAATACAGCGCGTTAGTAAAGCAGTAAGTCACACTTGATAACTTGTTATCTGAATCGTATCGGCATCGGCAAGCGGACATAACAAAATAAAACAACAATTCATCAAGCATTACACTACCTACTGTACTAGCCAAACTCACTGTAGACCAGTGGCCGCGGATGCTTGAGGGGACAGAGGGACAATGTCCCCACGGTTGTTCGATGCCCCCATCATCTCCCCATCTTATATAAACCCGTCCCTCCCATATCCTACAATGTTAATGTCCCCACGGCTTCCGCGGCCACTGTAGATAGACGGCATTAATTCAAAATATGTATGCCTACTCGTAACAATAATCAATTGTACGAATTATTTAATTTTTTTTGTGCAAAATTTCCTTTCAATTTCATTATTAAGATGTACGTACATACGTACTCGTCTTGACTGCTAGTTGGTGGAGAGTGGTTCGTTTACATGGTTAGGTCGTTATTATTTGGGAGAAGTGTAGCATGAAATTGGCCAAAAGTTAGTAACAGATTGATATTTTGAGTATACATAGGATGGAAATTTAATATTATGGTGATCACCGAAGCGTTCTTCTTCTTCATCTCGTACAAAGTTGAGTTGTTACAAGAAACGGCATAAGAAACAACAAGGACTTGAACTTGTATGGATGGATGGATGCTGAATATGCAGCAAGAAATGCATATAAATACTTACATTATTCAAATCATGATAAGATTTGTTGGAATTGAGTCAAAAGTTGTTCTTTTTTTCTGCTCCTTCCTTATTCCGGGGAAAGATTAGGAATTAATGAATATCGAATTTGTGCAGCAGATTGAGAACTAAAGTAAACAAATAAATGGATGGATGATATCGTCTCTCCGTCCGATAAGGTAAAATGATTGTTGGTATAAAATAGCGAATTTTTTAATTGGGGTTCCACGTGCTACACGATTAACTTCTTGTTGTGGTGATTGGTTGGATGGGCTTGGTAAGTAGAAGAGAAGCCATAAAATTTAATAAATTTATCCAAATCAATGATTTTCTATGCTTTCAATTTCAATTAATTTCCAATTTTATATAATTGGTGAGAAAGAAATGAAGAGAGTGTGGGAGACGAGGTAGGTAGATAGATATTTATAAAGACGTGCAGTTTTTTTCGTACTTTTATTATCTTATCGTTTGATACATAAGTAGGTGATTATTAAGTAGTAACATGATATTTATTATATGACGTTGATAAGGATGAGGTTCGGTCGGTTATTAAGGAGGCATTAAGGAGATAAGTGGTAAATGGGTAACAAAATGGGATGCAGAAACGGATGATATGAAGTATTTTATGAAAACGTAGCAATGTAATACCTTGGGAAAGATGAAATAATGCGATTTTGAAAGATTATTTTTGCAAAGGGTGTACAATCACTTTTTTGCATCCATTTTTTTCAAAATTATGAAAGACTTTCGTAAAAATAGGTGTATGATTTTTAAAAATCTGATTAAATCTTCTGTAAAACCCAAGACTGCAAGACATGATTATGAAAAACTTGGTATTCCGTGTAATGATTCTGAGTTCTGAGAAATTGAGATTTTAAAATGTACCTAATTGTGCATTTCTTTGGGGCTGTTAACCTCTGTTTGGCTGTGGTTCCAGTATTGGTCCTACATACGTGTTTCATATTTAGACTATCAAGTCTTACCCCCATTTGTATAATTGTGCCCGAGTTAATGAGACAAATTGACGAAGAAATGCAATCCCATCCATTCAACCATTTATTTAAATACTGGAATAAAGTGGGAGTCAGTCTGTGGTGAACTTGGTGGACTCGACACGCACCGAAGTAAAGACTGATTGTTTCCTATAGTTTTTAGTTAATTAACGCCCCGAAAATGGGGAGGATACGGGAGTCGTCGATGAAAAACGGGATTCTTGCAGTCGTTCTAGTCGTGTCCAGCCTAGTCCCTGTCGCCGTAACTGGACCAGGGAGAGGTAATAGGAAATATATATTTTAATTTTTATAGGGTTTTATATTTTTTGATAAAATTTGCTATATTTTTTCAGGAGTTTATTCAAGTTATCATCAACCAGCATATGAATCTTCGTATAACCAAGAATCACCGGGTTATGGTCCTCCACCGCCACAAAGCTATTCTCCACCAGCGTATCAGCCTTATCAGCCCTCGTATGACTCGGGTTACTCGCCTGAACCGAGCTATCAATCAGCTTATCAATCCAGCTATGAGCCCAACTACCCGGTCAGCTATCCGCAGAAACCAAGTTACCAGGATAAGTATGAAAAGCCGAAAGAGTATTACGATGCCATTACTGTAATTGACAATTGAATATTTGCAAATTTGCGAATTGGTGCAAATTTATATTGGTATGGATATTTTTTTATGATTTTGCAGTACAAGGAGTTGAATGTATCGATTCATTGTGGGGTCGTTCCGGCCACGAATGATGACTTCTATCAAGCCTCGAAGGATATCGCACCGTTCGGCAAATACTCATGGGTCGTGCAAATCACGGACGTTTACGATGTATGATAAGCACTCATCTATCATCAAGTTTGGTCGTTAATAAATTATGCATGTTTTTCTTCTCTTCAAGAATTTTGTCTGTCAAGGGGTTATCATTCACAAACGGTACGTTCTGACGGCTCGCTCCTGCATCTACGGGTCGACGGATAAGTATCGCGTGCGGATCGACGACTGGGACGTGCTCACCAATTACAACGAGTACGAGGCATACAAAAACGTCGAGCTAAAGATTTCTGACTTTTACCCAGTGCCGTCGTATGGCGAGGGCACTTCCTATGAATACAGCGGAGGTGGTGGGGACAGCTCGAAAATGGTGCTGCTCGAGATTTATTCAGGGCACAATGTGAACGATAAGTACCCTGCACATCGACACATTTGCCTCCCAACTTACTACCCACAATATGATTCACCACCAGCTTACAGTCCACCAAGTTATAGCCCTCCTGCTTATCAGCCAAGCTATTCTCCACCGGCTTATCCAGCTCCTAGTTACGAGCCTTCATATCAGCCAAGCTATTCGCAACCAAGCTACTCTCCACCGGCTTATCAGCCAAGCTACTCTCCACCAGTTTACCAGGCGCCAAGTTACGAGCCACCCTACAACCCCCCGGCCTATCAACCAAGCTACTCTCCACCAGCTTATCAACCAAGCTACTCTCCACCAGCTTATCAACCAAGCTACTCTCCACCAGCTTATCAACCAAGCTACTCTCCACCAGCTTATCAACCAAGCTACTCTCCACCAGCTTATCAACCAAGCTACCCTCCACCGGCTTATCAAGCCCCTACTTACGAGCCCTCATATCAGCCAAGCTATCAACCCAGCTATTCTCCTCCCTCTTACCAACCGAGGTACCGACGAGAAGCGGGACAAGGTGGGTACGGTTATCAAGCGCCAAGCTACTCTCCACCAAGCTATCAGCCCAGCTATAGCTACCAACCGAGCTACGCACCCCCTGCTTATTCAGAATGCTGGGTCGTCGGTTGGTACGGATCGTTAGCGGCTTCACTTCAAAATGTAATTAGTACTAAATGTTACACTACTTCTTTAGTCAATGATAATTGAAAATATGAAATGTATTTTATTAGCACCCTGCCCCTAAAGCAGAAACAGAAGAAGAACATTATCCAGCAGAGCGTCATCACAAGTACAAAAAACCGTACACGCACCCAATTTACCAAAAGAAGAAGGACTACTGCCCCAAAAAGCATGTCAGCCACTACGACCTCTCCAAGGTCGAGCGACGAGCCAAGGTCAAGAAGGTCAAGTGTCCCTCTTCTGGTTACGAACAACCAAAGTCGTCACAGTCCTACGAATACGGATACAAATCGTCGTATCAGGATGAAGACGTCTGTTTTGTCGGTGTGGACGGTTACGACGCCTGCGTTGCGGACAAGGGGGCCGCCATTTTCTGCCTGGTTCCAGACAAGGGTGGATATGACGCTGGTAGTAGTTATCAATATGGTGGTGGTGGATACAGTCCAAATACTTATCAAGCGACTTATCCTCCCTACCAGAGTGGGGGTTACTATCAGAAGGATATTGTGTAAGTGAGAATTTGGGAGTTTTATATAATTTCAAAATTTATTTTAATCTAAAATTGATATTTTTTCGTAGTGCGGCGAAATCGCAGCCTAAAAAATACCGAGAACGAGCCGTGCTTTACGCCATAGTTCAGAAAACTACAAAGTGTTCGTCACCCCCGAATTACCTGTACGTATGACAATTTTATGAATTTCTACATTTTCAAAAATTTTCAAAATTTTCTTATATTTAGATACTCTTCCAAATCGGACGATGATGACCACGACGACGACTCCTCTTCTTACAAATGCTCCTCACGACGCCGCAATTACCAAGAATCGTACGTCTTCAGGAAAAAGCCACGTCCGCTCAAAGCCTCCCTCGTCGATGAGAACGTGGTGGAAAGTATACTCAAAGTATTCTGGGAACCACCAGATTACCAAAAATATTAAATACGGTTTAGTTTTGTTATGTATCGCTTAATCATAGATAACTTTATTCTCATCAGTTATAAATTATCATAGCTTTATTAAATAAATAATTGAATAAAATCTCCAAGTCTTTGTGAATCAGTAATTTCTTATTCTTTACCGTGGCGCCGTCAAAGTCACGGTCACCTTGCTCGTCGGGGTCACACCGACGCTACTACCAATACTAGCCACACTGCTCGCCGGGGTGTAGTCAACCTCGGAGGATGGCGTTCTCCAATTTGCCCCACCTAATCGGACCGGTCCTCCGACCGCACCTTCACTGCCGTCACTATGTTCCGATCCGTCATTGACTTTGGGACGATTCAATTCGACCAGTTGCGAAATCAGGCGAGAAATTTCAGCCGAAGGACTCCGTCCAATCATCTCTTCTTGCGCCCATTCGGTCAAATGATCTCTACAGAAGAGGACAATGATCCGGATCTCGTACAACTTGTACGTGCCACAGATCACAGCGGAGAGCGAGGGAAGAACGATCTGGATCGGAATTGACCACACGTAGTTAAGGAAGCAGAGTGAAGACTTGGCCAGAATGTGGTTTCCGAGCAGGCAACAGGACATGGAGACGAGTTGGACGATGAGGTGGAGCAGGGGGACGAGTTTGGCGAAGAGGGAGCGCTGAAATTATGGGAATTTTTGAAAATTGATACATCGGACATGGTCAAATTTTGACAGTTTGATTCTTAATTTACCAGAGTAATTACCTACCCCGGGCACTAACATGAGAAACGTTAAGGCTGAAATGGGCAGGATCACGATGGCAAAGAGTTGCAAGCCGAACGCCCAGTGGACAAGCTTGCCTCGGTCCCACTGCTCGACGAAGGACCGGATGTAGAGACGACCGCAGCCCTTCCGAACCCTGGCGAGGATCTTGTACTCAGTTTGGGTCATGTTCCGGTCGGCATTGTAGAGCAGAAGGGGCACGGTCACGGTCATGGTGGTGTTGGTGTAGGTCAGATTGACCGTGTTGGGTTTGTTGAGAGGGTGGAGACCGTTCGCTGCGAGGAAGATGAGCATCGTGGGGCCGATAATGATGAAGAAGGTAAGCTAAGCAAAATTTTTAAGAAATTGAGAATAATTAGGTTGGGGTTTCCTGTTTTTGAAGGTGTTTTATGTACTTACGAAATCAAACCAGGCGAGGTACTGAAGTTTGCCAAAGTGGGAGTAAATAGTGCTCATTTTGAGAAAATTAGTGTAATCAGAGTAAAACCAGTTACTGTACAATTTCTGAAAATAAGGAAATCCTGACCCCATAAAAATCAAAATCATAGCAACACGTGCATTACACGACTGATTCCATAGAATTGCATGCACAATTTTTCTCAAAATGTTAAAACTTTCTCGTAATTTTGAATAACTCTGCAAAACTGCAGTCTACGACACTGCCCACTTAAACACAAAAACTATATCCACCTGAAGCTATGTACTATAAAATCGTGACGCAATTTCTACTCATATTTGTTACCCTGTTTTTGGAAAATATCTCATCCCAAAGTCCAGACTGCCAAAACCCTGAACGCTGCGTGTGTCACATGATGGCCACATTAGACTATATTAATGAGATGGTGGGTAAAATCATCGAAATATTGACCATAATTTATGTCTTATTAACCTTAACGTTGAAACCGTAGGCTATGCTTCCTCCCCACGCCTACTACGCCGAACCCGGTCTGGTCTCCGTCCGTATCAGCAATTATCAATGCATCCGACACCACACACTTCCAGCAACGCTTCGCTTAAAATTTGGACCGGATCGTCCCTCTCAAAATCTGTATTACAATCAGAAAGGAAGAGTTAAAAGAAGTTTGTGTTGGGATGATAATGACAAGAGTAGTTATCAAAATATAGTTCCCCAACAAGAACAGTAAGATAAGCACCGATAATGTTCTTACGAAACAGAAATTCCTAAATTTTACTTTCCTTTCCTAAATTTAGAAAACATGTCCGCACAAAACGTCAAATCCCTCTTGGCTACCCATCAAACGACTTATTTTTTAGCGTCCTCCCTAAACTGACGGAACGAGCGGACCACGTCTACATTCCACTGGGAGGACGATCCACCCTCCATTGTGGGCAAGGTCCCTACAATCACGTCATGGACTCTGGAGGGTCGCCCACGTTTAGAAAGGTTTTCTCCTGGCGTCATTCCGATGGGAGGGTGGTGTCAAGTCCGGAAGTGAGTAAATTATCTTTAAATGTGGTCCTTGTCTGACCTAAGTTCGTAATTATTTTATTAGGTAGCAATGGACCCTCGAAACGGTGACCTCACCTTCCAAGCCGTCCAACTCAGCGATTCCGACCTCTACACTTGTAACGTGTCTCATGTTCCAGGAGGAAGTTCTAGCTTCCAAGGACCACCACCAAATGATGGGTCGCTTCCCCCAAATGAAATTTTCTACCAACAATTGGACGTTGTGGCAGAGCCGATTCAGTGGCTCGCGTTTGTCGTAAGATTTAATTGTTGTCAAATTACTTAATGACATGACCTTAATGACCTCAATTTGACCTCACAGGCAGAATACCACGCTCCACACTGCTCCCTGGATGAACTGGCCTTAATAAACGCACACCTCATCTCCTGGGTTCATACGCACGTCTGTTACTTCTGCCCTGTTCGGAACCACTCCGCTCTCTGCTTTTCCAGGGAGGATTTCGAACAGCAGAATCCACGTCTAGGGAAAAAGGTTCAGATTCACCTGGCAGTCTCGACGATGGGATTGGAGAGGAGAATGATGGCGTTTTCGGGATACTCGGAAGCGTGTCCACTCCTCTGTGTGGAATTATTGCATGCCAAGATTCTCCAAATTGTGAGGGATTCGTTGGAAAAGTTGTTCAGTTTGAATGGTATTTTAGGAAATTTTGACAATTTTTGAGAATAGATTTTTTCATCAAAATAGTAAGTAATTTTTTTATGCAGTCGAAATCGAGTCTCCCGAAAGCCCAGAACTCTCCGTCTACACCGCAAGTAACACCGATGTCGATTTTATGCTTGCCTGTCCAGCCGGATTTTACGAAACGCACAAACTCTGCCGTAATATTTCTTATTATTGATTTTGAAAGAATAATCAATGATACATAAATCGGGAATTATGCAATTTTTTGTCCTTAGTACCCTGTTCTGCTGGACATTTTAGTCCGAACGGACAGTCAGAATGCTTTCTCTGTCCGATTGGATCATTCCAACCGACGCCCGGCTCTGGAAGGTGTCTTCCCTGTCACGATGGCTACTCTACTTTGGGGGAAGGATCCGTGGGGGAGTTTGACTGCAAAGTTGAAGTACTTTAACTAATTAATTGTCGTTAAAAGCAATTAATTTAAGTCAAGTAATTAATTACAACTCTAGCTGATAGCTGGCATATTTGGAGGTCGCCTATGGGCCAAGTATTACCCGTGGTCCATGATTGTTTCCGGAATCGTGGCCTTTCTCGGAGTTATTTTCCTTTTGGTTTGCTTCATCCCGTGCTGCTGTCCCAAATCGGCGATGGGAAAGTGTTGCGCAAAGTGTTCGTGTTGCGGACCGGACCCTGATTTTGAGGAGGAGAGTTTAGGCGGTCAGCGGGGTGGTCGTGGGAACAATCGGAAAAATAGGGTTGGACGGAGGACGAGTTACGAAAGGGTGGAAGATCAAGGTCAAGATGACGATGGTGATAATGAGAGTGGGTAATAATGAGAATAACTTCGACTTTTGGGCATGATTTCCGGTTAGGGGTTGGTCTTTAAATAGTGTTTTACTTACAGGGAGGAGGATTATGATTAATAAGGATTTACCAGAAAAACGGGGCGATAGCGTTACAATAATTCTGGAAAAAGAAGACGAACCAACGACCGACGAGGGTGTGGACGACCAAGTTTTTGAGCTTAATGATGACATCAAGAGATCTGCGTCGAGGATAGAAATCGGTGGAGAAGATAGATACGCGGACGAAGTAGAGTATAAACCAATCGTTAAGAAATCTTATTCGTCAACATACACGGACAGAAATAACAAAGCGTTCAAGACTAATAGTTCCAAATCTTTAGTCAATATCAGTGGGGTTATAAAGCCTGATAAGAGTTTATCCAATGTGAGTACGAAATACGCAAGTATGAATAGCAAGATATCTTCGTCGCCCTTGGCTAGTAATAGGGAGGATAACAGCTTGTTTTTACCACATACGATTCCCATCCCTCCACCACTTCCTCCTGCGGCACCCTCTCAAAAAATGACATCAGCCGCGTTAAGTTCATACTACTCTTCTACTCCGACAAACTCAAAACTCTTGAAAAGCAAGAGCGGTTTAAAGTACGCGAGGTCAAAGCGATTCGTTCCCCCACCGACGCCACGAGATCGAAGTGCGGCAACCACCCCCGTAATTTCTGAAGCGACGCAAACATCAAGCTCTAAACTTCAACTGGGCGAAGCAGAAAATAGGAGAAAATCGACCTCGGCTTCCAGAAAAAGAGAAGTGGTCCCCAAAGGGGAGAGGTCGGCTCGTGAAATGACCTCGCGAAATAAGGGTCACATCGTCAAGTCCCCTTCTAACGAATCCTTCGTACAAAAACCCATCGTACTTCCCACCGGTCCCATCCTCCCCACCCCACCCGAATCTTCCCCGGAAATAATACGACTCCAGCATGTCGAGCAGAACAAGTACCATCCGACCCATGTGGAACTCGACCTACCAGAACTTCACCATGTCCAGAACCCTGAAATCAGAAGGGACGTCGGGAGGAAAGAGAAACCTGCCTTCATCTTGTCCAATGATTATGATGACACAAATCGGGAAGACGAAGTGACGACAAGATTGGATACAGATAATCTCATCGTAGATAACCAGACGTCCTTAAAAAACGTCACGAAACCACCGAGAAACGTCGTCAACTTTGACCCCGTCGCTAAAACAAGGATAATCCCGGCCAGAAATGCAGTTCTGGTGACGTCGTCAGAAAGTGAGGACAATATTGGTGGTCTCACAACTAATGAGAGTGACGACGCCACTGCAACCACTGCGACGGAAGCTTATGATGTAGCAGAGCTCGCTAGAAACCTAAAATATCAGCAAGTCGGTCACGTCTCGATTAGACCAGACCCACGTCAACAACTGCAAGCTCGTCACCAAGTCTCGAGTGAGTTTGATATCCTTGCTCCAATCAATGTGAGAAAAATAGCGACACGTTTAGAAAAACGGGGACGATTTAGTGCCGGAATGTTGCAAGATTTGGCGTCCAACGGTAAAATTCCTCCCGGTGCCTTTACATATACACCGCAATTTCCTACAAGAGCAAGGATATGATTGATATTGTTTACGGTGTCAACCTTTAATTTATCTGGAAAACAGAGTTTTCTAAATGCTCATAGAAATATGTATGTACAGAATTATTAGTGCTCTGTAAATAATAATACTTAATAAGAAAGCACAATATGTGTGGTCTTCTAAAATCTAAAGTTGGGGTGTATTTACACCCTTGCAAGGGTGTAACCAAGGCCTTGGTTCATACAATGCAAATTCACAGTCTGATTTAACTAGATCAACTACACATGCGACTGGGTATGTGGAACTGCATATCTTAAGTTAACTATTCTTAACTGAAAATCTCATATTCTACTTAAAACAAAAAATATACCTACATAAATCGGCTTTATTCAATAAATATCTCAACTATTTCATATGAATGCCTTTCATAATTTCATAAAAAGAAGGGAAGCCGTGCTTCTACCGTTGATTCAAAAATTGGGTCATTTAAGTATGATAACTTTATTCTCGTCAGTTATAACTTAATACGTTTAAATAAAAAAAACTTTATTGTGTTGTACACATCCTTATCTGAATACATTTCATAACTTTTAAAGTTTCAATTTAGTTGAGTTTAGAATTTCTTTTAAAATGGTAAAAACAAGAAGAAATTCATATTAAGCACCACTGGTATCGTCATTTTAGGCTAAACAATGTGTAGATAAGCTATAGCAAGATTATGTCGGTTACTGATTTTTACACCACTACTCCTACATCTCCCAAAATATTTGATAGTCGGTTCAAATGGTCGTCGAGAGAGTGCATTTTCTGGCGACCAGGTTTGCTCCTGAAGAGGAGCTTAAGAGCGTTCATGTATTCCAATTCTTTAAACTGAGGGCCTTTCTCCAGGATTCCGTTGACAAGTTCCTAAAAGTTTGTCAAGTATCATACTTGATAAATAATTACTCAATTATATAAACATTTGTGTGAATAGTTACCTCTGGGGAAAGCGTGAATAACTCATAAAACTGCCTAGCATGATCCATCGACTGTTCAGGATGATTAGTTATGTCCGATAAGGTCTTTTGAATCGCAAATACATTTCTGCACATCTTTTTAACACCGTTGTCGTTAATTCTCTGGATATGTTCAGCACAGCCAATCAGGATGGTCGAAATTAGTTGGCCGATCCCTTCAAACACGTACTGCAAATAATCAGAGCCAACACGGTGGGAATTAGATTGAAATTCATTTGAATATTCTTTGTATTGTTTACTGCATGCATACCTTGCTCTTAATCGGTGGTAACGAAGCACTCAATATGTTTTGAATGTGAGCCAAATCCCGAATCAATTTGTTAACTGGAAATAAAAATACATAAATGAAAATATTTTCTGTACCGTAAGGGACAAAACAAAGTTCAAGTGGACTTGAAAATCTAAATACTAACTTTTAAACACTTACCTTCGGGATCCGAATTTTGTGTGTCCACTCCCGGCGAAAAGTCTCCATTTTGAGCCATCGGGACCAAAAAGTGGAAACAGTGGACGCGAACTTCCAAGTGTAACACGAGGAGGCAAACGTCTCCAAGATCGCTGAAGGATGTCACCATTTCATAAATATTTTCGATATGTTCTTTCATCCCAGAGTCAGAGTTGTTGGTGGGTAGGCGTTCAAAATTTTTGGCGACGGCTTCCACCTGATTGGCAAACCATTCCTGAAGAAAATAAATAAATTATAGATTTGAAGTTTAGTTGAAATTAATTCTATTTATTTTTCTTTGCGTACCAAACTCTCCTGCAAATGTGCTAATTGGTTCATTTGCTTTGTATCGGTGATAATTTCATGTCGTTGCACAGTCTTTCCATAAAACAGGCCTGTAAGTAGGTCAGACTCGCGAAGGTTTTGATTCCGCACATCCTCAGGACTTTCATCCATGCTCTGGTTGATCATTTTGCTACCTTCTTTCGCCTTAAGTAGCTTGAGCCAGTTTGGTAACGATTTAAGAAGACGCTGAGAAATAACAATTACAAAATAAAGGAATCGTGCATGTACACTGTAAGAAAATATGCTCATGATAACTTACTTGAATATCGGTATCCTTCACCCAAGACGAGGAAATTACTGCCTTATCGTCCACATCGGGCTGAACAATCCCTTGATATGCGGTCTGGCATGCTTCTGAATAGGAGGAAAGAATTGAATGTAACATTCTGGCAAGTTGATCACAGTGGGAAGGCAACTCGTTGGCGAGGCGAATAACTTCTTGAACATTTCGACCAATATGGACGACACTCTATTTAAGCAAATATATTTGTTAGTCCTTCTTACGAGGTTTACAAATATCTACAATATCGTATGGTTACCTGCAACAAGGGGCGAACTGCCTTAAGCGCTTTGGATTCGTCCAACGATATGCAATCCTTCCAGAAGTCAGGATTCTTCTTGGCTGATTCAACAGCGTCTGATATTTCTTTGTATATTTGTTGAACAAACACTTTGTTCACATTATTGCCCATGAATTTCCGTAATTCACATTTTTGTCTGCAGAAAAAAATATAAAAATTCAATTAGTACTCATCAATACACTTAAACATTATGCACAGCACTGGCAAATATACGCTTTAATTTTTTTGTCTTTTATTTTTGTGATTGGTTCTTTTAATTTGAATGAATTTCATTTATACCCATTAGTAGTCTGCTCAATTTCTGAACACAATTCTTGAACTACACTATAAATCGCAATCAAGTTTCTCGAGCTTGGTTTACAAACGAGGAATCGATGACGATCAACGGCACTTCGGTTCATATCGCTCTAAACAGGTGAATATAAAAATATTAGAAATTGTAACGAGACAAGTAGAATAATGACAGGTTTTTTTTGCTTTTGCTTACTCCTTCTTGCACAACATAATCATTAACGTTAAGTCCATGTAGTGAATACTTGAATTTGAACAAGGGTCTCTTTGCTCGTTGTGCTCTTCTTTTGACAAAATAACTATTGATGGAAAGGGTGGTGTCCATAAATTCCGAATTTCCGGATTCTTGTTTTGAGTCGCTTAATCCAAAGTAAATCTTGAGCGTGGATTGCAACTAAATAATGTAATTATTTAATATTTATGGATATCAATAAATGTTTTTTTATTACAATTAGTAATTAGTTTTGTTGAACTCACGACAGCTTGTACTTTAGTCCAGATATACTCTTCATTGTGAATTTTTACATTGGGCTTCTGCTTCCCCAAAGCCTGTTCCAAGTGGCGAAGAATTAAGGCGTGGGAGCGAACAATTGAGCGAAACTGGGTAAAAATGAGCTGGATCAATTTCTGGAAAATGGCAGTGTCGGCTTCACTGACGCCGCTAGCATCCCCGTACTCAATAATGTGTCGAGATGCAGAATTAACGACGGCCATTAAGTTTTCTTCGAGATTATGTCTCAAATCCTGTACATTAAATAAAATTAATACACTATATGTACAATTAGTAACTTAGTACACTTATGTGAAGTACAAACTTGTCGAACCTTCACAAATCGTGGCACTTCCTCCAAGCGGACCATACAATCAACAACGGTGGTGATGAAGCTATCATGTTCTTGCGAGTCAGCATTTTTTGCAAAATTTGTAGGATTTGCATTTTGACCGAAATCCATGAATATTTTTCTAGCCTTTACTTGAGTCATTTTCCCAGAACTTAGCCGATCAGATCCCCCACGGCTAAAGTGGGCCCCAGAACCTTGACGCCGCTCGAACGGTTCTTTGTTAAAATTGTGGTAAATTTCGCGATACAATTCTTCTTTGAGGGTCTCATAAATTTTCTAATAAAATCAACAAGAAATATTTAATAAATAGATATTTACGTCAAATTGATTTATCTACGTACATCGCGTTTAAGCTTCAGTTCGTCCCTCAGATCATGAAGTCCTTCTATCTGGTCGAGACTGGGAGTCCAGCTTTGTAAACATTCCATCAGCACTTCAACAGCAGGAATGTACTGTTTCCGGTTTAAGAGCTTTGAAAAATTATCACCTCCTTCTCTTAATTTCTCACTGCAAATGAAATTCGTATTTATAAATATTTGGTATCCAATTTTAAAACAATAAATTACTAACTCACATTTGTGCAAAAATTTGTAAGGCATGTTTATGTTCAATCCCTTCCAACCAGAGCCGCTGTAATTCCTCACGTCGACACTGCAACAACATTTTGCACTGTTGAAGACTTCCCTTGACCGATTTTATCCGCTCCTTGGCACTTCCGACTTCGCCACAAACGTGCGAAAATAGCTGCATTAATTACAAACATAATTATAATTAATACATTCATACTTAACTTATTATCAACTTTAACCACGAATTATCTTCACCTGCATCACCGAACTGAGCGAGGGTTGTCTCGTCGCCAAGAGGCCGTCAAGCTGGGCGTCACTCTTTTTAAAGTCCTTTTCCAGCTTGGTTTTCTCTCTATCCCGGTGGTCCGTCGATGCAGCGGAAGATAACGTTTTGATAACCCGCATCAATATTCCCGTCTCTTTAGTGCCCCCACCACCCCCACCCACTTTATTTCCTCGGGGAGGTTTTAATGGTCGGGGAGTTACTCCTCCTCCAGCACCGAAATCGGACTCCATCGTTTTCAGTAGTAGTTTAAAAGATATGGAAAAACTTTTTGTTTCTAATTAATTATTAATTAAGACACTTCTTTGTATTAACATAGTTAATTGAGTTAATTAGTTTAATTGTGAATATTGTGATTCACACTTTATAAATCTGTTAGTCTGTTATCTGTTACACCAACAAAAAATCTTCTACCTTTATAAATATGATTTCTGTTTAGATTTCTGTTACCGCCGGCTTGCTGGCACAACTGATATTTGGATGTGCAAAAATCCACCCTCGCCAAAATAACAACAATGCTCCATTGTATTCGCGTGTACCTGTAACAGCTAACAATAAACAAGAATAATGTGATACCAACTTGTAAAATGTGTCGCCTTAAAGGCGAGTATTTTAGAAGAAATGCATATTTTTGAGGTGATAATTTGCAATTTTTCTTCCCAATTTCCTACCTCTGAAATGTTTTGTTGAACAATTTGAGATTTTATTTTGATGCAAATTTTTTTTCGAAATTGTAGCGAATAATAATTTTCATATGCTTTAATACAGTTGCTAAATACATGACGCATATTTACATAAGATTTTTTTACAAAGTTTTGTAAATTTTTAGTATGCAAGTGCATATTTAAGTACCTCAGTCACTTCAGTGATGAATCCATTAAATCATTTCAATTCATACATACATACTTTACGATGACGAATTCTTTGTTGTCTTTCTTACGTAAGAAGAAGCATTTAATATTTCTGCATTGTAATAGGCGTTATGTATGTGATACGTTTTTTAAGCGGATTTTTGTGACAAACATTGCTAATTTGCTATGATCAAACTATTGCTACCACTACTAGCAAAAAGCCGCATGTGCATATACGTAATGGTCGTATATGCATGTATGTAATGCCTGCTGAAATTGTGTAAGGAACAGGTTTCTAATAGCTTCGAATTTTGGTATTGCACCTACAATTCAGTCGCATTTTGCACATTTTACGATTCACTTTACCTTGCATGTTAGTTAGCAGAGACGACGAGATGAGATGTTGTTGTACAATAAAATTGCTCAACGTATCGTTATATCATCGTCGTCATCTTATCGTACGATATCCCTCCTCGACTATGTAGGTATGTCCTCCCCACCTAGAACTTGTACCCTCAAACACACATAAAATACGCAAGCATATAATGATCTGCATCTATCTGCATTGTTTAAAGATGCAAAAATGTGTTTATAAAAAAAAGATGGAAAAATGACTCAAGCCTGAATGTCATGAGTCTTGCGTAAGGGTTAACCTTTCATTTTTGGTGGTACTTACATTAACATTGCGTGCCTGTAGTTTAAGAAAAAATCTACAAGCCCTTCACGAAAAATACGCAAGGAATGACTCCATTCACTTTTTTTCTACATGCTTTGTCAGTCATGGTATCCAATTCTATGCAAAAATTGAAAGATTATCATGAAATAAGTCTCATTCGTTTTACGACTTACTTAGTCGACCAGCAGGTTGTGGAGGCAGGGTGAGGGTCACCAACTCTATGAGTGACGGCGGAGACGACGACTTATCGTCAACTTATCTTAAATCATCTTAATCAGAACAAAGGAGACCAAAGGAGCAGCAGCAGAAACGTATTTTTGTGACCTGACACGCCACGACACAAAGAAAGATTGCATAATCAGCTCAGTGTGGTTTGGGAGAGTGGGTTAAAAGTTATTGGTTAAAGTTTTTTTAGGTCAGTCCCATTTTTTGGGGGATTTTTCGGGGATTTGTGAATTAGTGAAGTGATATTTCGGTTCTTTTATTCGTCACATTGGAGTGATGGCTAGAATGGATGCGAAACTTGTGGGAACGACGGAAGAAGAATTGAAGAAGGCGTTGGATTGTCAAAAGGAAGTTTGGGACCTACTTAAAAAAGGTTGCGAAATGAATAAATTTTGCTAAAAAATTTATACTGTAAATTTTGCAATAATAAATTAATTCCTTTTGTTAGACGGGAAACTAAATATTCCAAAAGACGACATATTTTTGTTGCGATTTGTCCGAGCTAAAAAGTACAATTCGGAAGTAGTGGTCCAAAGTGTGAGTAGAATTTACTTGGTGATTTTAATTTAGGTACTTCCGTATCGAATCCTTTAATAATTTTGAGATTAATTGGTATCACAGTTAAAAAAATATTACGATGCGAGACGGAAATTTGCAAAGCAATTCGAAAACTTTTATCCATCACGATATCGCCACGTGTTGGAATCTGGAATTATTGGACTGCTCAAAAATAGGGATGACTTACAACGCAAGACTTTTGTCTTTAGAGTTTGTATGTTTTTAAAAATAATAAATTAATAATTTCACAATATAAATTAATTAAAGTAAGCATTTTAACAAAAATGTTTTCAATTTTTTAGCAAAATGGGACCCGGACGTGATATCTTTTGAAGATATTACAATCGCTTGCGTCCTAGTGGCCGAACAAATGAGCTGGTGTCCAGTTAATCAGTGCCACGGCGCCGTTATACTTATTGATGAGAATGGATTAGGTCTTGCGCATGCGAGACAATGTAATTATTTAATTATTTAACGATAATTAAGTGACATATTAATTACCACTTATTCCAACATGATTGCATATATGCATTACAAAAATATGTAATTAAACGTAATTTTCTTTTCATGCAGGCACACTTCCAGCCATGCACAAGTTAATTGTATTTATGCAGGTTAGATAATAATTTGACAAGTTATCAGCCTTGTAAGCAATTAAATTTATAACCAAAAAATATCAAAATTTTTTCCCAGGATAATTTCCCCGGTCGATATAAAGCCCTCCATCTCGTTAATCAACCATACGTTCTGGACCTTTTCTGTAATTTGGTGAAGCGTTTCATTGCTAAAAGACTTCAATCGAGAGTGAGTGAGATATTGAAGATGTTCGTTTATTTGCCATTTTAAATTGGAAAATTAATAATTAATAATTTCAGGTCAAACTACACCGGGACGCCGAATCTTTAACGGAACTTGTATCGCCTGACATTCTTCCGAAAAGTTTGGGTGGAAATCTCGAGGAGGATGACGCATTTGATGACGAGCTTGTCCCAGCCATGCTTAGGATGGAAAATTATTATAAAGGTTTGAACATTATTTAAATTTGAAAATTTTATTTTATTCATATGATTTATTTTTCTCTTATCTGAAATTTTTAGAGCTGGCAAAGTATGGATTTGTCTAAAAAAAAAATGTGATGACTAACGAAATACAAAAAATAAGAATTTACAAGGAATATATCCGCCCATTTTACTTACAAGTTAAATTTTACACTATACGTAAACTATAACTTTCCTAGTATTACAGTGATAACGGAGTCCCGATTGCCAAAAACAAACAGAAACACATTACTTAATCTTTCTACCCTTATTATTAACTATTAAACTATCTAAATATGAATCTAAATGTATGGTTAAGTGAAGTCTGCTAATGATATACGTAATAATGCGACATTTGATGTACATATGTGCATATGCAGGAAACCTGTCTTGATTGATGAGATAGATGGCCTGACTCATTTTGTACTTGATG
Source organism: Folsomia candida (assembly GCF_002217175.1). Classification (NCBI taxonomy): domain Eukaryota; kingdom Metazoa; phylum Arthropoda; class Collembola; order Entomobryomorpha; family Isotomidae; genus Folsomia; species Folsomia candida. Next base: position 1,530,000 of record NW_019091194.1, on the reverse strand, counting down.
CTGAATTTCAATTTTATATGGAAAAACTGTTGCAATTTAATTTAACTTTCTTGGAAATAAATCTGATCAAATTGTCCATCTTAAGCAAGAAATTTGATAAACAAGAGGAAACTACTTGGAAGTTTGGAGCATAATTAAAATCTTATCCGGTCAGCAGACTTTATTCTGATAAATAAAACTTACGTACGTGTTTTATTACTTGGTAAAAAGCTGCAAAGTGCAAATGTCAAATTATTACGAGACACAATCGGAGGGTCGGAGTTTGCAAGCAGGAGTGGCATATGTTGCACTTCTCAGAGAACTACAGAAAATTCAGAGATGTAACGATATCATTAACCTTACATTATGTAAGTTACATAATTTCGCAATTAGCTTAACTTCAATTAAATGACTTATGAGTACCGTTCATGAAATCCGTCAAAACATTTCAGCATTAAACAACGAATGCAAGTTATTTTGGGTTATATGTTTTTGCACTTCATCTTCATGTTGTTATTGAATACCCTACTTTTCTTGAATAAGAGATTACCAACTTCTATGAAAAAATGCTTAACCTGAGGGATAAATTGAAGCTGAAAGGACAAATTTCAATCAGTACACGTTCCCACATTTAAATCAAAAGATTACGAAACATCTTTCAAAGTGGACGACATGGAAATTTTGTGGCTGGACGGAAACGACGCCTCAATTGGTGCCAAGGCCTGCGAAGAAATTTCCAAACGGGGAATTGTTCTCGTAAGAAATATAAAGTCAGAACAAAGTCTGACAGAAATTTCTAAACACTTTGGACAAGTATTCAATCCACGACATGGGTCACCAAACGGTGTGGCAAACATTCATCCGGATCACACCCTCGAAGGAAAAGGTTACACCAGGACGGCTTTATTGCTGCATACTGACCGCAGTGGGATGGACAATCCACCAAGATTTTTAATTACGACGGTGAAAAAACAAAGCGAATCTGGTAAATTTTTAGTTTTTATCGTTTAAGTATGTTTTTAACTCAAGAATTTGCAATTTTATGCAAGAATTTGAAAGGGTTATTTTTATGACGAGACATTTCTGCGGTTTTCGGAGATAATACTTGATTTTATTTGAAAATTGCTAGCTTTCAATGACTTACTGCTGTCTTCATCGGGCAAATATAAAAAAAATTGGAAAATTAAGGGTTATTTTTAATCCGCCAGACTTTTAATTGAAATCACATTGCGAAAAATATTGAAATCGCATAACTTGAATTTGCAGTTGCGTAATTCAGTACAAAAAATTTACATTGCAGACTCTATTAAAACATGAGTTATGATGAAAAGCCTTGTCTGAAGGATTCAGTTATAGGGATGGTTCAAAAAAATACAAAAAGCACTGGAAATTCAAGTTATGAAATTTCAATATATTTCAATTAAAAGTTTGGCCCATTACATTCGCATATCTGCAGGTGGCCACAGCACGTTCGTCAACGGGAAACATCTTCAAGCTCAAATTCTTTCCGAAGATCCAAAACTTTTTCAATTGTTGCGAGATTCTAGAATGACCCAGTTCCAACAAGAAGATCGAAGCTTCAAATGTCTTCCAATGTTTTATGGGGAGAGTAAAATCCGATGCCGATTTGACGATGGGATATACTTCAACCATTCCTTGGCTGAAAAACTGCCCCATTTGATGCGTCATTTGGCCAAACTTCAAGTTCGGGTGGCATTTAAAGAGGGGGAAGGCTATATTTTGGATAACCATTGGTGGCTCCATGGACGCGACGGTTTCAACGGGGACAGAGAAGTCCTACGACTTCTGATCAATCCCGTGATTATTGATGCTTTACAAAAAGAAGAAGGGAAAAATACCTCAAAATTGATCCTCCCCGATATTGACACGACCCTCCTAGATTTCCCTCCTAGATTTCCTACTTCATGCTAAATTACAAATTTATATGAAAAAATTGTTTAAACAGTTCCAATTTAATTTAACTTTAAACTTCTTGGAAATAAATCTGATCAAATTGTCCATCTTAAGCAAGAAATTTGATAAACAAGAGGAAACTACTTGGAAGTTTGGAGCATAATTAAAATCTTATCCGGTCAGCAGACTTTATTCTGATAAATAAAACTTACGTACGTGTTTTATTACTTGGTAAAAAGCTGCAAAGTGCAAATGTCAAATTATTATCAGACACAATTAAAGAGTTTGCGAGCTGGATGGAGTGGGATTTACGCATAAAACTTCTCAGAAACCAGACAATTCAGAGAAGATGCAACGCGATACCGTTAATCTTAATTTCGCAGTTAGCTTAACATCAATTAAATGTATGCATGACTTATGTATGAGTACAGTTCATGAAATCCATCAAAACATTTCAGCATTAAACAACGAATGCAATTTTGGGTAACATGTTGTTGCATTTCATGTTATTGGGTGTCATATGTTGTTGTTTTTAAATGTCATGCCTTCCTTGAATGAGAGATTATCAATTTCTGTGAAAAAATGCTTAACTTGAGGTATAAATTGAAGCTGTAAGGACAAGTTTTAATCAGTACGAGACACACGTTTCAACATACAATTTTAAAAAATGGTCAATCCAAGCACTACATCTTTCGAACAGGACAACATGGAAATTTTGTGGCTGGACGGAAATGACGCCTTAATTGGTGTCAAGGCCTGCGAAGAAATTACCAAACGGGGAATTGTTTTCGTAAGAAATATAAAGTCGGAACAAAGTCTGACTGAAATTTCTAAACACTTTGGACACGTATTTAATCCGCGACATGGGTCAGAAAACGGGGTCGCAAACATTCATCCGGACCACACCCTGGAAGGGAAAGGCTACACCAGGACGGCATTATTGCTGCATACTGACCGCAGTGGGATGGACAACCCACCAAGATTTTTAATGACGACGGTCAAAAAACAAAGCAAATCTGGTAAATTTTTAGTTTTTATGGTATACATGTTTTTTGCTCAAGAATTTTGCAATTTATAGAAGAATTTTTAATTTTATACCGGAGTTTGAAATTTTATACCAGAATTTGCAATTTTATGAAAGAATTTGCAATTTTATGCAAGAATTTTCAATTTTATACAAGAATTTGCAATTTTATAAAAGGATTTGCAATTTTGCACGAACATTTGAAATTTTTATCTACAGGTGGTCACAGCACGTTCGTCAACGGGAGACATCTTCAAACCCAAATTCTTTCCGAAGATTCAAAACTTTTTAAATTGTTACAATCTTCTAAAATGACCCAATTCCAACAAGAAGATCGAAGCTTTAAACCTCTTCCAATGTTTTATGGGGAGAATAAAATCCGATGTCGATTTGACGATGGGATATACTTCAACCATCTTTTGGCTGAAAAACTGCCCCAATTGATGCATCATTTGGCCAGACTTCAACTTCGGGAGGCATTTAAAGAGGGGGAAGGCTACATTTTGGATAACCATTGGTGGCTCCATGGACGCGACGGTTTCAACGGGGACAGAGAAATCCTGCGCCTTCTTATTAACCCCTCCACGAATCCCGTGATTATTGATAAGGAAGGGAAAAGCACCCCAAAATTGATCCTATTCGATATTGACGGGACCCTCCTAGATTCGCAGGCGGTTAGCGTTGGAGCATTTTTTAAATGCATGACACACGTCCTAAGGAAAGAAATCACCTTGAAAAGTTCGTCCCAGGTCAACCTGCATGGCCAAACGGATTTAAATCTTGTCTCAGAAATTATCAAGCTTCACGTGAACAAAAACCTGGAAAATTCTGAGGAATTGGTGTTCGAGTTAAGTCAACAATTCTTTAAACTACATCCGGCCTATTTGGAAAATGAAATTTTAGAAAATCCTATCAAAATTCAACCTTGTCCTGGAATTCTAGAACTAGTAAAAAAGATACAAGATTTAAAGCACTATTGGGAAACAAATGATATTCATTTTGGGTTGCTCACTGGAAATTCTCAAGTCAATGCGTTATCCAAAATTAAAGCGGCCGGAATTTCACAGCCAACTCTGATTTTTGACATGGATAAGTCCGCGTTTGGGGACACTTACAAGAAAAGGAATGATATGCTTCCAGGGATTCTTGGGAGAAATTCTTCCAATGTTAAATTCTCACCAGAAAATACGCTAATTGTTGGGGACACCCCGTTGGATGTGGAGTGCTGAATGGCGAAAAGGTTCTGGCGGTGGCGACAGGATCGTACGATTTTAAAAGTTTGATGGATCTACAGCCTCATTACACACTTTCTGACTTGTCCGATGTGGATAAAGTTATTCAGATTTTTAAGGATTTTTAATAGATTTCGTGATAAATGGCTAGTTTTATGACAAGAATAAAATTTTTCATATGTTGCAATTCCGTAGTTTGTATCACAATTCCTTATCGAATATTATGTAATAAATATGTAGTTAACATAAAAATTAACGTCGTAGTCATACATAAGTAAAAGTCATTCTGCAAGTACTTACAATTAGTTTTCAATTATTTACAATGTCTAAATTTTAATTATAAGTCTTTAGTAATTCTGATATCAAACTAGCAGCCTTATCAGCACCACTCCCCTCTTGTCGAATCTGGGAAGAAATGAGCTTCATCTGATCCATCATTTCATCCCCCGTGACTTCCCCCAAGGCAGCAAATAATTCATTCTTCGTGCATTTGTAAGGGTCCAGACGAATGCCGAGCCCTTCCTCATGAACCCGTTGAGCATTGTCGTACTCATCGCCAAAAAACGGCATGAGAATCATGGGTCGACCAAAGTAGAAGCATTCGTTCACCGTTGCATTTCCACCGTGGCAAATCATGGCGTCAATTTTCGCAAGGACTTTCACCTGCGGTAGGATGCTTTCACCGGACATGTTACTTCCCAAGAGTGGCTTCAAAGTATCGTGATGCGGTCCTATAATCAGTTTTAGAATAATTAAATTTGATAAATAAACAACAGTTTTCAAGCAAAAATACCAACTTTCAGTGGCCGCGGAAGCCGTGGTGACATTAGCATTGTAGGATAGGGGAGGGAGGGGTTTATATAACATGGGGAGATGATGGGGACATCGAATAACCGGGGAGACATTGCCCCCTGTCCCCACGCTTCCGCGGCCACTGTTTCTGGCCAGACCTAAATTTATGTACCTGTGCACACTATAAAATATGCAGGATATTCTGCCAGCATTTTGATAAGATTTGTCATCAGTTCTAAATCTGCAGACCCGAATGTTCCCAATGATAAGCAAATGACTTTCCAATTTTTTGACTTGCTCAACCATCCTTCCGGAAATTTATAACCTTCATCTTCATGATCATCGTCTTGTACAACAGCATTAATCCGTTCCCATTTTGCTGGCATGGGACGAATCCCCGTATAATCGATGGATTGTGGATACATGTACAAATTTAAGTGTGGCGAGTCCATGATAAAATCGTTCAGGGGAAGTTCTTGTGGGGGATAAATTTCTTTGAAAAACGTTGAAAACTTTGCCACCAATGGGGAAAATGTTTCCGTTTGTTTTTGCGTAAATTCATCCCATGCTTGAAGATCAGGATTTTTGATTGAATATCCACTATTTTGTGGGGGAAGATTTGTCTGATTGATTTCCATCGGGCTCGCGGATCTTAACCGGACCCAAGGAATGCACTTATCGACACAATATTTCACCAGGGAAGGGCTCAGGATGTAATTGTCAATTACAATTAGTTTAATTGTTGATAATGTTTCAAGGATTTGCTTAATTTGTGAATCACTTTGAATCACTTCGTCTACCATGTGCTTGTACGCGTTGTAACCAAAAGTCGTAATTTTTTGGAGTGAACTTTGACCCATTACTTCCTGTCCGGATTGTTTCACTAAATCCGTCCAATTTTGAGATGGAATAGGTTGCGAATTATTTTCAGCCGTGGATGTGGCGTAAGTTTCATGGCGAAAATTGTATTGAACTAATTTTCCAGCCCAAGTTTCGTTCGTTATAAAAATTATTTTGCAGTTGTGTCTACTTTGTAATACTTTAGCTATTTGTAGGCAAGAATTAATGTGACCCCACGCACTGAGAGGGGCAAATAAAATTGTTGTAGGTTCCATTTCGTAATTTACTTATTGTAAAAAAAATTAAGAACTTTTGGGAATGCTGGTAAAGTTACAACATTTGTGTGCATGTTTTTCTGTCAGATTTGGCTTGACGGGTAAAATTTACATGTAACCAATAAGAAATCGGATCCATTTAATATGAAATATCCCACAAGTATATATAAGTCTATGAAAATATCTCTTGCATTCAGTCAGAGTGGATAAGTGTAATTTTACAGAAAAATGATAACCTACACTTTTTAAAACAAGTGTATAAACATGTAGTGTATTAATTCACGATTATTGATTACCAATAAATGACAATGCAATTTAGCATAGTAAGTAAGACATATGCACATTCTATAATTCTGAGTATTATGCATGCATATCAGAAGCAGGCGATACAGTATTCTCTTACTGCATTTTATAAATACTTTTTGAGCATTACTAAATAGCGACATGAACTAAATTCAGTAATGAAAGGAAGGAGGTCAAATTGATAGCATTTGTCTCGGTCTATCCAAAGGAATATATTTTTTGACCTGCGATGACCCAGTGGCAAACAGGACAAAGGCAAAAATGTCAAGTTTTATCGTTTGATATCAAACGAACGATGCATATCAATAACGAAATATCTCTCTTATTTCACATGACTGACCTTGACCACTGCATATATTTTCAGCACTGCACTTCCGTTAGCTAGTTCATTGTACGCACATATCTCTTTGTCGCCAGTGGCGTGAACAAAGGCATCACATGCAATCATCACAATTAATGCTTTCCACTAATATTATTAACCCTTTGTTAGTTATACTTTTGGTAAATAAAATAGTATCACGTACACACGATATGGTAAATAAATATATGGTGTCCATCCAGAGGCCGCGGAAGCTGTGGGGACATTGCCATTGTAGGATGGGGGAGGGAGGGGTTTACATAACATAGGAAGATGATGGGAACATCGAACCACCGTGGGGACATTGTCCCTCTGTCCACACCCTTCCGCGGCCACTGTGTCCATCAACAAATATCAATTCAACGTCCGATTATGGACGAGACTGTCACTCACTGATTAGATTCCTCTTTTTAAGCACGTGAAACTGCAGCTTAACGATACTTTTAATTGAGCTTAATTGGATAATGGATTGGAGAGTATGTTTTTCGCAACTCATGATCCCGAGCGTTCTGAATCATGCACTTACTACACTATTTAACGTGGCATTAACTAAACTAAACTCTATTAACTAACTAAACTCGTCTCATTCATGATTAGATATATACACATATGATAAATATGATAAAACACGTAGTATATATAAGAAGGCAAAGGTTATGGAGGAGGATGAATCCAGTAAATAAATTGGATATCAAGGTCTCCGAATGATACAGTTTTGTTTTGGACCTCGAACAAATTAAATCTCCTTTCTGGATTATTATTATATAAATACATAACATATTTTTGCGAATTTTAACTCAAATTTTGCGAATTATAACTCATAATAAGCATCATGTTTGACCAAACCTGGTTTTATGCTTTGGTCGCTGGAGTAATTTTTTATTTCGTATTTTTCTACAAATCTAGAACGAACCGGTTGTTGGCTAAATTTCCGACGCCGGCGGAAGGTCACGTCCCGCTTTTGGGGATTATGCCATTTTTTCTAAGAACTCCTAGGAATGGTGAGCAGATGAAAGAAATATGCAAATATGTAGTGCAAAAATTATTTGCCAGTAAAAAGTTCAATTAATTATTTGCAGAGCTTTTGGGTTATATGAGCTCCTGGGGAGATTTTTATGGTTCTGTCGTCAGACTATGGTCACCTTTCGGGACGGCGTTGATGGTTTCGGAAGCTAAAGCTGCAGAGGTGACAAAAATTCAGACGAATTTAATAAATTAAAAGCTTTATGTATATTTAAGTTATTTTTTGCATGGGGGAAAATGATTACTTCTAGTTGTACGTAGATTAGGGTGAAAATAATGTCAAATGTCCTAAATTTGGGTATAAATTCGGCTGACGTCGTCCAATTTTCTTGGGATAACCAAGCTTATAAATTGGTTTATATGTAGGTAGCAAATGTGAAGTTAAGAGATGATTTTTGGGCAATAATTACTGTGTTTATAAATAGTTTTGGAATATTAAGACATAATTTAGAAGTCAAATCCTCCGTTTCTGGCCAGTAAAGTTATGTTTTTATAAAAGATTTTTTTATAGTACAACTTTTAAATTAAAAATTTTAATAGATGTCAATTGCCATGAAGTGCCGCTTTATTACAAAATTATGTAAATATTTTTAACCGACAGAAATTGTTCAACTCGCAAACAAACATTACAAAAGGAAATGATTACGACTGGGTTCGTCCCTGGCTGGGTGATGGACTTCTCATGAGCACAGGTACTACAATCTGGTCTATTTATTACCCAATTAATTGCTTAATTAAGCAAATTGAATTAATACACTCAGGTGAAAAATGGGGACACCGAAGGAAAATGCTTACTCCAGCTTTCCATTTTAAAATCTTGGAAGATTTTATGCAAGTTTTCAACGCAGAGTCGCAAAAGATGGTTAAAATTTTGAAGAAAGAGTGTCAATCTGGGAATACATTTGATATCCATCATTTCGTTACGAGATGTGCGTTGGACATTATTTGCGGTGAGTTAGAACACTTTTTTATGACAATTAAAAAAATTATTATTAAAAAAAAAATTATTTTCAAAATCTACAAAAAAAAACAGAAACTGCAATGGGTACGTCCATAAATGCGCAAGACGTTCATGACAGTGATTACATTAAAGCGATCAACGAGTAAGAATATAAACTCAACAATTTTTTATTTTTTTGAATTCATCACTTATGCAAATTAATTCTTCAAAGATTTGGACGGCTCGCGCAGGATCGATCTTTCCGGCCCTGGCTACATTTCGAAATTCTTTGGAAACTTTCCTCCTTGTACAAAAAACAGAAAGCAATTTTAAAAACACTTCACGGTTTCACCAATAAAGTGATTGCGGAAAGAAAGGCAGCATTTTTAAGTGAGAAGAAAGCCAAGCCGTCCGAGAAAAGTGTGGACGATTCGGAAAATGTTTACTTTAAAAGTGAGAATTTCTTCAAATCAAATCAAATCTGAAAATTTTGGGGATAAATTTTGAAATCAATGATTTCAGCTAAAAGACGGTTAGCATTTCTCGACCTCTTGCTCGAAGTTCAGGCTGAGAAGGGAGAACAAGAATTAAGCGATGTCGACATTCGAGAAGAAACAGACACCTTCATGTTTGAGGTATTACTAATTAATTACTTAATCATTACTTAATCACCGATTAATAATTAATCAGTACTTAGAAAAGTGAGTAATCAATGATTATTTATAATAATTAAGTAAAGGTAATTAATTTTCGGTCAATATCAAATCCAACACGTATTTTAGTATACATAAATAATTACCAATTAAAGTCAACACTTTAACATAAATATATTAAATTATAGGGACATGACACCACCTCGTCGAATGTGAGCTTTACCCTGTACGCGTTGGGGTGCTATCCGCAAATTCAAGTAAAAGTTTTATCAAATAACTTGCTGATTTTTTGCACAAAAATATTTATAAATATTTACATAGGCAAAAGTGCATGATGAACTCGACTCAATTTTCGGCGATGACAAAAATCGTCCCGTAACGTCGGAAGATTTGACGAGAATGAAATATTTGGAAATCGTAATTAAGGAATCGCTCCGTATTTACCCGTCAGTTCCCTTTATTCAGCGTACCTTATCGACAGATATTCCGCTCGGTAAGGCAAGAAAACTGTCAAAATTTTGACTTAATTGTCGTAATTAATTACTTATTTTTTGACTTATTTTTTGACAGATGACGGCAGAATAATGCCGAAAGGTTTGACGGTGGGAATTTTCATTTACAAAATCCACAGAGACGCGATGGCATTTACTGACCCCGAAGAATTTAGGCCGGAGCGTTTCCTAGCCGGATCGCATGATGCGTTCGCATTCGTCCCGTTTTCTGCCGGACCTCGAAATTGCATTGGTCAAAAATTCGCCATGATGGAGGAGAAAGTTATGATTTCAACGATTCTTCGAAGCTATAACGTCAAAGCGATGACACCGCCGAAAGAGTTGAAATTATTATCGGAAATGGTTTGTTTTAAGAAATTTAAGAGAAAATTAATCATAAAAGATGTTACATTCACTAAATAATCAAGTTTGACTGTATTTAGATACTCCGATCAGAAAATGGACTTCCGGTGCAATTAACGGCAAGATAAATAAAACAATATCAAGTTATTATTAAGGAGATGTTGAAAAAGTTAAAAAGACTAAAATAAATTCCGGTGATTTTAGAATATGTTTACAATTTGATTAAAGTTTTCATACATCATCATGAGTACTTTAATTATTTCAAAACCATGTAATAAGTAATTAATGCTTACCTCCAATCTGCATCCTAAATGCTCAATATCTGAATAACACTATTCATTTTAATAGGAAATAGAAAATTAATTCCTTAATTCTATCTAAATGTACCTTTCTACAAAACCTTACTACCATTCTACTTCTGAACCTAAAGGTAAGCGTATCTTTCTTCAATCATTAAACCAAAATATTCCAATTTTCCAAAACCGGCGTAATACAATCAAAAAAAATTCTAAAGTATCTATTTGCATAAAAAATTACTACAAATCCTGAACTGACCATTGAACGATTGCTATTCCACAAAATTAATTTCATGAAATTCTTAAATCCAAATACCGAAAATATTTATTTAAAATTCGAAAAACTACACTCCATAATCCAAAGTGTGTCTCTTGACTTTTGACTTGGAGCCAAAATTGATAAGAATTCCCATCCATCCATAGATAATTTCATTTCTTTTTGTTTTCGTCCCTGCCCCCATCACCCCATAATTATCATCACCCATTAGTCTCCTCTAGTTTATTGGTACTTTATTTTCCTCCATTTCTATAAGTTTCACTACTCACCCGACTGCGACTAAACTGCGTCTCTTGGTCGTCGTAATAATAAGAATTTAACATGTATGGGAAACCAGCAGAGACACAAAATAATAATAAGTAAGAGACCATTCTTCTTGCTGTTCTTCACTCTAATTGAGTTAGCCCAAAACCATAATTACCGTAATGAGACGTTACGTTTTACGTACAACTTTAATGGGGCGAGTCGTCGTCTCAGAAGAAGTGGTCAAAGGTCAAACGTGACTCTGTGTACGACGCGAAAAAATACAAGCACAACTTTTTAATCACAATTTCCCCATGAATCTCTTTCTTTCTCAGTAAGTAATCCACCTGCGAAATCGAATTATGCAGAACAAAATTGAGGAAATATTACGTGCTAAAAGGACCAGGATCCGATAATTTTGAGATGATGCAACTTGAGAATGCATGCATTATTCACCTTTTTAGAGTGTCATATATACACAGAAATTGAGGAATAACCGTTTTTTTGTCGGGGTAAATTGGATGGATGGTCGAGTCGTTGGTTCTTTTTTGATGGCACTGCAAAGTAATTGGAACCTGGAAGGGTTCCGTGTACATATTCGTCTCATTTTCATCCATCCACACAGTCGTCATCAATAACAATTGGTTCAAATTAGGATTAGATGACTCTTCATTGTGGAGGATTAGTGAGTGAGTTTATTTGGTTTGAGGGGATCCAGAGAGGTACACATGTAGTTAGTGGGACATTGTATTTTGAAAATTGCTCTCAATTATTGTCCATGTTTTGACAGAGAGAGGAAAAGTCAAGAGCGACATGGACATTTTACGAGTTCAGTCAAGGAAAGGATGATCCCGACCTGATGGGTACTTGGGTAATGAATAGTCACAAAATGCCGATACTGGCTGGCGGGTAGGGACCCTTTGCCTGCAACAATTTGTCCTCCCCATATCATCATAATTAACTTTAATTCTTCTCATCCGGTGCGTCGGTAGGTTCGGCTTAGAAAAAAACGGTGAATGAAATGAGATGAAAGTCTGACGCTGCTTTATTAGAAGTGAGTTGGTAAAAAAGTATAATAACGAAATTTCTACGAATCGATGACAGTTACCGGATTCAAAATTTTACTCAAAATTTGTCTTTTACACAAATTCGATTAACTCATAGATCACCCAATTTTATAACATTTCCAGCTAATATTTCTTATCCAGAAACCGATTCCAGTCATTCGAGTATTCAAAATTTTACTCAAAATTTGTCCTGTATACAAATTCGAGTAACTCGTAACGCACCCAATTTTATAAGTCAAAATTTCACTCAAAATTTTTCTTTTACACAAATTCGAATAACTCGTAACCTAATTTTACAACCAGCTCCAGCCAACATTTCCATACTATCCAAAATCAGCCTACTTCTCCACTTGGAGCTTCTGGAGATGAAAAATGTAACGAAACCATGTCATGTTTCTCTCATAAAAAATGCATAAATGTAATGTTACGAGTGCATCTCTCTCTCTCTCGCTTGGAGTAAATTAGCGGAGAATGACTCCGTGAAAATGGATCTTCATCATCATCATCTCATTTGAAATCCGAACTGGAACATCATCCAGGGTCCAAAAGAGCCATTGTTTTCCCAACAAGAACCACTGAGCAGGGAGCATAATTGCTACTTAAACAATTTAAGTGGACTGGACGGCCAGATAAAAAGGACGCAGTGGGACTCAACTCTCCCACATTTTGTATGTATCTCGGGAACAATGAAATACCATGTAATTGAGTGATTTGTGCTGAGTTAAGTCAGCACCAGGGTGCATTATATGCATACGCTTACATGCCCGTTTTCGTAATTTAAACAGGAATTAAATTCGAATTCGAATTTGGACGAGTGGTGGCTGACGAACGTGAAGGCATCAAGTCCTCCCTGCTCGCTAATCCAATTTATTTCTGACTTTTATTCATTTGCAAACCAAAATCGAGACTGATGGAACAGCAGCAGAGGCTAATTAGATGAACATGACGGGGTCATTTTGTTCCAGATTAATATGAAGGACGAGGTATTATTATTTTATTATTATCATCATGACGAGGTGTGGTTTGGTTGGGGTTTAGAATTGTTGGCTTTTTTGAAGCCTAATGTAATTTTTATTTCTTTTTTGACGAATCAAATAGAAGTTCCAGAAATTATTTTTTAGTACAAATATTTTCATGACGTATTATATATGCTCATTTTGCATTTTTGCATATATACTATTTTTAGTATTAATTACTAAAAATTACTCATATTTTACTAGATTAATTAATTTATAACTCGTAATTAATTCTTACCAGTTTAAAGACAAATCTAATTTGATAAACTAATACTCAAATTTTTTCAAATTAGCATATTTGGTCGTCTACCTTTTACATCTTTCATTAAATTAAATTTGACCGGACAACTTATGTATCTATTTCAGTTTTATACATATATATAGGTGTATATTTTTGTACTGTGGACGAAAAAATTAAGGTAGCAATGAAAATAGACAGGTAAGGACAGGTGAGACATGCATTAAATATTTATGTAAATGTAATCCTAAATAATTTCATTTAAGACATAATTTCTGCGTTTTTAAACCCAAACTTTCAAATATCTTTAACCAAATCCGTTCATTAAATCATTACATAAATCCAACCCCCATTACACACAAAACCCACTCGAAAATAACCAAGATCAATTTTTTTCTTCCTATCAAAATCCCCTATCAAACCCGATCACTCGAAAACCAACACCACCACAAACAACCACTCTTATATACTTCATCATTACACAATTTAATGATTGATCGATCCCTCATAAATAAATATCCGCAGCAGCGATACGTAATATTTATGTAATCTTCACCTCTTTCATTACCACGTCTCCTGGCCTGGCCTGGATGCGGGAGCTGTTTACACCTCCACTCCCTCCTCATAATAACACCTTATGGCTTAAATTAAAGGCAATAAAGGTTCCAATCCAACCCTTGAAAGAATCAAAACTGGAAAAAAATTCGTTGCTAATTACGATTTACGAGGTTATCTTACATACGTTGTTGTCGGCTCAACTTTTCATCATCACTTCATTTATTACCAGGATGGAGGAATTTATCACGTGAAATTAAGTGTAATTACAGGTAGCCCACAAATTGAATTTAATTGTGCAATCAATACCAAGCCAAGTTTACACAGTGCACACACGGCGGATCAAGTCTAGCATCTTCTTGATTGCTGTTAGATCTTCTTGCCGACGACGACCAAGAAGAAGATCAAAATGCAGCATAAAAGTGGTGATGAGTTCATTTGATGATCTCGGAGATCTCTTCTCGCCGTCTGATTTAGTGGTTTGATCGTTCATCGGATCAAATCAAAAATTGGTTTATTACCAGACAAGGGATAAAAGAATGTGCATAAAGAAGATTCTGTTTGATGTTGCGGGTTCATTTATATTATGCAAATTTTGTTGGTAGTTTGAGATAAGGTGCACCAATTAAGGAATAATTGAGGAGTGTTTTTAAGAAAATTTTTGCATAGGAAATTTTTTTTCGAATTTTTACGACTACAATGTTTCGCTGATATTTTATGTACGTAATTTCTAACCTGATCTTGCGAAAAAACCAAGCAAATTGATAAAAACAGTTAAATTATGCAAACTTATTTGATTTAGACAACAGTTAAGAGAAATTCAATTTACACAATTTAGAGAAAAACACGAATTTTATTAACCTATCTGACCCTCACTTTTACCTAGTAATAAAATAACGGCTAAATCTGGGACGTGGCTAGTAAACGTTGTGAATTAGTACCACCAAGGGTGGAAAAATTGAATAAATTCGCCTAATCCAATCCCTCTGCGAATTAAGCTTTACTTGATCATAACTCATACAATTTGGTTGTTGTGAACCGAGACGGGCGGGGGGTCCAAATTCAATTATGTTCTTAATGTGCACAAGAACAATTGAACTAAAATATGATGAACCTTGTTTTCCGTAGCTTCATTATTATTATCCATCTCTGGTAAAAAAAACTTGTTGTATGCACAACCACACTGCCTCATTACTCAGCAGCACCAGCAGCAAAGAAAGATCATCATCCTGTAAGAAAATCCCAGATTAAATTATATTTTCTTCAAGTCGTCATGATGCATGGCATGTCGTCATCTTTTAAGAATATTAAATAGTTGAGATGGCTTCAATTATAATTAATTTCGGGAAGAAATTACCAACCCGGTGAAGAAAAAATTGGAAACTTTTGAATTTGTAGATATTTAATTTTACTCGAAACGTGGACTAAAATCAGAATTTCGTGTAAAAAAAACTTTTGAGTTTGTACTTATTTATTTAATTTTACTCGAAACGGTGTACCAACTTTCTTTCCCATGACCTTTCCCAAAACAAATTTAATTTGTTACTTACCTTACACTGTTGTAAATAATTTAAATTTCAAATTTTCTTTACTTTCCAAATTAAATTTTTCCCCGAAAAGTTATTGGTCTGTTCAAATCTGGAAAGTCGGGTGATTAATAATAAAATGAAAACTTGCGTTGAAAAGTGAATGTGTCTGCGAGGAAAAGCTAATGACAAGCAGATGAGAATAAAATGGAGAGAAGATTTGTTGTAATGAAGAAGAAGAAGAAATTTTCCGGGATAAATTACCATGTCGTCTAATAATAAAATACGTTTCGTAAAGGGTTGAGTGGAGAGAGGGGTCATGTTTTCGAAAAATAAAACAAATCGTATCGGTTTCCTGAGACAAAAGGATAATTGCTTGTAACCGTTTTGTTTTATGAGAGCCTCCCCGCCGAGAAGGGACACGGACCTACTGGGTCGAACATGAAAAAGGACACTTGAAACTATCATCAATCCTGGAACAAATTACAACTGAGGAGAAATCGAAACTCTCAAAAATCAATAAGTTTTTTAAAAAAATATATAGATTTTTGATTTTTAATGAAATTTATAAAAAGTGCAAGAAAACAACTGAAATTTAAGTGATCTAGTTAAACTAAACGAACGACGAGTGGGCAGCAGCAAAATTGTGAAAAAAACGCATAAACGACTAGCTGCTGCTCCTGCTGGTGCTAAATTATATTATTATTTACCACACAGAAAACGCGATCAATCTAAAATTCGAGATCGCAGGTTGAGATATCGACACGAGAAAACATGAAGGCTTGTTAGGAGTAGCTTTTTCACGTAAAATTTTAATGATGCCAGTTTTCTAAAGAAAGAAAGAGCACCACCACCGTCTTAATCTAATGTAGAGAACAAAATCTCATTAATTATTCGAGTTAAGGAGAAAATCGTAAATCTTGTGAAATTGGTCCCTTCATCCGTTTCCTTACAAGAAGACGACGACTTGGCTAAAAAGTAAAGTAAGGAAAGGGTTGCGTGTAAAGAAACCAATAAATAAATGCAAATAGGATGGAAAGAAAATAATCGGGATTTTGAGTCCTTTCTTCTTCTGAACTTCGTCTTCTTCTGGGGGATGTTTTGTGATGGGGGTAATTAATCATGGAGAAATTAGAAGTGGAAAACACGCAATGATACGAATGTAAGTACGTTCATAATAAGCAAACATCATGTAATGTAACGTAACGCTTATCGTATTATGTAATCATTAGATTAGTCTCGGGTTGGATGGATTTTGTTTTTCAGATTTCTGCTTGATTTGATTGATACTTAAAGAAACAGGGTAAAAAAATCTGCTACCACCATTTACCAGCTACATACACTACAGTAATTAGTTACATAATAAATAATTATGTTTTTTATGGAGACATGAATTTCATGGGATTTTCGTTAAACTTTTGCCGTAATTTTCATTCCGAGTACTTAACTATATAGAATGTTAGTGAGCTGAATAGTGAATATACAACTTCCGTGAGGTGAAAAGTACGTAGGGACAAAAAATGTGAAATCATTTCTCATTTTGACGGGGGGAGAAATCTTATCAACTCATTAACATCTCGATGGGAGGGGTTGTGTTGGAAAAATGTTGGAAAAGTCATTATTACGTCATATTTCCGCATTTTTTTTTAAAGTAGAGAAATGTGTATTTATGAATGGGCAATTTTGTTTTTTGAGAAATATTTACTAAATAAATACGAAGAAGTCCTCCTTGTCCCGAATATCTACATATTTTTCTTATGTATTTACTAGAGCGTCTTCGTCGTCCGTCTAGACTTGGGAAGACTCCAGAGAGTAAAAGGTGTAATGTCGTAAGAAATCAGTGAATGTCACCAACTTCTCTTGAACGAAGTCTGATTGCTTGTTTGGGTTTAGTTTTTATTTCTTAAGAGCACAGGTGAGTGAGTACAGTTTTCCTGGCCTGAGGTGAAAAAGGGAAGAAGGAAAGTGACTTGTGACCAGAAAAAGATAACGCGAATTCCTCCAAGATATGAATGAGCTTTTGTCTCCACTATAAAAAAATTTAGGCAGGGTGCGTGCATTCATGCCAGAATTTCAACTGTAATTCCAGTAAAATAAAAAATGAAGTAAATATTTAGAGGGTCAACTTACACCAATTTTGTGCATAATTTTGAGCTAAAAGTTAACCAATTTTGTGTAAAATCTCGAACCCCAAAAAACAATTCTGAAAATAGCAGGTCGAAATTCCTTACCCCAAAATACACATATCTGAGACGACGACGACGACGGAGCAGAGAGACGCTATTTATTCTAATCCATCCTTTTTAATGGAGAGAGTCATAAAGTGTAATTACTTTGTCATGTTGGTTTGATAAGAGTTTTAATGGTTTACTTACTTACTCACTCACTCACTAACTCGCTTACTCTGTTAATATTTTATTAAATAAAACTCATCTTCTTCTTCTCTTCACTTTGGAGATATTTTTTAATCAATTCTTGGTCTTCTTCTTCTTCCTCTGCAGTGGCCGCGGAAGGTCAGAGGGACAATGTCCCCACGGTTTTTCGATGTCCCCATCATCTCCCCATCGTAAATAAACCCCTTCCTCCCCCCATCCTACAATGTTAGCGTCCCCACCACTTCCACGGCCACTGTTCCCCCACTATTTATTTTATTCCGGGTGGATTGGTGGTTGATAATGAAATAATGAAAAGGGGCTCATCTCTAATTACTCGTCTTTTCTCTCTCTGAGATCGAGACGGACGACATCTTATCCATGCCAGAAGAGTCTTATAAATCGACCATTTATTACCCTCAGGCAGGCACTCGACGTCGCAGTGGTAATCATTTTATTTTATTTTAACTGTCCATAAAATTAAGAGATATTTTATCCGGGTGACGTGTGTGTGTGGTAAATAAATGAACAAATAAATGCTGCAAATAATGTTTGGTCGGTCAC
This sequence comes from Folsomia candida, assembly GCF_002217175.1. Classification (NCBI taxonomy): domain Eukaryota; kingdom Metazoa; phylum Arthropoda; class Collembola; order Entomobryomorpha; family Isotomidae; genus Folsomia; species Folsomia candida. The sequence goes on along the minus strand of NW_019091194.1, from coordinate 1,511,659 downwards.
TCCGTTTTAATAATAATGGTTTGGTTAATGAAGAAGAATGCTTTTAGTTAGTGAATTTTGTCCAATCCGGGCAAATAATAAAAATTTAGGACTGGTTTATGTTGAAGAGTTGTTGCTTTATTTTACTTTATTTTATTGATCACTTTTCTCTCTCGGTATCTAAATCTAATGGGAAATACTGGTCTTTAATGGGTAAATAAATGGTGATGATGGAGTAAATTATTGCAGTGTAATTCTCAACAGGACACGACACGAGAAATGTATCATTTTATAAGCAAAGGAGATTGGAATTTTGTATGGGGTTCATTGATTAAGCTAATTTTTTACGTGATACAAACTGCTGAAAGTAGTGAATTCTCAACTGTCTACAATCTATATATATGTTTAAATTGATGTATATCTTAAAAATATTAAATTGATACCAAATCCACACATTTTTTTTTGAAAGTACGCAAATCATCTTTTTTTCACTCATTATTTGATTTGATTAAAACATCCCACACCATAAAATGCATCTCCACTTGACACAGAATTTCACTAGTCTCACGGGAACCTAATCTCCGTCATGCGAGGTATGTAATGATATCCAGAGGCCGCGGAAGCCGTGGGGACATTAACATTGTAGGATGGGGGAGGGCGGGGTTTATATAAGATGGGCAGATGATGCGGACATCGAACAACCGTGGGGACATTGTCCCCCTATCCGCGGCCACTGATAATAACCAAACCTGACCTGTACCCTCCTTGTTGTCTCAGATCAAGATCAACATCATCCCGTGTACAAAGCCATGTTGGATTTACATTTCTGATTTGAAATGCATTAAATAAATACATAAAATGACGGCAAGAAATGGAGACGGTAATCAATTGAGGTTACGAGAATGTGGATATGATATTATCATCATTATTATGCGGACTCTGGAGAAGTGGAAAGCAAGTCGAGTCTGAAATTCAATTAAGTTTTTGAAGGAAGGATCCCTTAAAACTGGAGAGTAAAAATTTAAATTGGTTCTGGCTGGCCAAGGATCAGTGGTCTGGTCCCTTATTTAAGTTGTATGTACATACGTGATAAGAAGGTCTCTGAGTCTCTCTTTTCCAGATAAGTAAGTGCTGCGTACGGGCAACTTCTTTCATTAAAAAATGACTAATGGACGAGAAGAGAGAATGGAAGAAAAGTTATTAAATAAAGTAAATAAATCCTTTCCGTTTAATGAGCAGACTTAAGAACCCCTGCTGACATCCAATTTACTAATCTAATTTAACCATCCGTCCCCCTTCTTGTTCTTATCGGGGCAAAGGTCACTGGGCCAACCCACACCCATCCGTTTGACATGGGAGTTAAGAGACTTGGTTTGGACGATAGGAAATAAATTAGAAATGTTTCGTAAAATGTGTAATGTTTAATTTTAACTTTTGGCATATGAATTTTTTACGCAATTTGATACGCTTGAACTCGGAAGTGGGGAAAGTTGTAAGAAAATGTGTGATTAATACTGATTAAGTATGTAGAAGGGACTTAAAATATCAATTATTTTGCCTTAAATACTTTGAAAATCTATAATTCATGTACAATAATAGTTATTTTATGTAATTTTTAATTATGGAATGACACTTACACAATATTTATTTCTTACTTATTAAATCACATATCATACCTTTTTTTGCAATGATTTACTGCCCTCGCAAACTTACAATTGCTGCCTGAATAAGTGAGCATAATTAATATTTACAAGTAAACTGAATACATTTACATTTACAAGTAAACTGAAAAACTGAATACGTGCTTATTTGCAAAAATCGATATTTTCCAAAATAAATAAATAGTGGTTTAAAAACTTTAGCAGAATTGAGGAAGTCTATTCAAGCAAATAATATTATTTTCTAGTACAAAATTCTGTCAAAAATTTTAATTTTTCTCCCAAACTCTACTCCCTTTTTGCTCCCAATAATCTATTAATCTCACCCCTCTGCACTTTCTCGTCTCACCAGCAATTAACTCGTTCAAGGTACAAGCTCCATTTTATTTTATTGCACAAGCAACCGTGCACCAAGTTAAAAAGACTCATTAAGTTAATCAACCCCAATAATCCACTCCACTCCACTCTCCGACTTACCTGCCGGAGGTAAATTTCTGCCCTTGTTTTTTTCCTTCCTCCTTTTCTTCTCCTTCTCTCTTATCCAGCCTCATAATTGGGAAGCTAATTGCATTAAATCTTTCGGACTAATGAGCTTTTCGTGAGATGCGAGCCACGCCCACACCCTCCCAAAAAACATGGGCCGGTAACATGAGCCTAGTCAAAGACGGGTTGGGGATGCCGCATGGACCACTTTGCCGTAAAATTTCATCCCTAAAGTGTAGTACTCAGGACGGATTTTTCGCTCCGTATTAAACTATGCTTTCACTAGAATTACTTGAATTTCACTATGAAATGTACCAAATTCGAGCGTTTCTTCAAATAAATTGCAAAATGTTAAGTTTCGTATTTGCTAAAATTTTACGCGTGAAAAATCCTTCCTGAGTACTAGGCTTAAATCGGTAAAGAATTCGAAAAAGTTGCATGTGGAGGATCCCCTTCTCGGAAAAGTCAAAGGCTTTCTTAATTTTGTGTAAAGCTTTTGTTACATGAATTCTATCCACTCTGGGAGGAAGAAAGAAGCACGATGATGAAGAGAGCTGCAGGCTTTGTTTTGTTTTCAAAAGCCATGAATGTTTATGTAATTCGTAAGTGGTATGATTTAGAGCAGGTAATTTATTGGTATTGTCAAGCTCATGCTTAAAAGAAGGGGCATATAAGGATATACGGCCCCAGTGGCCGCAGACAGAGGGACAATGTCCCCACGGTTGTTCGATGTCCCCATCATCTCCCCATGTTATATAAACCCGGCCCTCCCCCATCCTACAATGTTAATGTCCCCCGATATCCCACGGCTTCCGTGGCCACTGTACAGCCCAGACTGCAGCCATGTTTTCCCCTCTATTTACATATTATGAAATGGAGGAGGCTATAACGTAATGTAATAATAATTGCTAATTGCATTCAACAAGTCTGCCTGTGCTGCCTCGAGAAGAAGAAGAAGAAACTTTGTAAAACCCTTTTTGTGGGCAGAGCTCCAAAAAAGTCGAGATGTGTTCAAGACCAAATCGGGATTCTTTTGACTAAATGGTTAATTCACCGACGAAAAGACGAGATCGAGTACTTTTTCGTTAACAAAATAAGGCAGGAAATAAATAATTTTTTGAGGGGAGAAGAAGAAGAAACAGACTTTAGAAATGTTATGTTAATTCGCTTATTCGGATAAGTTTCCGAGTGTAAAATTCATACGTAATTTTTACAAATCAGAATTTGTAAGGATCACATCACATTTGTAAAAGTGGTGTGGTCATAAATCAAGTTTAAAATACGGGTTGAAAAATCATTACACGAAGAAAGAATCGATACAAGAAGCATGGCTAATTTATTGGTAAAGAGCTACCGTCCTTCTTTCATGAGATTTGAATCTCTCACTTTTTTGAATGGAGATGCAATTAGCGGAGGACGACACCCACTTTGTACATGTGTGCGTACTTTTACACCATCTCGTTACGTATGCAGGCTTGACCCCTAATATTTTCCCAAGGGGATGAAAGAATCGGAAATCAGGAATCATTAATTACTACATGAAGTACTTATCTGAGCGTGCATATCTCGTACGTTACGTCGAGTGGCGACAGATAGACACCTTTCATAAGAGAAAAAACTCGTGTTACTAATCACATCATGGATAACGTACACCGATGGATAACCCGAGGAAGAAATTATTTCAGATAACATTACGTAAATAACGCGACGGATAACCCGAGGAAAAATTTATCTCGGATAACCTTATGTACATACACCGAAGGAAGAATTTATTTCCGATAAGATTACGTACATACTCATCGATGGATAACCCTAGGAATTTATTTCACATTTTTCCAAATCCACAAGATGTGCGAAACGCCACGATTCTTGGGTAAAAAACACCATCTCCTTCGAGAGAAAGGGTTACATACGCACATACCCAAGTTTATGTAAAAAGTTGCGTTTTTTTCTTACTTCTGGCTCTACATCAAAGTCACCCAAGGAAGAAGAAGGTGGAAGGACGACCAAGAACAAATATTAACTCAAGAGGTAAATGAGTCGGTTTTGCTGGTTGGCTTTGTTGGCGTTGGTGAATACTTACAACTTATGTACGCAGCTTGGCGTATAAAAGGTGAGGTGAGATGAGATGGGATTGGTTCATTAAAATGATTGACACTTTCAATTAAGAAGAGACCTCCACGAAAGCTAAGCGTCTTTCTTTCTTCTCTTCTCTCTCCTTTTCTCCCTACATGGCAAACCCACACCTCATTAACTCCTAATTACATTTATTTATTTATTACTCGTAATTACATCGTATTCAATTCCTTGAATCAGTTTACTTACATATATGCGTCTTCTTATGTAAGGGGGAAAAATTATTGGGGATGAAAACCAGGGTGTGTTTCCTTCCCTCAAGAGATGATGGAGGAAATGATGAGAGAAGGAATATGTTAATGTGATCAGATTGGGATAAAAAGTTTGTGTAATAATTGGGAGAAAAATGAGGAAAACTTGTTAATTTTTTAGTGAAATTAGAGAAATGTGGAAATTTTCTTGAATGATTATGTAATTTTATTTTATTTTTTATAAAATTGTAGGATAAATATTTGAATCACTCAATATCCACACTAACATCCACCTTTCATCAGTTATGCGCATTTAGCACAACTCAAAAGATTTACACGGCGTCAAAGTTATGCATTAAAAGAAATCAAATTCATTTATAGAAAAGAATCGTTCGAATTTTTAGATAAAGTTGAATATGGAAAGACATTTGCATTATAAATTAATTTACTTGTCCACAAAAATGAAAAATGATCCACAAAAGTAAATATTTTGGCTAAACTCGAACCAAATCGATAAAGCCGAATTCATAAAAAAATTCAAGTTGTATAATAAAATTAATTAGAAAGAGAGTTATCGGGCGACATGGTTGTTTTAATGCAGATATATTTATTCCGAGCTTTCGGTACTACACTTGTACCATCTTAAATTAAAATTAATTACCTTCTTTTGCTAAATTATACTCCTAATTTATTTACGAACCTTTTTTCCCATGATATAACAATGTCTGAAAAAGTGGGGATATTTTCCATTTGAAAAAATGAATAATCATTTTTTTATAACTTTTGTAACTTGATTATTTCAAATTGTTTTATTTGCATATTTACTAAAAATTAAATATTATTTAAATTTATTTCCATTTAAACTACTACTCGACAATTGTTAAGTATCACATCATATTCTCTCTCATACTACGACACGGTAAAAAATACGAAAAATTGTATCTAATTGCACCCCCTTAATTAAAGCCAACTCTAAATTTCACCAGGTACTTGATCCTCTCATGAAACAGATTCGTATGTATCCGCAGCAATTATCATTTGCCAGACATGCATAATTACGCCATCACCGATAAATATAATCATTTTCATTTCTAATTTCAATTCCACATTCTACAAGTTAATTTACCTCCTGCTCGTAATTAAAATTAGTCGCAATTATAATTACATCAACTATTTATTTCATGCTGCATTAAAGTTTTTTCACTTTTGGGTTCCTTCTATCCGAGAATATTTTATAGGACTTAATTGCTTTGAGGTTTATGTGTTTAGCTTCATTTATGAATTTGAAGGACGACGCATATGCATATAAGAACTACATAATTAGTAGTAAATGCATGTAACCAAGGGGTGAAAGCAGTGAGTTATATTTCAAAATGAATGTCATATTGTTCTTGCCCGTCGAAACTTTGATAAAATTGACACCTCAGACCTGTTTGACATGTAAAATTGACATCTATACAAAATTTAAAATTTGGCGACCTTTTTGTGACCTTTTGTGACATTTGAAGTCAAACTGAAGGTCACAATTGAACTCGGCGTTAAATTTCAGTTTACGTTTGACATGTGTATCAGATTTAACATTTGGTGACCGTTTTTGACCTTGAACGGTTTAGCCTACAAAGTTAATCTTCGAACTTCCATACCCCTTGACGTTACGAGTTTCAGAATTTCATGTTTGTATGCCTTTTCATTCACGCGTTATCGAAGGTACGGACAGACAGACAGACCGACGGACGGACGGACATAACGATCTTATAAAGGGCTTTCACCCCTTAATAAGGCTGGAGTAGCAACTATGTACTTATTTATGTAGATATGCAGCTGGCTGGTGAATGAAGTCGCAATTATTCATAATCATAATTGATTGCATATGTTGATGTTGTTGTGCCGTCGTTAGTTTTAGGGGCATAATTAGTACATAGAATTTTATAATTGTGTGTAACAAAAATATTGAAATTAACTACATACGCGGAAGATTGTACTTTTGTCTATTTTGCATAATAAAATAACATATTTTCTTAATAAAGTTTCCTTAATAAAGTTTTCGTGAGATGAATAGTAGGAAATTTCAGTATGTAATATGTAGTTTTCCTGCCACGAATAATTTAGTTGGTTAACAGCCCTGCAGCAGCTTTTACCAGAAATAATAATAATTGTTTAACAAGTCATAATTTTACGACTTGTCATTATTACGAGGACGACGAGACGTAGCGTAAAAGTAAAACCGAACAATTTTATTCCCGATAATTTGTCGAGATTTGGGAGGAAAAGGGAGACGTCATAAAACCAGAAGGCTAATAAACTCAAATCTGCCTTTAGTTAGATTTGTATTGTAATCCAAATTATTATAACAACTGATTTCATGATAGGAAAAGGCAGTCAGGCAAAAGTTCAACTTTCTACTTTTTTGCCCTATAACGACAGCACGACGGTCTCATTACTATTAATCTCGAAACCTTAATAGATTCCGCGTGATGGAGGACGGATAACAAATTATTATTGGGTACCAGTTCCAGGGGCATGTTTCCTAATATGTGTAAATACTAGTTCGTTCTCATGCATGTAAAGAAAAGTCGAGGCGGATTAGAGTTTTCAGAAATCAGATCCGATTCGTTTTTCGGATTTAAAAAATATCCGATCCAATCCTATCCGGTTTTCGGATTAAAAAAATATCCGACCCATTCGGATCCGTTTTTAGGATTTTCAAAAATATCCGATCCGATTTGTTTTTTTATTAAAAAAATATCCGATTCACTCCAAACGGATCAGATCGGGTCACGAATTATGCGAAAAAACAGATATCCAACTCAACTCTGATGTAAAGATGGATATTTGCTGCTGCATGAATCCATAATAAAAGCGGTTTTAGTAGTAAAATAATATGTATAAAGATGGAAATATCTACCTAAAATTATGTAGGTGAGACGAAAAAGAGCTAAAATTGGAGCCTGACGCTGACGTATTTTTACTCCAGGGCAGAATCTTTTTCTAATACTTGTTACTCCACAAGTCTAACAAGATCAATCTTAAAGTATGATCTCATGATCCCGGTCAAGATTGCGTTTTGTTCTTGCACATCATTATAAATAATTCTAGCTCGTTTAATGAAGGGGACTAAAAAGTTGAGGCCGGGCCGGGTAAAAGTAAGAAGTTTTTAGTCGGTGGTGGAGAGAGGGTTGGCTAATAGCTCTTAATAGTGGAACAAGACTCATCTAATAAATTGTAATTAAGTAACCCTTTTACGACCCGTAATCACCCCTCATTTCCCAACTTAATACTTGTCTCTTTCTCTCCAAATGTGGCCTCTACTTTAGTCCAACTAACTAGTTTTATTTAGTTTTTCCGTAAAATTTTCCAAGTTTCCAAGATCCAAGTACAAAAAAAATTTGTCAGCACGTGATTCAGGAACTAACTTGTTTTATTTAGTTTTCCTAAAATTCTGTAAAATTTCCCAAGTTTCCAAGATTCTAAAAAAAATATTCTGCAGTTTTACCAATACAAAACAGCACGTGATTCAGAGTCGTCAAAAAGTAAAATAAAATCAAGCCAACCATATCAAACACGGGTTCTTTTTTATAATTTTTCTCCCATTTAAACGGCTCATGCTTTCACGGACAATTGAAAATTGGTTTAAAATTGAAACGTGTGTGTGTCTAAATCTAATTTTTTCTAGGTATGCGTACCAAACTTTGCGTTACCTTTTAGCATTTTGAATCACTTCACGGTAATGTGATACCGGTGGTCGGGTCTGATCATGGTTGCTTTATTTAAGTGGTAAAAATGTGCGAAATTCGACAAAAACGAGTGAGCAAATTGTAGAAAATATATACGTAACTGAAACGTGACTTGTTATTAAAGTAAGAAAGAAGGGTAATAAACGGAGCAGAGGCAACTTCTACTTGAATCCAATAAAACTAAATAAAATTATTTTATTGCACTTCTTCTTGGGCTGAGTTTCTTATTTTATTTCTTCTCCCACACCATAAGCAAAGCAAAACCAAGATATGTACATATTTACAATTAATTCGGTATTATTAGGTATGAAGGTATGTAATAATTACTGTAAATTTACGTATTTACACTGCTTGCATAAGAGGAATGCGAACAAACATTAGTATTTAGTGAGAAAATTACATAGGTATTCCAGAAATTCGAAATTATGTACGTTCTACTCTTAACGAGTCACCAATTAACATTTATGTAACCTTCCTTTCGTGCAATGAAATGCATAAATACGAAATCGGATACGATACGTTAATGCACAATTTACATTCATTAACTAAATGCATACTGCATACCTGCTCATTGGCCTGTTTGGATGGAAAGAGAAGAAACAAGTACAGAAAAAAGGTGCTTTCTTGCGTTCCTTCTGCTCGTAAAATACTTATTTAGTAAGAGACGGGAACGACATGCTTTTATGGAATGGAATGAAATAAGATGCAAGAATATTTAGTTATTTTCGTGTCTGTTTTAATGTTTTGTCTGTAAATTAAAATTGTGTTATACACAATTCTATTTTTTTCGGATTTTTTTTTAATTAAAAATATTGTCGTGAATTTGTCTGTAAATTAAAATTGTATCGTGCATAATTCTATTTTTCGGATTAAAAAAAATAAATCCATGCATTTGTCTGTAAATTAAAATTGCATCATGCATAATTCCAATTCTTTCGAGCTTTTTAAAAATTAAAAATAATGTCGTTAATTAGCCAATAAATTAAAATTGTGTCATAGGTAGGTAATTCTAATTTTTCAGGCTTTTTTAAAATTGAAAATCCCATCTGTTACTTAAAAAAAGTGACAATTATGAATGCTGTCACCACACAAAAATTATTCTCGTCACTTGCTATTTTTATTTTAACCTTGTACATATTCATGTAGATTAAAGATTAACAAATTACACCGGAAAATTACTTGCCGATGTGCATAATATGAAAGTACACATATTGAGTAGAAAACAAATTATGATTACAGTTTCCACTTGTGGATAAATAAATTACCCATTAGGCCATTATTATTCCTTTTTTAGCAAGCGAGTAAGTAAACCTTAATGGCTGGCACGTCGTAATAATAAAATAATGATATCTTAAAAGGGTGATAATCGTTCCTGGCTCTTTTTTTCCTTACACAAATCTCCTCCTAAACCAAGTTTTAACTAGATTACTTTAAAAATCAGGCTGTCTGCGTCAGAGAAGAAGAATGTAATTTAATTTGCAATTCTAACACCGTCAAGTTAAGTTCTGTAAGTGGTACGAGTAGTAATCCATTAAGGTTCAATTAGGAGACGAGGCTTGACTCAAATAATTCAATCAGTTCGTTATGCATGTGCAATGAGATGAGATTTTTAAGTAAAAATATGAACTGCATATATTTGGGCCGTTTTTTTAAATTTTAGTGAAAATTATGATTTATTAGTAATGAAAGAAGCTAAAATTTTAAATTTTAAGATTAAATTAAATTTTATGCTTAATTTAAATTTAATTTAATTCTAACATTTTAAATTTTAAAATTCAGGCTGAAATTTTATGCCGGATTATAATTTTAGATACATATGAACTGCATTTCGCCCTGGATTTTTAAATGTATTTTGATTTCAGGGGAAATTATGAGCGATGAAAGAAAGAAGCTTAATTTTTTAAATTTTAAAAATTAAATAAAATTTTATATTTAAATTTAATTTAATTTTAAAATTCGGCTAAAATTTTATTACAAGTTATAATTTTCGGATAATTAGACCCATTAGTACTACTAAACTTTGTATATTTTCTTACCATATAATTTGTATAAAATGTTTTACTTACGGCTTAATTAATTACTGGGTGGTTAGCACGATGCAAATGAATGTATATCAAATCAACATGCTCAAGGTTGATAAAAGTTCCCACATTCATTAAAAAAACTCTTCTTATCATTGATATATCTGCATTTTTCTTTTGCCCTGGAGTTAATAATTACTTAGGTAAAAGGTACCCAGGCAGCTGCCCGTTCATTCATTTTTGTGCCAAATATTAAGATTTTTTTTTTAAATTGATATAATTTTCATAAATCTTTTTCTTAAAGATTTTTTTTCAAAAATTCATGTAATCAGAATTTATACGGATAAGATTACTTATAAATTTGTACGCATAAAACTTTTGCTACCATTTATTTCTAATTTATTTTGTGGTTTTAAGCACCAATATTTTGCGATTAACTCAGCAAAACCGACCACCTTGCTCTGCTATACAGTGATAATCACATAATGATTCAAGGGTGGTCTGGTCTCCCCAAGCCCTTTCTCACGCAAATAAATAGAGTTGTTTCCACTACGGAAAACAGACAGGAGACACAAAACATTGCAAAAATGTATCTCATCTCATCTCTCATCTCGTTTCATTTTTCATGATTTCCTACGTATTCCTTCCAACAAATAGAATATCTAATAAATAAATAAATTGTTTCCCATGATCCGTACTGTTGTATTAGTTTCGTAAATTTTGCTCAAATTAACCTTTTTTTGCAATCACCCTTCAACTTCTTCTTCTTCTCTCTAGTTAATTGACCAATTTGCCACTTTAAAAAATATAAATTAACCAATCTCCCATCATATCTGAGGAGAGTCTTACATAATGTAAGTAATGTACGATTCGTATACATACATTAAGTAAATAAATTACTCGCATTAATAATAATCCAACTTTTCATATGTATCTGAACTATCTTTCTACATATGAAGAAGCTTTGGTTTGCGAGCTTCCTCGTTTTTTGTGCATAAATTCATCTCACAGTTACTTAAATACTAACATGTAAAACTACCAACTACAGGTAAATGTTCGTCCTAATAATCGTCCATAATTATCCTTGAGACTTACAATTAAAGTAACATAATTTTGTTTTGGTTTAAGCTTAAGAGAAATAATTAGCGAATAATGAAGAAAAAAAATATGTTCTGTTTCGATTAATCTCCTTTCCATCAGAGTATGCCGACGCTCGTGGACTAATTGCAATAATTGCTCGTGTGGTGGTTGTGTGATTGCTCTGCTTGCATGGGATCAGTGGCCGCGGAAGCTATGGGGACATGTGGGGACGTTAATATTATAGGATAGGGGAAGGGAGGGGTTTATATAACATGGGCAGATGATGGGGACATCGAATTACCGTGGGGACATTGTCCCCTCTGGTTCCGCGGCCACTGCATGGGATGCATATGGATGAGTAATGGTGAGTAATGTATATATGTAATGGTCTCGTTTTTTTATTAAGAAGACGAGTAATTTAAGTAGCTGGGGATTTTAGCGAATTGCAAAAAATGTGGGAGTACTGTAGCAAGGTTTAGTGCGTATTTTTTATTGTGTGTCATATAATTATGATGATACCGGAGCAGTAGAAAAGTTAGTTAGTTAACTAACTAAACTAAGTAATGACGAATTATATCATTATTTATGATTGAATTAGTGGGAAGTTGAAGGGCAAATATCCTCCATCGTAATAATATTGTTGATTCGCTATCTGTATTGTTGCCAATTTATCTATCTATTGCAGAAATTTCTGGAAATTCCCACATACAATTTAAGCCACTTGGTTATCATTCACTAGTACCTGTGTAAAGTTAGTCATTAAATTAGATACTTACTCGAGTTAATTTTCGTGTTAAAATTTCACCCAATATTTTCAGACCAAAGTTAGTTAGTTATCGTTATATTATTATTATGATTATTATTCATTTTGCTTCACCATCAATAAAACTTTGTGAAGGAAACGAGCAGCGAAAATGGATTTATTTGAGTGCATGGGGAATAAAGTGGAGCTGCTTAAAAAGAGCGAAGTGGTGGGTGCGCAGAGAGGGTCGTAAAAGATGCCAATTTAATTAGCGATCTTTACATTGATAACGACAAAACAACAGAGTTGAGAAGGAAGCAGGGAATGGGTTGGTTTCATAGAAAGTAGTAAAATGTGGAGGTATGATTAGTGTAATGTAAAATGGAGTTGGTTGGATTTCACAATATGCAAATATAAAATAGTGTAATAATTTGGGGGCATATTTTGTTGGTAGAAGAATTTAGAAAAATTTTGAATTTCCAAAATTCAGTATTTCTAAAAGTAATTTAAATTTTAAAAGTTGCCTGTTTTAGTAAAAAAAATTGATTAGCGTAATGTAATCTGGACTGGGTTAGATTTCACAATATGCAAATAACGTAAATAAAACTGTAACAATTTGGAGGATGGAAAAATTTTGAAAATTTTGAATTTCCAAAAAGTTGAAAGTAGTAAAATGCGTATGCACGATTAGTGTAATGTGGGCTAGGTTGGATTTTACAATATGCAAATATCTGTGAATAAAATAGTGTAACAATTTGGGGGCAAATTTTGCTACTAGAAAAATTTTGAAATATTTTAAACTTCCAAAATTCACAAATTTATTTCAAAAAGTAATCTTAAAAGTTACCTCTTTCCGTAAAAAAATTATTTTATGACGAAACTATATCAAAACCAGATTTTACGACTGGCATGATTTTTATTACCTAATTATTTATTCTCACGTGGAAAACAAGGGTCAAGTAATTAATGCGAACTTGATAAAAGGAGAGAGATAGCTGTTTCTCAGTGCAGATCCATAATTGCATTATTGTTGCAACTTTTGCCAATAAAAACTGGAAATTTAAGCAGCACAGCTACCATAATACGGATGGATGTTGCTACTTTATAATCAGGAGAGTATGTAATATTACAGGTAATAATGGGCGATGGGGTACTAAGCAGTATCTGGTAAATAGTGGTGTAATAAAGTCAAAAGCAGCCGTCCAGATTTTATCCCACCGGAGATAAAAATCAGACAGGATTACGTCAAAAATCTCAGGCAACACACAACAATGGGAGAAATTTCCTTAATTAAATAAATTTGCAAAAATTATCCTACCAAAACTCCCTGAGAGATGGGTAGGAAGTTGGTTGTAAAAGTTTTATCTTTCACGTTGTAAATTATACTTGAAAAGGTAGGAAATATCCTTTTGGAGAGAATTTTAGTTGGGTTTGGGTACAAAGTTAAAGTTAAAGGTGATAATAATTAAGTATAATTCTTACGCAAAAATTTAAATGAAAATTGATTACATAGTCAATATCTTTATAGGATATGGGGTGCGTACCTGGAAAAATATTTTTGTAGCTATAAAAATTAATCTAAATTACCTTTTAGGCATTTAAAGTTTACAAGTTTTACTCGAATTAGACGACCATTATGATGCAACTTTAACCTTAAAATAATTATGCAATTCCATTACGTAATGGAATTCTCTTACCGGAATTAATGACATCTGACTAGGCAGGAAAATTAGGTCGGAGGGGACAAGAGAAAGAATAGCTTGTATGCATATGAAGTCATGTAATGGAGGTCTCCCAACGTATGCTCTCAGATTTTTTACCAAAACCGGTGTCAATCTATCACAAATATAATTAATATGAAATTTGCAAATGATACTTCTCCCAATGCGCACGTTTGGTCAATTTATTTGCATCCAAAGAGGAGAAAATGCATCAAAAACTGAGCAAATTTTACGCTTGCCAAATTCATATACAGCGAATGTTCTCATCTTTGAATGCAAATAATTTCTCAAAACCACATTGGCAGATAGCTCCATTTGCAAATTTCATATTAATTAAATGTGTGCTCGATTGACACGAATTTGCTCAAAATCTGAGAGCATACATTGAGAAACCTCCATTATAAGTCACAACCCTTTCGGCAAAACAAGACACAATTCTTCATCCATACACATTTTCTTGTACAAAACAGTAATAACAATAGTCAAGAGGGAGACCAACATTTACGCTTTTTGGTAGATCGGATTCTTATTCTTCCTTCATTTTCATGATGATGATCATCATCTCTTGTTTTTTCTTTTGGTCCGACACAATAACAAGAATTATGTTGGAGAGGACGGGAAAGAAGATTTGAAATAATATTACAAGTAAAGTAAATTATATGATCGCTTTTCTTTTAGTTTAGTTCAGGTGGAGGCAGCAAGGGCAAGATTATTATTACGAGTCATACATACGCATCGCTATTAGTGGGGAAGATGTGATACTTATGGGAAGAAGAAGAAGTATAAATTATTATGATGATTTTTACTGGGCTCACTCCCATAAAAATTATCCACTTATTTATTATTTCGTTCGATGGGTATTATGAAATAGAATGACATGGATGATGATATGATGGATCATTGTCATGCTACATGTGGGTGGGAAGATGAGAGGGGAGTAGAAAGCAAGAAATGAAGCATTTTGTTACGTCTTGAAGTAGTGAGATGGATAATGGATAGGAAAGAAACTAAAAATGTGGTCAAAAAAATTATGAAAATTGATGTAAGATTTGGAGTCCGATTGGGATTTTTTTGGGAAAATATGAAATGTTTTATTGACATATGCAGATCACAAATTGGAAATGAGTTTCGGAAATATTTCGAATTAATTAATATTTCGAATAATGTTCATTTAGTACATTTGTGATTGTGTTTTTACTTGTACACATAATAATGCATTTCAATTTCACAGTACTTTCCCCGACTAGACGGACTTTCTCCGTTGAAAAAAGTGTACGAAATCTGAGCAAATCGAAACCATCATTGCCAGCAACTGACCCTTGAAGCATTGCATATTGCCAATTAGGAAAACGTGGTAATATACCTTGTAAAGATGGAAAGGTAACGAAGAAATCAAGAAATGTACAAGGTTCAGCTGGTGTGGTTCACTGCCAACAAACCCACTTCTTTCTCACCCATCAATCCAATACTTCATGATCATCACCAGAAAACATCATCATGCACGTAAAGTAAATTAGTTTTGCCAGTCGAAATAAGTAGAAACCTTTCTGGGCTGCTTAGTTAATGCTGCCCTTAATTTAAGCCATGTTTTGAGAGCCAGGACCCCCACGGAGCCCTTAATGAAAGTGGGAAATAAGGAAACTCCCATTTTTTGAGTGAAACAGTGAAAAAAAAAATCACCCAAAAATAATAATCATAATAAATTTACAATCTTACAAATCCAGTTTTGGTTCTGTACATGTCACAAAATGTGAAATGTTGTTGAGTTGACTAATCTAATTTATGTTACGATTGATGCGATGAAATTAATGAAATTTTGCTTACTTTTTCTGAGAAATCTTAATCCATATTTCGGTTCGGCTATAATAAAAAAGCCGGGAGAAAATTAAGTCTCATTTCCAGAATGGGATTATTAATCACTACAAATATCGATACCGACGGACCCGGATTTAATTAAGTTTCTGGGGAAAGATTTCCAGGAATTTTCTGTTTTGCTACCATGTTGCATAATGTAGTTTTGTGTCCAATAAATAAAATATTGTTTCTCTCTTTTTCTTACTCTTGCTGACCCTTCCGGTCGCAATGACACAAAGGATTTCACGGCAAACTGCTACCCCGGAATTCTCGGAAGAAAACTTTTTGAGAGATTGTTTGTCTAAAATATTAGCTCCCACTATGTTATTATTTACTCATTTTAATTAACTGCCCACTGGAAATGTATTGTCCTCTTGTGACCCTCGCTCTCTCTTCTCTCTGTCGGTTCACTTATTTTTTTGCCCTTGAAGAAGAATGAATGGGCAACTAAACAATGTTTAGTTGGTTAGTTGGTTAGTTAGCTAATGTTTCTCGAGAGGTGGGTGGAGTTTGAAAATTATCCAAGTAACGCTTCCTTCATTACAAGTATTTTGGCAGTGGTAACATATTTTTCTTCTGGGGTAAAATGAGACCCATTTGACCTGAAAAGATGATGACATTGATGTAAGGAAAAAGTTAATTTTTTTTCTTACAGACCCGTCGGCCCGTCGGTCCGTCGGTGGATGTGCACTTTTTAAAAGTGGGGAAGAAGGGAGTCCCCCGGAAGGAATCCCATTTGGAGTGACGCCTCCGAACAAGAGTGATAAATCCAGAGGGTTACATTACATCTTTTTGGTGCCCTTTTGTTTTCATCACTTAAACGACCACAATTCACTTGGTGGTGGATGGAGAGAAATTAAAGAAATCTTTCCAGCACCCTGCTGGCTTCAATTATTGTTATTTTCCAAAGTACAAGTTTTAAGGAGGGGAGAAGAGAGTCGTCCGTCCGTCCGTCCGTCCGTCAGCAATTCGGTATATCTTCTTAATCGTGAGGCTTGGGGCAATTTGGGCTGGTTTTGATTTCCAAGAAATTATGGTGATTCTAATTTTGTAGTTTCTTTTTTTGCATATTTTTTAAAAAGTTTATGATGGGAAGGAAGGGAATGCTATTTTGAAAATATTTAAATTCAAGATTTTTTTTTATTTCTTAAAATCTCATTTTTCTCCTTTTCTGCTATTTACTTATGTATTACATATTATTGCTTTGTTGCCTTAATTTTTAGATAATACGGCCGTGTGAGAGGTCTATCTTGATTAATTAACTAGTATTGTGTCAAATATGCTAATTGCAATAATTTAATTGTCAACAAAAACTAGAATTAGGTATGTAATACGATGAGTAACAATTATATAATTAACAAGTTTAAATATTCTCCTAAATATTTTTTATGTTCAAGAATGAATAATTGAGATCTTTTCGATATTAATAAAATAATAATTAAAAAACATGAAATGAGTTATTTAAAATCGGGACAATGCTAACTTCAAATACTGAATTGTTTCACAACTGGAGGAAAACGTGGCATAAATAATTTACTAAATAAATCACACACCTACAAATAATAGGATAAGCATATCATTATGCAATACTAATAATAGTAGTAAATAACTATACGCTATGAAAAATTTGCAAAAAAATTTGCACACTTACACAATATTTTTTTTAACTTGAGGTAAGTTTACCAAGTATCACATCAACTTTTCTTCCACTTCTTCCTTTGGACGGAATAATAAATTGGTCACTATATGCACGTCACTTGAGATACATAAATTGAGACAACTTAGATTTACAAAGCAGATCTGGTCCAATTTCGTCTCAATTTGTCACCAAATCTTCGCTACTACTGTGATGATTATTATTGACCGGAAGTCTCAACCCTTGTTCCAACTTGATCTCATGTTCTCTCGCCTTAACCCGCAACGCCGCAATGGACGAAGACCTCCTCTCGTCGCCCCCGTGATGATATTCACTCCCACTCGCGTCATTGCTCGCGTTACTACTTTCACCCAGGGGCGAATTGGAACCCGACTTTCTCCCAGCGTCACTTCCCCCACCACCACCGATCACCCCGGAATAAAGGTGACCTTGTGGGGGACTGTGGCTAAGTTGGGGACCAATCGGGCTGTGGGATCCCCCACCACTTTGCTGCTGATGGTGTTGCTGTTGCGCCGCCATGGAATGTTGTAACAGAAACTCGGCCGCGTTCAGGGATCCTAACGGATGTCCGGGAGGGAGTTGTTGCGCGGCGGCGGCAACGTTTAAATGCGCCAGTAAATTTTGAAAGGAAGGCGCCCCCGGGAGGTAACTCCCAGGAAGACCGGGCAGGTTGAGGAACGGGTTTCTGTGCAAGGCGGGGTGATGATGGGACCCGAGGGGGGAGGGGAAGTAGGGTGAAAGTGGGTGTGCCTGTGGCCAACCTTGACCCGGGTGACCGCCCGCGCCCCCAGCAGCGCGAGCCGCGGCGGCAGAATTTAGCGCAGCTGCGGCCGCCGCGGTGGGGGTGGAGGGATGGTGGTGGTGATGGTGGAGACCACTATCGCCCATTAAACCTTTTCGGAGGTAGAGGGGGGAAAAGGGGCCGAGTTGTGAGGGGGACGAGGCGTGAATTGGACCTCCACCGGCACCCCCGCCCATGCTGATGGTTTGGGCGAAGGGGTTGTAAGGGTGCGACTGGGGGCCTACTTTTTCTTGCTTTCGCCACTTTGCGCGACGATTTTGAAACCAAACCTGGAGAGAGAATGTTTTGAGTCAGTTTTACGTCGTATTGGGAAAAAGTATGACTTTGGTAAATTATGTGTAATATTTCAGGTTATAAAAAACATGATATTAGTAAATTTCATCTTCACCTGAATTCTGGCCTCGGTCAGTCCAACTTTCATGGCGAGTTCTTCCCGTGTAAACCTGTAAGAAATATTTACAAAAATTTCACAAATGTTTCAAAAATCTACGTCTGGAAATATTATTGAAACTCTACAAAACATAAAATTTTCAAAAAACAATTCATGCACAGAAAATTAGCAAAAAAAGAAGCAACTCACACATCAGGATAGTGCGTACGGGCAAATGATTTCTCCAATTCTTCCAACTGATACGACGTAAACGTGGTCCGGTATCGACGCTGTTTTCTTTTGGGCATATCATCCATCCCGCCCTCCTCGGAACCTTCGCCATCATCCGATAACCGCCCGTCGCCCTCTTCCTCGTCATCCTTGGCGGACCCAGTTTTCGAGGACTGATGGTCATGGTCGTCCGAACTTCTGGGCGAGGAATCTCGCAAGTGGTGATTGTCCGCAGTATCACTCTCGGAAGGGGAACGATAATCTAAAAAGTAGAAAAAAGTTGGAAATGAAAATCATATCTCGAAAATGGAAAGGGGTGGACTGGTCTGAACTGGTGACAAAAGTGCTGGTGGGCCTTTAATGGTGATGATGGATAAGACAGGACATGGCCCATCCATTAAGGGCAGACAGGGTCTGTCTCCTCCTCTATCTCACAGTATGCACTGGTACATATGTACCCTTTCTAAGGTGTCAATTAATCATCTCATCTCGCCACTTATTTATTTACTACTACTTTTCCGTCACCCATGACAAGCAAGGTGGAAGAAGGTGACGTGATGATAACTAAACTAAACTAAGGCCAGCAGCTAAAACTTTGACTTAATTACATAAATTTACTCGTCTCGTAATTTGGGCTGGTCAAGTTTGGAATTGATTTATCAAATCGGAATCAAACTGTCTCTCTCTTGAATCATGTGTGAGAAAAGTTTTACGCGTTGACAGTGGCCGCGGAAGCCGTGAGGACATTAACATTGTAGGATAGGGGAGTGAGGGGTTTATATAACATGGGCAGATGATGGGGACATCGAACAACCGTGGGGACAATGTCCCTCTGTCCCCTCAAGCTTCCGCGGCCACTGCGCGCTGAAAATAATTTACTATTACCCCCTAAATTATTTTATTTTATCCCAAACCAAACTTATTTGTGGTTTGATTCTTTTTCCTTTTATACAAACAAAGAAGTCACACCTGTATTCTTGTAAATCAAATCGAATCAAAAGTGGTGATGCTGAATAAATACCCAGAAAAAAAGATAAGACGGACGTGGTAACCACAACCAAAGGAGAAGATGAACCATCACAAAAAAAGTCCAACCAACACTTACACTATTTGCTAAATATTATCTATTACAACAACTACTAACATGGCAAGAAGTTGGAAGTGGAAGCCTAATTTATTTATAAAAGTCGGAGGATGGATATTATTATTACGAGGAATGAAGAAAATGATGATGATGATGATGATCTCGAGTGTGGTGTGGTCTTCTAAATGTGATGTCGTAATGACCACGAGAGAAAAAAAATCTTCCCAGTTTGTATAAAGTAACCGAATTCAATCGTGATTTTATAATACAACTTGGAGTTGTTTGTTCTTCTTCTTTTCACAACTTTTTTTTACGTATCAATTCGTTCTTGGAGTGAATTTGAGGTAAGAAGAAATTAGGGATGATTATCTACTGCACAGTTTGGTAAGGTATGTAATAATGTAATCGGGCTGAGGAGGATGAGTTAACTGCTCCTTCTGCAAACTGAATTTGTGAGTAGTAATTGAATTTCCTTTGTGGAATAGTATTATTATGGCGGAGTGAATTTGAGAGAAAAAAATTGACGTGAAGTGCATTAAACTTTATGTTTTTTGTACAAAGTTTTGCGCAAATTGATTACAAATACGGATTTATTCTCGTAAACTATATGAGAAAAAACCTAATTTTAATTATTGTCTTGTTACTTTCATCGTGACTTAAATCTCTTAAAATAGAACACTTTGTAAAATCGGTAGTGCATTAGACTTGACGTTTTTGTACAAAGTTTTTCATAAATTAACTAGAAATATGTACGGATTTATTCTCGTAAATTAAAACTTGGATCAGAAAAAAGTACCTAATTTTAATAGTTGTCTTGTTAAATTCATAATTAAGTAAGTTCAACGTGACTTAAATCTCGCATTTTTCTTAAAATAGAATACTTAACAAAATCGGTTCACACTTGAAAATTCTTGCCTCCTTATTATTAAACGAATTACTCTAATTAACCAAACTCGTTAAACCGTCTGCATTCTTAACATGAAAGAAGAAATCTTCAAGCTTTAGTTAAGTACATATCTCGTCAAAGTTGTTAAAAAATAGCGAGTTTTGACTGGAACATTGGCCATTTGTTAATTCATGGTAATAATCATAATCATAAATTAGACCAGAAACATTACACCCAACATTTCACTCCAGTTTTGGACAGTTATTACCCATGCACGTTCTCTCTTCATGTGCGTACAAATATTGGAAGGAATACGAAACCTAATAATTTCACACTCTGTATTTTTACTGCTAATTTAATCAATTAGTTAATCACCTCGTCACTTAATAGACAACATGAGAGAAATTGTTCAACCTTAACTATTTACTTAACTACCTCAACGTAATTGTGGGTAGGTATGCATAACATTAGGCGTCATACAACTTGAATCTTTTTACACACGTGAAAGTGAAAAGAATTCAGAAAATGCAGTAAAAATTTACATGCTTAAAGAAATTACTCCCATTTCCAAAAGTGGACTAGGTAATAATAAACTTAACCAAGTTTTTATGGATTCCTTCACAGAAACAAAAAGGTTTTAGTGCTGCGGCAAAACTGTTAACGAAACCGTGAAATTTTTCATGCTAGGTCGTTGACAAAATGAAATAAGCTTAGCTAACCAACCAACCAACCAAACCACCCAATAATCACGTCATTACAGAAGACGCACGCAGTCAACCAGACTTTGTTTCACTTTGTAAATGAGACACTCATCCGACCAAGAGGATGACGAAGATGCTACACGAAGATGTATCTCCAGTGGCCGCGGACAGAGGGAGAATGTCCCCACGGTTGTTCGATGTCTCCATCATCTCCCCATCTTATATAAACCCGTCCCTCCCCCATCCTACAATGGCAATGTCCCCACATGTCCCCCCGCCGGCTTCCGCGGCCACTGCGCGCATCTCTATGCAACAAAACCATTCATTAAGTGAATCGGCGACTCGACAACATCAACTTATTCCACTCCAACACCTCCGCAATTCTGATGGTGGCAAATTGCCAAGAACCAAAAAGGCAGGCAAAATGACAGTAGTGGTACCATTGCACAAAATGGCTGCTAATTCGATGAGATTTTTTTTATCTTGGGATGATTATTATTTAACTGCGCATCGCACTAAATGATGATCAATTATGGATTTGTGTCTCGTAATAAATAAATTTTATTTAGCAGATGAAAAGAGCGAGTTTGATGTTAAAATTAAATAGTGCACAATCCGAGACGAATTTCCAAAGTGCGGGGTGCAGGCATGACATGAAAGAATCAGGCGTCTGAAATCTTGTATCGTCGACGCGGCGCCAGGGAACTCTGGTTTCTCATTGTTATAAGTTGATAATTCACCATTTAACACCCATTATTTCATTAAGGAGGAAAGAGAGAGAGAGAGAGATGCGGATCCCTGTGTGAAAACAAAAGTCAATATACAACTAAAAATCAGACGGGAGACTGATCTATCCAGAGAAGAGACTTGAACTAATTCATTGTTTTGGTCGGGATGATGATGTTTTTTTGGGAAAGAGTGGAAATTGGGAGACTTTAAAGGAGGTGTTGTTTGAATGAAGGGCCTTATTTTTATTTTACTTTTGGATTAACGAGCCGTTTTGTGAGCGAAATGTGGGAAATTAATAGGACAGGTGAATTAGAGACTGAATTTTCTGAAATTGTGGCATCCTATTTGTAAGCTTGCTGAGATGTCAAATATTTTATAGAAACTAAAAATATAAAAGTTGCATATTTGCAGCGACAATTTCAAGAAAAGTGGAAATTTGATATGTCCAACAAGCTTACAGGTAGAGTGCCACAATTTCAGAAAAGTCAGTGTCTCTAATCCAACCGGTATTATCTTTGTATCTGTAAGCTTTTTAGATTTATCAAAATTTCCACATTTTTCGAAATTGTCGCTGAAAATATACAACTTTTATACATTATTTTACTTGGTTCCCATAAAATATTTGACATCTATCCCAAACTACATTATATGCGCATACATACATTTTTTTCACCCCCACCACCAAAATCCAAACCAAACCACAGCTTATCCTTGACTCAAAACTTAATAATGATAAAGCAATCATACCCTCACTCTTTGTAGCATGACACTAAATAAAATTTCGCATAAATAATTACCACAAACTGAGGTAGACAAATCTTGTCACCAACCAACCACATTTTATTATCACCTGCAACCTTCCACCCTCTCCTAATAGATAAAAATGCCAGCCTACAAAAATATCAGCACTTGTCGCCACTCATTCACTCACTCTCTTTCGTAAATTGAATCTAGCATCTCGATTGAAAATTAAATTTGGTTCGTATACAAATTACCACAGACATATCACATCGAAAAGTCACCCTCTTTTATCAAGTCGAATAACCAAACCAAACCACAACTGAAATCTCCATCCAGCTCTTGCCTGTATTAATTTCACCGCAATAGCATCCTTGTCGTCGACGTCGACATCGTCGTCGTCGTCTTGGAGGAATGTGTAATTAGATGAGTGTGGATTTTTGCTGATCTCATTCTCTCAATTAACTCTGGCACAATACAAAAGCAGCAAAAGAGCAGCGAATGAGTTCAATTTTCTAATCTTGTATCTCGAATATAATCGTTTCTGATCGTTTCATTTTATTCCATTTTTCAATCTACACACTAACTAAATGTTGCTCTACGTTTGGCCAATCTAAATTTAAATTTGAATCAGAAAAACAAAGACAATAAAAAATCCAGAGCTATGCAGCAGAGCCTCCAAATCCAATTTGATCCCCTTTGTCCCCTTCTAATAAATGTAATTATGTATACGACGACCGGGTGAAGTGGGTGCAGTGGCCGCGGAAGGGGTGGGGACGTTAACATTGTAGGATAGGGGAGGGAGGGGTTTGTATAAGATGGGGAGATGATGCGGACATCGAATAACCGTAGGGACATTGTCCACACCCTTCCGCGGCCACTGTTTATCTGACGGCTGGCTCTCTGTGTATGTATGCAACTTATTATCGTATTATCGCTAAAAATGTGAAAAGAGATTAAATGTAATTACTTTTTTATTGAGAAACGTCACCTCGAAAATTAAAGGACGAGATTAGATCGTTATTTTTATTTTATTTTATTCATACGTACGTACAAAGAGTCAAGAAAGAAAGAGATGCATTTTTTGTGCATAGGTGCAATTTAATCAAAATAATTTGATAACTTGCATTGTAGACGTAACGTAATGGGCTTGATTATTGATTGATTTATTGGAAATGGGAGCGGATTGATTGGAAAATTGGGTAGTAAAAAAAGTCATAAAATTTTTTAGACACTTTCTTACACATTTTGTATTTAAATAAACGCAAATTTCAAGAAGTTTGTCAAGATTTAATGGTACTTAAAATTTAATTGATCTTTTCCAAATCGTTTATTTACAAGGTCTCTGAAGTGGTAAATATGCATTAACTCTTAACAATTATTTACCCCGTAACAAGTCTCCTTTAATTTTGATATGATCTGATTTGATTGAAAGTGTCAGTTTATCCCTGTTGCAAAATTATGTTTTGTAAATTGCATTATATTTTTTTTCACAGTGAATCGAAGTGATTAGTAAAATATGGAATGAAATCAAGCCGTGTCAGTCATTTTGTTCCTCCAATCAGGTTGACAGGAGAGAGATAGATGGCTAAAAAGAAAGAAAGAATAAAATGAAATGAAGGTGTTTCTTTCTGCTGCAGCGTGTAAAATCTTATGCATACATTTTTTTACGCGATGATTGCACAAGATGAGACTTAAATAAATCGTGACTTGAAATAATGGCTGATTAACAAATGGTCGGTGCTCTCATTAATTTCTAATTATTATTATTGTACTTGTTAAATGGAGTGAGCGGAGAGTTGGATAGTCGGCATTTTGAAGTGGACATGAGAATAAAATTGGATACGACGTTTCATTAATTGGTTTTATAGATTGGATCGAGCAAGAGGGCAACCAACTAAGGATAAGAAGAACAGTATTTTTAATTGGGAATTGTAATAAAAATTAGGAAGTAGAGAGAGAGAGAGAGAGGTGATTGTAATTAATTAGGATTTTTGACAAATTTTAGCGACATTTTGGAAATTTTTGAAATAAATAAATTATTAAACGACTTTTGAGATGTCGGGCTGTCAGCAGCGTTACATAGCAATTTTTATTTAATCGGTTACAGTTTTATACGTAAAAATAGAAAATTTTTAAAATTTAAAAAATTACGAAATGACTTTAACATCACAATTTTTTTCTTACCATTATGATGATCCTACTTTATGCTAATTTACCCAACTGCACGTACCTACCTAAATATTTCTGTTACTTTTCATATCATCCAATCCACCCATCCATTCAAATTTCTGTTAAAAACTGTTAACTTTTATGAACTAGGATAAGTGGGAGAGCAATAATTAGTCTCGTCTGGTTACGAGGCGGCGGTGGTCGTTGTTGTTCTTGTTGCTCTTTGCATGTCATGTAATAAATAAATAAATCCCATTCTCTCAATCTCATTAGAGTCATTAAGCCTTTCCTCATTTTTTGCTAATTTACTCCCATTTTACTAAATAAACGGAGGAGTTATTATTATTATTGTTATTACCATTATTTCAAGTTCTCCATCCGTACCTATGCACAGACAAATACGTGTCGTGGAAAAAAATTAGTCTGCACGCAAAAGTAATGCACACAGTACACCTGACTTTGTTGGCATTAAGCATTATATTACACCAGTGACCGCGGAAGCTGTGGGGACATTAACATTGCAGGATAGGGGAGGGAGGGGTTTATATAACATGGGCAGATGATGGGGACATTGCCCCTCTGTCCGCGGCCACTGTTGGTTACACGATTCTATTACGCGTACTCCATAACCAACTTGACATTTAGCGTTATAATAATCGCGATACATAATTAACAACCCTTCACCTCGCAGGGATTTGGACTAATCTGCCAGTCAACCACACCACACCACAAAGGCATTGAAACCATTAAGCGATAATTGTTTATTAAAACAATTACCAAATAAATGTAAGTTGAACTTTGGGTCGTAGATAATACATATATTTCCTCCTGCGGGTATAATTAAGTGTGAGATATATGCTAGCTAACCGACCAAAAAAATAACCAGATCGTTCATAAGAACTAATCCGTCAGTACAAATCCCTTTGTTTCTCTATGAAATTGCATGTTGCTCTTAATTATTACGAGTTGGCCTGCCCTTTAACTTTTGTGAACTTTTAGGGAAAAAATTCTATTAACGTATATAACATTCATCTGCATGGTTGGTAGTGCCAGGTGCAGATTGGAAAAATGAAAATGAATGACACTGACGGGTGGAATATGGTAAATTACTTATGCTATGTATCTACTTGATTTTCATATTTGTGCAATTAACCCGTAATGACGCAGTAATTGTGGACGAATTAAATTATCTATCTCTCAAATTTCAGTCCACAATGCTCAAATTTATGTAGTTATGCATCAAGTCAACATTATTACATGAACGCATTTTTTAAATGAATTCTTTAATCAAGTCAAGAAGCAACGACACAAAATAGAAACTCAACCCTTTATTTTTTCTTCACCTGGCATCATTTCTTCTTCTTGGCCTCGTCCCTCTCTCTCTCTCTATCTAATTCCATTAATTTATTGTTAATAAGCATCTTGACTCAGCAGAAAAGACTGATTTTAATTTTAATTGTGAAAGTCTTGACTAATTGTAATTGCATTTGCCGAATAAGGCGTGAGTTAATCTAGCCAGAAGACCACCAACTAACAAACTAAACCGCAACGCAATGAGGAAAGGATTAGAGAGAGGATTACATTTCATTATTACGAGACGATATTATTATTATTACTTTGTATTGTTGTGTTCTCTCTCGATGCGGCTGTCTTTTTCTCGCCGTTTTTTTAGGGAGAAGGGAGAAGGAGGGGTGATTAACAAATGGGAATTATTCATGGCTAATTGTGTCCACAAATTATGAGGCTTCGTCTCCGCCCACGACGACATTTGTGTAAACCAACCAGGCAAATGGAGATTGAGAGAAAAAGTTATTACAGTGGCCGCGGGGACAGAGGGACAATGTCCCCACGGTTGTTCGATGCCCCCATCATCTGCCCATCTTATATAAACCCCGACCTCCCATGTTAATGTCCCCAGATGTCCCTACAGCTTCCGCGGCCACTGTTCTCGTAAATGTTGACAAGTTTTTGGTTGTAGTCGTGATTTTGGGAGATGAATATGATGGAAGAGTAGCCGTACAGGTAGTAGATTTTAATACGTATCCTGCTGGTGGAGATGATTTGTATCTCTTCTCAGTAAAAATACACGCTAACTGTGTAAACAGTAATTGAAAATAATTAAGGAAAATTAGCCCCTTGTTCATTTTTAAGGTGGGAGAAGAGAAGATGATAGCCGTCCGGCGAGAGATGGATGGAAATGATAGGAATTCTTCTCTAACAACAATGTGTGTATGCAGCATTCAAGATTTGGACAGAAGAGTGAATAGCTAATTAATTTCTGGGTGTAAGTTCATTAATAAAGGTGAAGAAGAAGTGGATGTTTTACGCTGTGTTCGTACTCACCACTTTACCACGGATGAGCAAAGTTATAAATATTTAATTAACGGAGAGAGGAAAAAAGAAAATTAATTAAGCATGTATGTAACAAAGTATATACATACAAAATTTCTTCAAGTTTTATGGAAGAGTTGGAAGTCAGAGTAAAAGTTTTGGGATTAAAGTCAGCGTAATAATTCGAGAATATTGTGTTTTTCGCCTGGATTGATATTTTTGGAATAATTTATAAAGATGGATTAATAAGAAAAACCTATTGTTTAATTAATGAAGTTCGATTCACAGCAAAATAAACCCATCTGATAATCTGATAATAATTTTATGACATCAATTTTTTCTTAATTTTGCAAAACGGCGTTGAACAATTTCAATTTGAGTCGTCAACTAAAAAATTAATTTCGAGAGATTTTTGGAAATCAATAATTCTTTTTACATGCATTTCATTTCTTTTATCAGTTTTACTTACTTGCATGCCTGCATGCAAAATTAGTGGTACACACACTCCCACTCCAAATTTCTCAGAAATAATTTGCTTAATCAAATTGAGAAATTTACTTGGCTAATTTCTGCCCTTTCTTGTTAATAATGATAAAAACAACGCGATACCGCAACCTTGGACTAATGGAGATACATATAATCTTAATCCACCACTAATCCAGCCACCTCACTTCCCACACTCCACCTGGCACATGTATGTAGCCAAGTAATCAGCATGTTCCGGTCACTAATTCGCTAATGATTCACCCCTCTCACCAAATACGTAAGTACATAAAATATGTATGCATGTCTTCCCCACTTTTTGCATATGTATGTACCGGCTAATTTTTTGCCACCCATTTTTATCCCAAAAACATTCCAGAAATATGGAAATTCCATCAGTACCCACGTTTCGGAGCTAAGTTTTTGCCACTCATTTTGATCAAAGAGTTCAGAAATATGGAAATTCCTAAATCACCTTTTCACCCTAATTTTTTGCCACCAATTTTTATCAGAAAAAAATTCAGAAATTCGGTAAGTACCTTTTGGCTCGTCGCATGAGACTAGATCCCTGATGGAGAAGAGCCCTTTGGCCGGCCGTCCATTTCCGTTGGTGAGTGGCTTCTCTTCCGTGAACATCTTGCCCCCACTCCCCCCGCCGCCCAGCATCCCTTTCACTGTCAAGTCCATCATGGTCACGCCACACACCGCATCGGTCGGGAGGACGGTGGCACAAACAGAAAAATATTATTTTCCCCCTTTATGTTCCCAAAAAAACGACACAAATTTTTTAAAATATGCACAAAATATCTAAGAGTTACTTTTTTTCACTGGGGAAAGTATTTTAAAAATTTGTTGGTATACTTAAACGCCAAATTGTTAAAATTTTCAGATATTTACTGCACAGTAATTCATAGATTTGAATTTCTTCGTTTTGGACGAAATGAATTTGTATAAAACTTCGAAAAACTCTTGACTTTAAAAAAAATCTTTTCACGAGTCAGTAAGTCAATTAGTGCTGGAGTCTCACTTCTTCTTTGCTCTGTTTCTCTATTGTATTTTACGTGGCCGTTTGTTGTTCACAGGTGAGCGTGCGAGTCTCAACTGGGCTTTGTTGGGTGAGGTGAGGATGATAAAATGAAGTGAAAAATGCTGCCTGATGATGGTTTGGAATATGTTTCTGTGTATGTTGGTCTGGCCAGCCAGCAGGCCAGGCCACAGGTAAGTCAGTTAGGTGGAGGATTGGATAAGAAGGTAGCTAGCCAGCCAGCTCACTTACCGTGTTATACATGTTCTATTGTGCAGTGTGCAGGTAAATAAAAAGAAGGTGAGGTGAGACCAACTGCTAAAAGACTTCATCAGGAGCCGAGAGCAAGTAATAAACAAATCTTTGGACCTATTAGACGGTACATTAAGCAAGTAAAAGTCTGACCCTGGCTGGACGTACGGACTGGAGAATTCTTATGAAGGATGACGAATTGATGAGGTTTTTTATGAGAAGTTTGCAAATCTTGGGTGAAAGGTTTATTAATTTACAGATGTAAATATTACATATGTAAATACATTTTTTTGTGGCATTGTCATGTATAATTTTGCGGGATTAAATAATAGCAAAAGATTATTTAAAACAAATTAATTGCATAGTTTTATAAATATGCAGATCATACATTTAGTTATTATGCTAAATTGCAAATTTTATTGGTAAACAACAATATGCGGTCGTAATCTTAATCCATAGAATTTTAAGTTTACTCAACCAAATTTCTGAATGGCGTCAAACTCTACATATTTTTCAGAATCATTACAAAATTTTACAAAAATCACACACATTTAAGCAATTACATTAAATCACAACTTTTATCGCATCGAATTTTCAGTTTCTTCCTTCATAAATTTCCCAATAAATGACATCGAACTTGCCATATTTTTCAGAATCATAATTCAAAATTTTTTCAAAAACCCCCACATTTCCCCAATTTTGCTCAGATTTTCAATTCCTTCCCCCATATTTTTCCCTAATTTCCTCCCATATCAAAGCGTGCCATATTCCCCTCTAATCTCTCACAGTTTACGACTTCGTGAACAAGAACATGACTGACGGGGCGATACCACACCAGGTAAATAAGTAAATACGATCACATCGTTACCTTTATGCGATATGCTTCTCTGCCATTAAATTGAATCGAGCCAGGCAGGCAGGACAATTAGATTTGCTAACTTGCACCCTATTTGGTTTCATTACAGGTGAGATTTATACACATGAAATGAAATGAATCCCGTTTTTTGGTTGGTTTACAGAGGCTGGTTTGCAGGTGAGGTCCGCCCTCGTCCTTCTCTCGAGAGGCGGCCCTCTCGTCCTCAACCCTTTCTCTCAAAAAAGAGGCTCACATTTATCATCCCTAATCTCCTTTATTTGTTAATGCCAACCAAACCAAGCTCAACTGCCTCTTGAATAATATCAATCGTGACTTGGGAGAAGTATATGTAATGAAACTTCATGCAATGAAATAATAAATGCACACCACGCCGATTATTTCACGATAAAAGATATTACTTACTCTACTCCCATCTGTTGAAACTCATGCCGTTATTATTATGATTATTATTCCTGTGTAATTTGACGAGGAGGAGGAAGGATAAAAAAATGGGATCCAGACTGCCACCATTTTTCATATGTTAAGACTGAAATTTTTCGCTAATTTTGAAAAGAAATAAATATTATTTTGTCCAATTTGTCTCGAAAAGATTAAATCATACTTTATCCTCACTCATGTCAAGAGGAGACATTTATACGGCACGAAGTTATTAAAGAAATTGCATGCGTGGAGGATGTATGTGCCTCCCCTGGTGAGTGGGTACTACTGCGGAATGGAAAAAAATGTATAGTTCACATTGAATTTGGACAATTCAATTAGAACGAGTGAAACGGATGCGGCAGGTTAAATAACTAATAAAATAGAGGTCTCCCAGCGTAGGCGATCCGATTTTGAGCAAATTAGTGCGAATCGATGAGAAATTTTATTAGCATGAAATTTGCAAATGGTACGGTCTCCCAATGGCGTTTACGTTTGGCATAGATATTTGCATCCGAAGAGGAGAAAAAGCACTGTAAATTTGGAAAGTGTAAAATTTGTCAAGTTTAGAACGCGTTTTCTCCTCTTTTGATGTAAATATCTCTGACAAACGTAAACGCCATTGGGAGATCATGTCTTTTGCAAATTTCATATTAATTAAATTTGCGAATCAATTTATACTAATTTAGCCAAAATCGGATAGCATACGCTGGGAGACCTCCATTGCAAGTAACTAAACGACTAAAACTATGCTGCATTCCTCATACATTCTTGGCGATGGATGGACAAGCGAATGAAATGATTGATCGATGTGGCAGGAAAATTTTCATTAAATTTATTAGCAGTCCTTTTATAGCATTGGGAACAAATAGGAAGACGACGAGAGATTTAATAAATTGGCTGCCTAAAGTAAAGAGTTAGTTGGGTATCCTAATTTATTGGCATCTCGCATATTTATTGGGAGCATGAACTCTTGAAATGTGGTCCAGTTTCGTTTCGTGCATCTGCCTCTGCTTTAGAGAAAAAAAGAACAATAAATATGGGATGAGTTATGATACGTGTGAAATAACAAATACTTTTACGCATGTACGAGAGCCGAACAAGGAGGAGATTTTGGATCGGGATAAGTGGGAGTTTTTTTATTTTTTAAATGTGTTTTTTGTCTTCTTTGTCAATTTATTCGGCTGGAAATTGATGGTCATTACAAGTCGTTAAAGGTTCCACAATGAGAGAATCCTGGTAATTACAATTTATGAGGTTTCCTTTAAACGCTTGTCGTTCGAAGAGAGGCGATTGAATTTTTGGGGAAGGTTTTAATATGAGAGGAATTGTCAAGTGGTTCAGAAATTTGGACGAGTGGGTGAAAAAATGTGAAAAAATTTGTATGATTTGGATCCCATAAGTGGAAAAATAGTATGTAGTAAATATGTACATTTTGATTTAGATGCATGACCTATTTCGTGCGTATTCCAATAATCTCATGGAATTGTCGCTAATGTGACTGTTTCAGAAATGTGTAGAAAAATGGGTGAAAAAAATGTGGAAAAATTTAAAAAAAATGCATGATTTTGGAGACCTTAATAGAAAAAATGGTATGTAGCAAATACGTAAATTTGGATTTAGATGAATGCCCAATTTCATGCGTATGCCACTTTACTCTTAGAATGGCAAAATTTACGTCTAATTTCGTAAATTTGCAACCACAAAACTAAATCCTCACTGCTTACCTACCTCTCCTACTGAAGGACACAAATACATAATTTTTACATACCTGGAATCATCATCCCTTAAGAAAACATGCCTCGCGTGCATGTAACATTATTTGCTTGTTGATTTCCCCCTGTCCATAAAACGTGACTTTTTACAATTTTAGGTTACTTACAGCAGTTGTACAAATTGCTTTAAAAAGTCAAATAATCAACCCACCAACAGCAGCAGCAACTAATTTATGTTCGCTTGCTCAAACAAAGAGCTGGACAAGACCCATCTTTACCTTGACAGACAAATACGTACATAAAATGGATCATCACCATCATATCGTGTCATAAGAAGAAGAACGAAGGGAAGTAACAAAATATAACAGTTGGTGGATCCATGTCTCGTCTCACTAGCTACATATTTATTTTATTGGTGAACAAACCTACCCCCAATATTTGGCTCTGGCTTCAGTTTGCTCATTAAGAATCAATTTCCAATCGTTTCGTAAAATGGAGTCGAAAACTAATGAATTGAATTTGTTTGTTTGCTGCTGCTGGACTGGACAAGTCGTTTTTCGTGCTAGGTTTTTTTTCTAGCTAAGCCAGAGTTACAATTTATTTATCCTGGAATATATAGGAATATGTATGTAAGTAATTGGACTTTTCAGCACAATTGATTGCAAATTACTCCTCATTAAGCAGCCAAAACCAACCAAACTAATAAACCAACTAACAAATGAGAGATAATCACTCAATCAAATCTTATCCACTTACCATTAGCAAACCGACCGAACTGAACTGAACTCTGATTAAATATGTAATTTTTCGACGCGATGAATAACATGCAAAACAATATGCATACTATAGAATTTGACTAAATTAACAATCATAAATACGACCACAATAAGCTTAGTTTGACCCTTTAGGCAAGCAAGCAAAAGAGAATTGAAACAACAGGACTTGATAGATTCGTGAAACAATTTAATCCAAATTTGATCATTAATTTATTCAATTCTTGTTTTAAGTCGTAATCATAATTAGTAATTGTTGTAGATTTTTGGGCACGTAGATTTTTAAGACGATCCAATTTTAGTAATGAACTCGGCTCTGTTTTATGTATGTAAAATTCTGGTTCTTAATTTTAAACTAGTTCATTCGCCTACATAGCTGTTTAATTTCTCAACTTGAAAATGTATGCATAATTTATGTGCTTTTTTATTTGCACATCCGGGCATGACACGTAATTCAAATTCTTGATTGATTGATAGACCGCATTCTATTACAAAATTTGTAAAAATTACAAGTCCCAAAAATTGGACTGGATTGGATTTATAATTCCATTTCCTGATCGATCAAGAAGTTTAAAACTGGTTTACTCATTACGTAAAACGTATACCAAGAAATAAAATAAGACTTGAAAATTCTGTTACATGCTTAAACCCACCAGGTTTTTAAAAGTTTATGGACTTTTGTTCTGTAAAAGACAAAAGAAAGGATTTGATTTTACTTAACGAGGAGTAATTAATGAGTGGTCATTTACCCATTGTTCATCATCTCGCAGCCATAAAAGGATTAGTGCGAGAGAGGATCTTTCGGGCTGAATTATTTTTCTACCTTTGTAAGTAAAATTTAAGAAAAGGAAACCTTTCAACCCTTAAAATTTCATGGATTTGTATGTAAAAAGGTGGTGGTGGAAAAAGAGTAAAAGAAAGTCCGACAGACAACAATTCTTCATCGCCAACCACGAAAACAAAGGAAGGCTTGGATTGACTGACTTTTCGTCGGTGTTTTGTTTTCTCGAGTAAAAAGCATTGTTTTGTAAATATGCGGAGAGTTTTATGTATGTGTTAGAAAAAAATATTAAGGATTTTGATTTATTTTGGAGCATTGAAATTAAATAAAGGTTTACAATTTTGTGAAAAGTATTTGCATTTGGAAGTTTTAGAGTAAACTTTTGAATAAAAATCGTATCGAAATTTATTAATAGAAATGTTGATATTTTTATCAAATTGAATAAGTTAAGCGCCCAAAGTGATAAAATTTCAAAGTAAAAATATCTGAACAATTTTAAAAGATGAAAAAGCTGGAAAGAGTTTTTTTTACTAATTTGAGGATCAAAACTGGTTTGTTTTTGCGTGGCATAAAATGAATTATTTCCTAAAAAAAAATGTCAAGGATTTTTATGTATTTCGTCAAATTGAATAAGTTGAGCGCTGAAAGTGGCAAAATTTTCTACTAAAAATTTAGAACTTAAAATTTAAAAAGATGAAAAAGCATTCCAGTATTCAAAACTTGACTGAACTTTTTTTTTTACTAATTTGAGCCTGAAAAGTGGTTCGTTTTTGCGTCCTGGTGTAAAATCCAGAGGTGAATTATTTCCAGTCCGCGCTCCGTCCTCCTCCCACTCGCTAATGAAGTAAACGAAACTCAAAGTCTTCCGATAATAAAACATAATTAATTGCAATCCACTTCTTCTTCATCGTCTTCTTGCTTTCGTAATAAGATAAGCAGAACGATGGCTTGGTTGAACATGCGAGTTAAAACTGACAAGAGTTTTGCTGCCTTTTTTTGAGTGGCGAACATGCCATCATGCAAACACGCGAGGAAAAATATAGTGAGATATTTGTATGCTAAGGGTACTTCTTCCAATAAATGTGTAATCTTCTCTTTTATTACGTTAAACTAATGAGGATCTATTTTTTAGAGTGATGTTGGCTTATTGAAACTATCAAATCTGTTAAAATTTAGGAATACAAATTTCACAAATATAACTTTCCTGACGTTAAATTTGATCAAACTTTCTCAAATTTCCCCGGATAATTAAAAAATAATAATATAAATGTGATCCTCTTGAGAAATTTATGATATAATTAAGAGTACAGAACGTACTTATTAAATTGATTTTTTTTATCAATACGATACGATTTTATCTTTTAAAAATTTGAAAATATGAATCATAATAATGTAATTTTATTGGCGTTAAATAATATCAAATTTTTTCTAGTCTAATTTAACCCGATCATTACAAATAATTTAAATTCGATCCTCTCCCGAAATTAGTGACGTTATTTTTTGCTAATGAAAATCAATTTTTTAGCTTGTGCTTCTCATATACACTGCTATCAAATCTATTAAAATTGTATAACTAAAATTTCACAAACATAACTTTCCTGACGTTAAATTTTATCAAATTGTATCAAATTTCCCCCGACAATTAAAAAATAATTTAAATGTGATCCTCTTGAGAAATTAGTGATGTAATTTAGGAAACAGGATGCATTTGAAGTATTTGAATGCTTGTTCGTCGAAAATGTCAACAAACGATAACGAAAAAATATGACCATAAAAACTTTTCCACACCTATAAAAACTTTGAAATTATGATTTACAAAAATATCATTTTGCTGGCGTCAAACTTTATCAAATTTCTCCCGATAATTAAAAGACACAATTTAAATGTGATCCTCTTAAGAAATTAATGATGCAATTTAGAGAAAATAATTTATTTATTTAATTACTTTTTAAAATGTTAACCAATAACAACGGACGACGATGCGGGCGTGGATCTTTTAAAAAATTTAACATTATGAATTACAAAAATATAATTTTACTGGCGTTAAATCTTATCAAGTTTTGACAAATCTACTTCCACCCCCCTGATAATTACAAATAATTTAAATTCTCTTCCCAAATCAGTGACGTTATTTAAAGAACGAACCATCCATATTTCGCCTCCAGCTTGCTTATCACTTCCCAATTATACTCGACACTCCACCTCGGCTGGTGAGTGATTTCATTAAAAGTGCGAGATGGAATTTTTAATCAGCAAAAAAATTCACCAAAGGTAAATACTCGTTTCTTCTTCCCAACTAAATAAATAATTTGTACAAAGAAGAAACAAGCAAGATCAGCATCAGCATAATCGATACAGTGGCCGCGGAAGCCGTGGGGACATGTGGGGACATTAACATTGTAGGATAGGGAAGGGAGGGTTTTATATAACATGGGCAGATAATGGGGACATCGAACAACCGTGGGGACATTGTCCCTCTGTCCACACCCTTCCGCGGCCATTGATCGATGATACATACGTAAGTACACTGATTGGATTGGATTCTTGTTTTGGTTTGACAAATGGAAAATAAATTAATTTACAAGACATCGATCTTATTGAAGCAATAAGCAACCAGTAGCGAAATTATTTACTACGAACGAACAGTAGTAGCTTCTCGATATGATGAGTATGAATTTGCAAATTAGTTGAATCAAGATTCGCCATGTTGAACTCGTAAAATAAAATGTTTACAATTTGCTCACGGTAGCATTCATAGGGTGAAATGAATGATGATGAATCCATAATTTATTTTAAAAAATCATCCCAGAGGAAGAAAATCTTTTGATTTGATTTGATTTGAAGAATGAATCGTATGTATCATTTGAAATACAATGATTACTTTATTACACGAAATTCGCCCTGTCTGTCGGTTTGGTAGCGGCCGTTTTGTAAAACTTTTTTTTCAAATTACTTGACTGCTGGCTGGACTGGACAGAGAAAGAAAGAAATGCATTTATTTATTACGACGAGTAATCATTCAGCAGGATGCTGCAGGTTGTTAAACTATTTGTTCTCTTGTAGATAAATAAATTGCATGGGATGAGAAAAATAACGGTGAAATTGACTCGTACGTATCGATTTGCTAAAGTTTTTTTTACAGGGTGGAAGTAATCAGTGGCCGCGGAAGCTGTGAGGACATTAATATTGTAGGATAGGTAGTTTAAAATAATTGTTTTCTTAATATGGAGAGTTTTATGTGATACAAAACAAATATTATGGATTTTTAATTATTTTGGAGCATTACAATTAAATAAACGTTTAAATGTTTATGAAAATTATTCTCATTTGGAAGTTTTAAGTGCAAACTTTTATTGAATTTTGAATTAAAATAGTATGAAAAATAGTTAATGGAAGTGTTAATATTTTGATCAAATTGAATAAGTTGAGCGCCCAAAGGGATAAAATTTAAAAATGCCAAGCTTAAAAATTTTAAAAGGTTAACAAGTCTTCAAAACTGTTTTATGATAATTTCAGAATGAAAAGGGGTTCGTTCTTTTTGTATCCTGGGGTTAATACAACATGGGCATCAAATAACTGTGGGAAAATTGTCCCTCTGTCCCCACACCCTTCCGCGGTCACTGGAAACAATAATGAATAAATTTATTTATTTATTTGTTTGTTTGTTCAAGTTCAGGTGATTCTGGGCATAATTGGATTTTGCTGAGAGACAATGGCTCCTCATTTAACATAATAATGGATATATTTATATAGAGTTGAGGCTAATTTGTGTGTGAGCAGTAGATTTATACTGTTGGGTTCAATAGGGATTGGATTTTGTAACCGGTAGCTGGCTAATTTGTGGCTGCATCATGCATGGGCTTCAGTTTTTGTATTTGTTGGTTTTTGTGCTTTGGAGAAGGATGATGGTTGGTTTGACTCTGGGATTATTATTATTGTTTTGTTTATGTGGATGCATTATTTTACTAATGAACGGCGCCTTGCACTAATTGGGTGCATTTATTTGGTAGGATTTACCATTTAGGTTGGTTTGCGAGGGGGAGGGGAAGGTGTAATTATTTTTATAGGCTCCAGTTTTATTGGAGAGATGCATTGCCTACATGCTTTATGGTTGGATGGAGTAAGGAAATTTGGAAATGGTGAGAGGTTAAGACTTGATTAAAGGGAAGGTCAAGCTCGTGGGGAATTTAATAAAAGTGGTGTGATAGGTAAAAATAGGTATGTATGTTGGAAATTAGGAAATATTGACGCGTTCTGTGAAAACTTTTGGTTTTGAAGGACTAAAATATTAATGAGAGCATTGTTGGAAAGTTAAGTTCATTCTGTTTTTTTCGAAATATTCATTTCATAATTTTATAAAAGGGATGATATCAAAGTTGATATTTTTTTTTAGATTACTTTACAAAAGCTAGTAATAATATTTAATAAGTTTACTGATCAAGGGGACACATCTAATTTAATTAATTTGAAATTTTGTGATTACTTTACAGTTTTATTTCTCAATCATTCAATAATTTCTGAGGATACATTTAAAGTGCTCATACATATAAGCCATTGAAAAAGCGGAAACAATCTATATTTAATATTTAGTCTTCTAAATTTTCAAAAATTTCCGATTTGGCGTCCTCCTCAAGCTAACTTTGTAACAAAACTACATATTTATATTTACATGACCGATTCTGTAACATGATGATTCAGTTATTTAATAGTTACTGACAATATATTTAACGTCTTCATATAAACCCTTGAGAAGAATGCTTAAATACCTATATTTTATATTTGGCCATCAAAAAAATTTCAAAAATTTCCGATTTGACGCCCTCCTCAAGCTAACATTGGTACAAAACTACGTCTATTTACATGACTTTTTCTGTAACATGGTTCAGTTATTTAATACTTATTGACGATATATTTAAAGTGTTCATATAAACTGCAGAGAAGGTTGAGGTAGAACCAATCTATATTTTATATTTGGCCATCAAAAAATTTCCAAAATTTCAGATTTGGCGTCCTCCTCAAGCTAACATTGTCACAAAACTACCTCTATCTATTTACATGACTTTTTCCGTAACATGATTTACGACGTGTGAACCTTCCTCCTCATCCAGCAAATCCACACTGCTATTCACCCCCCAAGAAATCATCTTTCACCATTTACCACACAAGAAAGACCAGACCACACTCTTTATTCACATCCAACAACAAAGTCCATTAACCAGTCGGATCACCCTCCTGCGTGAAAATCATCTTCTTCTTCTTTTACCATGTCACTTACCTGAATATTTTTTCCTCTAATGAGAAATGCCAACCGGGACGAATCTCCCCATGTACAAATAAGGAACGACAATAATATCAAAATGTAAATTAATAATTAATTAATCAAAGTGATACAGAGACTTTGAATTTATTTGATAATGGGGCTGCATTACTAATTAATTGTTTCATTCATTCATTCACAGTGGCCGCGAAAGGGTGTGGACAATGTCCCCACGGTTGTTCGATGTCCGCATCATATACAAACCCGGCCCTCCCTTATCCTACAATTTTAATGTCCCCCGATGTCCCCACGGCTTCCGCGGCCATTGACTCTTTAGCTATTTTTTGACCAACAATCACTTCACTCTGCTTAACTTTGCTTAACTAACTCGACTGTTTGGTAATGTAATCAATTTCCACCTGTCAAAGTCAACTCTTGAATGTAAACTAATCATAATCAATTCAGTGATGGGTGGGATGGATGGATGGCGAGGGAGACGTAATACTCTGCGTGCTGGTCAGGAAATCAATCAACTTTCCAATTAACTAGTCTCATTAAATCAATAAAGGGATGTAGGAAGCTGTTAGGATGCATTAGCAGGGTACAGATTATTAGTACATGTTATTAGATATTCAGTGTGTGTGGCTGTTAGAAGGCATATCATGTCCATGTTAGTGATCAAATTAAATAACTGTGTTTTTCTTTAAGAGAAAAAAAAATCTCAAGTTCATCAGCACGATTTGTAATTAGTAAATTGTAAACTAAGCAAAGACGAGTTTTTTTTGTGTAAATTGTAAATTCGCTAAATTTCTTCGTGTAAAGGATGTTTTTTTAGGGAAAAATAATGTAAATGACAAGTTTGTTAATTTACAAAACTGTAACTTCTACTTCACGATTGATTAGTAAAATAAAAATGGAATGGAATTATTTACTTTACAGTTAAATATTTACTATTAAATTGTCGCCCAACTAAATACCTAATCGAAGCCAACCATCTCCCTTGAATAAAATGTAATCAATACGTAATCAAAAATCAATCCCCTTAATCGATTATTATACAATTCAATCCAATCCTTTTCATAGTAAAGGAAAAGGAAAAAAAATAGACACAATTACGACACGAGAAGAACAACAATGCCAATTCATCTAGGAGTACCTAAATACGTACGTGTAATCGTTCCATTTCATTTCTTTCACTATTAACAAATAAATAATAATAATAAATACTTATCAATGATAAGTTATCATCCACAAAGGTTGAAGAATTGTGGACACAATCGAAAATATTTACCAAATAAAAATTAGGCGAGTGATTGTTAAAGCACAATGAATAATGGGAACTGATTTAACAAAGTGTTTTCATTTTATAAATAAGCTGCTTAAAAGTAAAATCCATTCTAAATCTCAATGCTAACCATGATTCGATTGTGGTGATGCCGACGCCATGGCTTTAGGAATTATGTATGTAAGTTAAGTCAAATTTCTCAAATTCGATTGTTGATTTGATTCGTCTCTCAATAAATATTTATTGATTGAATAATGCCATGAATTGAGTCTGAATTACATTATAATAAATAAGTAAATGTGTACTTCTCAAGTCATATTTACTTCTTGCTAATGATGTTAATCCCTCCGGGTCAAATATGCATGTAGCACTTTTCGTTTGGTAAATAAAAGTGGATAAAACAAAACTAGGTCAAAATTTCCTAGATTAAGTACGTACTTGTAAAATTGTATTTAGAGCAGTAATTGTGCTTATCAAAATGGTGGCACGATTACATAGATTAAGTTAGTTCTTGTAAAATTGCTTATCAAAATTGTGGCAGGTCGATAAATTACTTATGTAAAATGCGTGTAAATTGCAACTTATCATCCTTTCTCACACCATCTCGTCCTCGTCATCCTATTGCTGTTAAGACGATGAAAAGAATGCCAACGCAAAAATGCTGCTTCTCCGTAGGAAGCAAATTAAGTTAAATCAAGCATAATTTATTGCACTTCTGCCACCATTAGAGAACTGATTGTTCCATTCTTTTCCAACCGACGGGGTATAACGTGAAGTATTAATTGGTGGATTTTTACATACATAGGAATCTCACCTGTAAACACACAGGAGCTCTGCCAGGATTGTGGGGAAGGTGAGAGATTAATGAGAATAATACAGAAGCTAATCAAGCCCAAGATCAGAAATTGTAGCAATTTGGAGAACCAGTGGGAGATGAACTTTTATCAAAATCTAATTTAAATGGAGCCGAACAGAGGCGATTTAATTTCAATTTAAATTCTCTCCTTAATTCCATCACTGACTCCTTCATCATAACATTTGGGTTTATGCAATAGTAAGAAAAAAAATATCATTGTTTGTGTAGAGGAGAAGCTAATCCTGATAAGTACACAATTTACCCCCGTGTCTCGGGACGGATGGATCGAGTGGAATGATAAGAACACACGAAGTCCGTCAAGTTATATAAAATGTAACAATGGAGGCCAAAAAATTTAAGAATCATTGCAATATTAGAAGAATATTCTTCTTGAGCGCGAAACGAATAAATACCTGTGTTAAAATTTAAATAATAGAATGTCCAAAATTTCTGCAAATCGGTGTATAAATTTCCCAAAATTTCCTAAAATCCCAAAATAATTTGCTTTTTCTTACTATTTATTTATTTATTTTGATTTCACCACAATGGAGGCCAGAAAAAAATTATTGCAACATTTGGATAAGGGGAATATCTATCTGCATTAACGATTTAAGTAATTATAATCTACAAATTTCTACAAAACGGTGTCAACCTTTCTCAAAATTTCTTAAAATATTTTCTTATTTATTTACTTTGATTTCCCCACAATCTCTGCCAATCATCCATGAAGAAAACGCATCCAATCCCACCGACCACTCTCGGCAGTAGCTGAGCCCCCACTCCGGGGAGGCTTTAAGTAATTGTTCACATTCTTTTTAAACGCTTCATCCATCCCATACTTACTTATAAATTATCTCATTGTTTTATTATTATCGTATTAAATTAGATTGCCAACCAACAATAAGCATGTCAGTTAGTGTTCTGTTCTGCTCTATCAATTTGATTCCGAAAAGAATGCAAAACTCAGTCTAGAGTGTTTAGTATATGCTTTTATACAGTGGCCGCGGAAGCCGTGGGGACATTGGGGACATTAACATTGGAGGATAGTGGAGGGAGGGGTTTATATAAGATGGGGAGATGATGGGGACATCGAACAACCGTGGGGACATTGTCCCTCTGTCCGCGGTCACTGTACTTATATTCTGAGACGACTCCTGCCTCCCAGGGTTCCTCCTCAAATCCACCACGTTAAATAATCCGAATGAAGGAACATGGGAAACAATGAAATGAAATAATGCTGATGCACTCGTCTTGATTTGATTTGTTGATTTGATTGAAATATTTATCATCATTTATTGCCTGCTTTCCAGCCAGCGAGGCAATAAAAAAGTCAGCAGAAGAAGGAGCTGGTTCAATTCAATCTAAAGTGATTGATAACTTGTTGTTGGGTTGGGATGATTAAAAATAATGTGATTTCGGA
Organism: Folsomia candida; assembly: GCF_002217175.1. Lineage (NCBI taxonomy): Eukaryota > Metazoa > Arthropoda > Collembola > Entomobryomorpha > Isotomidae > Folsomia > Folsomia candida. Next base: position 1,469,219 of record NW_019091194.1, on the reverse strand, counting down.
GACGGGAAAATGGAAGACATGGGAAGAAGAAGAAGTAAGGCCCCGATTTTCCACTTTCTAAGGTAAGCTACCTGCCTGGCTCCTAGACCGACTACTGGACTGGAGGAGATGAGGGAAGAGAGTCATGCTGGTTTTATTATGGGTCCAACAGTGATCTCTTTTGTTACTTGTTGAGTATGTGTTATTGTGTTGGTTAATACGTAATCGTGGTGAAAACAAATAGAGGGAAAGTAATGTGGTAAGTAAATAAGGAGATAAACGAGAGGAGAAGTTTTTGGAAATTTTGAAAAACTTGAAGTTATTTGAAGCTATTTATAAAAATAAATTAGTTTTTAATTATACTTACTACTGGGTTTAATTCATCCATTGTTCAGGACAGGCAGAGTTTTTTTGCTGTTATTGTTACCAATATTATTCAATAATAGTGAAAATTTTGTGTACATTTTTTGACAAATTTTTGAAATTGGAAATTATTTTAGGGTTAGTGAATTGGTCAAATATTTAACTCAACATAATACTGGTCATTTATCGAATTTACAGATCTGAGTACGGATTTATTTATCTAATAAATAATTTAATTAAAAACGACGTTATAATTCAACATTTTTCTTCGTATCTCCGTATTTTCTAATTGACACGGCAATTTGCAAATAATGCAAATAGTCACCCACAAAATGTATACCTGCCTTTCAACATTTTCCCCAATCCTTGATCACATTTATGCATTGTGAGAAAGTGTGAGACTGAACTTTATTACATAATCTCATCTCCACTTTTCTCTCTTCATTTACAATTATGACACGAAATGCATCCACCAAACCTCGTCCCCAGACACACCAAAACCACAATTTCCAATTTTACAGGATGGTCCATTCCATCATGCTATCCATCCTTTCTTCTTCTTATTTTCACACACATTTCTTCACCTTCTTCTTCACGTGTTCTATATTTGTTTAACTTAATAACAAAAACATACATGAAAAAAGCGAGGAGCGAAAATTGGGTAAATTATTATTAGGAACAAACCGGGAACAAATTGACATAATTGGTCGTCACAGCATGCATGTTGAAGTGTACGTACACGCAAAATGCTGACTGACTGACTGCTGCTGCTTTTGCCGTTGATAAAATAATGGTAATGATAATAACGTGTGTGAGTAATTTGCTCCCTTGTCTCATATTTAATGATAGGAACCCCATCCTTAAGAAGAAGATGATGGCTTGTTGGTTTTATTTTATTCCACACAAAAAAATGAGGAGAGAATGAAAGGATGCTGCTTTATTTTATGAAACATGTTGTTGTTCCTGATTGATTTGAAACACGAAATTATTGATAAAAAGAGGACAAGCCACCCACACATCAAGACTTACTTATTAGTTGTATATCATTATGTCGTCCTTGTCGTCATCTTCACGCTGGAGATTCAATTTGTGCGGAGGAAGGGACAGATGGTTGGTTGGTTGGGTACCAGTGACCGCGGAAGCTGAGGGGACATCTGGGGGGAATTAGCATTGTAGGATGGGAGAGGGAGGGGTTTGTATAAGATGGGGAGATGATGCGGACATCGAACAACCGTGGGGACATTGTCCCCCACGCTTCCGCGGCCACTGTTGTTTGTTACAGACGCGACGCATCGGATTAAATTAGACCGTGAATTATTACGATAAAGTCCTTCTTCTGTTTTTCTTCTCAAGAGTCTGATGAAATTAGGGTAAGATTTTTATTTTGGAGAGTCGTGACGTTGGCAAAAGTGGGAGAAAGGAGAGGAGGAAAGATTATATTATGGAGTGACTTGCAACAAGTAGGTCCTACCTCTGGCCTGGTGGGGAGATGACGACAAGGTTTTGGTAGGAAATTACGGAGGTAGTAGTAGTCTCGTAGTGAGCCTTGTTTCAGAAAAGGGTCACCTTCTTGTGGTAAAAGCCGACTGTTTTGTTGTACAAGATCCCCCACCGAGACTAATTCGAGAAGAAGAGGAAGAGGAATCATCAACATCGGGAAGGAACGAGTGAATGGATGGATGGAGGCAATTATGGCGGAAATTGTTGGTTAGTTGCCACGATGTGGAGACAAGATATGGTAATGATGCAGGAATTAATAGTAAAGGAGAAACAATTACAGGTAGGGATGGGAAATGATCAGATAATGTCTTTACCCGGTCGGTGGTGGTGGTCGTGGTACTGCAAATAATTGTGCGTCAAAAATGATTTTTTGGATAAGTTTTTTGAAAGTTCAAAATTTTTGCTAAATAAATCAACTTTTTAGATTACGACGTGATTAACAATACTTCAATCTTGAATTTATGTTTGCATGCATGCCTTTCTCCTCCCTAAATACACAGTTTTCGTCTTGACGTCAACTCCACTCGAGATAAATTAACGAGACACGGGGCACCTTGCATATTATTAAGTCTACCAAATTCCTTCCACCCCACAACTTGAGCCTTGTTCAATAATAATTTTCTAATTTAATTGTAAACATGAAAAGTAAAGCATGTATATGACACACATTCTCCGCTTGAGGGAGACCCCCCTCAAGGCATCGTCATCATGCCAGGCGCACACACTCCTCAACACGCAATCTGCTCATTACTACGAAAAACAAATAGAAAACGAGTTGAATGTTCCAAAATTTGAGCGTTCCAGCCCAGTCGCTTTTACATTTTACATACTTGTTAAATACTAAAAAGATTCAATTTGTTAGCAGGAAAATGTTGCATGTTTGTTGTTAGTGCAAGAAGGTGCCAGACCGGGTAAATGGTAGTATGTACATAAATACTTTAATCAGTGGCCGCGGAAGCCGTGGGGACATTTGGGGACATTAACATTGTAGGATAGGGGAGGGGTTTATATACATAACTTGGCCAACGATTGAATAACCTTAGGTACATTGTCCCCATGCTTCCGCGGCCACTGACCGTAATGAGTCGTCAGTCGTCCTGGTACAGGGAACGTTTTAATAGTTGGTTACCTAAATTGTGACCATTTTCTGGATAATTTTGTCAGGATAATTAATCAAGGAAAATTTGACCGGTGTTTTTGTCTTGACCAAAGTTTCCTGTAATTAAGTCCGAAAGAAAGTCGCCGATTGTACTACTGTGCGGTCTTCGCGTTATTGCACAAGTAGATTATTGCTATATACTCCTCATTTATAAATTACATAATAAGAGGTGGATGGATGGAGACAGTGGTGGATTTAAGAAGACAATGAGAAACAGACTACCGAACGACGCAGGCAAAATGAAGCATTGTTGTGTTGGTTGGTTAGCTAATTGTTGTAGTTGCAACCTTTTCTCTCAGATAATGGGCAAGGTGGTGGTGTGGTGGTTCCCAGAAAATTAGAAAGAAGAGATATATTACATTACACTTCTGGAAATCTTCAAGCTTCACGGTATCTTTGACTTTTGGGCAAAAGATTTCTGACTGACCATCTCATTTTTTTCTGTTAGATCTTTTCCGGCCTATTTATTTGCTCAGTGGGAGGGAATTCGGAAGAATTGGTTGGTAGGGTTGGATGAATCATACGTAGATGGGAAAAAAATATGGGAAAAATTAAGGGAAAGTTGGACAGAAATTAAGAATTGAGGAAATATTCATTGACAGTTTTTTTTATATTTAGGAATCATATTTTTATAATGAGGGACAAAATATTACACGAAAATTAAACACATTTATTTATGCACCAACTTAGGACGGAGAAGAAATTAAATCTGCGATATTTATTCGCATTACTTTTTGGCTAAAATTTACAATGGCGTTAAAATTTACCAACAATTTTGAAACCTCAATTAATTTCTCTCAATTATTTATCAAATAAGCTTTTCGATTTCTAAAAAATTTCCCAATGGCGTTACAATTTACTAAATTTTGAAATCTCTATTCATTCCTTCTCTCATTTTACATTTATCTTATCAGTTTTTCGATTTCTAAAAAAATTCCCCTGAAGATGATACAAGTATCGAAAGCTTGGAATAAAAATATATCTGCGCCATTATACAGCAATACTTATTATCGTCCGATAACTCATATCATAAACTTTTTCGTACCAATTTTTGTCCTTATCATCCGGAACCATGGCTTATCTATCTGCCTGTCGGTCCATCCGTCCATTTTCGAAAACTGTAGAAGACCGATTTTTACCCCTACAAATACTCATCCTCCTCAACGACTTGGAAATCAAGTGGTAAAGTGATAACAACCCCCAACAGCCTGGGCCAAGTAGCAGCTTAATTTAATCCCGTATTACACCATCATCATTGTTTTCCTATTGTTCACCTCCTTCACAAAGGTCTTGGCTTTATTTAACACATTGTTCTCCTCCATCCATTCTTCTCTCTCTTCTTTATTTCATCCCACACGGCGGTGCGGTGGACTCTTCTTCTGTCTCATTGTCAATATAATAACGCCACAAAAAGGCCAAGAAAGAACACTGACTGAATTGAAATGAAGCGTGAAATGAGCACGGTGTGGCTAAACAAACTGACTGAAAAGGAAGCAAGTAACCATTTTACAGCAGAATTTTACTCACTCAATGATAAGTGTTTTGCGGTACACAAAATTTCAAAAGATTTGAGGAAACACGCTCAATTAGTCGATCCAAATTGTTTCCGTTCATTCAGATTTAAAATCATTTATCAATCTTCTTCTTGTGTTGTGTTACAGTTTTTTTTATTTTTCTTAAAAAATTTACATAATATGAATGAAACCCAATTTTGGATTATTTTCCTAATTTTTTCTACCCCAATTTTATGTATCTAGAAAGACGACAATCTTATAAAAATCTTATTTATAAGAAGGTGATGATGAGATTATGGTCGTAAATCTTTTCATGAATTTAAAAAAAGTGATGATGAAAAATGCGTCTCTTCCTCCTGCATCTGAGATTCTTATAAAAAAAGAGAGAAGCTTAACCTGGGACCGAGCGTGTTAATTTGACGCATTGCAAAGTGTGGTACAATTTCATGGATTATTTTCTGCTCAGGAGCATTCATCCATAATTTAATTTGCTATCGGTCTGGCAGGATGGAAATTTTTTCTAGTTTATGTTCATCCCAGATTTATTTTTGTGATGTGATCTCTCAACCTCAAAGTCACGTCTTGCTTTTGGTCTTGCTAAATCAACAAGGTAAGTAAAGTAGCAATGCTCTGTATGCCATTATTGATAAATGTGAGACAGAGATTTGATTATCATACATTTTGGACGATGTACGTACAGGTATATTTTATTAAGAAAAGTCACTCACCACACCACACCACCATCTGGTTTCACGTCGGTGGAGAAAGAAAAAATGGGCAGAAAATTGAATCAAACTAGAATGATTTGTGCATTAAAAAGCTTGTCATTTTGGACAGGTGAAGAGTCCTGAAGAAACCACGACATCCTGCTTTTCTGGACTTTTGAAACAAGCAAACTTGACTTTATCTCTCCTGGATATTTCCAAAGATGACGATGATTTTGGTAATGATTCTATAATACCACTAGAAGACCGTCAACCGTGCTAAATGAGGTAACCTTTCCTACCCTGCGACCAAATTAGAGGGTGGCACCAACCAACCAACCACCTCCTTAAAGCGTCACTTCCTCTCAGCCAATCTTCCGAGAAGGGGAAGAAAAAGTAGCGACTTTTTCCTTAAACGGAGCTGACCAGGACTGCAATTAGTTGAACTTCTTCTTCTTCCGACAAGGAAGACCACCACTACTTACCTTTTTCAGTAGGATTTTAGTAACACATTCGAGAATTGCTCTTTTCCGCTCATTCATTTACTTATCTTACTTATTAGAGAAGATTTGGGATGAATGGAAGGACAAGGTGGTATTGCACACCTGTTTTTTTTACTGGGGAGAGGAAATGAGGAAATAATGGCACATTTTTTGACAGTGGATGGACAGTGTTTCATACTTATTGCGTTTCATGGATGAGATTATGATAGTAAAATGTATGTAAATTATGCCCATTTTTCTAAAAAGACAATGATAAGGTGAAAGATAAGTGAGGACATTGCTCAAATGGAGTGATTTGATTATCCACTCTTGAGTTCCCCAACCTTAAAAATATTCCTTTTCTCACTTTCCTCACTTAAAAAGATGTTGATTGTCGTATGTACATGAACTTTTAAAAATGATCAGTATTCTCCTTCCTGGTTTTTGTTTAAAATTCAGCCTTGTATTGGTGAGAAAATGAGGAAATAATGGTGGCGACCAGACCCGACGAGCCAGTCAATTATTGGAAAATATTGTGCATGTAACAAGTCCCTACCAAAGGGGATGAGAGTTCATGAACACTTCTCGGGTCGTCCTGATTGATTCACGCTACGGAAGAAAAATGGACCTTATTTAAAATTTTGTGGCGTTTACACTACATTATTGGATGGTCTGTCTAGCCTGTGTTTTCGTTTTGTGGTTTGGTTTGGTTTTCTCGTCAAATTTTGGTAATAATGTTGGCCCAGAATAATTTCAGAGTAAGTATAGTTCACCTGGTCTGGAAAATTTTAAACCATTTTCCAATACAAACAAAGATGCTTAATACAAAATATATTATGTTGTGTTGTTTAAGTGCTAACGAGGAAATGATGACTTGATACTTTTTCAGAGAGAACAATACCTAAATGGACTTTTGTGGTTAAGTTCGAGTTGGTGGATGGATGGATGGATGGGTAAGTGCTTATGTACAACAAAGAGAATGAAATTGATGATTTGGTAGGAAGGTTGCATGCATAGGAGAAAGAGATATGTATTGTATACTTGAATATGTGTATATATGAATTAAAGTGTTGAGCTAGTGTGTAATCGATTTTATTTATTATTTATTACTTGAGAAGGAGAGATGTTGTTAAAATTAGGGTTAAGAGAGGTACGAGATTTGCTATTATTACACATTTTGAGACGAGGTCTCCCCAGGTATTGGATTATGATCCAGTTTTGCATGAAATGAATGGACACATGCACATTATTGCATTATCAAAGATTTCTTAGCAGAAATCAAAACCCTAGAGTGTAAACACTTCATTTAGAATGGAATTCAAAGCTGCCAAACATTCTGAGTTTCAAAGTCACAGTATAAGGTCATAGAACGGTTACAACATGTTTAGGACATGCAAGTTTGCAAAAACCTCCAGTTTTCTTGTCTGTCAGCAATTATTTTGAAGCTGTGGAACTTCCAGAGCTTCAAAATCCATCAAGGACTAATTTTTTGTCCAATTAGAGCAGGAAAAGATCGTATGCCGTAGACTTGCATAGTAATGTATACTTATTGTGCGCACTTGTTACATACAGCAAATACTAAAATTGTGCATTTTTTAATAGGGGAAATGCGTTGTCCCAAAGGACCGACAAGGCCAAGAATTTATTCCTCCTTCTCTTCGAACGGCTTAAGAGGAAAGAATCATTTTGTCTAAAGCCGTTCGTACAAGTAAGTTACTGTTGCTTTGCTCAGATTTAACAACTTGGAGCTGAATTCGCTACAAAATCCAGTACTTATTGAAGCTATTCGGTATCGGACCATGAAACTGGAATGGAAGAAAGAAAACATTGTTCAAGCGGAAGGAGGTAATCTAAAATCGCCGACCAAAATTTGCAAAGTTGTAAAGGCTCCAGCTACTTATGAGGATGATGCCGATTTTTTTAACCCAAATCGACTCACCCGGTGACGGTACTCAGGAAATTTTTTTGAACATTCGAAAATTCATCGATTTTTTACGGCATTTTTTTTAGCAAAAATGTACAAAATTATACTAAAATTCGTTTTGGGATAACACTTGCAGGCAGGGTATTATATTATCAAGACGCCGTATTGCACTAATTTTACTGGTCTGGTCCTCTAAAGAGATGAGTAGGAGACCGATGATGATGATCTAAAATTTTACCCGGATTATGCAGTCCTCAGCACAGCGCTGTATCCCTTTAGGTACTTTATTTGACTCATTTTTTACTGAACCCTGAGCTAGGTCCTGTGCTTGATAAGTCTTTGATATATACAGATTTGTGGTCCAATTAGAGTAAGATAAGATTGTTCAGGAGAAAAAAATAATTTAAAATCGCCGACTTGTAAGTGCAAAGTTCAAAAGGCGCCAGTAACTTTGAGGATAATGTTGATTTTTTTACCCAAATCGACTCATCCCATGTCTGTACTGCGTCACCTACATTTTATTATGCATAGGGAGGAGAACACCGGCCAATAGAGTTACATAGTTATGAACACTTATTGTACGCCTTGTTACATATGACAAATACTAAAATTTGACAGTTTTTAACAGGAGAAATGCGTAGTTTACGCTGTCCGATGTTGTACAACGACAAGAATTTATTCCTCCTTCACCGCGAGCGTCACAGGGGAAAGCATGATTTTGTTTAAAGCCGTTCGTATATACAAATTAGTTACTGTTTTGCTCATGAAATCAGACTTCACAACTTGGAGCTGAATTCGTTACAAAATCCAGTACTTCTATTCGGTATCGGGTCATGAAACTGGAATGGAAATTAGAGCAAGAAAAGATTGCTCAGGCGGAAGGAAGTAACTTAAGATCGCCGACTAGAAAGTGCAAAGTTGAAAGGCGCCAGCTACCTATTAGGATGATGCCGATTTTTTTTATCCAAATCGACTCACCCGATGACGATTAATTTTGCAAACATTCAATTTTTTACGGCATTTTTTATGTAAAAAATTAAACTAAAATTTGTTTTGGGATAACACTTTAGGGTCGCCACCACTGATATTATAAAGACGCCTTATTGCACAAATTTTACTGCTCTTGTCCTCGAAAGAGATGAGTATGAGACGGACGACGATGATCCAAAATTTTACCTGGATTATGCAGTCCCCACCACAGCGCTGTATCACTTTAGGTACTTTACTTGACACATTTTCTACTGAACCCTAAGCTAGGTCTTGTGTTGATAAGCCTTTGATATATGCAGATTTGTGGTCCAATTAAGAGCAGGATAAGATTGCTCAGGCGTAAGCAAATAATTTAAAATCGCCGACCAGTAAGTGCAAAGTTGAAAAGACGCCAGCTACTTATGAAGATGATGCTGATTTTTTTTACCAAAATCGACTCACCCGATGAAGGTACTGCGTCATTTCTTGCATTTTCTTATTGTCCAAAGGGGGAGAACACCGGCCGGCCGGAGCCAGATGAACGTTTTCAGGACAATGTTTCGATTGTTCGTACGAACATTACGGATAGGTAGGTATATTCGAAAATTTATCGGAAATTTCTTTTCGTCTCTTGACGGTAATTTTTTTGTAACCAATATTATAAAAAATAAAATAAACTAGAACCCGCTTTCGAAGACACTTTTAAGAAAATGGAGACAGGTTCACCACCCCCACCGAAAATTACCAAAGACACTGATATTATCAAGACGCCGTATTGCAGTAATTTTACTGGTCTGGTCCCTGAAGAAGATGAGCATGAGACCGATGATGATGATCCCAAATTTTACCCGGATTATGCAGTCCCCAGCACAATCCCTTTAGGTACTTTACTTGACTCATTTTCTACTCAACCCTGAGCTAGGTCCTGTGCTTGATTATCCTTTGATACATACAGATTTGTGGTCCAACAGGATAAGATTGCCCAGGAGAAAAAAACAATAATTTGAAATCGCCGACCAGTAAGTGCAAAGTTGAAGGCGCCAGCTACTTATGAAGATGATGCTGATTTTTTTACCCAAACTCACCCGATGAAGATACTGCGTTACCTGCATTTTATTCCGGTAAGAACACCGGCCGGCCGGACCCCGATGGACGCTTTCAGGACAATTTTTCGAATGTCTCTGCGAAAATTACTGGATATGTATGTATATTCGAAAATTTCTCGCAAATTTGGGGAATTTTTTTGTAAAAAAGTACACAAAATCGAAGTAGACCCCGTTTTCGGGGGGGGAGAACACTTGGAAAATCCAGGTAGGGTGACCACCCCCACCGAAAATTACCAAAGACACTGATATTATCAAGACGCCGCCTTGTACTAATTTTACTGGTAAATTTTATCCTCTACCCTGAAGAAGATGAGTCTGAGACCGACGATGATGATGTAAAATTTTACCCGGATCATACAGTCCCCAGTATCCCTATAGGTATTAAACTTGAACTTATTTTCTACTGAACCTAGGTCCTGTGGTTGATAAGCCCTTGATATATACAGCTCTGTGGCCCTTCTGTCCGTCTATCCGTTCAAAGCACGATGGTCTTCGGTCTGCTGAAGCTCTGGAACATGATGGTGCAATGGGTTTGACATCGGTGACAATATTTTTGGGACCTTGTGACGCTGTCACTGTAACAATAGTTATTTGTTATGAAGTAAACTTACTTTATACACATAAAAAAGTGCGAAAGTTAGTTTGATAAAAATAGAGGATCAATTCATACCAAATTTTCTCGATATACTGTTGTCAATGGGGGAGCAAAGTCTTCATCACCTGAGTGAATATGCATAAATGAGACGCTGACGTGGTCACTCTCTGCTTCTCCGACGCAGTTCTACTATATAATCGTATGTATGTAATATAATAATAAAATCATGAAATTGTCTGGAAATAAGTTTTTGTTGGACTGCACTGGACACTAAATGGGATAAACACATTTGCCAATATTAATGGATGAGTACGTAATAATTCGTAACCTGACTTTTTGATACTTCGTGATCATTAAGACAAATAATATGCAAAATTATTAATTTACATAAATGAGGCATTTTATCATGCGCATGTCTCAAAACTTTAATCATACAATTTAACAAGATAGATCCCTAAAACGGGCGGCTTAGGTGAAGCGAAGGGAATTGCGATTAAAATACTTGCAATAGCAACGAACCATAGCAATATGCAATACCACCACGTGCGCAGTGGTACTTGCATTTATGAATATTGTGGTCATTTCTTATCCGATTTTGATGATCTCAAGGTTTATTGAAAGCTAAAAATATTTAGAAACTTTTTTTCCGAGTACATTTTTGATTTAGCCCTTCAAATTTTTCATAGGAAGCAATGTCACTTTCTGGAGGGTGTTTTTTGAGAATATCTCAGGAATGGGTAGGCTCACAACCGACCAGAGTTGGAATCCAAAAGTAGACCATCATAATTAACTCTCGGCACTTATTTCACAAAAATCGGTTAAGAAATGGTAAAGTAATGTGGTTTTGTCACTTTTGAACGTTGTAGTAAATGCATACTTAGGTGTTTTTTAATCATTAGATCACCATAGCTTCACCTAAGAAAAATAGTAAATTAGTAACACAATAACAGACGAGTTACAGGGAATAATTATTAATAATTTAAAAAAAATATATCATCCATTTTTGTCAACCAATGCGATATTGGTTTGCAATTAATAAATTAACAGTATTTCGGAATGGTGAAGATTAGCTGCATAAAATTTCCGTAAAGATTCTCACTTTCAGGATTGTGGACCCTGATGCTCTAAATGGTACTGCTTCTGTTTCCAGCAAAATATTGAAATGACAAACGCTACAAGAATACAAATCGTGCAAATCCCAACAAACCCAATAATCGCAGACTTGAATAAATTTGCTAAATGTTCTTCTCGCTCATCAAAGAATCTCTTAAAAATCTTATCATCATGATTATTGCTATTTTGTCCGCGTTTCTCAGCCTCATTCTCTTTTTGCGAGGATGATACCGTAGCGTCTGGTAGAATTATGGATTGCTGCTGATGATAAATATGAGGACAGTTTAGTTCGGACTCATCCTGCCCAAAATCTGTCCCACTCTTCTCGTCCGTTGGAGCGCAATGAATGACATTGTCGCAAAATAGGGATGACACGATACATTGTCGCCCAATTCCATCGGAAGAAATGGCATATTCGCAGGGCCGATAACGCGGATAACTAACTCCACTTCCCGTGTTGTTTCCGCGAGGCTGGAGAAAGTAGCAGTCATCTGAATGTAAAAAAAAATTATGTGAAATTAAAACAATTTTCGATACGTTTTTGTCCATTATTTATGCATTTTCGTCACCTCTGAAAGCAGTGAAGGAAATTCTGGCATAGGAATTTTCTAATTTTCCCGTCGTCACGTGGAGTAACGAGACACGGAGCGAATTTCTGGACGAGAGATAAGTCCTCGGACCTACGAGTGACGATGGCGAAAACGTTTTCTCATCAGGGTCAAAATTTCCACAAATTTTGGCACTTCGTTGATCAGCGCCATCCTGGAACTAGAGACATACATAAATTGAAATCAAATAATTAACCATCATTCATGAATAATTTCAACTTTATTTGTTATTATGCAATTAAGCTTTTATGTAATGACAAGCAAACTTGGATTCTGGCCAAACAAGTGTCAAATACTTGGCGTCGTCCTGTCAGTCGAAGATCTCGTGCCAAATTATTTTTTTCAATTTTCATACATAATTGAATACATAATATTTCTAATTTACTTACTTGGAGAAAGACGCCGCAGCTGAAGTCGTTCTTTGGTGGTATGTTGAGAAACTGGATGACAGCCATGACCCTATGAAATCGTGGCGATTGGACTAAAAATGTCTCATTTCGTGGCGTTTCATGAGATATGGGAAGTACTACCGAGTAGCTGGGGTAGCTTTCGAGGTATACAGTTTCTAAAATTATGATAATTACATATATTTTATGAAATTATAAGTTTCCAAATTGTATGCATACCATTTGACAAAGTTCCGGGTAGACAATGATGAACCGCAAGTGCAAATATCCACCAAACAATTTTGGCACTGCAGCTAAAGTGTAAATTCATGGTTAGAGGAGAAAGTCGCACTAATTAACACGCTGTTTAAGAAGAAAAACGCACATTGTGCTTTAATTAAGTGTCGTCAAAATAAATGGCTTGCCATCAACAGGCTAATGAAAACTTGAAAAATGACCCGATGATATAACTCAAGCATGGCCCAGTGCCAGAAATTCCGACAAATTCCTACAAATACGCGTAGTAGGTACGTCTTTGTTCACGCTAAAAACACAACTGGCTGACTGACTGAATAAAGGACAACAATTTAAAATTAACAGGATAAAAACATCAACAACATCAACATTGTAACATTTTACGCGTACCCACTTTTTATGGTAAAGCGTGCATGTGCAGCCTTGTATGTGCTTATGCCTGCATAAATTCGAAATGACCACGACCACGACCCACGAGAAATCAGGTTATTTGATGATGATAGAGTCTTCTTACTAATGGGAAAAACGAGTCCATCTCAAAAAATTATCTGACATAGGAGAAGTGCGTAGCCTAGATTTTATCGAATTCGATTTCTTCTGATAAATAAAAAAAGAGTGGACGCGTATTAGCCAAAGGAAGTTGAAACTTGAAAATCAGTGGCCGCGGAAGCCGTGACTGGGGACATTAAATTTGTAGGATGGGGAAGGGAGGGGTTATTATAACATAAGATGGGGACATCGAAGAACAACCGTGGGGACATTGTCCCTCTGTCCGCGGCCACTGCTTGAAATCGCGAAGCTTATATGGTGCAGACTTTAAACTTAAAAGAACCAAAACTCTCGTATTGTTGTCTTGTCTCGTTCTTTTATTGCGTATATTGTCACATCCCCCAGGCTTTCGAATCAGGTTTCCATTCCATTTGCATCTCTATCTCTCTCTCTCAATTACAAGAACCATCACCACCACCACCACTTTACTTACTCTTTTATACTTAACTACTACATACATAGATAAGTAGTTGCGATGCATGCATATTATTTTTTTCATACGAGATGAATTAGATCAACTATTTATTACTAGAGTTTATTATTATTATTATTATTCTTATTTATTACTATTATTTCAAAGATCATGGTTTTATTTTATGTATGTTTCGGGTGTTTGGTTTGGTATTGAATTTGAGAAGAGATCATGTTACGCTTGCTACATATTAAGATGTGTGTGTATGACTTTAAGTTGACCTGCATCATCTCGCTAGTAAAGAGTAATGTTTAATATCATTGTAAATAATCGTAGTAGTAGTAAAGTGACTTTCCATGTGTGTGTGTAAGTGAGTGAGTGAGTGATATTCATCGAGATATTTGATATCACGACACATCATACAAATATACGTCCCCCTAGTACGTTCTAGTAGTAATAAGTAATTAACTTAACTGCTACGATCATCGTATCGTAAATTCGTAAACTTGAACCTTGTAATAACTTTGGAATAATGGAATGGAAGAAGAAGAAAGTGGTGGTTGGGTTTCAACAAGTGTCAAGTTCTCGTGTTTAGTAGTACATTTCAGTGTAAATCTCATTCATTTGGTGAGAATGAATGAGATTTTAGTAGTGAGTAATTTCACTTTTGTTTTCCTTTACTTTTACTACCGCACACACCACACTTTTGTATCTATTGGAGTTTGAGTAATAGTATTTTTTATATAGTAGACAAATTGACGACGGTGAAGGTTTCAAAATTTGATAACCTTTGTAATTCAGGTCTTTTTTATTATTATTATTATATAACTTTCTCTCCTCGTAGCCTCCGTGTTTTACTTATTTAATTAAAAATTTTTAAAGCTGCGTACTACTCAAATTAACGTTACAGTAAAAGAGTAACGATATTTGAAAGTCTTGCGAGAAGATCTTATTGGCTTTGTCCTTGTGGGCCTTGTCCAGGTCGGGTTTTGTTAACGTTATTATGCGGTTGGGTGGAGGTAAAAGGTTTAGCGGGGAGGGGGGATGGGTAGAGGAAGTGGGAGAGGAGCCAGATCCTCGGCTGGTCCTGTAAGACAAGGAGAAGGATTATAATAAATGTACAATTAAAAATTAAATGAATAATTTTAGTGGTGAAAGTAGAAGTTGTTTTTATGTACCTCTTCCAAATATCAGGAATTCTAGGTCTCACTGAAATCAAATGAAATAATTAATGTGATGTAATATTATACTGTTTATATTTTTTTAGTAATTATTTTTACTTGAATCACTCGGAGGAGGGCAGGACATGGCGACCGGTGAACCGGAAGCGTGCAATTTATTTATGCAATTTGTTGTAGACGCGGATAGTGAGAGACCACCGTTCTTTTCACATGAGGTAGCTGTGTTGAGTGTAGTTGTTGTTACTGAAGTACTGCAATAAAGACATACAATAATTGTAATAAAGAATTATACGACGAATCTGATCCCGAACACAATTTATTTGTAATTACTATTTATCTTAAACAGCTAAATGCATCAATTGTACCTTATTCTGCGACATTCCTCTTCCAATTCTAAATGCAGGTCACAAAGTTCCTCGGAAAACTGTGTGTTAACCCACGCTTGGCACATCTTTGATTTCTTTTTCGTCAGTGTAATCTTAGGTCTGGAATAAAGTTCTATTTTCATGTCTCCCGTGACATGGATGGGATTGTCCAACACGAGTTTATTGCTGCAGTGCCGGCTGCGTTGATTTAGGAGGGTAAAGGGTGAGGTGCTATACACTTTGGCGTTATTGGTTATCGTGATGTACAGTTCGGTTAAGAGGTCTGCGTGAATTCAGAATAATCAGCAAATTAGTACTTCCACACGTAAATATCAGTGTCAAATGATCAGTCTTTGACCTACCGTTCGATGTCATGGTTTCTAGAAGGGTTCCTTTCACCTGGACGTGCGTAAGCATCAGCCTAAGTCGACAAAGGATAGTTTTAAAGTTGTAAAGTTTTTTAAAGTATTGATCGATTAGTGGTTATCACTAAGCCCACTCACCCATCAAAATTTCCCAAGCACCCGTTACTATCACTGTTTCGATGCTGATGTCCACCCTGAGTTCTCTGCTTTCTCAAATCTTCGTAATACTGGACATACCTAATTTGCATGAAAATCAAATTGAAATTAAAATCATTCGCTACACATGTTTCATATTATTCGTTTGCTATTATCCATTAAACTTGACCGTACCGTTGCTGACTGGGTATGGTGACCCCTTTGCGATCATGCGTTCTCTCTTGAGCATAATATTTCAGAGCTTCCCTCGCCGTAGAAAACTTGCCGCAGTGAAGCAAGTAACAGCAAATCATTACACCGGTACGACCCTAAACAAGTTTCAATTATTAACAACAATCTTCCAGACTATAATTAACTTCTAGTCAATCCTTTAAAAAATATGTACTAACCTTCCCCGCTTTACAATGTACGACAGCAACATTATGAGGATTCTGGCGCAACCATTCATCCACATCATTGCAGAAATCAGGAATAATCTGCAGCTGAGGAGGATTATGGTCCTGCAAAGAAAGAAAATCAATGATATGAACTCGTTTCAATTAATAATTTAGTATGAAACTAAAGACTCGTAAATCTGATAACTTACCACAAAGGGATAATGTGCTACCGTGCCGGATTTGAACTTTGAAGTGTTGTACGTTCGTTCTAAATCACAAATGAAAACATTCATTAAACCCGTTGCACTTTCACTTTAGCAAAATCCATCCGATAACCACACCTCTTTAATAGCACTCACATACCTTCACACAAGTTATATATCTTATAATGTCCGGGATGTTTAGATTCCAAAAATTTGTTAACATCATCAATATTGTTGCGGTAAAGACCTTCAATTTTATCTCCAGGATAGCCCATTGCTGTTTTATTATAAAAAAGTCAAAATTAGCCAAACTAACCCTCAAAACACTTCATAATAAACCATCTTTCACATCCCGGCATTCATTTCAAGCCTTTAAAACTCATACCGACTTACCAATCACGTTTGGGAGAATATCTGAAGAAGAGAAAGTACGAAAATCATGTTACTTTCTGAATAATAAAAAACCTTCCCTGTTACAAACTTACAAGTGAGATCAAGATCAAATCCGTCCTGTTTAAATCTTCTCCTTTGTTTAGACACTAAACCTTTTATTATATTTGAGGACATTTTATTGAATAATTTATAAACCGCTGTGCTGAATGGAGCTATTTTGGAAACGTGAATTGTAACACTAATTATTTCACGGGTTTAATAACTTGACTTAATTATGCTCCAGGAGGACGAGAAGGGGGACAGAAAGTGTGGGGGGAAGAGAGTGGTGAGCAGGTTATCGGGATTAATTATTTTACAACTAACTATACACTATTTAAAACTTTAAAATGTTTGTCTTCTTGATTTTGTGTGTAAAGTGAAAGCAGTATTTATTTTGGGGCTTAAAACAGTTGAGAAATTAGCAGTTGAGATGGCGTTGGGCTGATCCCGGTGTGGATTTCGTGTTGCTATGCACTTTTCTAGTGCTTCACGAGAACAGAATTTGGGTGGAATCAAGTCAGGCAAGGTGAGGTTTTTTTCTTATATAACAAGAATAAGATGATGATGGTGGTGGTAAGGAGGATGATGAGCACGGTGATGAATAGAGATAAGATAAGCAAGAAATGGTTGGTCAAAGTTTTTTGGGTGAGGGAGGAGATCGTGTCACGATAAGAGAGATTTTGGTGCAATTGTCTGAAAAAATTTGCATATTGCATAAGCGTTTTGGCAAGATTTCATTTCATATATATTTTGTGGCGAAGTTTAATATTATGTAATACGTACAGTTATAGTAAGCTCTCGTTTTTTTCATGAATTTTTACGGGTTCTCTAAATAATTTGGAAATAATTTTAAAGTGAAAGTTGGGCTGGGGAAAGTTAAATTATTGAGCAGTTTCTTTTTTGGTATGAATTATTAAACACCGGGAATTCTATGAAATTAAAACTGAATTATTAAAGAGTTAACATTTTTTCAATGTAAGTAATTGCTAATTAATTTATAATTTGTGTGTAGAACACTACGTAGTAATTAATAGTTAACTAAAGTTTGCATCACTTTCTTTACACTTTTGCTGTAGCACTAGGCAAGATTTTTTAGTATAATGTACTACGCGAATTTGCATGGCATGCAAGTTTAGGCTTTTACAATTAACGGTCCAACATTGTCTCCAGTGACTTCGTTGTGTTGATTATGGCTTCCGTCGCACATTGGAAACTTTTTCGAACGCCAGCATCGACAGTAGACAGCTTTCTTTCCGTCGCATTTCTGAATATCTTCAATATCTGCGGTATCCACGATTTTGGAAGATTGCTTGTTAACGTTGAGATTAACTTTTGTACTGGGCCGAAGTTCCTCGTTGGACCGATAAGCCCTCGCGAGGTAGTAGGTCGGAAGAGCTAGTAGAGTAATAATGGGGGTCATCTGAATCCATTCGGACGCTATATATAATAAGTAGTTTAATTATTGTACAAAATTATCACATTGAAATGAATGAAAAAAATCATATTAATTGATTACATACGTGATAGTTTAAATATCCCTGTGAATGAGCTTGGCACCGGCAAGGATCTCAAGTAATTAGGAAGTGTTTCTTTTATCAGGTGAGATAGTGCTTCCATTTTTGGTTGAGTTGCGAATTCCGACACGACAGGTGACAATGTATTACTGAAAATAAGTGCATTTTTATTAAATAAACCATATGTCATTGCATGCGTAACAGCTAAAATAACGACTCAATCAATAGGTTAAAATTTGAAAACATTTCTATGAAATAATACATTTAATACATGAAATAAATACATGAAATAAATGTAAAATCAGCCGTGCCGTATTTTTTCGAATTAAAATATTACGAAATTACTTGATCCATTGAATTTTAAATTGACCAGAAAATATTAAATTAAAGTTTAATTAATTATTAAACTCTCGCTTTATAAAAATACGTTTCAAATAATTTGAATCAAATTCAAGATAAGTAAGATGATGTGACATGTA
The DNA here is from genome assembly GCF_002217175.1 of Folsomia candida. NCBI lineage: Eukaryota > Metazoa > Arthropoda > Collembola > Entomobryomorpha > Isotomidae > Folsomia > Folsomia candida. The sequence goes on along the minus strand of NW_019091194.1, from coordinate 1,450,529 downwards.
AACTGCAAAATTGGGAAGTATTTTTCTTTACTTGGAAATTTAAAAAGAAAAACTTACAACTAAATAGCTGATTTGTTTAAAACAAATTGTTTTACTTACTAAAAAACTGTTGTCTGTAACTCACGCACTCTTCTCTTGCTACAAATTGCGTAATACTTGTGTAAATCACTCAAAATATGAATGAATCGCACTCCCCTTAACTGCTGTTAACTTTAATTAAACCCTGTTTGTCTCGTGGTGGTCGAGAATTGATAATGTTTAATTAAATAAATAAATGAACAAATCATCATTCTCCGATCTGATCCTAAATCCAGCGAAGGTTTTTTTAACGGGATCCTCACTTCACCCAAGTTTGAATTGCACAATAGAGAGAAACTGTATTTTTGTTATAATGCACAAAAAGTTTATCGTAAAAAGTTTAACTTTTTCTAAAATATCAAAAATTACTATATTTTAAAACAAATATATATTTCATCGTTAATTAGTTTAGCTTATTTAATGTCGTGGCGTAATTATTAATTGTTGAGCATTAACCGGAAGGAAATTGGGCGAGTGGAAGGTTATCCAAGATGAGCTTCCTCTTGTAAGTGGTGCATTGTTTTGATTTGTATTTGTATTTTACATTACATTGTGTTGGTTTTTAATTGCACGAATTAAAATTTTGCATAATAAAGTTTAAAGTGTAAAATTAGATATTTGCTGTATTTGATTGGCGTCATTTAATAGTTATTTAAAAAGTCATGCATTCAAGTTTTTCTGCTGCGTTTCGTCTTTTGTTTTGCATTTTTAGTTTGACGTTTGACTTATTTTTAGCTGAATTGTCTTGATTTTAATTAATATGCGGAATGTATCAATGGCTCTCACGTTTTTTTGCAGGTTTTTAAAATTAAACTGTTCATTTATAGGTTTGTTAGTTAGTTATAATAGAGTTTATATTAATTGCATATTTTATCATGCTATTTTAGTGGAACTCGTACTGCGAAGACATTCAAACCCAAAAAGCATATCCCTGAAGGAACGCACCAATATGACCTGATGAAACATGCGGCAGCCACCTTGGGCAGTGGAAATCTTCGATTAGCAGTGATGCTGCCAGAAGGCGAGGATCTCAATGAGTGGATTGCTGTTAATAGTGAGTAGAATTACATACGAGATATCTAAAAATTTGTGTATATGTGTATAATCTTGAGCATTTTTTCACAAAATTATCTCTGAATTGTGCCCCACAGCTGTCGATTTTTTCAACCAAATCAACATGCTGTACGGAACCATTACCGAATTTTGTACAGAAGATTCCTGCCCTGTGATGGCTGCCGGACCAAAGTACGAATATCACTGGGCAGATGGTCAAGTCGTGAAGAAACCGATAAAGGTGATTTTTGTTCTCAAAATAACGTACTAAGATATAAAAATTGTAGAATGACCAACTAACAATTTTTGTGTTTTATAAAGTGCTCTGCCCCAAAGTATATAGATTACTTAATGACCTGGGTGCAAGACCAGCTAGACGACGAGTGCCTGTTTCCATCCAAAATTGGTACTATAAAATATGCAGTACAAGTAGATTTGACTAACTTACCAAACACTTTCTCTTTAGGTGTCCCATTTCCCAAGAATTTTGTCCTGATTGCCAAAACAATCTTAAAACGACTATTCCGCGTAAGTTCATGATTTGTGACATATATTTATAATAGTTTTGTTATCCTCATCTATGCATTTTATACACAGGTCTACGCCCACATTTATCACCAACATTTCGTCGAAGTCGTCCAACTCGGGGAAGAAGCCCATCTCAACACATCGTTCAAACATTTCATTTTCTTTGTGCAAGAGTTTTCTTTAATCGAGAGAAAAGAACTGGCTCCGTTACAGGAACTAATTGAGAAATTGACTTGCAATAAGTAAACCCTGTGCCTTGATAATCGTTACGTTTTTAACTTTTTTTTTGTTTTTGACAAATAAAATTTACTAATAGCAATAATAACCTTACATTCAATCCAGACAAAATTGCTCTTTCGAACAGAAAATAGATTTAGATAAGCGCTCATGAAAAAATTCCTGGGTTCTCTTCCTGTTTCTGATTGTATTTCCGAGCTGAATCGGAGGTGAGGATTTTGGTCTGATTAGTTTCAAAGCTTTCGGATTAGATTCATAAATTGCTTTGACACAGTCTTTCAAATTTGACATGTGAATCTCCTCATTTGGTCCGAGAAGGTGTTGATAGTAATTTGGAGGGATGGAAGGGTTGTGCCTGTAAATTTCAGTTTTATAATATTTTGTATACATTTTTTTTAATTCTTATCAAATTTTCCACTCACCACAATTTCCGGATTTCCCCCACAAACAATTTCTCCATCACCTGCTCTAACTCATGATAGAGCAAATAACTCTCTCTAAACTCTCGAATGCAACCGACCGACCAAATCTCCACGGCGTGCCAAACTACTTCAATTAAATGATGAAGCGGATTTGTCACGTAGCCCGTGTCGTCGACCGGTGTCGTTTTCAAGGTGACATCCTCCAACTCCGACATCTGGGAAGCTCTCCCATTGCATTCGTTCCGTTCGCAGAGGATCGCCTTGTCCCCAGTCTGGTCGAGACAGGAGGTTAACATGTCGCCGATCTTGTCAATCTCGCTTTTCCTAAAGTCCGTCCCATATTCGTAGTTGCCTGTGGCGTAGGCGACCTTGGCCGGGGTGATAATTTATAAAATTACAATTTCACTCGTCAAAATTTCATTTTGAAGAGATTTATACCTTAAAAAGATGGAGAGCATTGTCCAAAAAAGTAGTGGGTACCATGCACGAGCATACGTTTCGTGCTATGTCAAACAGTTTCTCGAGGAGGTTGAGGCGGGCGTCGGGCAGGACAACTTTTTGTGTCGAGTTGACACCGGAAGTGAACATGGAATCCACCATATGCTTCAACATTTCCGAGTTGAGGTTGGTGGGTTGTGGGGATGAAGCTGGTTTTGGCGTGGTTGCAAGAAGGGCAGAATATTCGTTATTATCATCAGGACTGCATTTGAGGTCACATTCATCTGGAATTAGTGTCATTTTGACGTCAGAAGCAAATTTTTGGTGCGTAGCAATTAATAAATACGTCTCAGGTATATAATAGAAATTGCAATGCGATACCCTTCAATCCTGAAAAAACGTGTCCCTTAATCCTCATATTGGTATTTTTATTCCCACCCCCACAACTTGTGTCAATATCGGCAAAAATTATCCAGAAACTTTCGTTTCGTATCCGAATTTCGCTAAAGGACGACGATGACGATCCTCCTCCATCGTCCTCTTTCTCGCCCGAATTTCTCTCAAAGCAATACTTTGTCCCAATTTTCGATGAAGGTGGCAGAGAGACCGAGAGTCCTTTAAAGTAGACGTTCGCATCACCAAAAATCTGTCGTTTTGACCCTGGTTTAAGACTGATCCACTGAATGAACTTGTTTCCTCGACGATTTCGATTCTGCAGGAGGAGGAAGGACTCTTGTGCATCGACATCTGGAATTGGTTTCCAGTGCAAAATGCTCTTTCGAAAAGAAGGCATTTTAATACAACGAATCTGCTGCGAAGGGGCCACGAGGAGGCGAGTATTGCACGTGGTGTGGGATGTCAGACCATGACTAAATTAATTAACGTAGTTTTTTGATAAGCGTGCTTCGATAAGTGTCTTGGTAAAAAAAATCCGTTCAAAATGTAAAAACTTACACCCCCTTAAAACAGAGACAAGCCGGCTTTTTGTCGAATACCCAGTTCCACTTACATTCCGATGACTTGCGTTCGATTAGAAAATTGTTTTCGCAATAACGGATCATCGGGTCTGGTAAATAAAAATTAGCATTTTTTGACCATGAAATCATACAATACCAATTTAATTTGACCTCACCATTCGTATCATCTGGACTTTTACACACGAAAAATCTGTCCGTGTCGCAGTCCCCCGTAAACATTTTAAGCTCTTGGTCCTGCAGTTTAATGTAAACGCAGGGCGATTTCTCCAGCTCTTCTAAACTGGGTTCTTTCCCCCAGCGGTGTTCCTTCCAGTCTGGAACTTCCACTTTCTGACCAGAATTCATGTTCCAGAACAGTTTTCCTCCCTCGAACCTTCCTCCCGTCCACATTTCCGTGTTGGCCGGGTTTTGACGGTGAAGCGGAAGATATTCGGCGAGAAGCGAGGCAACGTTGGGGGTCATGCCGGGATGAAAGTAGAGCAAAGAGAGGGCTGATGGAGAAGAGGAGGAGTGACACGTGTGGGAGGCAAGAGTCCAGGAGAGCTTAGAAATAAAATTTAGGGCATTTTATACGGAATTTTATACGGAATTTTATACGAAATTTTAGAATACGCAACTCTACAGAGTATAACTTTATTTAGCCCGAGTCAGGTTGTCATCAATAATTGAGACGGGTATAATAGACCACGGCAACTATTTTAGTTTTCCACACATTTACCTCATCTTCCAACTTGATTCATAATTGGCATATTCTACGTGTAACAAAATGCATAAAGATCGATGCAAATTAACTCCACGCACAGAACAAATTGGACGCCAGTTTGTATATTTTGCAAGAAAACAAAAATGCACGATTGTCTAATAGATCGATGAGTTATATGGGATCAGAGTTGGGAAATAATCCGGATGAATCAATGTGTTTAAATGGTCAATCCCAATCCAGCTTAGCTTTAACATTGGGTAATTAAGCCCACAGTGGGCTTAATTTGGAGATCTTAAATTCGAATGCCATTTATTTATAAATTTTTCTCTGTCCCTGCATGGTCATCTCCTTAACCTTTTAAGCATTTTGACCATGTATGTCATGGCGAACAATTTTACACGAAGTGCCGGACGAAAACACAACAATTAAAAAGATCCGTCCTTAGTTACATATATCAATTTTTTACGAAATTTATTAAGTAATTATTGTCGACTTTTAATCCTATCGCAACGTTAAAATATTCGGATTACATCCAAAGACTGACTTTTTCTCGAGTCGTGATTTTTAGCCCGAACCAGGGCTTATGTAATTGTCATGTCAGTCGAACTGTCGAACGAGTTAACCAATTTTGACCAAATTTGGTGCAGACATGTATCTGGGCAATGCAACGACCGAGTTAGAAGATGGGTTCGATCAGAAAAGTTTTGAACCGGTGGGGGTCATATAAGTGGGTAGGGTATTTTGCACCAAAATTTCAAAATTGTTGTAGAGAGCTGAAATTTGATACAGAGGTTGCTAATGGCTCCTAATAGAAAAAAATAACTTCAGGTTGGAAAAATTTTAATCTTGAGGGACCCTATGGGGTGACCCATACTGATTTTTAGAAATTACTTTAAAAAGATGAAATCCGGCACAATGGTACTTAATGGCTTCTAATTAAAGAATATGAAGTTAAAAGTGAGTAAAGTGCAACCAGAGTGACCCTATGGGGTGACCCATACTGATTTTTCAAAATCATTATATCGAGCTGAAATTTGATATGGAGGCTGAAAACCACTGCTGGATAGCACATACATACAGCTTAGAGCTTCAGGATGTTAAAGAAGCCCACTGGTCATGGTGGTCAAGACACATGATCTGTAACTTGCTCAAAAATTTGGGACCAAATAATAGAAACTATCTAACAAACTTTTAACCATCCACAACACGGAAGTTGGTGATATTATGTTGGTCAATTCGGAAAAAAATTTAGAAGCGGGCTCTGACTTATTGAGTCAGGGACTATGTCCCTGACTCGGGCTATATGGAGTCTGCACTGTAGGTTTTATCTATTAGGAGCCATTAGCAACCTCTGTGCCAAATTTCAGCTTTCTACGACAATTTTGAAATTTTGGTGCATAAGACCCCACCCACTCAGATGACCCCCACCGGGTAACCAGTTAACCGATTTCGCCCATCTTCGAACTCGATTCCTAACTTTGTCCAATATGCACATGGTAAAAATTTCAAGTTGGTAGCTTGTGTTTAAAGAGAGTTATCCTGTTTACGGACGGACGGACGGACGGACATGACGGTTCCATAAGCCCTGACTCGGGCTAAAAAGCTGTGGAAATTATTATTTTCGACTTCCATGTATGTCATGGTCAAAGTATTTTCTTGCAAAAACAATCGCCATGACTTTGATGGTATTGGTCCTGCAATGCAAATTTTTGCGACCATGACTAACATGGTTTTGGTCTTTCGATGTGTAAAAAATATGACATGAACACCATGGTTTAGGAAACTTGGTGTAAAATTTTTCTCCATGACATTCATGGTCAAAGTTCATTCCCCATTTTCGACTATAAAATGTAAATGCTTAAAAGGTTAAATAAGACGAAAATGCAGCAAATTAGGCAAAAGTTGGACGCCAGCGGGTGTATTTTTAGAAAATAAATAAATAAATAAATTACATAAAAGATATTGTTTCCACAGACAATAAAAATTTAGTTTGAATATAAAATACACTTATTTCTGTACAGAGTAACAATGTCTGTAAAATACATGGTAGTTTTAGATATAATAAACTTCATTAAACTTTTTTCCTGGTGGAAGTGTCCCCAGGATTGAAGCTACATTTCCACGTTGAACTGTAATGCCGAGTCGCTGGAGGAGAAAAGTTGTGGAGCGTGGTTCTCCAGTCGCGGTAGCGATCCGTTGTCCAATCTCTTTAATGAAGGATAACCCCTCCTGACCCCATGTACCTGTCGTCTCAATTGCAACGGGCATAAAGATGAATCGGTCCAGGAGAAAGGCGTACAATTTTTTCTTTCTATCTTCTGCCTTTGTTGCTGCTGCTCCTTGGTGGCGGACTGTCTCGGGGAGATAACTAGGTGCGAAGGTGTCAGCGCAGGTAAAATCCCACACAAGGGATCTTCCTCTTGCCCACGGAACGAGAGTCATCCCGTCTGGATGCTTTCCGTCTTGGTGTGAACATCCGGGTGGTTCAAGGATGCAGGGAACATCAGCTGATCGAAGCGCCCTCGCGATTACGTCGTTAGCGGCTGCGTGGCGAGACCACCGACCAGCACTTCGTCGGCAGGATAAACCATGATATCCTCGTGAACTGACTTGCGCTCCACACGGGCAAGTGTGGGGTTGACAAACATCGCAACCTAAACGGAGGGAAATTGCGATGCGAAATGCCTCGTTCGAGAGAAGGGTGCCGATATGAGGAGATGGGAGAGCGTTGAACCATATTCCTGCATATTTGTCGCGAAGAGCACATAGGCGAGCCGTATCTTCAGACGTGGCTGCGGCGACGACTAAGTGGGACACTGTGATGTCGATGATGGGGCGCTCCCATGCTGTCTGTAATCCTCTCACTGTGTTGGGAGGAAGATTAGTTGGGCCAAGAGAAGTCCATCGTTCCTCTCCTTCCGCAATGGCGGCATCGGAACCATGTAGGTAAACCGGAAGAATTTGTTCCATTAGGGGTTGGGTGCTGTAGACTGACGAAAGAAAGCACGGTATCGCTACATCTTCAGCATGTCTGACCCCAAGGCCACCTTCTTTCACGGGTAGAGAGGACTGCATCCATGCAGCCTCCGAGAGTGAGCAGTTAAGGATCCCCTCCAGGGCGTCCTTGAGTGTAGCGTCATAGAGAGCGAGGGCCTCCCTTTTTCTCCACGACGGTGAGCATCGGAGAAAGTATATTAAACGAGGTATGGAGATAGAAGCTCGGAGGAGGAAGAAAGCTGAGTGGGCAGATATTTTCTTGAGACGTTTGGAGAAAGTTGCCAATTGCTCCGTTTTGGCAGCCAAAACCGCCTCCATGGCTTCGTTGGTAAGAGGAGAACCTAATAATGTTGCATTTTCTCTAGTTATCAGTTGGATTCCTGGGGCAAAATTTTGAAATTCTTGAAAAATCTGGGTGATGGTGTCGTCGTCCGCCCCCAATACTCCAACCTCACACTTGTTGTGGTTGAGATAAAGCCCCACTTCTTCACCCATTCTGGAAACTTTCTCAAGGGCTGCTAGTACCGTTTCCGGGGTGTCTGCGATAGTCCCGTCGTCGAGATACAATGCGTTTAGCTCTGTGTCCAAAGTCTTGATTATGGGGTGGATGACCAAAGAAAACAGAGAAGGGCCCAAAGGGTCGCCCTGATGACAACCCAGAAGCGAAGGGAGAGATGTTGTCCCGAAGAAAAGTGATGACGGGTTAGCGTAGCATTGGGACACGAACGGGAAGATTGATGGAAAATTATCACGAACAGTGTGCAGTAGAGTGTCTCTTCTCACTTCATTAAATGCGTTCCTAAAATCAATTTTAAGGAATGCTTTGGGGGTGTGGTGAGGGTAGTTGTAGTATACACGGGCGGCATGGGCACCGGTCTCAGCGCCACCTTTTATTCCAACGCCTAACTGATGAGGTGAAAAGTGGTCGATAAGTTGGGGGGTAATCTTAGCGAGGATGACCTTGGCGGCGAGTCGGCGCCACGTATTTCCCACCGCGATGGGTCTGATACCCCCAGTCTTCTTCCTCAGCGCCGTGAGAGATGCTCCGTATAATATTGGGCACAGCTTTGCAGGGACTTTTCCAGCAATCACATGGTTGAGGAAATCTGCGATTGCTTGGGCGAGGTGTTCTCCTGTCTCCCCCTGATTGCAGCTGAGTAGGTCCTTTAGAATTTGGGGTCTCAAACCATCGAGTCCTCCTGCCGAACCTGGGGGGAAAGTGGATACGGCCTTAGCTACTTCAGGAACGTGTACTGCTTCAATCACGGAGTCATCCGCTAGTGGTTGTGGATAGTTTGTGGGCTCTGGGTGTACCGGGTGTTTCGCACGGAGGACGCTTAGAGTGTCATCGTCGTTTGGGGCTATGGTGTCATCAGAGCAGGCAAGACGAATTGCTCCTCGAATGTCGCCATCTGCGAGTTTGGCCTCCACTTTCTTGACAGTTGAATCAATTTGGGGGCTCCGTTGCGAGAACTGGCGTGGTGGATGTGGTAGCGGGATGGAGAAGTTATTTTCCCATTCAGAAGTGCGGGTCTTCACCCATGTGGTCAGATTTTTTACTTGGTCCGATTTTTGTGGAATTTTGCACACAGACAATTGTGTGCAAAATTTTAAGTCGATTGGATAAATTTTACGGGCGTAATTGATAGACAGACAGACAACCATGACTTGTACATAAGCCCTGACTCGGGCTAAAATTAGATAATATTTTTACCCCTTTGGTGCTGAAATAATGCCCATTTTTCATGAAAGTTAGCGAATAAGGGGCCATGTTCTGGTAGCAGTCGTACTTTCTCTTGTATTGGCAAATGATCGAATTTACGGTGCTGCACGGGGTCACGGTCCAATTTGAATAGTCTCCCTTCTTTGAGAGGGTTAAGCAATTCCTTTCAGTGGTCTAAGACGCATAAAGAAATAAATATGCAAATTAGACACTTTCACTTCTTATCTTAAGATAAGCACTACTCACTGTACAAGTCTCACATTTAGGTCATGATTACTCTCATTAATCGCCTTTTTGAAACCGACGAACGTTTTCCCGTCTTGATAAGTCCAGCGGAATTTGTCATTTTGCTGATTTTTATTCAAAAATGCACCAATCCAGTATGAACTTGTATCATTTTCTGAAAATTCTTGAATTTTTTTCTATAATTTCTATTAATTTTAAAATTCCAAATTATGCATATTAATCCAACCTCCCATCACGCCCAGAAATTGTTCCAAGTCGTCCTCATCCCAAACCTCGGCCACTTCGAGGTCACACGCTTCACAGACGCGATGAGCATGTTGAAACGTTCCTCTCGGTGTGGGGTGAAGGAGGACGAACTTATCGACGGGCGCAGGAGGGTTTATCTTGACACCGGTCCAGGACTCTCCTGGCCTCACGGTTTTCACCCAACATGACCGAAACTGTTCGGGGATGGTGCAGGGGGAGGTGTAGATCTCGGAAGGGGTGTGGTACGGGTGACTTGGAGCTGAATAGTTAAAAATAAAATTGATAAAGATGAGACAATTTTGCAAATTTTAGCCCGAGTCAGGGCTTATGTACCCGTCATGGTTGTTTGTCTGTCTGTCTGTCTGTCGATTATGCGCGTCCAATACAACTTACAAGTATACAAGTTATAGAATAAAAACTCAATCGACTTATATAAAATTTTGTACACGTCGAATATGCAAAATTATGAATCAAGTTCGAAGATGAGGAAAATGTATGGAAAAATAAAAAAGTTGTTATTGATAACAACCTGACTCGGGCTAAATAAAACTATAATTTGTTTTTTAAATACATAGAAAATCTCACCCTGATCTTACCAAAGTTTGGTCTCATCTTTACTGCTGTAAGGCCACCGAGGAAATGCAAGAGTGAAAGTGGGGTCAAGAGAGATAAATGCATTTTATGATGAATAATTTTCGCCGAAATTATATCACATTATTAAATCTACGGATTTATTTTTATACAAATAGTCTGTTATATGTACAAGTGTTTACAAAAGTCAACAAAAGTCAGTAAATTCCCGGAAGTCAAAACTTTGTTTGTAAACTCCTTATGCATAAACCAAAACATTCAAATTGGCCGAACGGATACATGACATGAATAATCATTACTGCAATATGGTGACATGTCCGCATATTAAGCAATAATTAGCCACTAACTAATTGGGCATTTAATTTATCTGCATTTTCTTCCCCATAATCTTAATTAAGATGGAGTGCCTACATTTGCCCATCTTTCTCCTCTTGATCATTACACATCTCGCTGTAGGACAATTTGGTATTATTTTTACCAAGTAATTTTTCGAAATCTAATTTTATTTCCGAAAATCTCTCTCATTTTAGGAGGACCTCCGAGTTATTATGCCGATTACGCCGATTATGCCGATTATGGACCTGACGACGACAACTACTACATCATGCCGCTAGATCTAGATGAGGAACCCATTGCCACTGTTCGACCTCCTGTAACGGATAAGCCACCAGTGGCCACTGTTAGACCCCCAACAAATAATACAGACGGAGACGATGACGACGACTTTGACGGTGGCTAAAATATTAAATTTTTCGTTCAAAATTTCCGAAAAGATTTCTCCTAATTAAAAAATTTTTTTTACGTTTTTAGTGGCCGAGCTTGGCCATCACCTGATGAGCGCGGGTTTCGCGGCCTACAATAAAGGACCCGTTTCGATATATCAACTTATCAAGAAATACTTGCGAGAGAGCACGGGCGCTGCGAGATGGCATCTTATCAGATTGTTGAGTATAATGGATGGCGATGAAGATTACTATATTTCGAATGAAGGTTTGTGAATTTTTTAGAAAAAAATCTGGTAAAAATTGTGTGGATAAAATTTTTCTAAAATTTTTCTAAAATTTTCTAACATTCTTATGAACAATAATATTTTTTTCAAAATTTGGTATTCAGAGTTCACCCATCAGTTCGGCCCGGCCGCGATTTCTCCGGAAGAAGCGATTCGAATAATCTTCCAGCTTTACGATCTGGACGGAAATCATGGAATTACAAAGTACGAGTGGGCCCAGGTATAAGCAATTGCAATTCTCGTTAAATTAAAAATAAAATAGATAACGTACTTATCAAACTAAATAATTATTGCGCAGGTATTAATGCTTTCTTCCGAAAGCGACATTCCGATGTTGGACATCTGGACCCAAACAAGTCAAGGTAATGTCATAATTCTTATAGAAATTAATGGATTTGTTGTTGTAATTAAGAGAAATTATGTTTTATCAAGAATTCCATAATCGCGACTATGACGAAGACGGCATCATAGGATTGGACGAATTCATACAGTTAGAATTGTACGAAATTTCGTATGCTCTTGGGAATGAAATTACACAAATGGCAGAACAGTAGTGTGGATAAAAAATATTGAGATTTAATAAAATCTGTTAAAATTGTTGGAACTTTTAAAGTGGATGCAATTACACAGCTCATCCTCAGACTAATAATAATGTCTAAACGATCAATACACATGTAAAAGACCAACGAACTGAACCGCTTCAAAATAAATATAAATTTTTTGGTTTTTCCAATAACAAAAGCAAAAGAAGTCCGGTTTTCAATGGTCTAAAGTCGACGTCCCAAGAACACAAGGACAAGAACGAAAGACGTGTCCGGCGTCACAGGAGAAAGTTACGATTTTCTTAAACTTGAGGAGCTTTCTCCTCATGTAATCTTTTAATTTCAAACAACTTATTATTCACCAGAAAATAAATCCCCCTTTTGCAACGTACATACATCACATAGATAATTTACATACATGTCGTGCCTATGCAAAATCTAACACTAATCTTTTTTTACCCACAACTCGTCCCCTTGTCTTAAATCAGTCCTAAATTCGAGTAATTTATCCTCCCTGCATTGTCTTCCACTCGCTCTTTACTTATTTCTTGGCAGAGAAAGTCACATCTCTTGTGCTGCCCAGTGCGTAATAAATTAAATTGTCCATTTTCCACCCGGACCAACCAACCAACCACCCACTTTTCCCCACAATTAAACCCTTTCTTAACCAGACCCCGGAGGCGGGCATTTGGTTGACCAGAAAGACAAAGCTCTGGTCCATATTTCTTGCCCTCGAGTGCGGCTGACGTGGAGACAAATGGACACTCGGTCGCTAATGAGGAGCTACTTTAATTCATCGCCCATAACTCATCCGTAGATGCAGAGAGAGAGAAAAGGAAACCGTAATATTTTTAATGCCCGGGTAGTGGTGGGACTTCGGGGAGAGAATAATAGGCTGGATTGTGTGTTGGACACTTGGCTTCGCGTTGTGGGGGACTGAGGAGAGTCGCTCCGCATGGGGTTCTATCGTCCCTGTCAGATACACAAAGTCTCACTTTCTCCGGAGCTGGCTGGTTGAAAACTAAACTTGAGAGATAAAGCTAATTTAAAAAATAAGGATGGAATTTGCAATGAGGAAAATGTTTTAACTTTATTTAAATGAGACGATATATAATGCGTTGAATTTGCAGTATGAAAATTGCATTGTCAAATAAGTTATGTGTTTATGCAAACTGTATTTTCAGAATTTAGATACAAATTTATTTTCAGATTTATTTATTTATAGGTACCTATTCAGATTTATTTTCAAATTTTCAGATTTAATTTTCAGATTTTAGACACAGATTTTAGACACTTTTTGGAGGTGTTCTTGCGTTATTGCTTTAAAATTTCTAAATCATTTACTAATTTTTACTCGAAAAAGGGTCATGTTTTCATTTCACTTCATTAAACGAGAAGGGCTGCATATGTTCTTTGTCGCTTCGTTTCGATCACTTTAGTGTCGAACCAAATTTAATGCAATTTGATTGAACACACTCACCGTACCCTTTTCCATATTCTATTATGTATTATGCCCCTTTCCAATCTGAGTGCATGTAACCCTCGTTCCGTGGTGTGCGTAATGCGTAATGTGACTTGATTTAATTATCTATCATGCTTAGGACAACACTTAACTTTGTCAGGAGACATAAGTAAATGGAATAAAGCCAATCTTGGTAATTTGTACCAAATTAATGGCAAATTGTGAGTATGAGTAGCATATGTACATATATTTATAGTAATGTACAGTAACATTTAGTACCATATACATACGTCTGTAACATTTTTGAGTCAAAGGCATGCATAAAATTGCTGAAAATGGAGGCAAATTTACAAAATTACGCGACGCGACGCCATAGTGACTCAACGTAACAAAATTACTAATCAAACACGATAATTTGACATTTATGAAATTTATGCGTAAGAAACGCTAAGGTCCTTATTGGTAGTTCAAAACAATAATACTTTTCTTCTCAACGTGTCGTGGTGTCACTCTTTTACGATTTTATCATGGCGCTTCCATATGACAGCTTCGTAAGTTCAATTTTTCATTGGAAATCTTTCCATCCACTAGAAAAATGATGATTGCATGATGAAAAATGATGGCACATTTTTTTATTTAATTCGTAGAAACACGAGGTCAAGGAAATCATAATTATGGCTATCCTCCTCACAGCAGTTGACTTCATCGGGATGAAAGAAGAGTACACAGAGATCGTCAAATTTGTAATGTTGGCCTACTACATCGTTGAATGGGCCTTTATCATGTTCATGAGGTACTATTATCAGAATCCATTTCCGCTTTGGATGGAAATTCAGGTAAATGAAATACATAAATTAATTTTCGTTCATATTTACTACAAGGGAAAATGATACTCAAATAATTGTTTTAGACAAGTCTGCTCACGGATTGTTCCCTGATGATAAGCGCGTTTGCCGTTCTCCAAATCTTGACTGCTGCAACCAACAATTTCGCATCGAACAACAAAGCTACGAAATTTTCAGAGGAAAACCTGAATCAGATAGCACTCATCGTCTTCCACTTTTGCACAAATATGCTGAAAAACGTGTTTTCCTCATCTGCCATGAGATGCAAGACAAACTTTCTTTTGGCAATGTTCTGGGGGTAAAGGCACCTGGTAAAGGAATTGGTAAATCATGTAGTAATCAGAAAATCCAGGCAAATTGATTGTATCCGGAAGTAAAAATAATGTAACTGACTCAAAATGACACTGTAAATAAAGCGATTATTCCATTTTTAACAAGCAACAAAGGTTCAGTTTCTCCTCAGAGTGCGTAGATGGCATACACTTTACTTGGTAGAAATCCCCGGATTTTGCCAGCTAGCACGAATTTCCCCTATTTTCCACATTTCTTTCTCTCTACTGCTTTCACCATATATTTATTTTCGTGATCCCTGACAAAACAAAATTCTCCCCAAAAAATTTACATTCCTTTCCCGAAAAATAAATAAAATGGGATAAATAAATCGTCCCTCGAAAGAAAATCATTATGTGCATTTGACAAGGAAGTAAGAAATATGTGTATCACTTTATTGAGACAAAATTGCCCAACTTCCGTTCTCCATTGCATCCCATTAGAAGAAAAGTTCGGCTTTTACTGGCCCCAACAATGATCCATCTACACTATTTGCATTTGCATTTTCATGGGAGGATGAGAGTAAATAATCCGAAAATCGGTTCGGTACATAAGATTATTACGTATGATGCCACCCTCAACTACCCGGATTTTATTCTATGTTTGCCTCACTGAATATGTATGTATCTATATTTCTACACAAAACAAATGGAACATGCACTTATCTACATCAGATAAGTGGGCTTGTTCAGTCTGCCGTTGTAATAATGGTGGTTTCAGTAGTGGTGATAAGTCAACTTTTGTTATTCCATTCCACTCCATGAAAAGTTTCTTTGACTGATTTATCGCTGCGGAGAAGAAGTTGGTTTAAAAGATTCATTTCTTTTTTCGCCACTAATTTGCAATCTCGCAACAATTACAACCCACCCCAGTCAATTTGAATATTGCATAACGTATGTAAATAATTTGGGAGGAAAAATACATAATATATCCAGTTTTTTTCTCGGTCTTTTACCACCACGTCCATATTTAAAAACCGTCTCCACAACCCATGACAAGTACGACGATACCCGCAAAAACTAAGTAGTCGGGAGGCTTAACAGGGTCGTTTTGGGTGAATTATAAGAGTAACGCAGTTCGCATTTTGCCCAAGCTAATGTCAAGCCTAATGTCCTCCATCAGCCCAAACAACTTCCTTCACTTGATAAATGTGTGGAGAAATATAAGAATTGGAGAAAAATCTCTCAACTGTATCATCACCTAAAAAGCTGCCTGGTAGTAAAACACATAAGGTTGAGTTCTCCCAGTAATTTATTACTCGTACGTTACGTGCCAACACACTTTTTCATCCAGGAAAAAAAATCAGAGAAGAATTCGGATTTCCAAGAATATAATATTACTTATATTAAATTCCGGGGTGAAATTGATGAAAAAATGCGGAAGAGTGTAAATAAGCCGGGCATTATTGCGAGAGAGAGAAGGTGTTCATTGTACTTGACTAGTCAACGATTTCTAATCCCTGGAAATTGTTTGATTATCACCGACTCTCACACTTAATCCCCGTGATTGAGTCGTCACCCGGGCGCAATCTTCTTATTGCCACACGTTCTCTGGAGGGGTGGGGACATGATATTCCGTCATGTTATTAATGGACGGCTTTCTCTACTCCAATCACGACCACGACACCTTGGGCGAAACATGGACAGCAATATTGCATTGGTATTGCAATAATGTAAGAATAATACAATTGAATCGGTGCGTATATGGAATTTGGGAACAGCTTAACTCGCAATTACTTCCGGAGTAAGTAAAAGTGGAATATTATTGACCGGATGGATGACTGACTGGATTTCGGAGTTAATATGGCGATGATCATGGTAGAATTGTTAAATCAGAAGGAATCTACCTCCCCCCTAAAAAAAGAAATATTCAGTCAGAATTTGTACCTATAAAACAAATCCCTCTAACCAATTGACTCGTATAACAGGTTTCTTTTTAGTGGATATTTGTCATAAAAAATCAAAATGTAAATCCTCTCTCTTTAGTCTTTCGTTAGAGCTCGTCATAAATCTCGAGTAGTTTTTTCTTCCCTAACTTTCACCCACCACCAACTTCCTTCCCTCCTCTTCTTCTCCTCCTCCACTCCGTTGGAAAGTTTCTGAAGAATTTCCAAAATTAATAAATTCTTCACTTTCACCCAGAGAGGAACACCCACCACCCAGAAAAAATGGAGGAATTTTACTATCCCTCTCTCTCTCAGAGAGAGGAGATACTCCCCTCCAGAATTTCATCCCGATTGCGCAATAAGTATAAAGAGAGGAAGATGTTGATGCCTCTGATTTCGTGTAGAAGAAGGGGATAAATTTATACGTTTTCCGTATTCTGGTCGCCTTCAAAATTCAAAAGTGTAAAGTGAAGTTAATAATAACGCATCAACTTATCGAGAGTGTGGCCATGGTGGTGGGAGATGGAAGGGTAGATGATGATTTTGATTTTGATGGTGGGGGTTGGTTGGTGGGTGGGTGGGTATGCATACGTAGTGGTCTGGTCTCTGGCTTGGCATTCTGACTTGACGTGCCATATCAATTTGTGACATCAATAATTTCTATTCCATTTCACGTCCAACATCATCGCATCGTTCGTTTTGTTCCCCCCTCGAAAATCAGAGCTCTGTTTTTTAGCTGGAACGTCACTGTTGGAATGGAATAGATGATGATGCTCATTGGCCGCGGAAGGTTGAGGGGACAATGTCCCCACAGTTGTTCATGTCCGCATCGTCTCCCCACCTTATATAAACCCCGCCCTCCCCCATCCTACAATGTTAATGTCCCCACAGCTTCCGCGGCCACTGTTTCTTCTCCTTCTCTCTCTCTCTAAATAAATATTCATTCATGTGGTAATCCATAAAAATATCAACTACACGCCACACCACACCACACCACACGACCAAAATATTCAACCCGATAAAGTAAAAGTCTCTGCAAACAAGGAAGTCTCGGAGAATCGGACTGGATTTTATATTCCTTTATTTGCTCTACTGCCCATGACAGATTCACTCATACTTGTGTTTCTGCGAATGAAATGAAATGAAATAAAATAAATAATAAAAACCGAGAGAGGGTGGGTGTGAAAGGGGAGGATAAGATGACGGCAAGAAAAACGAAAAAAATGAAAACTCTCCTCAACCGTAATAAAAAC
The DNA here is from genome assembly GCF_002217175.1 of Folsomia candida. Classification (NCBI taxonomy): domain Eukaryota; kingdom Metazoa; phylum Arthropoda; class Collembola; order Entomobryomorpha; family Isotomidae; genus Folsomia; species Folsomia candida. Next base: position 1,432,964 of record NW_019091194.1, on the reverse strand, counting down.
TGGATCGCTATCTAAACGGGGAGAACATGGGATGAATTTTGATAAGTAAGTTGCAACATGCCCCACGTGGTATTTTTTGCGAGTTTTTATTAAGCAATTTTGATAAGTATGTAAATTTTCGTTGCAAGATGCCCCACCGTTTTTTGCAAGTTTCTGTTAAGCAATTTATATGTAGTATTGATCCCTTTATTGCTGCAACTCTTAACCTTTTTATGCATCTTTTGTATCCGTGAAGATCAACTGAAAATACGTATCGTGCTGATGTTTTGCCTCACAAGAGGTGGATCTTTGGTTGCGTCTAAAAGTGTGTGTAACATTTTTGACTGTCTTCTTGTACTTCTGACCATGTTGAAAGAGCAGGAGAGGACTGAGGAGCAATTTTATGGGTCCGTGGGTCCACATTATGCCAAGTTTAAGAAGATGAGGATGAGCAGAGAATAAAGAAAGTTGCATAATAATGCTCGCTCCAGTTTCTTCACTCTCGACTGCCAACCAGCCAGCGAGGCATTGAATTCTACAATCTTTTGTGTAGAATAGAAGAGAAGAGACCTTTTTCTCCTTCGTACGGCTGGAAGAGATTTTATACCTCCGGCTGCATCTCGAGGAAAAAATATCAACAAGCTTATCGTCGATGGGAATACGTAATATTATATTATGCAGAATGGTGAAATGCAGAAGAAGAAGTTGAGATGACGAGGGTGAAATGAGAGCTGAGATGAGAATTTTAGTTTTTGGAGAGTATTAATTGAGGATTTTTGGCATATGTACGAGTTTGACAGATTTTTTATGAGCCAGTTTTTTTAAGGAAATGTAGAAAGTTTTATAGATAAGTCTGAAATGTCTAATTTTCACTAATCTGCACCAGGTTGAAATGAGAGCTGAGATGAAAATGTGAGGAGAATTTTACAATTTTTTTTAGATTAATTAATTGAAGATTTTTGGCATATGTACGAGTTAGACAGATTTTTTTATGAGGCAGTTTTTTTCTTTAAGGAAATGTAGAAAGTTTTACGGTACAGTCTGAAATTTCTAATTTTCACTAATCGGCAAGACTAGATAGATAGCAACTTGTCGAATTTTCAGTATTTTCTCTTCTCTTATTTATTATTATGAAATGGGGGAATCTGTCTGCTGGCTGATTTCTTCTTGTGTATGAGAGGAGGAAGAGGTGGTAAGTGCAGCCAAATTCGTGCATTTTGATGACGACGAACGGAAAAGGGAGAGACTTTTATTGGGGAGAGATGACAATGGATGGAGAGAAAACGGGACCCAGTGCTGCATCCACTATGAGAAATACGGAGCAGTCGACTTCGGGTCAGAATTGCATTTCCTTTCACTGTGCTCCTGCTTTCACCAAGAGAGAGTCGCGATAGTGGTGGTGGTGGTGGTGGTTTGGGAGAAGAAAAGCAGAGACAAAGTGGAATATGGGAATTTGGCAGAAAATTTCGGAAAGGAAATTTTGGATAAGGTTTATTTTAAAAACTTTGGATTAGAGCGATGTATATTCATACAATATGTAACTAAATTGTAGATGCAACGACATATTTTTTATTTCGATATGATCCAGAATTATCAAAATTTTCAAAACTTTTGAATTCATTCATTTTGAATCTTTTAAAAAAATCTGACCTTTGACCTGTCTGTGACATTAAAAATTGACGAGGCGGAAATTGTCCAGACATAATTTTGGCATTTGCACACGAAGTTCTGAAAATTCTGAAAATTATGGGATCATATCGAAATAAAAATTATGTAAATAATTGCACCTACAATTTTGTTACATACTGTACGCAAGATTTAAAAATTTGCCCCTTAATTTTACTTGGAATGACCAGATTTTATGCAAATTATGACCCCCTTGCAAAACAAAGATATGTTCTGATTAAGCCATTCCTTCTTTCGCCAAAGTTGTATTTCTCCACAAATTGTGAAGCTTGATGAGTAAAGAGAGAGAGAAAGAAAGCACCTTGGCAGGCTTGTGGCTGGCTCCTTTGTTGTCGGAATCCCCCTGTCTGCTCCAGAAATGTCCCCCTTTCCTTTTCTCTATTGTTGCAAGAATTTGAATTCTGGGGCCACGGTCACCCTTCCAGCAATCTCACCAAAACCAGACTACCAACCAGCCGGGAGGAATTTTGATATCATGTGAAATGAAATGAAGGACAAAATGTTGGAAATTCTGGGAGAGTAATAATAATTCTGGTTTTTGGTAGTATGTATGGCTTTCTACACTGGTTTTTGGGGAAGGAACTTGCTTTATAAATAGTTTGTAGTGCGTATGTATGTATGAAATATATGTTGTGCAGATTTATGAAGTCAAGTTATCTACGTACATGAATTCGTACATGAAAAATAAAATAAAACAATAACCGGCCCCAAATCGTCACATATCTATTTCTCTCATGATAAGTTTGCCAAAATTTTATGAAAAATGAAAAATTACAAAAATGTTGATTTTCTGAAATTCGGGGATAATAATAATTTTGGTTTTGGATTAGTTTATAAATAGTTTTTAGTGCGTAGGGTGTGACATATTTATTTTGCAAATGGATGATTGACCTAAGTCTATAAATTAATAAAAGAAAAATTAAATAGAACACTAAACGGCACACAATTTTCACAAATTTCTCGCGTGATAACTTTGTCAAAAATTTTATGAAAAAATGTTGGTCTTCTGAAATTCGAGAATAATAATTCTGGTTTTTGGTAGTTCTGAATAATATCGCTTTCTACATTGGTTTAGGGAAGAAAATTAGGATGTGGCAGAAGTATCTACGTTCATGAATTAATAAATAAAAACTAAAATAAAAGCAAAAACGGCACACAATCTTCCCATAAATATTTCTCTAATAATAAATTTCCCATAATTTCATTTCCTTAATTTTCACCCCAAGTAAGTCTAGTCACAAGTCTCATTCCCACTCCACACTCATTACGCAAATTCGCCAATTTGATACATATTTTTAATATTTTATAAATAGAACTCTTTTCATCTTCCCTGCACTCACTTTATCGCAATCAAAATGCAACCCTTTCATCACATCGTTGTCGTCATCATCATCATCTCATCGTCGTCGTCGTCCTCCTTCTGCTTCACCCTTTTAATCAGAGAGGAGAACAAGAACAACCCATTATTACCCGATGATGTTAAAAGAAGGGGGAGCGGAGACGAGAGTACAGCAATCTGGCCCTCCAACCTCCGACAAGACTCAAGTGGCTTTCGAGTAATAGGGGTTCTGATTCTGCAACGGCTATAACACGAGTTTATGTAGTTTTTAGACTTGTTCTGCGGTTGGAGTTGGTGAATCACACACATTCAGATTAATTGAGAACGCAGCTCTCAGCAAATGAGAGTGCCTCGTAATGTGATGGCTGGCTTAATTACCTGCATGTACATATGCACGAAATAGAGAGGAAAGTTTTAGGAAATTTAAAAAATCTAAAAAAATCTAAAAAAAAATATGTATGAAAATCCAGGACCCGAATTTCTCTTTACATACACACAATTTTTAATAATGTGTTGGCTGGTTTAATTACCTAAATGTATATATGCACGAAATAAAGAGGAAAGTTTTAGGAAATTTAAGAAATTTCTAATTTAGGAAATTTAAAAAAATCTAAAAGTTATGTATGAAATTTAGCCAAGACTAGAATTTTCCTGTTTACATACGCACACTTTTTAATAATTTCCATTTCAAATCATCTCATAATAGAGAATAGAGTAGGTCCTGATAACTTTTTACATATTTTTACCAGAGAAAGTCAAAATTTCCAACCAAACCACCACCACCACTTTAAATTGTAATTGAGCCATCGTCCCTAATTTCGAAACGCGTAACGTATTCCACATCTATCCATCAATTCCATCCATCATTACTTGCAAGTATGTATGTAACTTGATCGGGTGAAAAAAACGGGGACGGAATTACGTGAATTATTTGGAGGAATCCATGCTCAATTGATTGAGATGACTTGCAAAAATTTCTAGAAAAAGTGTATCTAACCAAAGTTAAGGTGCATTTATGTCCATATCACAGCGATCAATATACCACCACATCCGTCCACATTTTTTATGTAGTCATGTTCAGTTCAGCTCTGTCAAACTAGCGACTAAAAGGTGTATGTATCTCATCTCAATCTGCTGCTTCACCCAGCAACAAGAAACCTGTAATCATGTTGATCCCCGTGTACAGGTCTTCTTCTGCTGGAGGAAATTATTTTATTCGTCCCTCGTGGACTGAGAAGTGAGGAACTCAAGTGTATAATAATGTCCAGTTTGGTTGGTCCCACTTGAAAAAAAAAGAAAAATTGTAAAGAGCAGAACGGAACAGATGCCATGACATGATTACATATTACTTGTCATTTTATTTTGTGTGATGATAACATGTTGCGAGAGAGAGCGAGAGTACTATTGGAAATTGGAGGTGGTACTTTTCCTAACAAGATAATTGATTCTACTTATTTGGGTGAGTTGGTCGTGGTGTAAAGATCTGAGTAAATTAATTTCGAATTAATTTTACCTACACGCCGTTACAAAAAATTTCGAAATTGTTATCATCATCCGCGTTCAACATTCCAGATGCTTTTAGAAAAAAATACCATGTTCCATTTTCGACGCGTATATATCTCCCTCTCAACTTGAATGGTGACCTCTATCCGTCCATCTCTCTTCTCTCCTTGTGGGCGTGTGAATCATGTAATAACGATGTTTTGGTTTTCTGTCCCGACTACTCCCACCAGAACCAAAAAGCTGTACATACATCAGGACAGGACAGAATTCTATCGCTCGTCAACCAAGCCTCATTAGACATTAAAGATAGATACCTTATACCTTTTCCAATCCATACTTCCATCCAACCACCAACAACCCCATTAAATGATGTTGATGGATATTTTAGCAACGTCATTAGCCAACAGCAAGTATCCAACCAACCAGCCTCGTTAGTGCTTTGTGTGTGTCTCTCTCTCTCTGAATTAAATTGGAGAGAGAAAAAATGGGAGGAAGTAAAATTTTTGAATAGAAAGCAGCCATACGTATGCATGGCCGTACATTTAGCTGCTCAAGTGAAGTGTACTACGTACGAGAAGGAGCTACGACTAATGAAATTCATGAAGGTCTTCTTAATTCCTTGGTAAAAAAATTATGTAGTGGTTCTCTCGTCGTGGTGGTGTTTTTATGTGAAGAGGCATCCACACCGTAATAATAATCGTCAACTATCGTCATCGTCGTCACCCCTTTTAAAAATTGTGGCCGAATAATGAAAACAACTTCCGTGTGTATTTTCCTCTGCCCATCAGGATGAAAATGACAACGGCAACAAGGATGACGCTTAATTGCAGTGGTGGTGGTGGTAATGGTGTCGAAATATGAATTCAATTTTTGGTCAGAGTCAGGGCTTATGTAGGCGGAATGGTTGTCTGTCTGTGTGTCTATCACGTAAAACTTATCCAATCGACTTGAAATTTTGGACAGACGGAGAACATGCGAAATTATGAATCAGGTGATGAAGATTAGCAAAATGTATGGAAGACTAAAGAAGTTGCCGTAGTCGTATTATATTCGATCATTTGCCAATACAAGAGAAAGTATGATTTGTACCAGAACATGGCCCCCTATTCGCTAACTTTAATGAAAAGTGGGCATTATTTCAGCACCAAAGGGGTAAAAATATAATCTAGTTTAGGGAACCAACAGAGGAAAACATTAAGGGACATTTACAAAAAATATATGTAATCCGAATTTAACATCACCAATATAACCTATCTATCTATTAAATAGTCGTGCATTTTAGTTTTCTTGAAAAATATACCAACTGCCGTCCAACTTGTTCTGTGCGTGGCATTAATTTGCATTGATCATTTTGTTACAAAATTTTGCACACATTTGAATTTTGCGAAATTTTGAATCAAGTTCAAAGATGAGCAAAATGTGTGGAATACTAAAAAAAGTTGTATTATACCAACCTCGATTATTGATTGATATCAACCTGACTCGGGCTAAATAAAGCTGGGTTTTATTTATGTAGCTACTACGTACACCAACCAACCACATTATAATTTGACGCTTGGCTCAATCCTGCGTCTTTCTTGGGTGATTTTGGTGATAATGATTGTTATAATGACGAACCAAGACGGAGGTGACGACTTTTTTGAGGTATCTCTTTTTTTAAGTGTGGATAGGGACGCATAATTGGAATGTAATGGTGACATTCAACCCTCGACATGGGTGATTTTTTTACGCGCATAATAATCTGCAAAATTGGCCGAGAAACGTTACTTCTCGGTTATGAATTTGAATGTTTTTTATTATTATTCAAGGGGAGAGATGGAGAGTAACCCTTGAATTTGTACGGTTCATTTATCATGGGATAAGAGTTGCATAGTTTGAGTGGGGTGGGTGGCTTGGCTTGGCTTGACTGGCAATTTATTTCGCTACATGCACCGTTGTGTTAATGGCGGTGGTATTAATACGCAGAGAATTGAATGCTAGTAGCAAATGTTTGTGGAAATTAATGGGGTAAGATTTGGGGTGGAATTTTACAATTTTGTGTGAAATTGGGGGTAGAATTGGTACATTTTTTTGGGTAAAGTAATTTTGTATGATGGAATGTAAAGTTTGTAAAGAATTTTGATTTTCGGGAATTTACGTCATATTCATCATATCGTCGGCGTAATTTTTGTAAAATTGGACAAGAGATATTCGGTACAGATGTAAAATCGGGAATTTTGAATACCGAAAAAAAATTAAAAATTAAAAAATTTGCCGGAAAAATGTAGTAATTTGGTACTCTTTGTAGCCGATTTGTAAATTAGTATATAGCTAAGGGCATAATATGCACATTTAATCAGATTGGTACGTCCTAGAAACTTGTACATCACATTTTGTGCTGCATAAATTAGTAAAATTCGTATTTTAACAAAATTACACAATTTCTTGTAGTCCAAACCCATTATAAAGTATTCAAAAATCGACACAATTTCAAACCCCACGATCCCACAGATTTTCACTATCGATCAATCCCACCCATGCAAACTTCTACTGCATCTTTTCCCCTTTTGTATACACCCAAATCCATATGCTTTCCTATTATTATGCCGTCTCTCTCCAGATTCAATTATCTGCAAGCCCTAACTGCATTACCAATCTGTGCTGCTGATGTAACACAACAACAATCGCCGTAAATAAGGTGCACTGCAGGTTAAAATCGAATTATGTCTGGTTACATCACAAAATTATTTATCCGTGAGATGCATTTGACACAAAACCACCACCCAGGCTAAAATTCTGCCGATTCCGACAAAACAAACCTTAATAATAAGACCTTAATAATATTAATATTTGATGTCTGCCCTCCTTCTAAATACCGTCTCTTTGATTATTAAGAGAGGCTGGTGGTGGGTGATTAAGAAGGAGAAGAAATACAGTACAGAACACCGCCATGGACCAAACCAAGGGACACAATACGGACCCTTAACGAACAACGTCGTGGTCCCAACCAAAAAGTGCATTTGGAATATCTCCTTTTGGTCGGCCTTCTTCTTACTCGTCGTCGTCATCATCATCATCCTCCCATGATTTGCTTCATTAAGCCCTATTCATCTTGTTGGAGAGAGGAGTTGATGAAATAAAATTATCGACGAAACATGGCAAAAGCAAAAAAAGAAGTTGTGTTCAGTTCACTACTTCGCTTGCTTTTCAGTCTGACATGACACCCAGACCTAAAACACCCACCCATCCATCGCTCTTTTGGAAGAACTGTCTGTTTACTATTTATTTTATACTGTCATCCATCACTTGGTCTTATCGGGATCGTCATCACGTTCTGTGTAACAACATCAAAAATGTGGCAGTGGCCGTGGCCGTGATGGATTTATGTATGTTTGATAAATAATAAAATGGTAATATTGAAATGCAAAAAAATGGGATGAATTTTGATGGGGAAAATTTTTTCCAATTTTTTTCTAATTGGCCACGATCAACGGAATGATGTAAAATTAATTTGCACCCCGTCCACGAACCGGCAGAGCGGATAATTGTAATTGCTCTCTGTGTGTTGGTCAACCAGTCGTCGTCGTCGATTTATGAGGATCATCATCATCATTGTCCCGGAGAAAACATTGCACATTGGCAGGAGTCCATTCCTCCGTCCATTGTCCAGTCCACTAGCTGGCTGGCCGAGACCCAAGAGGAGGACATACATACATACAATTCAATAATAATAATAATCGAGAAATGGATTATTTGTCAATTCACTACTCGTTGAGTCGGGAATAAATAAATGGGAATGAGACTGACTGCCGGGGGTGGACGTGTGTGTACGTTCCACCACCACTAATGGACACTGTCCAGCAGACTAATGGTCCATGTAATTATCCCGCATTGTCACCCTACCCGGATTTAGGAGTGAATTCTCTCAAAATCCCGAGAAATTCCTCGGTTTACATTATCCATCCGTATAATGTGGCTTATTAGTCCATTTGCCATAAATACTTTCTCCACCACCACCACGACGTCCTCCTCCCAGTCCCAGGTTTTCCATCTCATCCATCATCCTCCACGTCAATCCTTCCTCCTCCCGTTGCAAAATTCATCAACTACATAACATCAAATATATGATGGCAGCGGAGGAGCATAATCCGACCCGAAATATATCATCATCATCTTCTTCGTCATCATCAGGCCGCGGTCGTCTTTTTGGGTGACATTTCTGTCCTCGACGACGCTTTAAAACCCATCAAAATTCCCAGGCAGAACAGACAGACGTCCGCAGAAAGACTTAGAAAGAAGGAGGAATGAGTCACTACGAACAGTAATCACCGAGAGCCAAGTAAGTCGTCCGACAGAGTTTCCAAGTTTCATTAAGTAATGGGCCGACCGACTACAATCCTGTCGACACAAAATGTTCCAGAGAGAGGAAGAAAATTATAGTACTTTTACCACTACGGAGAGAGAGGCTTCTCTCTCTCTCTCTCTCCTAGGAAAAGTGGGAGACTTTATCTTCATCACTCGGCAAGAAATGTTGGATGGATGGGAGACTAAAAACCTTTGAAAGTAGTCGTCTGTAGGGCAGAGTGGAACACGAGGAGAAATGTATCTCCTTCAAAATTCAACTCGACTAAAACTACCAAGGCTTCAACATAGTTTCATTTTATCTCTCATTTTCTTATTTCTCATGACATAACTAACGAGCAGGAGAGAGCTTGTGCTGCTGGGGGTGATGGTTTCGAGTCAGTGGCCGCGGAAGCTGTGTGGGGACATTAACATTGTGGGATAGGGGAGGGAGGGGTTTATATAAGATGGGGGGATGATGCGGACATCGAACAACCGTGGGGACATTGTCCACACCCTTCCGCGGCCACTGTTCGTCGTCTTCGTCTTCTGTGGTTTATTGTGGGGATTAAAAACATTTCCCTCAGCAGGAGTTGGGAGAAGATGGGATGAGAAATTGCTATGCGGCATGTGGAAGAAAAAGCAACGTGAGCAAAAACGGAGACAAATTCTAAATGGTATAAATAAAATACGAGTTTTATGGTTTTAGGGATATAGTTTTATGCAGGGGTTAAAGTTTTTTTAAGCGTTTTGACCATGGAGTGGCGAGTAAGATGACGCAAAAAATTTTGGACAGCATTTCTATCTCTTCTCTGTTGTTGAGTGGGGTTTAAAAATAATGGGTTTAAAAGTGATTGGAGAAATTACGCACTTTGTAAAAAATTTGAAAAATGTTTTAGAGAAAGTATGTATGTTTTGCTTGTAGAAACAAATATTGATTTGTAATATTAAGAAGCCAGTCTGGATTTTAAATAAAGTTGGTAATTTAAGCAATATTGTTAGATAATCCGTCCGTTGAGTATGGGTTTGTTCATTGCTAAAAGATTTATTTATTCTAACTCTTAATTGTATTAACATAATTAAGGATTTAAAAATAATAAGTTTAAAAATTATGAATTTGAAGGAATATAAATCATTTTGTAAATCATCTTTTTTGGAAATTATATTTTTTTAGAAACAATTATCAATTTGTAATGTTATTAATAATCTAATATTAATTTGGTGTAGTGTTGATACATATATTTTAATTAGATTTTAGGTGAAATGTTGCATGTTATATGCTTTATTATTATTTATGTCATTTGTACATTGCTAATACTGTGACCTAGCCCAACTTTAGTAAACAATTGACATTTGTACCTCTATACGAAACCCATGTAAATAATGGCATTCCAAACTTACGTAACAAAGCTACAATGAAAATGCACCAACAATTGATAACATTGACTCTTAGTTTCATCAATACACCGGTAAAATTAACCATAGTAAACTACACATTCATCCACCAACCAGTAATAAATGTCGCTCCTGTACACGTAACAATTCCACAACAGAGAAACCAATTATGCCCATTTTCATGACAAATTGTGCCCAACAGTACGACAACAACAACAGATTTATTTCGCTCCGATTACACAAACAAACTATTGAATTCCTTGTTATACAACTTATTGACTTTGTATTTATTAGAGAAAAGAGTCGTCATTCCTTTCATCTCGTGCATCTATTATGAAATGAAATGAAATGAAATCTCGACCTTTCATAAAAATGAATGAATGAATTCATAATTTGTCTCGATTCAATTCATGCACAGGTGCCACACTACACTCCTAAAACTACTACTGAAATGCACTCCCGATCCTATTCAAAACTCAATTTGCTTCGGAACCCGTATGTACCGGCAAGGGAAAAAAACTTGATTTCGCTGTTATTGCTGTTGATTATTACGACATTGTATAAAATGGACGAGATGAATAGGTGACCGGCCAGAAGGATGCTACCTAGTCAGCCCCAAAAAAATCGTGCGTATCTATACGTCCAAATAATGGAGGTCTCCCAACGTATGCTCACAGATTTGGACCAAAGGAGGGTTAATCGATCGCAAATTTAATTAGTATGAAATTTGCAAATGACATTATTTGCGAATCGGCAAGTTTGGCTGAGATATTTACAAAAAAAGAGGAAAAAACGTGTAGTAAATTTGGAAAAAATTTGTCAAGTTTTGGGTGTGTTCCTTATTATGCAAATATCTATATTCGCCAAACCTGAGCATTGGGAAATAGTGCCATTTACAAATTTCACTACTAATTAAATTCAATTTAATTACTAAGTAAATTTGTAATCGATTACTACTAGTTTGGTCAAAATCTGTGAGCATACGTTGGGCCACCTCCATTGTAAGTAAACATTCGATAAGCAAAAAGAGAAAGTCTATGTCGGCGATGAAAAATAATGAGCTGAAAGGATCAAGTGCCTCTCTTTATGAAAATTTCTGAAAAGAATTTTATAAAATGCGTGGTTATATGTACATCCCTCGAATTGATATGTACCTTACCTCTTTTTTTTCTCCTGAAAAGGACCATTTGACTCTCGACTTGATTGTGTAACTTGTTGTGATGCCTTTTAAAAAATGGGATGACGACACCCTATGAGCCACCTTTTACGAATAAATAAATGAACGATTGAATGAATAGAAATGATATTGAATTGGAAATATGAGGATATATTTTTCTTTTTTTGCATTGGATTCATTTACTGCTGCTGCTGCTGCTCTATTTATAAATAAATATTTGTAAAGTGGAGGTATTGAATTGGAATGAACAAAGTTAATCAGAATCAATGGGGGAGGAGGAGGTGGAGATGAAGGAGGAATGAATTTTTGTGTAGATATGCAATTATTCCGATTTGAATAAAGAAGGAGAGTCAAGTGTGTTTCGTTTTTTTCAATTTTATGCATGGAATGGGTTTAAAAGTGTGAAAATGTTTTAAATTTTCATAATTTTAATTGAATTGTAATTTACAGTATTTAATTTATTTATAAATAATACTTTTATTGTTAAAATTTAGAACTATTATCTCATGTTCTTAAATTTTACTTACTTATTTTATTATTTTAACAAGACAACCAAATCTGCATGAATATTATAACATGAACGCATTAAAATTAAAATTTTAGGCGTCAAAGTATATAAAGTATATATTTGTGAAAATAAGTGGATAAAAAGTAGACAATCTTAATTAATAGTTATTCAGAACTTTTATGTCTTACATTGTGTACAATTATACACAAATACATAATTTACCCCTAGCCAAAAATACCCCATTTCCATAATCCACAACTTATCCAGCTTATAAAACACCTTTCTTTGCAAATCCGATCCAATAAAAGAAACCATGAAAAAAATCCTTCCTCTCAATAACTGCAAAATAATTGAATTAAGCACCTCTCATTACCCAATTAATCACCTCTCATCCCATGTATTTATCCCATCCTGCAAATCTCCACGAAACATCCCATTGTTCCCCTGGCACGAGTGAGTGGTCAATTGTTGTACTAAAACTTATTGTTACTCCTGGGGTGTCAACAATGCAATGGATAAAGCCACCAAAAGTGTACAGACAATAAAGTATGAAATGAATCACATCATTCATTGTCCTAGGTTAGTTACTTACAACCAAGTTTTCAGTGGCCGCGGAAGTCGTGGGGACATTAATATTGTAGGATAGGGGAGGCCGAGGTTTGTATAAGATGGGGAGATGATAGGGACATCGAACAACCGTGGGGACATTGTCCCCTCAAGCTTCCGCGGCCACTGTATATTTACGAACCTATTGTTCCTCTCCTCACAGGCAAACAGATTATTATTATTATTATAAAACTTAATAAAACATCGCTTACTTTTAAACTTAAGCTGGTCTTTTTTCCATTGTTGTTGTCTTTGTGTCGAGTTATTGTTATTCTTCTTCTTCTCCTCATTGTATTGTCCTCTCCTCGCATTATTATCCAAGAAGAAATGGAAAAGTCAACGATAGTCTACGATCCGACCAGCCAGTGGGTGAAGGACGACTCTTTTTCTCATTGTGGGATGAATTGCACTTGATTTTCTTAAGATGAATGAAATTCATAGTGAATTGTGCATGAATGAATGAATGAATGAATGACGACGAAGTGTGCACAAGATTCGATTGTGTTCCTGTTTTGTGTGTGTGGATGGCGGCATTGTTGTGTGCGGGCTATAAAATATTGGGATTATGTAAGAGAAAAGAATACACAATGGGATTTTGTAGTAGTCGTCGTCCTGGCGTACAATGGGTGAATGGGTTGACGTACATAGAGGTTGAGGTAGGTTCGGTTATGTAGAAACGAGGATGATGATGATGTATTTGTGTACAATCAAAATCAGGACGAGATGAGACGAGATACGTAAATAAGATTTTGGATAAGTGTGGGGAGAAAGCGGGTGTGATTTTCTTTTTTACGGGAGAAAGTTGGAGAAAGTCGGGGAATTTTGGGAAACTTTGGGAGTTTGAGAAATATCAAATTTTCGTATTTTATGGAAAACTTCAAAAAGCAAACAATTAAGTAATCTTAAAGTCAAAATTTTTCTATTTAAGTCAAACAAATCTTAAATCTCATGCCTAAAATTATTAATTTCCAACCTTGGCGTATTTGCTATACAAATATAAAAACAGCGGAGTGATTTTTTTTCGAGGGAAAAAGTTGGAGAAAGTCGGGAAATTTTTTGAAAGTAAGAAACTTTAAGGTAGATCAAATTGCATGGAAAATTTCAAAATTAAAAAAAATTAAGGTATCTGAAAGTCAAAATCTCACTCGGATTTGGACCAAAAAATCTCATGTTTTATGAAGAACTAAAATTAACTTAATTTTTCAACCTTGGCGTATTTGCTATACAGTTTGGCAAAAATTCGCCAAAAATCCCTGCAATTTTTTTTGCACAAATCCTCTCCCTCCATGATCCCTCCATATCTGCGTTTATTATGTACATATCTATCTATCCATCCATCCACGCACCGATTCAACGAAGTAGACCACACCACTTTCTGCTCACACAAAGCATTGAATCCAACTCGTCTCCATGAATAGATTCCATTGTTCCATCCACACAATACAATGGTTCGTTGGTGTTCATACGTACGACGACTTGTATTCATAGATCAGCTGTCCTGTCGTCATTTTATTTTATGGCACTTGCTCCTCCATTCTGTTCAATAGTTCGTTTCATGATAGTAAGCAGTGCAGTTGACCGAATTTACTTTATGCACACACAATATCGGCCGTATTATTACTGGGACACGACCACCTCAAAAGTGGTGCTCCATCCAATCCAACCGCTTTCTTCCCTATGCATTTCTATTATGATGTCATATTCCATTGTGCTCCTCACTATGCGTCGTCAACTTTGCCCACCAAGAATTGCACAGAATTGCACATTCTTGCCCATTGTTATCCAAGTGGTGGTGGTGAAAGTAGTAGCTTCGCCGCCTTGCTTTCACCACTCGCTACACATCCTGCATTCATATCGGCATGCACTTTGCAGATGCATTGATGCGAATTAAACCGTTATGCATACAAGTACTACGTTTCTTTCTCTATAATGTCCTTCCTCCTGCACAAAGCGGACGTAAAAAAAGAAACGAGGACAACTTGTTCTTCTTTGTTATCCGAGCAGACCAGTTTTATTTTTGGTCCGGAGAAGAGAGGAGAGCTCAAGAAGAAGAATAAAGGAAGAAGAGAGCATAACAAGTGTAAAAAAAAGGAAAAGAAGATGATTTCTTTCTCTCTTTTCTTCTTTATTCTCCATTATGATGACTTGACTGCGTTGCGTATGTATGTAAGTACTACTAGAAAACCAGACCAGACCAGGGATGGATGGATGGATGATGGAATAAATGGGATAGACAACGCGACACAATGCTCTTGCTCTCTCTTTATTTACAATTCTCAATTCAATTCAATTGACAATTTCTGAATAGAGAGAAGGGAACATTGAACTTGCGACGGCGACGACGACTACAACGACAATGTAATCTCTCTCTCTATACTTTAGAGTGACCTTGGTCTAGGTCAGGGTACCCAATTCATAGATGATTCTCCTCCCCATTGTTCGTTTTATTATAGATTGTGCAAAAATACATATCGCGCGATGTGTTCCGGTCGTGAAATTATGTGTCTTTTTTTTGCAAATTTATCATCCTGTACGTGTGATGATGTCGCATTTGGTGTTTGTTTATATGCAGTAGTGATCAATAAAAAAAGGGACAATAGGGAACACATTTGATGATGATGTCGATGATCCGATCTTGTTATTCATTCATGTTGATGACGTAAATATCCATCCACACAATATTTCGTGTGACGAATTGAAATCATCAGTGTAGCCGTGGCATTGTCCTTTCCATTGTTCTCGGCTCGTTACCACTTTCAATTTCAGATTCAATAGTGATCCATCGATCCATCCATTGACTCTGATCGGGAGAGAGAGAGAGGGATTCATATCATCAATAGTGGTGGTTTAATTTGGTCTAAAATGCGTACCTGCCACTGTTCCCTCCCATTGTGTTTCGCGTTTTATTGTGTGGTATGCATTTCATCGGGACAATTGTCTTCTGCATCCACGCATAGTTATTATCATCCAACAGTGGCCGCGGAACGGACAAAGGGACAATGTCCCCACGGTTGTTCGATGTCCCCATCATCTGCCCATCTTATACAAACCCCTCCCTCCCCCATCCTACAATGTTAATGTCCCCCGATGTCCCCCCAGCTTCCGCGGCCACTGTTATCTAAACCCATGCGAATCAATGCATGTATGCATGCAGATGATAATAATAATAATAATAATAAATAGATGGATGCGGCGACGACAGAATGTGCAGAACAATGCAGAAATTCAATGAATGAACTTGTACTTCACCGATATTTACCGAGTAAAGTAAGTAATATTATTATTATTATGCAGCCGTGGCCGTGGTTGGTATTGGAGTCTGGCTGACAGACAATGTGAGTGAGGGGAACAAAGGGTGGGAAGAAGGCATTGTCCCGAGAACAGAGAGAACTATATGCGATGCGACCATAATATTGGTGGCCTTCACCCACTTACTTTTTCTTTTTTATCCCAAACACAATGCAATAACTTTGCAAACTTCGCACTTTCTACGCAATTTACGCACAACAATACAATAGGAATACAATGGGAATGGATGGAAAATGGGGAGAAGGAGAGGCAATGCAATGTCTGGGCCAGGGATGGATGGATGAAGGGCATGGCAAATATTTGGAAGTACGAGTGGGTAAATTGGCATTGTTTTTGTAATTAGGATTTATTTTTTTTACTGGGTTAATTAACTAATTTAATGTATGGATGGGTAAAATTGACGGAAGCATTGATGGTACCTATTCGAATTATGGCTGTAAAATATTTATTACAATTAAAATAAATTTGACTTCAAAGTCTAACATAAAAAAAGATGAATGTCCAAAATTTTTTTATTCAAATGTAAAATATGAAAATTCTTCGAAACTTCGCTAAGAATTCTTACTAAATAAAATGACGAAACTTGAAGACCGAATAGGTCCCAATCTAATTTTTATCGTAATTCGTAATTAAACAATTCGATATAATGGAGATCTACTTATTTTATATGAAAAATATATAAATCTTTACAAGTAAATTTCGACTTCCAACTTTACCAAAAAATAATTAAATGTCTATATCAAAACTTTGCTCAAAACTGTACTCAAAAATTTAAAAATTTCGACCCCCAACTTTGCTAAAATTCCCACTAAATAAAAACGAATAAGGATGAATTGCACAATTTTTATGATTCAAATTCAAAATTAGAAATTTTTTCGAAACTTTGCTAAAAATTTTTACTAAATAAAATAACGAAATTTTACCTAATTCTTATCGTAATTAAATGTTACGCCATTATGGGATCGTGATCTAACTATTTTCTATAAAGTGTATAAATGTTTAAAAGTAAAACTCGACTTCCAACTTTACCAAAAAATGCTGAATTATTTTTAAAATTTTTACTCAAAGTTCAGCCACTTTTCGATCCATAATAACTTTTCTAAAATTCTCACTAAATAAAAACGGATGATGATGAACTCCACTCCAAAACTGGAGTAAATTGAGCATCAAAATCAAAGCGCCCCCAGAGACCACCACCACCAAATGAAACAACAATATGCCCCCAATCACTCGAGTAACGATCATCAATTGGAAGTAATAAAATAAAGGAGGAGAGCCCAGCAAAATGAGGGAATAAATATTAATTTGCTCCAGTTTTCCAGTCACCCTTGCGTCAAGAAAGGTCCGCAGGGAGACCAGTACCCTCCGCGAGGTCGTGTAAATGCCGTATGCTTCCCTTCACGCAGTGGCCGCGGAAGCCGTGGGGACATCGGGGGACGTTAACATTGTAGAATAGGGGAGGGATGGGTTTATATAAGATGGGGAGATGATGGGGACATCGAACAACCCTGGGGACATTGTCACTCAAGCTTCCGCGGCCACTGTCTTCACGACGAGATCGGTCAGGTAGTAGCGAAGGTCCAGTCCACCAAACCAACCAATCCACTTGAAACTTGTGTACCCAAACTAATCCAATAATCACGAGTAACTGTAATGTAATAATCATAATTCAAGGACGGGTAAATACTTCGTTGGTCGTCGTTTGGTTCACCGAGCATTTTACTAGATTGATGTTCCATACTATTTGTTTTTCTCCCCTAACCAGCCAACCAACCGACCAGCCCATCGAGAACATAACATTACCAACAATATGCTATGCTATGCTACGTAGTTATTTACCTATTCACTCGAGTGTTCAAGGTTAGGTTTGGCAAAGTTTGTCAAACTATGGATTACTTTTTCTGAGGAGGGGAGCTTGCGAGGTTGATAATAACAGATCTTGATGCCCTTTGGATATGTGGTAGGGTCCTATGAGTGTACTAAAACCCTGAAGTGGTTTGACTCCATGGCCACATTTGCGCCCGCCACACCCACTCAAAAATGCCCAAAAAACGCTTTCACTCCAGTTTTCACTCACTCAAATCCACGTCAAAAATCCAATTTTACTCGGATTTTGAAATTTCTTTCATCATTACACTCCCAGATAGTTGCTTTCTTCAATCCAATATCAAACCCACTTTTTTCGAAATTTTTAGTATTTTTAAAATTTGAAATTCTGAATGAGGATTGTTGTAGTAATCAACAACTCAAATTACGCCTGCGAAATTATCATCAGCAAAATTGAGTTTGATATGGAATTGAAGAAAGCAACTATCTGGGAGCGTAATGGTGAAAGAAATTTCAAAATCCGAGTAAAATTGGATTTCTGGCGTGGATTTGAGTGAGTGAAAACTGGAGTGAAAGCGTTTTTTGTTTGAGTGGGTGTGGCGGGCGCAAATGTGGCCATGGAGTCAAACCACTTCAGGGTTTTAGTACACTCATAGGACCCTACCACATATCCAAAGGGCATCAAGATCTGTTATTATCAACCTCGCAAGCTCCCCTCCTGAGAGAGAAGTTTTTTTGGGGTTAAAATTTATTTGGGAAACTTACTTTCTCCAAAAGTGGGGTTTAATAATTTAATGAGTTGAATACGAATTAGAAGACTTTAACGACGTTGATAAAAATAAATTTGTGACTAATATTAAAAACGTGTTAGGTTAATAGGTGGATAACTTTTTTTAGGTTTTCAAAACCAGGTTTTGAATGTCATAACTGGTCGCAGTTTTAAATGTTCCATATTTATGAAAATTTAATAAGTTTAAGGAAATTTCGTTTTTCAAATTTTTTTTCAGAAATTCAAGAATTTTTTATGAAATTGAAATCACATAAACTTGTTAGGTTAACAATTTTATGCCATAGCAAGTTGCACTTTTAAATGTGCCATACTTATGAAAATTTAAGAACATGAAAGGATTTTTTTTAGAAAATTTTTCAGAAATTCAACAATTTTTTTTTTCTAAATTTGTCTCACACCCCACCCCTACTAAACTGACACCTTTCTGCCACTTCCTCTCTCCTGATCCTCTCCTCTTATTACACGTCTAATTACCACTAAACTAATAAAATTTACTCCCCCATAAAACCAACGAAATGCTGCCAAGGTACATACATACCCATCGAGGTGTGGTACCATACCAGGCAATAAGGGAGTAAATATTATTACCCTCATGCAAGATTTTATTTTACGAGCTCATTTATTTAGCATCATATATTACGCTAACTGTTCTCCCTTGCTGGAATATCTGTAAAGGTCACAAACCACCGTAAATAAATATAAATGTAAACGAAACTTTGTGTTACGACGAGAACAAGTCCGGTAGCAAACACGAGGAAATTTTATTATTTCATTTTCTCTTTTATGTATCTGTTCCGTTGTAAATGTAGATTTAGTTACGACAACGACGAGGATTCTTCTTACCCTTGGCAAGAAGAGTTACGGTTGTTGTGATTTGTGATGATAATCAGGGATGAGCTCAAGAGATTTGTTAGCCGTGTAATAAGTTTGCTCAGGCAATTTGTACAGGTAAAGTTGGTTAATAAACTAAACCTTAACTGGGTGGGATGGATAGATGATGTGATGCCGGACTGTCTGGCAGGATTTTTGGTGTGAGTGTTAAAAAAATGTGGTCAATGTTTATTCTCGGAATGAATATGGTGTGCAATTTTTTCATTAATAATTCAAGTGATAAATACATCTAAATGAAAATTCTAGTCTTAATTGTTTATATTTTCATAAAATTATGCTAAACAAACTAGAAAAATGATTGGAAAAATATCTCGAAATTTCGCATTATTGTCTTAACCAAGTTTTTACAATTATAAAATCGCCCCTAAAATTCTAGTCTTAATTGCGTACATTTTCATAAAACAATTCTAAACAAACTTGAAAAACTATTTTTTTAAATCCACGAAATTTCGCATATCTCAAAAAACTTTTCAAAATTATAAAATCGCCTCCCTACAATTTCGCCTCCTGGTTTATTTACCCTTTAGATTTATTTCCGCACATAAAATAAAATAAAGTGGTGGTGGTGGGAAGTAAGAAGAAAATCAGAAATTCACGCATCATCCATCCATCTCAAATTCAACCCTTTTCTCGTCTCCCCGTTTTCTCTCTCGCCCCGGTGGGTAAAGTGCATTATGATTCGTGTACAAAAATATGGATTGAGTACACAATAAGTGACTCCACACTACTGGATGAATCCAACCAAACCAAACCAAACCACGACGTCGACGAGGTCTCACACCAAAGTGAAGGGTTCATTGGCTTAGACACACGTATGTAGCAGCAGAGACAGTGGCCGCGGAAGCCGTGGGGACATCGGGGGACACTAACATCGTAGGATAGGGCAGGGAGGGGTTTGTATAAGATGGCCAGATGATGGGGACATCGAACAACCCTGGGGACATTGCCCCTCTGTCCCCCCAAGCTTCCGCGGCCACTGGGAGCAGATAGTGGATCCCATGTGCAGACTTCAGGAGGAGGATGGTTAAAGTTCCTTCCTTCCTGTTTCTGTTTGATCCATACTTTCAGTCGTAATGGACAAAAGTGGATTTTTTGACACAGGAAATACTCTGCACGAATTTCCTCCTTTGACCTCCACCACCAATGCACAAAAGCCGCTGTACAATTCCCCTTTAAAGGTGAGGAGGCTACTATTTATGCAACGCTAAAAAAATGATTACATTTCATTCCATCTAAAATTAGCTATGCACCAACCAAGCGACATCATCTCTCTCTCTCTCAGCCACGATTAATCATGACATCAAATCATTCACCGTCAAAAAATTCTGGTGTCACATCAGGACAGGCAGGAGGAAAAAAAATTATGCACCGTCGTGGCAAAAGTTTTGCCAATTTTGAAATGATAGACAACCAAGAAATGTATTTGGAAGTGGAAGCGTCATCGTGTGGGTGTAAAATTCCCAGAGGAATGGGCGGCGTGATAAATAGATTTTTTTTCAACGGGATTTCATCTCTAGTCGTTTAAAGAGTGTAATTCTTCTTGTGCTTAAAAATATGTAGGTACTTACGTATGCAGTGGGGCAAGTAGAATGTAGGCAAGGCAGGCAAAAACTAAGGGCCCCACGACATTGGAGGCCCTGAGTGTTGCTAATAAAAATTTTGGAAATATGTTATCTCAGAAATATGTTATCTTAGTTATTTTGTTAGCTAAATAAACTCGTGATCAATGAGGGTTGCTTAATATAACATGGAATTATTCTATTTTTTTCAAAATTTATCGAATTTTTGAACTAGTTAAAAATAAAAGGGTACAATACATGCACAATTTGTATTTAAAAAATTCCGCACGATTTTTTTTACTTGTATTTATGAATTTAGTTTGTTACCTTAAATTAACCACTAAATTAATATTTTTTCCCATTTACCCATGGGCCCCTCAAAATATACCTAGTCCCGCCACTGTCCCTACGGTGAGAGGTAGGAATGGTACATAAAATATAATCATAATTGCCCCTCTGAAACGACGACTTGTTGTTGTGTGACACATTCGAAACTAAATACGAGATATTTGTCCATGTCTCAGTTTTTAGCCTGGGAACTTTTTCACCCAAATTTCGCCATGCTTGAAGAAATCTTTTTATTTTATTTCATTTCATTTCATTCCACTCCTACTTATACTTTACCAGTGGATCGATGCTTCGTTGCATTACGTTGAGTTCGTGTCCCAGAATACGTGGCTTGACTTTGTCTTTTTTCCTCCTCTTCTAATGACAAAGTCAAGTCAGCCAAGTGACGGGGACGTCGACGATTAGAAGAAAAAAAGTCATGACGAAGAGATGAACGAAGACGTGTCACACTCGAGGTTCAAGAAATATAAATAAAATAAAATGAGACCAGCAGCAGAGTAAATGTCATCCTAAAGCAGATTTAAATGCAGGAGAACGTGTATCCTCTAAGTGATTTTGTTCTAGTAAAATATACACAATTTTCTTAAGCTCGATGAGAAGCGCGAGATCATGTCAGCAAAGAGGAAAAAAAACGACTAAAAATTTAACCCTTAATTTAAAGAGCACGTTTTACTTAAGTGAGCAAATAGTAGTCGTGATGATGTATCAAGAAGAAGTAAATCGGTTGGTTGGGTTGGTGTTGAGAAAAACGCTGTAATTAATAAATCGGAGGGAGTCGAAAACTTATATAAGTGCGACGATTCGACTCTGGTAATAAAAGGGTGTTCGTTCGTGGTGGTGGTGTGGTACTTTTCCCACGCTTGAATTGGCGTGATTTGGCTTCATCGATAATATTTATTTTTGACATGGATTCGTGATTGAGACTCCCTCGAATAAAATTCTCTCTCTCGGATGGACATGCCGTGCTAGAAAAGCTGGCTGGCTGGCTGTAGTAATAACGAGATGGATTTTTTTTGCAAAGGATGAAATGAAATCAAAATCTAATCTTGCGCTTACAATCTGAAAACGAACGAACATTGTATCGTCATGCCATGTCCATGTCGAAGTCCACTTTTATTATTAGCTCGTCCACCATGAGGATGTATTTACGAAGAGACGATTATTATTATGTGCGACGTAATGAAATGCTAATCGCCTCTTGGTCACTTCTCGTTTTTTTTAATTTTTATGTACCATCATGACTACGATTACGAATTTATGTAATCTCTCTAATGGATCGAATAGATTTCATTTAGTGTTTTTTAACTGGCAAAATGTATATTAATTTATTTTGCGTTTTATGTTTTGCAAAGTTGTATTTTTTATCTGGTTGATGGGACGGGATGGCATGTCTGTCCTCGTTTAGGGTAAGATTTCATGAGAGATAAAAACATGGATATGGAATCGGCATGCATGGAATTGTGTATCCATTTTCACTTCCTTTTCCCCTCTCTCTGTCCTGTCCTGGATTGCGAGCGAGTACGATGAGATTTACTTTTTTTAGGGGGAGCCAGGCCTTATGTAACAGTCATGTCTGTCCGTCTTTCGCTAAAACGAGTTGACCGATTGAATTGAAATTTTCATATGCATATTGGACCAAAGAAATTTGAGTTCGATGTCGGTCCAGACCGACATTGAACATTGATTGACCCGTGGGGGTCTCCAATATTAATATTCTCAATTCCTTCTAAATTTTTCTGAAAATTGGAAAATTGTAAAAATTGTGAAAAATTGTGAAAATTGTGTTTGGAAAATAATAAAAATTTTCTGCCCGGAAACCTTTCAGATTTTTTTCTGACTATTATTACTAGCTGAACAGTGGGGTATTACGCGTCAAAATTTACTAACTAATCAATCCTGGCTCGGGCTATTAAACAAAACTATCTCCTGATACGTTTTAAATGTCGAAATAAATCAGAGCTGCGTCCGTGGATGGATGGATGGATGTGCCGTTAAATCGTGCACCGTGTGACCACACCTGACTGGAGTCACTTCCTCTGGGATCCAAATCCAAGTTGTTCCTTCCTTCCGTCGAGCGAATCAAGTTTGACCCATCGCTCATTACGAGTGACCTTTCTCTCTCGTGGTGGTGGGGTTGCGAGAGACATGCGATATCAAATGTGAAGCTGTGATGATATGTTGCTGGGATTTTGGCTTATTTTATTTTATTTTATTTTGAGCCGCAGCAGTTGATGATTTGATATCTGTTTGTGGAAGGATTACAACTAGATTAGGTTTAGATTTAATCTGTGTGGATGGGTGGATGGGTATCTGTCTAAATAGGAATTATTTAGTAGGGGTGAGAAGAGAGATATATAGGGTATTAATCTGATGGGGCAGATGGTGAAAGCGGTCGGGATATCAGGCCGTAATTTCGGTAATAGTTAGAAGAATTGCGAATAAATTGAAAATTATGCAATTATCAAATAAACAGAGAAATTTGCAAATCAGAATTCTACAAAATTCCAACCCGGATTACTGTCCCGTTTGCCCGGACTCTGAAATCGAGGATAGAGTTTTATAAGGGAACTGGCCAAGGTGTACAGCTGCTGCTGTACACCTTGGCCAGTTCCCTTGTAAAACTCTATCCTCGATTTCAGAGTCCGGGCAAACGGGACAGTATACAAATGCAATTATAAAATAAATAAACACATAAATTTGCAAATCGAAGTTATTAATCAACGAATTAGCAATGAACAATAATTTACATACATTACTACAAATTATTATTAGTAAAAATGTACAAAAGTCCAACCCGGATTATGCAATTATAAATAAAATAAACACAGAAATTTGCAAATCAAAGATATTATCAACGAATTCCCAATGACAAACAAGATATCTATGTAATTTTGTATTAATAAAATTCTGCAAAAATTTCCAACCCGACCTCTTACTCTACCAAAAACTAGACAACCTATTCACCACAAAACCTTCCTAATTCAACCCGATTTTATTCATTCCTTCCAATAAAGAGAGATCCTTAACACGCATAAAATTGCATCCCATTGTGTCACCAATTCCATCCTCACATTGTTGCTGCATGGCACCATGTCCACTTTTTTTTAATCCGGCAGGGTCACTCACAAAATCACTCGATAAAAAACATCCAATCCACGTGTCTCAAAAATCGAATCCTTTCCTTATAAAAAAAGTATCAGAAACCTAAAACTTCTCCCAAGCCAAGCTAAACAACCGTCTAAACAAACAACTAAAAATAAATAAATAAATAAGACGGAGGAAAAGTTTTAGTTTTTCGGCTGCCTATACATTTTCCTTCTCAACTGTGATCTCGTCATCATCCCTCAGAAACGTATTCCTCAGGGGTCTTGACTACTACTCCTTTTCAGTTCTCTGCCTGAGTGGATGGATGGATTGATGGAAGGAGGAAGGGCGATGATGGGGTGTTGTGCAGAAGCAGATGATGCTGAAACGGAGATAAAAGCGGATTAAAAATAAAAATGATGATGGAGAGAGAGAGAGAGTTTCAGCTCAGCCCGGCTGACATTTCAGAAACCAAACCCCTCATAGCAGATCAGAACGAGAGAGAAATGTCAATTGTGGGAAAGGTGTTTCGTTCAGGTTCAGAGAGAGAGCTAGAGAACCGACATCATCAAGAAATATTATTAAGGGTACCAAACCAAACCAACCACGGGAATGAGTGAGCAGAAGGGCCCCTCAGAAAAATTTATAGTAAAATCGCATCACACACTTTTATTAAGGGAGCAAAGCAGTAATCCGGTCGTCGGTCGTGTCGGTTAAACTTTTGCACCCGGTTGTTTGGCAGGGAAGGTTGGGAAAAACGGGTACGAGTTTTCCATTCCTACACATTTTTAGGAATGACGACTATCATCATCGAGGTATTTAACTTGCAGGATATGGAACTCGTTATTCATTCTATTCATTGACCACGATTTGCAAAAATGGACGTAAAAATAAACCCTGTTTCGGACACAACTTTCACCTCCACAACTTTTCCATGGATAGAGAGGCCGTCCCTTAAAAAGTGATACGAACCAAACCAAACCAAAACCAAACCACGAGTAACACACAACTTTTGTATGTAACATTCTCTAATATCGTCAGGGTCACTTTTAGTCTTTGTTTTCTACTCCCATATTTTTTTAGCCAATCTTACTTTCCCCCATGAACATACATCGCCTTAAACCTATAAAACTACTACACGGGTGAGACTCATACCTTCAGAAAGCCCACCCTGTAGCAGTTTTAGCTAGTTTTATATACATACATACCTTTTCCTTTACGTAAGACTTTTGTACATGATGAGTTACAAAATCGAGCCCAGAGAGAGGTGTTACTCGTTATTTGCTTGCTTTTCCTAGTTGTTGTGTGTTAGATACGTTCATAGCTTTTAGCTCTGTCTGTCTCTGTATTGGAACTAAAAGTAGTTTGATGAATAGAAGGTTGTCCCCTAGTACAAAATGTCATCCATCTTCCCTAATGATTCTCTCTCTCGTACGATGTTCGTACTTGGCTGAAATGGGACCTTGGTTTGGTGGATTGGATGGATGGAGGAATTGTAAATCTGTGCACCTTTTGCTTCGCTTTATTATTAGAGAGAGAGAGACCCTTGTTGCTTAATTCTTTTGAATTTCTGTTTCCTATCCCCGAGACCAAGGGACACCTGGCCAAGTGACTGACTGAGTATAAGTCCAGGCCGGACTTCATAATAATAAATAGCCCTCGGCAAACGAAACTCTGAGAGCGGCATGAAAAATAACTCGCTTTTTATTATCATCACCAAACCAAAAGCAAGGAATTACTACGACGAGCGAGTAAAGTAAAGCTCACCTCGGTGAGTGCGTATTATATGCGACACTTTAATATGTATCGTTGTGAAATAAGTAAGGTAGCCTGGCGGTGAGATGATGATGACGGGTGGGTTGGTTTTTGGGTTTGTAAAATTATGTCGATTTTTGGGCGAGAGGTACCAAAATCAGTCAGATTTTGGGGAGGATGTGTAAATCACTGGTAGAATGAATGTGACATCTGCCTTCTCCCTGCTCGTGCCGGTTTTTCAATTTTCAGGGAAAAAATTTTTCGGAAATTTTATTTCCCAAAAAATATAGAATAATAAGTTTCCGAGAAAAGTTACTAGATATGAATGAAGCGAAGGTAATTCGAGATAACGTGTACCGTATAATGGGGTCACCTCTACCTCTCTCGCTCCCCTCTCTTTTTCTCATTTCTTTATGTTTTATCACCTTTTGTGCACATTAAAGAGCAATTTTTAAGATTTCGGGCGAGATCGGGACATAACAACAACTCATCTCTCTCTTGAGGACAGATGTTCCCACTCACGTGAAAAAATAGGCAAGGAGAGGAGAAGAGGGCAAAATAATAAAATGAGGAGGGTGGCCCGTCGTCATTGGGAAAGATGTAGGAGACGAAGAAAGAGGATCCAATTTCATCATCATCACATCGTTCTTATCCATTGCGAAATTATGTGGGTTGCGTAATGTGAGGAGGAACGTGGTTTTAATGGGAAAAATAAATTCAAAATTTCACAACAGTAGATTTCCTACGAATCTAAACTTATAAAGTAATAAATGTTAATAATCTAAAAATTGCAAAATTGGCATCAAACCTATTCCGAAGAGAAAGTAGTTCGAAAAATTGATTTATATTCTTTCCATCTTGTAATCAAATATATAGAAATTTACGAAATAAAACGATAATTCTGAAAAACCAAAGCATTTGTACATACATACATCGAGTGGAATTAAATTTCCTTTTGTATTAGTTCTTTTCTTCTCCTATTCATAAACTAGGTTTTCTTGTCCATATATCAACCACAGATCAACTCGGTCCTCCGTATCCGGCCCAGTTTTTCGCAGCAATATTAATAATCATACTTCATAAAGTACATGCGTAAGGACCCAACCCGTCTACCGTTTCATCTCACATTTCTTCTGTAAAGGAC
This sequence comes from Folsomia candida, assembly GCF_002217175.1. NCBI lineage: Eukaryota > Metazoa > Arthropoda > Collembola > Entomobryomorpha > Isotomidae > Folsomia > Folsomia candida. The sequence goes on along the minus strand of NW_019091194.1, from coordinate 1,405,744 downwards.
CCTCGAGTTCAAGTTTGCTTTTGGCCCAGCCAGCCAGGTAGCAAATACATAAATCCCCAGGTAGGCAAACAGGGTGCTTCTCCTTCTTCATTTCATTCCTCCTCACATTTCCGTCTATTTCATTTCTCATTTCTGTCCTGAGGGAGGACACAAGACTTACTTGAACCTTATGGACATTGTACATACATATTTTCCTGCAGGAAAGGTGAGCCTCGTTACAGCAGCCGTCCCTGGTTTTAAGCACAAAAGAAGCCGAGATTTCCCTTCAGGATTAGGATACATACGTACGAACGCAGTTGTTTATGGTGGGTACTTGAAGGGTACTAGTAGAGGAATTTTTTGGTTTTCGCTACCATTGAGGAGTTCTCACGGTGTGTCAAATTATGGACCCTTACCTTTCATTCATGCTTTACTTTTACAGAATTGAAAACCTACACAACAACCTCCTCTGGTGCTGACTGGAAGGAATTCTTACCTGGAATTTTACCTTAAAAGTAAGAAAATAAGAGACATTCTTACCTGTAAATAAATATGTCGTGGGTGGATTGGATATTTTTCTCAATGTAATAACACACCAGTTTTATTTTATTTTTTGAGCACCATTTATGAGCTTTCTTTATTCTTTTAAGTATGTAAAATGTAAGTCTGATACGGAATCGGGTGGAGGTGGAGGAGGATTTTCTTATTATTACGCACAAGTTATTGCTACGATTATTGTTATTGTGATGATATCTGGCTTCTCGACTCGCGGCTGGGTGAAAGACGAGAGAAAAGAGGAAAAACCAGTTATTTTTCCTATGAATGAATGAAATCAACTAAAGTCAAAATGGATGAGATTCAAGAGGATGAATGAAGAAAATGAATGAAAAGAAAGCAAAAAGAGAGAGTGGTTTTAGGTGAATTGGAGGGCGCGATTGTAATAATTATTATATTCCAGGCGAGACAAATTAGTGACATTATGTGTGCAAAATTAGCCAAATTAGAATGAAATTAATTCCAAAAATGGGCTAGAATTTCATAAAAAAATATAAAAACTCTTCCAAAATTAAATTAACCCCATAAACCACCACACATTATTAAATCCTTCACGATGACTTAATCCGTTACATTATTTATTGTTACAAAATTTAACTATGTACGTTAACAAAAACCAAATTGAATTTTGCTTCCATTATATTTTCCTTCCTCCTTCTTAAAAAATATGTATCCATTATGTCTCCCTCATTTTTTTATTCATCATTTTACTTACAAAATTAAAAGTTAAAATGAGCCAAAATAACTCAACCTTAAAATTGCCAATTTAACTATTTACCTATTCTTTACAGGAAAAGTGAATAATAATGAAAATAAAATAAAAAAATTGAAAAAGAAGTTCCACCACTAAAGCGAAACCATTATTATTATTATGAAAACGGTGAGCCCTTTATACTCTTTTATCATCATTTATTTATTCCGTATTATTATGCAGTACGGACTACGGAGAAATAAAACCAACAACAAAAATACTGTACACGTACACACATCGCACCACCGCAAAATAAGAAGAAAATGGATAACAACACAATGCATAACCAAGTTTGGTTAGTGGACGAAGAGAAGAAAAAAGCAAACTTGAAACTTTACAGTCAACAGTAATTTCGTTCGAAAAGTTTGTCTACTTTTGAGCAGTTTGCTTAAGTAAGAAACTCACCCAGGCAGAAATTCTGGGAAGTATTTCTTCATTTTCATTGTATTATTATCACTCGGGGTGGAATTTGTACACAGGAAAAAGTTAACTTAGTTACTTTTCTAGCATGACAAAATATGTAGATAAGTGGGAAAAATATCGGTAATAGAATAATCTAATCCTGTAATTCATCACTCCCTGAAATTGGCTCATCATTAAATTTAAATATATGTATTGCCCCGAATCAATTCAATTCACGGTTTGAAAAAATAATTTGTAAACTTGTATCTCCTTTTTTCAAGAAGAAGTAGTAATTGCGAGGCCAGTTTTCAATAAAATTTGTACCAAAGTAAATAAGTGGTGGTGTCGAATAATGAAAAATATGATAATAATACCGTAAAAAAGTTGGTTTATTGAATTGAATTCAATGAAATGGTGGTGGTAATGGTGATGATACGGACGGATTATGAGAGAGACCAAGCCAGGCAACAGGACAAAGAGGTCGGAACGTAATAGTGGGACAAGAAGAAGGACAACTTTGTAAAAGAGAAGCACTTGTTGAAACTACTACTCTCTCGGTCTTTTTGGTGGTTTGGTTTGGTTTGTAATGTGAATTGAATTGAATGCAAATCTTGTATGGGTTTTGCTGGATGGAGAAATTGGCAGGGTGACACATATCCAACCCGGGAAGGATGAATGATGAACAATACTTGCCAATTTATAGGGAGTACATAAGGAAATCCTAAATTCGGATAAATACAACAATACCTCTGAGCACAGAATGAAATGAATCCTGGCAAGTTTTGTGGGTATGAATTTACCTGATTTTACAACCAAACCACAAAACCGTTATGTATCATCATCATGATTGACTTGATAGTAAAGTTTATATTATTAGTTGCCAATTAGTGTCACATCTCGTTATGTGTGCATCCCCTCCTAAAATCTGTCCAACTTTGCGTGTTACGTAGATACGTGGCATGATTTTATTTTACTTTGTGTTTTGTCATCATATCCTCGAGTCAATCAGAAATCAAGTTTCTGTTTCACCCACACTGCATACACCAGACCACCAAAAGTAACAAAAGGGGATGTGATACACATCCAGAGATACTAAAATCCGACCAAAATCCTCCCACAAAGGAAATTAGAATGATGATTAGTTCACTACGTTGTTCATCTCTGCGGAATATGATTTTTTTTACGTTACGTGGTCGACGATTTGATGCCTGGTTGGTTTTCGGTTTTGATTTTGTTTCTCCTAATTAGTCGGCCTTGCTAATATGTAGTAAATAAAGAGTGGATACGTGCAGGGTCGTGTGGCGACTTAACATCGCCGCAAGCATGTGTACGTAACTCTAGGAGCCAATTACTTATTTGCCTTTATCGACAAGAAGATCACTATCGCCACGTGTCCCTCTTCGTTATTGAATGTTGAGCAAAATTGAGCAAAACGCAGCCAACAACATCTGTCCCAAAAGTGGATGCATAAAGGTGCGTTTATGCTTTCTGATTAATTGTAGCGATCTCTTAGAGAATTGATAACCGACGGGTTTTTAGTTCCCGTCCTCGTTACATTCGCGTCGCCATAGCGGTCGCTATGCAATTCGCCATGCGGGTTTATGCATTGTTTCCTCCTTCATTTCACGGCACCTTCACGATCACCATGAAAGTTGAACAGAGTTCAACTTTTACACGGATGAAGGAGCAAGGAAATTTTTAGAAACCATTACAATTTTATAAATATTTCCATTTGCGATTTCAAAATTTTACAAAATGACTACAAAAGTGATATCTATATATAGTGCGCCCAAATCTCCACTGGATCTGGAAGAAAAATTAATTCTTCTAGTTCAGCAACGTCCAGCACTGTACGACAAGAAGGATCCTGCATACAAAAATAGAAACACTCGTGCGGTGATGTGGGAGGAAATTGGAAAGCTACTAGGAAAGACAGGTCAGTTTGTTTTACTGCAGAGTCTATATTCTCACTTGTATTAACTCTAAAAAGGCAATTTTTCAGAGTTCGATTGTCAACAACTGTGGACAAAATTACGCAGCCAATTCAGCGGATTCCTGCGCAAATTACGCAATCCAAGTGGAAAAGAGGACAAGCCACGTCCCTTCTTCCGGCATGAAGGAGCAATGCGTTTCATCCGTGACATTGTTGACCCGGATGAAAGGTAATAGTAGTTTATATTTAATTGAGTAATGAGTTGGTTAAATAATTTTGGTAATGACACTATCTCTAAACAAACAGTACCGTGTCCAATCTCGTGACTGAAGATGATTCTTCGTTTGTGGATATGCATGGACCGGGGTCGGAGATCCAGATTGAAGTGATTGACGTGGATAAGCTCCCCGAAGATTTTGACCCACTCTCAATTGAAGAGGAGACAGCGACGACTTCTGTACTTGTACCACGGTCACAACCAGCTTTACCATCGAAGGTATTTGAACGAGAAGAATCATTTATATTTAGACAACAATTATAAATAATATCAATTACTCTGATTTAATTCGTAGAAACGAAAATTGGACGCATTTGACAAAGAGATGCTGGATTTGCTCAAATCAAACGATGATGAACACGACAGCTTCGGAAAAATGTTGGCCCCAAAACTGCGGAGAATTGCAGATTTAGACCGGAAAGTATTTCTCAATCTTCAGCGCAAAATCAATGATGCAGTGCTTGATGCAGAAATAGAACTTCTTGCGTAATTATACAGCTCTAAGTCATTAAAATGTTTTTAAATAATTCTGGCTTGTTATTCAAAAGTTGCAGTAAATAAATCCTTTGTTTTTCATGAACGAGATTTTATTTGCAAAAATCATATTAAATTAGGCATTTTAACAGATAAATTATGAAATTCTTGACATTTGCCATGAAACACTACCCTCATTACTGTTAAAATATTCTAAAAATCTGTCCCGTACAAGTACAGCTTCTAGACGCCGGTTATTGCTGCCTTGTTGCCGCAAAGAGATCATTCCCGTGTCCCCAGTGGTAGTCTCCCTCCAATTTCCCGTGGTGTTCCCATCATCTGAATCCGCCGTTATCGTATTCATATCTTGCTTATCAATAAGCAAATTGTGGAGAATTACTGCGGCATTGATTACGAGCCTGGTTAAGTCAAGTGATGCAACTATTGGCGTGTGAAATATCCTCCATCTAGCAGCTAACATCCCGAATACATTCTCCGACACATTTCTCGCTCGAGAAAGACGGTAATTGTAAATACGACGCTCCAGGGTGAGAAATTTTCCTGGGAATGGCTTCATCATGTAAGGCTTTAAAGCAAAATCGTCATCAGCCACGATAACATGGGGTTGGAGGTGAGGTCCAACTATTTTTGGCTCTGGTAGCCCCAATTTTCCATTTTCATGCCTCTTTCCTATTTCCGATCGTCCAAATACGCCTCCATCTGACTGCGAACCCGAGGCTCCAATATCCACAGCAGAAAATTTGTATTTATGGTCGACAACAGCCATGAGAACAATGGAGAAGAAGCCTTTATAATTGTGGTAAGTGGACCCCGAAAAATTTGGTGCTTGAATTCTGCAGTGTTTCCCGTCTACAGCACCAACGCAATTTGGAAAATTCCACCGAGTTCGGAAGCCAATCTCATTGGTTATCCATTGATCAGTTGTCGGTGGTGGTAGATGAATGTGGCCGAATATTTTCACTATTGCTTGCAAAACTTCTCGTAGAATCTTCGAAACTGCTGATGGTGATATTCGATAACTGAAGGAGAGAGAGATTTGGGAAGCTCCGGTGGCAAGAAATCTAGTAGATAGAGGTCATTTTCACTCAGCACTTAACTATATTTGATATCAAATTATTACCTTAAAGTTATCCCAAGTTTCTCTTCGACAGAAATAGGTCGGCTATGGGTCATTTTTCCTGTAATTTCCCCAGTAATCAGCATCAAAATCTCATCAAAGTTTTCCATATTCATCCTGTAAAATGTATTAAAAGTTTGATATATTGAGAAACAACTTTGTATATGCATTTTACCGGAAGTAACGGTGATGATAATGAGGGTCTTCACGCAATTCTTTCATTAAAATGCTGTCTCCCTGGTCCACTCGATTCCAGAACATAGGCCGGATTGAAGCAGCTCGCACTTTTCGCTTCAATTTTCTTCGAAGTCTCCGGAGAATCAAGATTTTGGTAATCAAACGTCGATCGGGGGCCGGCATAATTGTTTTTGTGAGATTATGAAATGGCTATGATTTTTTACGGGTTTTTACTTTCCCTTCGATGACCGATAGCTAAAACTAGCGTTGAGAGAAAGCGATCGTAAAAACTACAGAAAGTGTAAACCCGTTATGAAGGAAGGAACGCTAACGCTATGGCGACGTTATGTAACGAGGACGTTAAGCATAAACCATACTTAAGTGATTGTTCTTCTAAGTAGTTCATTACCGTCGTAGATAGATATTTAGTCCTGCACTCTTGTTGTCTGTCATCCATTAGTGGATTTCCAAACAATACGCATCCACCCATCCACCCACACACAGAAACCAAAGTCGTCGTCGTCGCGCTGTCTGTTATATTTAGTTAGTTAGTTAGTAGTTAATTAATTAATTAGAACAGAACGAACTGATTAATTGCACGCATTGGGCCGTGTCGTCGTACATACGCAGATCTGCACCGTCATTGGATCTTCCTTCATATGGCGAATGCATAGTTATTTAGAACTTCGTTGTTACTGCAGCTGACTCTTAAACTGAGGATGAGAGATTCTCATTTCATGAGAATAAAATCACTCCATTGCATTAAATACTACATCCCTCGGTAAATGAGTTGATAAGTAAATTCGACACATTCCACCACATGACATGATGCTACGGACTTGATCACCTCGTCGCCTTGCTGAAGCGTAACATTAAATTCACACACAATAAACTATTTTACTTCCCCAAAAAATCTGTCATGATTATGCAACCGAATAAGTAAATACTACATCCATGTGATGCAAAACGAGCCCAAAAATCACAGGAAATCCCGAATTTCGTACTTTTCCCCAATTCATGAAAAACAACCGCTATAAGAGGACAATTAATGCCATACTGCGCACCACTAATTATTGTGTATATTCCCATCATCATGGCGATGCCTGCCATTTATTCTCGAGTCATTCGCCCAAAAAAAGAGACAAAAAGATGGGTTGCTGCAGAAAGGTGATGGTTGGTTTTCGTCTTTTTCGTGTCTGTTAATTACCGGTTCACTGAATCTCTCTGAAATAAAATAAAATAAATGAATTCCTACTCTTCCACTTTGAGAAAGAAAACGTAGAAAAATTCTCTCTCTCTCCCACTATTAAACAAATACGAGGATGAATTGGCTTATTTTTTTCATCATAGTCGTCATCGTCATCGTTGACTCGTTCCCAGTATAAATACACATCTGCAGTATTTTGTAGCAGGGATTCTTTCTACTGGTTTCGTTGGTGGGTTGGTTGGTTGACGATAAGTGAGATGAGATCGTATCACGGAACATGAGGAATTCTTACAACTTTGTGACTTTTGTGAAGAGAGATTCTTACTTTACACAGGCAGTAAAGTAATGTAATGCTAGCAGTGGAATGGAATATGTATATATAGCGTTTGAGTTAGCGACTCAAAGTCTACAAAATCTGTGCGGAGTGAATTTCCATGTCTTCTTTACAGCAGTCAGGAATGACTCTTTCCCTCAGGATGAACATGGTCATGTCGCATTTATTACGGAAAAGCTGGCTGGGCGAATATCTATGTAACTTGGTTGGAGAGAGAGAAGGAATCAATATTTTGAGGACAATGGAGACACAGGAACCAACTTTAGCAAGGAAACCAACCAGCACCAGCAACGTTATGGGATTGATTTTGCTAAAACTAAGTCGTAAAAAAAGAGAATAATTTTCCGAATATATAAATTGTCCTGTCCCTCCTAATAATTAGTGTGAGTCAGTAATTTCTCTAAAATCAGGCTAATTACTAGCCAACCCACCCCACTCTATTTTTTTTAGATTCGTAACAACACAGTCTGTCGGGTTGGGGTCGTATCGTATTTACTAAAAAATTACTTGAGCACTTACCACTTATTTCATTTCCTACACGGTCCTGTCATGAATGAATCCATGTCATGATTAATTTTCAATTTGCAAAACCAATCTATCAAAAAAAGAAGGAACGGAACGCATGTTAGACACGATGGTTTAATTTTATACTTTATAGATCACGACCAACCCAATCAAACCACCACGTCCAACCCAATATTGCCATCTCTGCATACATTGACCGTGACAAATTCCGTAGAAAATATGCAAGTATTAAAATGAAAAAGGGAGACTTTGTCCTTGCCATGCGATGGAACCCTTTTTCGTCCTCGAACCGTCCAACAAGCAGCATTCATTAGTTGGTATTTAGATTTTACTTAGGGAATTATGGATCGGTGGATTGGACATGTTCATACATACATACATTTTATAACTTGTAAATAGTAGTAGGGATTTGTGGCTGGCTGAATAATTCCACGAGATAATTACCACGAGATGAGATGCGATGATGATGACGAGATGACTACCAAAAACCATGCCATGCCATGGATTTGGATGTAATGGTAATGTTGTTAGATGGGGTCAATCACGACGAAAAGAGAGATAAAAAGTTTTTTATCGTCATCATCTCATCTCATCTCGCTCTCATCTGTGTGTACCGGGTAGCATCATTATTCATTATCACAACTATCCATCTTTTTTATCCATCGCTACCACCACCACCACCAACAAATTCCATCCTGACCAAAACCAAATCTAATTTTGGGTACGGAAATATTTCAAAAATCCATATGCGTAATAAATTCCTTCTAAATAAATCTGACGAGAGGAGGAATGGCTCCCTTGTGAAAATCACTTAGCAAATTCCCACAAGCTTTATGAATCTACGATAAAGACAGGCAGACCACACCACGAGTAGATCACATCACGTCGAAAAAAGCAACAAAGTAATAAAAAAAATGCTTATTTTTCATGTAAGAATACTGTTTATATTACGTAATGAAAATGACTAGGAAAAAAATTGGGGAAAAATATGTACGTATTTTGAGTATTTTCTTCTTGCTTCTTCAATGAAAATGACTAATAAAAAAATCTTGGTACCTAGATATTCTAACCATTTTTTCTTCTTGTTTCTTCTCCGAATTAATTACAGGTTTACCCCATAATTAAAAAAAGAAACTCTGAGAAAGAAACTTTCCACAAAAAAGTTCACTTTTTTCCTCTCCCCACTTATTCCCAGAATTTTCCCTCCTCTCGATAAATAAATACTGTTCTGCAAAGTGAAAGTTGTCTCCAAGACCAAGTGTTTCCCGAGATTAGGTTCAGAAACTTAGTTGCTCCTCTACCCACCTACCTACCTAGATGAATAGAAAGCTGGGGAAAACGAACGAGGAGGGGGGGATTACTTTTCAAAGATGGGCGAGGAAGAAGAAGGTGAGTCTTGCACTAATTTGACCCGGGATGAGAGAATCCTCTGGATACGTCCCTAAGTAAAAAGAAGGGAATAAATGGGAATAAAAGAGGTCTGAAATAAATCCGGAGGAATTTGTCATTTCACTTAGTTACTTGCCATCCAAATACACAACTTGCAACCCAACCAGTAGCTTTTCGTGCAACATTTTCCCATTACAGAATCCTCGCCGTTCTCAACTTGCCGTTTGAACTGCATCACATAACGTGATGATGAAAAAGAAGGGGAGAAGAATTCTCATCCTGGGCTTGTTATACGGCAAGCTTTTCGTGGCGTCGCGAGCTACCAGCTCACTAACGCTCGTACCACTCGTCGTAAAATAGGACCAACCCCATAGGCCGGCGTTACTCGAGGGAACAAAGAGATTTGGGAGGATGTAGACACCGAGGTGGAGTTTGGTCGAAAACTGGGCAGAACTTTCGAACTTGCTTCGAACAGTCTCTGCTTCACATGAAAAGATTTCTATACAATTGGTTTAGTTGGCTCACAAAGGTGAATGCAGCATATACACAACTTCTCCATCCAGAAAGAGCAGTGGTCGTAGTAAAGTAAAGTAAAGAGCAAAATCTCTTGCTCTATTCACCCACAAAAATTATTCTATACAAATAAAATCACAATCACGCGAGACAGACGGGAGAATAGAGAATAAAAAAATAATACTTTTCTTCTTCTTTGAAGATCAACGACAGCTTATTGCACAGTGTTTGATAATAGTCTGGAGGAAATAATGAAACAAGATAAAATGGTATTTAAATAATTCCGTGGTGTTGTTTTAAAGGGAGAAAGTTGAGATTTGGAATTGGACAAGTTTGACATCACTTGTGAGAATTTTATTTTGTGTGGATATTTAAAAAGGGAGAAAGTTAATATTTTCGGGAACAATAATATTTGTTAAAAACGACTTGGTTTTTGTGCAAAAGTGATTCTTTTTTTCAGTGTTAAGGTATAATTTATGTATCGTGTAAGAGACATAATAATGACTTGAGATGCACATAATTATCCACCACGCTCCGGCAGAAGAGTAATTTGTGAGGAAAGTGAGACTTTGTGTTTGTGCCGAGGAATCATAATAATAATTAATCAGAATGGCCGCATTTTGGCGTGGTGACCTGACCCCACTTGACCCCTCGGGGTCACCTTTAGGTGTCCATCACCCCTCCCACGGGGGCATGTTGCTTGACGATATGAAACCCTCGCCAGCCCAACTAGTCCACGCGTCCCATCCTTCGTACAATTTAGACTTGGTGGCCCGTGGTGGTGGGGGGCACCACCCTCACTCAATTTCGCCCAGTATGGGCGGTGGGATCCATGGTGGCGGCATGACCGCTGCGGCGTTGCATCACCACCAGCAAAACGGCGGCCTCCACCATCACCCCCTGCACCCTGGCAGTATAAATAATAACAATAATAATAACAACAACCATCACCCGGGTAGTGGTGGGCATAATACGCATCCCCACCATACCAAAGCGGGACCGGGTTCGGGGGGAAGCACGGGGTCGGGGGGAGGTTCAAATAACAACAATAATGGACCAGAGAGGGTCAAAAGGCCGATGAATGCGTTCATGGTGTGGTCAAGAGGTGAGAATTTGGGGTTTGAAATTTCAAATAAAATTATGGTTAGATTTTGCAAAATATTTGCGATTTTTTTCTGAGAAATGCTTTTCATAATAGAGTTCAGTAAAATTATGTATGGTTAGATTTTGCAAAACAAGACCAATATTGCGTAAACAGATAAGAATTCATACCGACCTTTGACCTAACTCGATCTCAATCTTTTGTTTGTGTTGCAGGTCAGAGAAGGAAAATGGCGCAGGAGAATCCAAAAATGCATAATTCCGAGATCTCCAAGAGATTAGGGGCTGAATGGAAACAGCTCAACGAAACGGATAAGCGCCCCTTTATCGATGAAGCCAAGAGACTAAGGTATGAGATGTATGTACTTGGAATTATATTTTTTGTCTGATTTTACTACACAAAACACACTACTTACCTGTCTCTTCCTATAATCTAGCGACTTCTTTGATAACGATATGCTCTTATCTTTATCCGTGTCTGTATATTCATAAAAGGGCAAACGTCTTACCTACTACACTTACTTAATTAAGGATAATACACATTTTAACAAGCACCTTTTTTATAATTTTTTGGTCCTCTCATTAACTCATCGGTCAGGTAGAAATACACATAAATACTAAGCTAAAGTACTACTTGACCTCTACCTAATTTGACCACCGGCATCGTAAAAAAAGCTTCATATGTACACACTTCACTACCCTAAAAAAACTTTACCCTCCTAAAACAAAGCCCATCCTCCTCCTCCCCTAGAATTCTACTCACACGGCTAAATTTTTCCCACTTGACATGAGCCAGGAGGAAGACGAAGGGGAGAGAAAAACGGGCCAGAAACCTAAAACTAAAGGCGTGTTTAGCCAGGGCAAGGAACACAGTTTGCTTTTTGGGGTAGGAAAAGACGGCAAGTTTCGTACGTAGGTAGGTGATTTTAGTGGTGGATGCACTTTCTCCCATATTTTATAGGCTTTCTTCTCCACAATACCCGCAAAACCCGGCTTCTTTCCGTAGTGAAAGGTAGTGGTGGTGGCAGAGCAAGTCTCGTCTTCTTCTTACACAATGGCATTATTCCATCGTCGCGAAATTGTGTGACATTCATTCCCATTTCATTCATTCATTCATTCCCTTCTTCTTGGTGATGAAGATGAATTGAATAATGCAAAGATTATGTGAATTATCGCGTGATGAATTGATTTTATTCAGGGCAGATTATTTGAAAAAAAGAAGAATTATTATATCGATCATACGTACATATTATTGCACTTTCTCGTAAAACGTAGGGGATCACTCGCTCAGAGTTGATCTCCTTAACCGGAAATACATTACTTTACTGCTTGAAAGAGCAAGGGCACACGAAGTTAAATACGACGGAATACATAAAATAATGTTGTCTCTCTTGGCATGGGCTCAACATTTTATTCATGAATCACTACTACCCCGCCGCTGTGTGACCTGTGGGATGACGCTTTATGTTTCCTGAACTTTGAACTCGTACGCGATCAATCCATTTATGTAAAAGTTTGATTGAGCAATAAGACACGGAACGAGAAGAACAATCCTGTATTATGATAAATTGGGCATACATTTTTATATAAAAATTATGAATCACAATGGGGTATGTAAATTCTTATCTATTTAATACCTTACCTTACCTCCGACTTATCAACATTCTCCATCCATTTCCTGTCCGTCTAGGAGAATAATAAAGAGATTAGTGTGTTACTTAGTTATTGCGTATGTGTTGCTCGTTCGATTGGACTTGTGAAGGACGATGGAAATATGCTTATTCTCGAAAAAGTTTATAATAAAGGCAATAATGAAGAAGGATGTGTATGAGACGAAAAATCAGCATTTTTCCACACAAAAGATTCCCTTCATGGCAGGAGCCAGAGGTTTTGATAAGGTTGGAATTTCCAGCGATAAGCCGAACCACGTACGTCGTTCGTCTTTGTGTCGCTCAAGCTAAAAACGTAGTAGCAGACTCTTTCATATCATTGTTTCAATTTTGAATTTCATTTTTCTCAACTTGTTTGCTTTCCGCGATGATGCCATGAATTATGAAAAAGTTGACAAAACTGGGTAAATATGAAAATCATCACGTCACTTGATCACGACCAGGAAAAAGAAGGGTTTGGTCCCTCGAGCTATTTGATTTGACCAAACATTACAGAATTTCTTGTTCATTGGCTTCATTCCGGTTCCACACGCTTTTATTATTTTGCTACTTCTTTTTCAGAGAGAGAGAGAGAGAGCAAATATTGTGCCAAGTAATTGAAAGGGAGCTGATGAAGTGAAATAAAATAAAGTGCCCCCTGGCTGCGGAGGGGAGGGGAAGGGTGGTGGTGGGGGATTGTAAATAAATGTCAATAACAGGCAAGGTATTGCACACACGACTTGCTACATTTTATTAGTTATTTTAGAAATATGGTAGATTTTAGTACGGATTCCCAGAAGTCGGACTTTATGACGCAAACAAACAAAAACGGCAGAGTTTTTGTTTCTACTCACCTCCACCTGATGGAAAAAGCAAGTAGCAAACTGCTCATAAAGTGAAGAATTGAATAATAAATTATAAATTAGGGTAGAGTAAAAGAGCAAAGTGTGTTGTTTAACCTGTAAAATATATTATTATTACGAAGGCAGGATTGTTCAGGATTTATGATACAAGAAAGAGCTCAAATTCGGAAAAACAGACTGTATTAAATATTTATGTGTTTATTTGGGTGGGAGGAGGAGGTAATTTTCGACTGATTTTTCGTCTGCCAAGGAGGATGGATTGATGTAAATAAAGTGAATAACTGAATAGCAAGTAGGAACAGAGAGGAAGGAAGGAAGGAGTGAAAAATTGGTCTGAACTTCAAAAGTCACCGGATTTCAGGGAGGGGTTTGATTTTTACTTTGAGAAAATTTGTAGTTTTTTCCCCGACATTTCAAAATACACAAAAAATTTTTATACAAATTTCTCTCCTTTAAGATACATTTTCTGAAATTTTTATAAATTCCTCTCTTTTAACTTTAAGATTTGATCTTTACAACGTTGCACCTCTCATGATTGCATTTGTCTCATTTGACTCGGCTTTCCCTTATCGCCCTCGAGATCACCAGGAACATGAGACCGCTCACGGTTTACTACGTGTTAAGCACGTTGTAATAATCTTGTTATGTGTATTTACGTGTAAATCAGTGCTGCTGCTGCTGCTTAATCACTCCCATCTCAACGTCTCTATCTACAAAGTTCTGGTTTCCTCCTCCTCTCTCCAAGAGTGAAGGAAGGGTCATAGGTTACAAATAACTAAATATGTATGGAATAAAGTTGTAGATATTTCTTCCACTTTTTTCCCTCCTCCTGCTTAACTAAATAACTCGTTAAGTAAATCAAGAGTGACGAGGTAACTGACTACCGGATTTCAACTGTCTGTCCATCCTATCATTTGGGCAAATCAAATCAGTCCGCTGTCATGTCAGTCAGTCGCTGACTCGTTCAGTCATTTTTTTACACTTTATTATCCTTCATTACATTATTTTATTAGGTTTACGTACGTCCATACACGACGAGGGGGAGAGAGAGAACGATCTTGATTCAATCAGTGGCAATTCAACCAATCTGCTTAATGTTGGGATTTAGGGACAATTTTATTTTATTATTTTACTCCATGAACCACTTTGGTGGTGGTATAATTTGATTTATTAGGCGGATTTTGGGCGAGGAAATAGCTTAAAACGCACTTAATTGCGGCGACAGGAGGAGGAAAATTGCTGTACTTAAAATGCGCTGCGATTTGTCAATTGTCATCAGCCTTGCCACGTGGGTTACGTTTACGCATTTTATTTGCCACATGCCTAAACCCTGCGTAATAATACTCAGAATTATGCATATTATGTTGCCGACTGCATATTTATTATTGTTACCACGTTGGTTGGGTTGCATGTATGCATTCATTTACAACCCATTAAACTAAAGGGTTGACTACTAAAGCTGTGTCAGATCTCTGTTTCTCCCCTCGAATTCTGTCTCAAATTCAATAAATGTCAGCAGAGTTGTAATAATAATGTGGGTTATGCGGAACCACCACATTATTAAAGTTGGAAATACATATTTATGTAAAAATTTTAGATGAAAATGATTGATTTTTTGCTACCCTTTTGTCTTCTCTCTTTGTTTAACCGCGTGTATATAGACTTACTTGTCACCCATCGAATCAGAATTTTGATTGTGAGTGTGAAGGACTTTTCACATTTTTGGAGTGTTTCTCTCTCCTACGAGAACCCCACCCTCGTCTATTTTCTTGAGATCAATCACATCAAATCAATCATGTAACTTGTATAACATCGGAAAAAGGAGGGTGCGTACGTACGTGGCCAAGGATGTCTGTAAGGACTAAATAAGCACTTATCTCCGCGTACGTGTCACTCATCCCTGCATACACTCAATCTTGTCCAAAAAAATGAATGTGGGGCATTTTGAGACGGACAAAATTGACATTTTACTTTCTCCAGAGGAGAGAAAAAAAATCTCATAATTTTTGCACATGCACAATTGCGTTACACATTACGCTAACATTACACAATGAGAAGAAGAATAATACAAGAAAAGAAAAGAAAATGCATCTCGACTCCTATTCAATTCTGTGAACACAATGCAACCATGATGATGATGATGATGGCACACAATGCGATACGACGATATACAAAAGTGTGTAATGTAAGTAATTTGATAGGAAAGCAGAAGAAGAATAGTGATGCATTCGTGGATAATTGCAAGAGTCTGTTTTTGCCCATGTTTCTCCAACCATTTAACACCTGGGTGATGTTGTAATGTGATATTTTATTTATGAGGAGGTGAAGATGAGAGTGTGTAAAAGGAAGTGTATTATTTATTATAATATAATCGTGATAAATGACTAGTTCACATATACAACAGACGTGTGTAACCTTGCCACAGAAATAATAAATATGGTACTAATTTATTAATGTATGTTAGTGAGGAAGTAAGTCAAGTTGGACCATTTGTGTAAACGAGTGAGACAATATTTGCCAAAGAGACAATGTCATGATCGTGGCATTTTCCTGGGTAAATTTGCTTGCATAGCTGGTTAGTGGAGAGGGATGCGATTTGGACATGTTTTTTGGCAGAAAAACTCTAGTTAAATCCGAAATAACGTTTTCTGGGAAGGATTTACATACTTTTAAATTCTTTATTTTTTCGTATGCTTTTGAATTTTTACTTTTTCCAGTTTTTTATTCATTTAATTTCCCGTGTTTCTTTTTCTCTTGGAAAAATGATGCAAAATGATATAACACGTGTCTATTTATTGCTTTTTTCCAAATAGGGCCGTGCACATGAAGGAGCATCCCGATTACAAGTACCGACCTCGCAGGAAGACCAAGACACTCCTGAAGAAGGACAAATATCCGATGAACGGTCCCCCCGGTGGCGTCGGGCAGGGTCACCACCAACAACAGAACCAAGTTCAAAGCAATGGCGGCCTAATGGACCCGCATCATCCCGCTGCTCATCCCGGTAATCAAGGTAAGAATTTTGTATACTTAATTCGTCCAAGGGGGTCGGAATTAATGTTTCCGTTTCTCAGGCGGAAGTCGTAATTCGAGCAATGGTCCCGGCTCAGGGGGAAGTTCGGGAGGGAGTAACTCCTCCTCGTTAAGCCATCATCACCAAGGCGGCGGTGGTGGCGGGGGAGGAGGTGGAGGCGGCGCCGGTGGGGGTGGTGGACCCCCCTCACATCACAATCTTAACCCCAGAGACCTGTACTCGCATCAAGCAATCAATGGCTACATGCCGAATGGATATGCCCTCATGGGAGATCCCACCGCTTATTCGGGTAAGTCCAAGAATAAAATGCATCACACCACTATAAAATTAAAATTAGTTGCAATATTTTTCTGGGAATTTTATTTTTTACGTAAAAAATCCTAATAATTTCCCACTTTTTATGCGCCCACAGAGTACATGGAAAACTTGTCAAGGACTTATGGAAAGGCTGCCTTTTACGACCAAGAATCCGGTAAGAGAGATACATCCTTGCATATCATTAAGTATTAATAATTACCAACTTTTTCCAACCACCGCTAACTAACTCGCACTATAATCTTATCACCACCACCACCACCATTCGACATGATCTGGTCAAATCTAAAGAAAGAAAAATGAGATGACATTTTTTAAGCTGTAACCCGATTGGCAAAGGCTCATTAAGAATTTCCATCCATCCATCCCTCATCAAGTAGATAGAAAAGAAGGAGCTTTTTAAGAGGCTGGCTCGGCTTGGCTGGTGTAGTTCCCATAAAAGGCTTACCAACCAAACCGCACCACACATCATTACTGCCATGACTTGAAATTTGTGAGATGATGTGACAGCCCAAAAACTATTGATTCAAGGAGGAGAGAAAGACAAAAAATGATGAGTGAGGTTGCAATAATAAGTAATAAACTGGGCAAGATACATAAACTCCACTACACATCACATAAACATCATTAATTACTCGTGTACTGCTACACACCCGACCGACAAGACCAGACCACCAAATAACTAAACCACACGACGACCAATATCATGCATTTCATGATGAAGTGACGTGATCTGAAATAGTGTATGAATATATTTCGATGTTAATTAATCATTCTTCACTGCGTGTGAAGCAATCTCCTATCTGCGGCTCCTGCCAATAATATCATTTAAAATAACATGGTGCTTGATCAATTGATGGTAGGTTTGCATATTCAAATTCGAGAATTTTATAGGCAGTCATGTTCTTGGTTAACTCCCATCTAGATAGTGGATTTAATTGAATTTAAAATATTGCAAGTAATTGCATGCATTGCATACCCTTCGTCACTCACAACATCTGTTTTATGGAGATGATTTCTGTAGAAAAAGTCAAATATTTCATGCGAAATGGAAGCAGGAACAGGTGGTTTAAAGTATTTTTACACATAGCAAACTATTCAGCGGAACGAATTCATTCATTCAATTCATCATCAAAACAAAATTTGGTGAGACAAGGTCCAATCCAATCGTCTTGACGTAAAATATTTAAGCAGACAAGGCCGCAAGTCAATATTATTTGCGAATTGGATATTAGGTTGACGTGCTAATTATGTGAGAGTGGTAGACGTGAGAAATATTTTTCACGTGTGCGTACGTACATTATGAGCTAATTATTAAGACAGTTTATGCCACCAACGAACCAACCACCGTCATTTATTACTTTGTGAATGTCCTTTTGTCTTTGATCTGCAAGATGCGAACCGACAGAGTCCAAATTCAATTAGGATATTGTAAAATGGTTGCAGTAACTTGTATGCATGCGTGTATTACAAAGTTCAAACTAGTTTATACCGGAAGTTTTGTGGGGCTTATTGTAATAACATATTTGCAACTGGACCATACTTCCGGTCTGTGCTGTGTATACATACAGAGTTTTTCGTTAATGTGCATGATATGAATTAATTCTTGGTTTAAAATTTATTACTTATGCATGCATTCCAGTCGACATAAGTAAAATATGCGTCGCAAAAAAAATATCATACATATTTTCCATATTTTCACCCTAAATCATAATCATGACGGTATTATGCATTGCTAAAAAAATGTGGTGAAATTGTCTCAGAATTTATTACGGAGTAGTTACCGAGCAGATTTATCGTTTCATGTTTTACATTTGCTGAATGAAATGAATGGACTTAACGCAGGGAGCAAATGATCCAAATAATTAGCGTTTTATTATTTATTTATTTATTGTAATTGGCCGGGTTCTGGTCTCTGGTATTTTTTTTGGCTGCTCACTTTTTAATGAGGTTCACGAACGAATATGTAAATGATGTAGTCCGAGATTTATTTCCGCCGTGGGTAGGTAGGAGAGGAGACAGAAGCTGAAAAAGGATTTATTTATGTGCTTGGTTTAATACTTACATGTGCAACTTGTTGAATAAGAGAGAGAGATCCCACTTTATGAGACGACTTGAAACTAAACGCCCACTAATTCCCAATTTCAATTACTTGGTGGGTGAACATTCATATGAATGCATTTATTTATTGGGTGGATTGTTGGATTTGTTTAAACAAGAAGTGAATATTATGAACGATCAGATCGTGTCTGGTGGTACTGTAACATCATTTTTCTACCTTTTTTACTGGTTGGAATAAGTTTCTCAACTTTAAAAATTCTTATACTGATTTTTTATTATCCTCTGTATCTTCCAGGCTACATGAATCCCCAAATGTACTCGCGGTACGAGATGTCCCCCGCGTCCGCCCCATCCATGACTTCTTCACCATATCTCAACGGCTCGTACGCCATGTACTCGTCGACAGGGTCAACAACGCCGGTAGGGTCGTCGTCCGGGGGTGGAAATTCAGGTGGGGCACCTCCTCATTCGGCTCCCTCTCCGTACGGCGGTATGGGCTCTGTCTCTTCCGTAGCCTCTTCCGGTGGCGGGTCACCCACACCGCCAAAGTCCCCCAGTAACAGTAATAGTATGCAGCATAGCGGTATGCCTGGTGGGGGTAATTTGCATTCGCCCCCATCCTCCATCTCCTCCCACCACTCCTCCCACCAACACATGTCCCCCCCACCGCACCACCTCATGGCGGCCGCGGCTGCGGTCGCGGCGGGAAAGCAAGGTGTTGGTGGTTATCATCAAGGGAGCGGGGGTCCTCAAGGAGGCGATCTGAGACAAATGATCTCTATGTACTTGCCCCCCCATCACCAGGCGCATCATCCCCACCACCAACCACCACCACCACACCCACACCACCATCCTGGCTTGGATCATCACAGTCTTAACGTACATAATCCCTACCCCACGCCAAGTCCTGACCAACAATTGCAGCAACAGCAGCAACATCAGCAGCAGCAGCAGCAACAACAGCAAAATATGGCACATTTGGCGTAGTTTTTCTCATATATTTACATATATAACTTTTAGATTTTCGAAGTATTTGACTAAATTACGAATCTTCTTGTGGTGGTGGTTTGGTTTGGTCGGTCGGTGTGGGGAGAAGAGCTGGTCGTCGGAGGGAGTAAAGGAGAAGAAGGAGTTTGATTTAATCAAACAAATTAGATTAAGAAGGAAGGAAGGAATTAATTTGATTGAGGAGATTAAGAGAATTGTATTTAGTCCGAGGAGCGGAAAAGGGGCGATAAACTAGAAGTCATATCAAATCTCTTCTCTCTGCCTCGACGACTAACTAACACTTGTCCTTGTACTTGTACTGTATAATTCTAAAATATTACACTAAATGTCCCCTCGTGTTGGTCGTAATCTTCGTTGCCGTAATGGTGGTTTGGTTTGGTTTGGTAAATGTCGGGATGATGGTGGTGGGTGTGGTGTGGGTGAGGATGTTCTCCCTTAAATTTCTACTTATTTTTCCCCCCGTGCACGAATTGCTAGCTAAAAAACAAATATGCACAAATTTTAGCAGTAAAAAAAACAGTGAAATAAAGCAAAAATCGCCCTCTTTCTTTCTTCCAGGGTGAGTGAGTGAGAGAGAGTGTGAGAAAATTATGTCAATGTGTTCCTCTCTCTGCTTCTGCTCCACCACAACCACACCCATCCATCCATCCAGGACGACACTGGGCCCCACCAACCACCACCACCAACCGGTGATTCACCTTCACTTATCAAACTAATTTTAGACATAGAATATCTATTAATGAATGATGAAATTATGATAAGCGCATTATTCAATCATTTCTAAATAGTACAGAATATAGGGTTTGATCATTCTCGTTCGTTTTATAAATTCATTGCTCAATTAAGGATGGATTAAATGTTATTATGGTTTCGTCGTCAGTAGTGGAATTATGATTTTACGTAGAGAATTTACGTAATTTATGTGTCGATATCAAGTAAAATACGGAATTATTAGAGAAGAGACAAAAACCTACTAATTTTATTTGATCTCAGTTTATTTAGAGTTTCTGGTTTTTGGTTGGAGAAAGTAAAAATATGAGAATTTGTTACGTGTAAAGAGGAGGAAGAGAAAGTTTTGTAGGTTGTTTTATGTACGTGTGAATAGGGGCACCGCTGAAGAGGTCATGTCATGATACGATGTCACTTTTATTGTGGTATTTAGTTAATTATTCAAGAAAATAAACAATTTAAAGTTATTAACTTTATAATTATTAAAAGACTTTTCTGTGATTTAATTAATTCATTTAGCTTAAAACGGAGAGAGTAATAACTTTTAAATAGAAGCAGCTTATTTAACGATATTTAAGAGCACAGCAACAACAATTATCATGATAAAATAATAATAATAACTAATCAATCAATCAGAATCCAATCCAATCCGTATTAAATATTTACAAACTTAGAAAGAAACCCATCATCTCATCCCGGTGTTTAAGAATTTAAATAATTATTAATAACACCCCCAGAATTTTTTCTAGTTCTTTTTTTAAAATTTGAACTTTTTGACCTATTTTCTACCCGTAAAAGCACACCCAATATTCTACACGCTAAATAAATTTGATCAAAATTTACTCAAGGTTGAGTAAAATTTGCGATGACACAACTGGTTGTGTATAATTTACCAAATGAAAGTTAAAATTTATCCAACGTTGTAGAAATTTCGCACAACCTTGAGTAAATTTTATCTTTGTTGAGTAAATTTTGCACAATCAATTGTGTCATCGCAAATTTTACTCAACTTTATTTAGAGTGTACCCTTAACAAATAATTAATCGATAATTAATTAATTAACCAATGTTAGAATTGAATTTGACATTTCAACATTCAAGACCGATCCAGTATTATGAAATAGTTTATAGTTTTTCCAAACGCCCCGCACGATGAGAGAAGAAAACGTACAAAAAAGTATTTAGTAGTCGAAATCTCGGGGTTCCTTTCTTTTTTTGCTACCTATAATGCCCACTTTTTTTGTTGCAAAAATCTTCTAAATCTCCCCTTAATGGTGCAAATTTTTAAAGAATTGCCAACTATTGTCAGATCGCGATCGTATACGAAGAATAAGGAAGAATATTAAGCTAATTAACTAACTAACTAAATAAAATTTAGATCAACCAAACCACCGAGTTTATAACGAGACAATTTTTAGTAACTCTTTTGAAAATATTTCATAAAATCTCTCATTTTTTCTCGAAACGAATCTCGAGTAGTTTTCTATAGGGCCTAAAAAAATAATCACTGTATAATAAAATCCATACCTTTTTTGATGACAGTCAAATCACGTAATAAATACATAAATATTCTCTTTTTATCAAGTTCTACTATTGCCCCAGACAAGAAAAAGAATCATCAATCTCACTATCATAAATAACACTATTTGTAAGTAAAATTACATACATAAATAGTTTCATCCAGTCTTAAATACTATTAATTAATTAATTATTAATACTAATATTTAATTTTTGACTCTGCCTATTTATTAATAAATTGTATATATATCTGTAAATACGTACGTATTATATGGAGGAAAATAACTTATTTATTCATACATTCATCCATCATCCCAAGAAAGATGACCAATTAGTTAGTCGTGTAACTAATCCTAAAATATGTATTTAAAAAATATGTGTAAAATTGTTATGAATTTTCTTATTTTACGGACAAATAAATTGTAAAAACTTGTCGCATTGTATTACATAAAAAACAACAAACACTTGGCGTAAAAAACCGGATACATAAGTTTAGCGATTGCTGTACATTATTTGTGGAGGCGAAAAAAAGTGGACAAGTAAGGAAAATCATGAATATACATAACTTGTTCATAAATCGATGGACTGTTAATTAATTAATTATTAATTAATTACTGAATTATTTCCTAGTTTTATTTACACCCTAAATAACTCTAGATTACAAAATAGTTGGTAAAATACATACATAAGTTTGGTAAATATTTAAGCGACGACGACGACGACGTGAGAAACAACAAAAGATAACATGTTACTGTTTCATGTCAGTGCAGAACATGAAGAAATTCATGGTGATTTATAAAATAAAAAAAGATGATGATAAAGATCAGAGAAATTTGAGTGTTTGTATAATAATTTCATATTTTTTTTCAAAATGCGAATATTTCACGAATATTTATTTCACGGGGACGGTTCTTTTTTCATGTAAAATACACAAATAAAATTTCCGACTGGTAGCTGACACCGTGACCGTGACACTAAATAAGTCACGCCATCAATCAGCTTGTCCCCACGTCCAATTGCTGCGACTACCTGGATTGGATTGGATTGGATGGATTGATGTGTACAATTTTGTAAAAGTAAGCACCTGGACGAAATAAGAAGTAAGTACGACGACGACCAGTGGCCGCGGAAGCTGTGGGGACATCTGGGGACATTAGCATTGTAGGATAGGGGAGGGAGGGGTTTATATAACATGGGGAGATGATGCGGACATCTAATAACCGTGGGGACATTGTCCACACCCTTCCGCGGCCACTGGCAACGACGATGACGACGGTTCTTGAATTATTTACAGCATTGCATCCATCCAGTCCACCACATTCGTCACCCATAATTCTTGTTCGTATGGTTTGCTGGTAGATAGCTTTTTTGTCCACATTTTGTTGCCGTGCACAGTTTGTCATCGTCAATTTAGACATGGAATGAGAGCGTACGCATAGCCATGTCTTTTTATGGATCGTTTTTATCCGAGGAGGAGGAAGAAGAAGCTGTCGATGGTGCTGGTTTGGTTCTCTGTTGGTAATTATTTCTAAATCGTGGCACTTTTTGTTTTACGAGAAACAAGTCGTGACTCTAATTTCATTCCGCTTGTCTTGTCTCCTCACAAATATTTTCAGGTAAGTAAGGTAACTTACCCGCAGACTTTTGCTGGCATACCAAGAATAACACAATTCATTGCATCCATCCATTTCCATTACGGGAGAAGAGGAGGAGGACAGAATAAGACGGGCTGCCTAGGCCCAATTAATTTGAGATAATGGTGATGATGATGACGCGCAAAAAAGTGGCTAAAGATATGCACGCATAAGTATGTATTGTCGATAGATAAGTAAAGTTGAAGGAATTTAAATCAATCCTGATACATACATACGCATCATCAGGCTGGACTTAGGAATTCTTGACGATTTCCAACTTTCTACACGTCATTATGTAAATATGTTATGTGGTCAAATAATTTCCTCATAATTGGTGGCGAACAGGTGGTGGCGTGGCATGGTGATGGTGTGAGTTTTGATGATAAAAAGTGCAACTAAACCAAGCACATCCATCATCACTTAATAAGAAAGAAGAAGGAAAGAAATGAAATGAAATGGTAAAAAAAATTTGAGTGAATTTCTTTTATCCGAGTCTTGATTTCTTCTACGTACGTAGAAAAGACGCTGCAAAAAGAACGCGAGTTAAATTGAAGGTGACCTGACACGCAGGTAGTAAGTAAGCACATAAAATCATTCCGTCATCTCAGTCCAGTGGCCGCGGAAGAAGCTGTGGGGACATTAATATTGTAGGATGGGGGGAGGGAGGGGTTTATATAAGATGGGGAGATGATGGGGACATCGAACAACCGTGGGCACATTGTCCCTCTGTCTTCCGCGGCTACTAATTCTGGCTCCGCTAATAGATATCAAGCACTTCTTCTTCGTCCATGTGAAATCTCTTCCACCTTCTCGTTAAGTATTTCATTTTGAATTTCCACCACTTTTTTTGTCCTCCTCCTTCTCCACGCCATGCAGTCTGGAGTAACTTTGTCGTCGCCGAAATGACTGTCATATTTCAAACTGAAGGGCCACTACTGGACTTTTGAGTCAAAAGGGTCTTGCGACATCAACGAGGTACACAATAGAAGTGTCCATCCATCCATCTGTCAGCTGCCGAGAGGAAGAAAACCTTGCCTTGTGCATGTCCTTTAAATTTTTCTTACTTTTATTTTATAGACTCCACGATGTCCGAAGACTGGACATACCTTCACATTTCTCTCAGGCTAATATTTAGTATAGGATTGGATTAGATGAGACACGCCGTGGTAGGTTTATGTAGAAGAAATTCTAGTACAATACGGTACGGAACACGGTAGTTTATATATTTTTATGTTATTTTTCTGGCCTGGGGGTGGTCTCTAGTTTTTGGTCCTTACCCAAAATCTGTAAAATTTTGTGTATTTTATTTCATTTTACATCCCTTTCCTTACCTTTCTCTGGGTTGATCCTTTGTTTAACTAACAGATTTATGTACATCCTCCTTCTTCTTCCTACCTGGTTTTTGGTTTTCATTCATTCTTTCCTTCACGTGTTTCTGTATCCTAACCTATTGTGTCCTAGTGAAGTGGATGGATGGATAGATGGATGGATGCCAATTTGTGACATGACGAGAAGAAGGGCATGACGATGATGACATGACATGACAGCTCCCCCGATGTCGGAGGTCTTTACAGATTAGGCTCATTTTTGAGGAAATTCTTGTGGCTTGTAATTCCTCATAATTCTAAGTGATCTATTCCTGTTATTTACTTACTTCTTACCTGTTGCGGTGGGATGATGGGTGCTCTGCTCTGCTCATTAGAGACATTTCTTGTATGTAGAGTGTCATCCATTTCGGACCTGTTTGTGGCATTATTAGGAGAAGGAGAAAATATCTGTGTCTTTGTCACTTTGACTTGCATTTAATGTTATTCTGTCAACTCTCTCGTCGTCCTTGTCGTTCGTGGAGGAGGATAAGGTTTGATTTTCTGCCTGTCCTACAGCACCCCCAACCCGACGACAAAACTTCGTTTGACGACATCGGAAGTTATACGAGAAGGGCGACCCGTTTCGTGATTGACAAGTCCATTTATTTCTTATTTATCTCGAAATTATTTCGCCCCCACGAAAACCACCAGCCAGCCAGACCACCACCCCTATTACGAAACATCACTGACTGACCAACAGATTTTGTCCGTAAGTAAAAGTCCGACAGCCAGGAAAGTTCGGATAGTGATCCGTCCGTGGCATTTTCCGGAATGAAAGATGACATGGTAAAACAAGGCACGAAATCAAACTAAATGTCACCACATCATGCATCATCATCACTCCTCTGGCATCATCATCATCCATCAATCTACCCCGTTCTGGAGGAGATAACAACTAATTGAAACATTTGAATTTGGTGGTGTCTCGTTTCCTCCTCGGCTGATCAACCTTGTCGTCGTCATCGTCGTTTCGTAATGTGACGTGCGATGGTTTGGATTCTGATTCTGGGAACGTGACGACGATGACTTCTCCTCCAACCAAAGTTAATTGAATGAGGGGGAAGTGGAAACCAAAACGGAGAATGGAATCCTGTCCCGGAGTAAAGAAGAAGCTATAAAACTAAAAAGTCTAACTTATAGAGAGAGGAGTCAAGTCAAGTCGGAATTGGATGGGAGGATTGGATCAGAAATCTTCTCTGGCCGAATTTAAAGTGATGCCAACAACCATATGCCAAGAAGAGTGGTGGGGTCAGTGGCCGCGGAAGGGTGAGGGGACAGAGGGACAATGTCTCCAGGGTTGTTCGATGTCCCCATCTTATGTAAACCCCTCCCTCCCCCATCCTACAATGTTAGCGTCCCCCGATGTCCCCACGGCTTCTTCTGCGGCCACTGCGTGGTGTGGTGTGAATGCAGTAAGTAATCCTTGTTGAATGTAATGGCGGATTGGATTGGATCCCTTCAATTTCAATTCGAATTCTCCTCTCTCTCTATTTTTCGTTTCGGAAAATAGTGTGTGCTGTGCATGCTTCGTGTCTAAACTGCCAAACTGGAGGAGAATCCGGAATGATCGTGGTGCTGGAGAGAGGCTTTGAATTGGACCAATTTTGAGAAGAGAAAAGACTGCACTAATTCAATCTGGACACTTTTATTTTATTTTATCATCTTCCCTCTAATAAATGGATCTCATGACCTGGGCACACAAATTATGGGAAAAAAGGGCAACGAGTCTTTTTTTGGCTGGGTGGCGTGGCGTGGGGACGGGATAGCGTGACAGGAATTGGGCACTGAGGAAAATTGAATTGAATAGATGTAATGTGTAGGATTGATTTTTAGTTAGGGGATGAATATAATATGGAAAATTTTGTGAAAAAAGGGGGTGAGATCATAGGTCACAGGTAGTGCGAATTTCGATTAATTGTTAAAGACTGCAATAAGTGTAAATTCGCATTTTTGCATCAAACTCGAAATTTACAAATTAGATGGCCTTCCTTTGGCATCTAAATAACATATTACAAAATATAACTTTCTCATTAATTAAGTATCGTCATCAAACCTATACAATTTTAAATAAATCTCTGTTTATCCATTTCCACTCCTCTAATCCTAAGGTTGACAACTTATTTTTCCCAAAAAATATGTTTCCCTAATAATAATAATTTCCAACTTTTCCTCTTAACGGGTGGGTGGACTGGACGGGAAGAAGTTATCCCTCTCTCTCCGTATTTGTTTGGTTCGTACATACTCCGGACGGATGTTGGCTTAAGAAGAGAAGGAGAGAGAAACCGAGAAAGCAAAAAAAAACAGAGAAAGGAAACCTTTTAATTTTGAAAAATCGGGGAAAACATCCCAAGAAGCAGAAGGAAAGGAAGTAATGTGGAAAGTAATAATGATGATGATGGTTATCGTCCCCGTCCCTTCGCGCTCTGGTCGGTTTTCGGTTGCGTTTTCAAGAACAAGACGAAGCAAAAGGCAAGGCAAACTGGGAGCAAATTCAAACCAGAAACCAAAACCAACTTACAACTAGAACTACCTTTTCCTTGGTGGTAAGTAAGAGAGCGAGGAGGATGAGATTTATGAGTCAGTTTCATTCTTTCACTTGTCCATAATGACTTATAGCTTTTTTTCTCTCTCCATTCTCCATTTATTTCCTTTCCTCCTCCTCCTACTCCCCACATTCCAAACTCGTACCGTTTTTTTGTACGAAGCTCCCTCACTATTTTATTTTTCTCCAATTCTGTGCCAAATTTACAATTGGTCTCTGGGAGAAGAAGAAGGATTCACTTCTTGCAAAGAATTCTACTTTACTCCTTTTAATCACTGGATTGAGAGCCAGAAAGAGAAGAAATAAATCTGGCCTGGTGTAGGAAACTGGTACAAATTGGAGGCATAGATAAGAAGACGAATAATCCAATCTGTCTCAGTTTTTTCAGAGAAAACGAATGAATCGATACGAGGAGATGAGATGAAAAGTTTTGAGATGTGGAATATTTACGAGGAAAACTTGAGATTATGTTTTTTTCTTGTTTTTTAATGTGTGGAACTATTTTCGGTGTACATTTGCAGATTAATAATAAGGATGATGAAAAGTATGTAAAACTCTTCTGATGTAGGGAAGACGACCAGTGGCCGCGGAAGCTGTGGGGACATCTGGGGACATTAACATTGTAGGATAGGGGAGGCAGGGGTTTATATAATATGGGGAGATGATGGGGACATCGAATAACCGTGGGGACATTGTCCCTCTGTCCCCACGGCTTCCGCGGCCACTGGGGACGACCGGTGGATGAGATGATGATGATTGTGGTGCGTAGTAAAATAATAAATGAGACGAAATTGAGACCACGACGGAGATTGGATTTGTGTGCGGATACTTATTACCAAACTTTAATTGAGCGTAGGACTACTAAAAAAGTCATTACTTGACATGTCCACATCCACATTCGTTCATGGCTTACAGCCTTCCGTCCACATCCACGTCCACGTCCACCCATGATGACTCGACTTTTGGGCACATGCACAAAATCTCAATTATCCTCTCCTCAAGAGTTTTTTGATTCCGTGAATAATTTCTAAAATTCAATCATCCCACCAAATAATTTAGTCGTAGGACGTAGGACACATCCCAATCCCACAAACCAAATGTGTGTAAGCGGATGAAAATGAAGATGAAAATGAGAAGAATTGGATTGGATTGGTTTCTAGAGAGAGATGAGAAAAGCTAAATATAAAAAAAATCTCGGTTTCACTGGAAGGACGACGACGACTACATTAGTTTCGAGTGGATTTTACTTTGGCTCGTGTTGCTGACATCGAGCGAGATATGAACTCTCTCTCCGTTGACGAGATGACGGATTAGAGAGAAAGGAGAGCGACCAAGAATTTGGGGAGAGGACAGAGCTACGAAGGCTTCATCTTTTTTAGGGAGACCTGGAAAGTGTCACCACTACGACCACGAGTTGTACATATACGTCGAAAAGGGGGGAGGACGACATTTTCAATTATTTCTTCTTTTTTATCCCACTACGACAAGTATAATAAGCAGTAAGGATCCAATCCTGTGGGTCCGGTCGGTCTCTCTCTCTCATTCAAATTGGATCTCTATCATCATCATCCTCATCCCGTAATCCCTTTTCCTTCTTGTGCCGAAAAATCAAATTAAATTGGCTCTCACACATTTATTTGATATGGCTAACTCGAAATATACCAAAGTCCATCCTCCTCCGTTTTCCAGAGATAAAGTCAATCCGAATTAAAACTCTGTAGTTAAATATCTAAATTTTGGTTTCGGAGATGTCACGTCACTCAAGATTCCCGAAATGAAATCTTTTCGGAATTGGATTTTCAACTAAATAAATAAATATGCTACCCATCACATCACATCACTCCCACTTTAGGGTATAAAAAATATATAAATAAAATCAAATCGGGGAGGAGGAGTGTGTAGTAATAATTGTATTAACAAGAGGAGAGGAGAGGGTGGCTTGTTGTGCATACAGATCGGTCGGTGGGTGGGTGGGTGGATGGCTGACATTCTAATCTAATTTTAAAACGGGTCGTCGTCCAACGTGCGGGTGCGGGAGATAGTGAGTGACATGCAGCCAAGCCACGGATGGATGGACGGGTATCTCTCTTTCGGAGAGATAAATGAATTTCGGAGTATTTACAAAAAGTAATCCCAAAACGCGGGCGGCGGCGGTGGCATAAGGCTCGACTTCATTTAGCACATCATCATCTAAACACACTCCTATTTCCACTTACTTACTACTTGCTTGCTCTATTTACAGAGGAGATGGTACACAGAGAGTTGACATGTGTGGTGAGATGTGTCCCGTTTTAGGAGGAGGGGAAAGGATGTCCTCAAAAACGTGAAGAGATTAGATGTATCGGGTTGGGTGGAAATTAAGAAAGGCATGTTTTTCAGGGGAAAATGGTTCAAAAATCGATGGGAAACTATTTAAAAAATAGTAATCTGATTAATTACGTGATGGGAGTAAGTTTGGGGAGTAGGGTTGGATGGGAGAAAGTCGATTTGTTAAGTTAAGACGCCAAAAATTTTATGTTGTGTAGATTAAATATATGTTGAACCAATATTTAGATGTTTGGGCTAGTCAGCAGCATTAAAAAAAATACATTTTAATTCAATAGGTTATCAGATTTTGTTCTCACTCTTTTTTAGTGAAAATGGTTAAAAATCGATGAGGAAACTATTGCAAAATGTAATCTGATTAATTACTTAATGTGTTAAGCTTGGAGGTCGTGTTGGATGGGAGAAAGTCATTTTGTTAAATCAAGACGCCAACAAATTTTATTTAGTTATTTTAAAATAATTATTAAACCAATAAACAGATGAGGCTTTTCGAAGTTTAGAAAAAATGCATTTTAATTAAATTTATTATCAAATTTTTCTCTCACTTCTTTTTGGTTGACATTATTAAAAAATAAGAGAAAGTGAACCCTTCTTTTTCTAAAATGATGGAAACTAAAGAAATAAATGAATTTTTCTCTCTACTTTTCTAGATTTATATTATTATTTAGCTCCTAAGTACTTTCTCTCTCTCTCTTTGATGTCGGATTTCTATTTAATCCTCTTTTTATCCGCCTCTTGTGGTTGACTGTGATGAACAAGTAAATAGTAAATATATACCCACCCACCCCATACCGAGGAAAGGAACCCACAATTTTCCTTCATTACGTAACATTGCACAAAATCCGAATCAAAGGAAGGAATCTGACAAAATCCTACTTTAATTACATATTTAAAAAAATATCGGGATAATTTCCGACAAAATTTCGACTTCAAAATTATTTCTGTCTTTACTTCAGCCCACTCAACGGGTCAACGATACACATAATTTCATGTTCATCATCCACCAAGGTTAATACCGCAGTTAGTGTTGCATGACATTTATTTACTTGTCCGTCCATGTAATAATCCTTTCGTAATCAGTGGCCGCGGAAGCCGTGGGGACACGTGGGGACATTAACATTGTAGGATAGGGGAGGACGGGGTTCATATAACATGGGCAGATGATGGGGACATCGAATAACCGTGGGGACATTGTCCCTCTGTCTCCACCGCTTCCGCGGCCACTGTTTCCTAATCAAAGTCGCCTCCTTTAGCGGATGGGAGTACATTTTCATTTCTGCATGTAATCTAAACCGTAATGATATTTAGTCTTTCTCTATAAATGCACGTTATTAAACCAAATCTCATTATCTCTCCTGTGACCTAGGAAAGGTCAACCGACATAATTATCCCAACAAAACAACACCAACACACACAACACTGGTGGTAAAATGTGTACCCATAACATGCCTTCTATACACATAAAAGAGTGTTTATTTGTCAATTTACCCTTAATTGGACATCGTCATTGTTCCCTTTGTCTGCCTCTGACTATTATTATGATTATGAGACGTGATAGCTCTATATATATACATTCACAATGTGCAACGTAACCCAGCACACAGCAAAAAGATGCAACTCTCTGGCACTAACAAAAGGGTTTAGAATTTAAAGGGAAATTTGAACGAGGTTTGCTTGATTCCCGTGGGGTGATTGGACCCCCAAAAAAATACACCGACTTGATTATGTCACCCTTGCCATGTGATACTTTAAAATGCCAAGGTTGAAGAATTTAAATGGACTCGAATGCAGTCCTCATTTCCTTCTATTTTATTGCGTACCGTACACAGTCGTGGTCGTGGTCGGTCTTCCCTTCCGTTTTATTTAGTCCAGGGAGACCCATAAAATAAAAGTATCGCTTTACTCTACTGATGTGATTCCAGGTCGAGATTTCAGATAAATTATGCAAATCATCAGATCGGAACGAGACTCATCCGGCCAATCTAATATAATAATATGGGTGGATCTAGTGGTGGTGGTGGTGGAATACGAGATGATGACGCCCGATACGGACGACGAGGATTGAACAAGTTTATACATTTTAAAGTCGAAATCAGGACTGAAACCGACTGACTTTTTTAAATCGGGGAGGACGGAAAACGCCACGGGACCGGATGATATGTATTCGATTCTTGATAAGAGAGAGAAACCCACTGATAAGTCTGTACTCTGTACCATTTCTTTAAAAAAATCAATATAATGATATGATACATACGTAAATAGCAAATAGCAAGAGGGGGAAGCGGGATATAAAATCGTTGTGCAGTGCACAAACATCTTTAAATTTTTAAATTGAATTTCCACCACCCGATAAGAGAAAAAAGGGTCGTCGTAATTTTGAAAAAAAGTTTCGTTTCGTTTCGAGAGGAGGAAGTTGGTCCGTGTGGGTGATTTATTTGGTGAGGTTTTTTTTTCGGGAGGAAGTCTCCCTGTCCGGTGGGTCGGTTGGCTGGCGGATAAGGATGAGAAGAAGGTAGTAGTAGCAGAATCTCCGGCAATGGTGGTGGTGGTGGGAGGTTAGTCTTCTTGTGTCGGATGGGAGAGGAGGAAGACAAAAGGAATCCAATTTCGGGGACAAATTGAAATGGGCCGACTTATCAAATCTCTCTTTATCCGTCGTCGTCGGACTGGAGGCACTACCTCCACCACCGCCCAATCTCCTCTCCTTCTCCTGCTGGACCACGGTTGCGCCTTTTGTTCTCGCTCCTTTCTCCCGAATCAGCACTTTCTCCGGAAGAAGGAGAGAGAGAGAGAGAGAGAGAGGCAGAGGCAGAGGTAGTCGTGGTTGGTGATATGAGGACTCTGAGCAGGAGTAGGGATGCATGAGATATGTAAAAGGTTTACTTTTAAGGCTGGATAAAATTTTTGGAAAGTTTGAAATAGTTTTTGAAAAAATGAGGTAAAATTGCATAATCTGAAATTAGAGTAAGGGTTTGAGATGGTATTCATTCATCATGTGAGGTAGAAATTGAAAATGGGGAAAATTTTGAAATTTGAAGAAATTAGAAAAATTGACTGTACCTTCTTAGCATGACGAAAATTGAAAATGGAGAAAATTTGGAAATTTGAAGAAATTGAAAAAATTGCGAAATATGTAAAATTAAAAAAATCGACATTAACATTCTAGCATTTGATTTGATTTATGATGAAACAAAACCCTGAATGAAAATGATTGATTCGCTTTTGCATACAAAACTTGAGATTTTTTCACTAAAATTTTCAGAGAAAGTTGACTCAAATCACTTTATAAGAAAATTTGAGCTTATGGATAGTGTTTCATTTTCTTACGGAAATCTTATCCCATTCGAATATTTTTATAGGGGAGCCTGAAACAAGGAAAAATTGATCGATCAATCAATGCGACATCAAGGAACCAAATGGGCATATGTTTTCATACACTTATTTGCGTACATTTAAATTCAATAAGATTTTGTGATGGGGAGAAGGGTCACGTGCGTGGGGAAGGGGTCTGAATATTTTATAAGCTCTGATGGATTTCGAGAAACCAACTCGGTCTGTGCAATGATATATTTTTTATCAGATCAGTATTAGTTAAATGTTAAAATTGGGGGAAGGGTTGCAATTATGTTTCGTATTTAAAAAATGTAAAGATTGTGCGTCAAATGGAAAATTTTATGAGATCTGTGATAATATTAAGCATTTTAGGTAAGATCTAGCACACCAAGAATAATTTTATTAAAATTAATCTTAAAATTACAGTTATAAATGTTTAAAATATTAATCCAAATTTAGAAACTGAATTAATTTAAGGGTAATTTTGCGACATTAAAATTATTATGATTTTTCACATTTTTTGTTACAATAATAACAATTTGTAAATATTTTGCAAGTTTTACGTGCCAAAATTCTATAGTAGTTTTAACTGACGTAACAAATGTCCTTGAAAAAAAAATCATGATACAAATTATGAACAAATAACAAACTACACATGCTATACATACTCCACACAAAATTTCAAATCTCATCAAAGCAAAAATTCACACCAAGTAACGACACCAAAGATCAAACCAAGTCTAAAGAAATTAACGCTACCCTTCAAATTGATATCTGCAGCAGGAAGGAGGATGATGTGATGATGATGTTGATGATGACTTGATATTTTTAGAAACATAAATACATACGTATGGCAATATTCTCCTCGTTTTTTTCCACATGAAATGAAACAAACTTGTGGTAAATACGACCGACCAGTGACCGCGGAAGCCGTGGGGACATCTGGGGACATTAACATTGTAGAATAGGGGAGGGAAGGGTTTATATAAGATGGGCAGATGCTGGGGACATCGAACAACCGTGGGGACATTGTCCCTCTGTCCCCTCAAGCTTCCGCGGCCACTGCGACCAACCAACTAACGGATTTTTATGGTAGGGATGGAAAAAGAACGTGAGAATTATTACAGGTGTAAATAAATAAGGAAGTCGGGTTTGTTTTTGGAGTGATCCCTTCTTCTGCCTGCTGAAGGGCTCTGAGCTCCTCGGCTAATTAATGGTGGAGAGGTGTCAACTGCCCTCATCCACCACGTTATTAATGGTCACCTTAAAAAAGAAGTGCCGACAGGTAAAAACACACCTTATCATCATCAAGTTATTATCACTCGCGCATCCACTAACACAAACTCTAAAACTAATCTACCGACAAAATTAACAGGTATGTATGAGAAGAGCTAAGGTGATCATGATGATGGATGCGGTACAAGTTTGCCTCTGCAGAAGGTTTGTTATTTTACACTGAGAAACTAAAAAACTTTTGCTTCGGCAAAATCGTAAAAGGGAAAAATAGATGTGATATTGCGGGACCGGAAGTGAATCTGAGATTGCCAGATTTTCAGAAAAATTTCATGAAAATGGTAAATATTTGAGGTATTTATTTATGAGGTAATGTGACACTAATTTATGTACATACCTTCACCTCCTATTATTTTATTACCATGCGTTAGCAGATATACATTCCCGATAAGTCTCATCATCACCATCTTTATGTCATCGTCATCATCTTGATACTTGCGATGGATAAGCAATTATCTCAAGTATTCCGTCCAATTAATTACCATTTTAATACATATTTAGGTATTTATTTAGACCCAGATAACATCAAGAATCCCACATTGTTTCATTTCACTCCTCTTCTGCCTGCATAATAATCACCAGGATAATAAAAGTAATCACAGCCAACAACACGTCAATAATAGGAAATAACTCGCTGGATTTTATCATCACGACGAAAGATGCATACGTACATACATAAATAAGTATCTGACCATAATAATAATAAATAATAATAATAAAATGATCATCAAGAAGGAAGGAAGGATGGACATGGACCCGACCAAGAAAACGAAGGTAGGATTACAGTTTGGCCAACTTGGCTTAAAATATTTTTCTTATTACTCTCGATGAGACTGCACATTCTCAAGGATTCGATCCTACGTATGTAAGCTTGGTTTGGACTACAGGTCTTGTTGTACGACGTAAAAGTAGCTACATTTGGATACTAGTCACCTCACCTCAAGGTCCAAATTAGTTATACTTAAAAGTTTACTCACAAGATTTTAAGTCAGTCAAAAGAGAGGAACGAGTCAAGCGAGAAGGAGGCTAAAAGGAAGACTTGGAAAGGAAGAAATCGTCTTCAGTCAGTGAAGGAAGATTTCGTCCCATGAAGAAGGATGGAAACGTGGGGAGAAAATGTGGCAAAGTAGCCTTTGCTACAGGGAATCGAAGGGAAGATGATGTTGCAATCCTATTCAGGCAGGAAGTAGAATAAGGGCTCGATATTATTTATGTAGGTATTGCGTTGCTGCAAAGGGTCTAATCCGTCCAATGCTGAGGAGTGAAACTAACTGGTTACTTTTTCGAGTTTCTCATACCAACTTGCAATTTTTAGAAGGAGGCTTGGCTTATATAGTCGGCATGGCTGTTTGCCTGTTTGTGTGTCCCTAGCTTGGCTACTATTCGTTCAAAAGTAAAGTCCTCAAAATTTTGTAAAAGGTCAAATAGTCTAAGTTAATCGTATATCTGAAAATTATTGGATCAAATTTTCAAAAACTGGTCGAATAAATGCGAAAATGAGTGACTATTTTTAGTGTTTTTGGTCAAACGTAGATAAATATTTTATTGTGTCAAAACCTCAGCTCGGCCCATGCAAAGTAATGGATTTTATTGTTGAGTTCACTCCACTGGTACTGCCTAGAGTCGAGTTCATCCAGGTGAATAAGTTGGATTTTAAGAGAGAGAGATGGACGGACAGAAGAAATGTAGGTCCAGTCCAGTAATGATGTTTCAGTTACGCTTGACTCTCTAATAACAGCTACTTTATTTACCAAGGAATACGTACTTGAAGGACTGAACACTTGGTTTTTAGAAGGGTATGAGAAGAATGACTCGGTTTTTAGCGTCGGTCGGCTAGAAGAAGGCGAAGGGATGCAGGATGATGATGATGATTCTGCTGATGAGAGAGACTGCCTGGTGACATGACATGACGTTTAACACGGAGTTGGACATTATCTAAATATCTAAATATGTACGTTGTACGTACGTAGGGAAGAAATCCTGGACTGGAAGGTTCATTTTTTTACGGGTGGGTGGATTGGATTAGATATGTCTTAATTGATGTGGATGTGGTAGCCTCCTTCGAAAATTTTATTTTAAAAAAATCATGCAAAAGATAATATATATCTTTGTAAAATTTATGTTCATTTAATTCTGCAAAACGCTAAAATCAAAAATAATATATGAAAATTTAAATTGACAAAAACTTCGAAATTTTTATGATTGGCGTTAAACACGTAAAAACAGTACTTTCTTATAACTTTTTAACAAGGCCAAGAAGAACAGGCCATCAACAAAGGATATATTTTATTTTGAAAGATTGTTATAAATTTTTTATCGTAGGAAACGTCAAATTTCCATACTGTGGTCATATATATTTATGATCTGTATATGCGGTACCACTCGACAATCTATTAAAACAGATTTTTTATTATTATAACTTTGACATTTTAATAATTGGCGTCAAACTTTGCAATTAGTAATATTTTTCAAAAAAAAAATCTCCACATGTGTAATCCTTCAAAAAATTCGATGTATTTTTACCCAAATCTAAAAACGACAATGTTTTTACTTGAACAAAAAATACTTTTTTCTCCCCATAATAAAATTTATTTCATACTTGAAATTTCACTCCATTCAGCAAGTCCTACTGTTCCAAGTAGTTGGACTCTGACTGAAAAATATGTGGGGAATGTTGGGTTGGTCCGGCAGGTGAGATGTCATCCTTTACAAATTATAAGTCTTCCGTCACATTTATTAAGTAAAGACCGAGCCGAAGCCCAAGTTTTTCCTACACACGACACACTCGCATAATGCACCTCCAAGCAGTTTTATGTCCCTCATGTCATGACACAACAACAAAGTTTCAGCTTCATACCACCACACCACCAGGAAGACGAAGAAAGATGACAAATCACCCTTGTTGCATATGTCTAACCACCACATGAATTATTATGAATGAATGAATGAATAGGCACGATCCGCCCAAATTCTAGGGAATTATAAAAAAACAGAATTAGAG
The DNA here is from genome assembly GCF_002217175.1 of Folsomia candida. Classification (NCBI taxonomy): domain Eukaryota; kingdom Metazoa; phylum Arthropoda; class Collembola; order Entomobryomorpha; family Isotomidae; genus Folsomia; species Folsomia candida. Next base: position 1,368,318 of record NW_019091194.1, on the reverse strand, counting down.
CTAATCTAACAATAAGTCACGAGTCAGTCAGTCAGAGCTTTGTCATTTTCATTCGTCGTTGTCGTCTTCTTCATTCCGTGGCAAAAATTCCGAAGAAGAAGACAGCTTTTGAGGAAGAAGAGATAAATGTCCATCTAAAATATTTTTGTGGCGTTTTTCATGTCCGTGACCTATATTAAATTGTGTATGTCCAGTTTTTCAGGCTTTGTTTAAGGCAAATTTTGCAAATTTAGCAAAATATTCATTAAACTCTTCTCATTTTCTCCGTGGATGGACCTGAAAAAAACGTGGCTAGTCATTTTTATGTCGCTTTTCCTGCCCGTGACTTATATCAAATTATGTACAGGCTTTGTTTTAAGCCAATTTCTGCACGATATTCATCAAATTCTTCTCATTTTCTCCGTGGACGGGACTGAATAAAAAAAGCGTGCTTTAGTTTTATCCGAGGGGAGTGGAATGACTGATGTGGATTTGATTTGCTACGCTGTGTCAGTAGCGAAATGTATGTTCGAGAGGAAGGAAGTCGAGCCCGGAAGCGAGGGCACTTGGTTCTTCGGACCCTCAGCTAAATAGTAAGCGCGACGATGACGTCCCTCCATTATCCATGCCTGAGCGACCCCCTCCATCCACACCCACTCAATAAGCTCTGGGGGACTCTATTTCACTTTAAGACTAGTAGGGACAAAAATTGTATCAGGATGAATGGCAAAAAGTACGTATTTTGTGATATAAATACAGGGTTGGATAAAAATCTGCACTCTCTCCATCCACACCCACTCAATAAGCTCTGGGGGACTCTATTTCACTTTAAGACTAGTAGGGACAAAAATTGTATCAGGATGAATGGCAAAAAGTACGTATTTTGTGATATAAATACAGGGTTGGATAAAAATCTGCACTCTCTCCATCCACACCCACTCAATAAGCTCTGGGGGACTCTATTTCACTTTAAGATTAGGCCCAAAAACTGTATCAGTATGGATGGATGGATAAATGGCAAAAAGTATGTATGCATGCATGATACAGGGTTGGATGATGCTAATGGGATGGAAATCTGCATCGATGCATCCTATTATTATTATCGTCATCACAGAGAGGCATTTATTACGCACTTCACTTCACTTTTACTCCCCAACCATGACATTCATTGTATTGTTGCAAGAGGAAAACGTGACGCGATCCAATGCAACATTGTATGGCATCAAATATATAACGGAACGCACGTTACTTGGAGTTCATGCATTTAAATAACAACGAGCCATCCGTAATTTATTGAAGAGTCGATTAATTAATTGATGGTGAGTGAAAGTATGATTCTTTTTTTTTTGCTGGATCAGCAGATCTTACAATTAGCTTGGTTTTTGTCTCTTCGAAACTTTCAATATCTTAAATCGTTATGAAAGTCTTTAAAAAATTGCTAACGACGCGATTCCTTGCAATTTTTTGCAATTTTTTTGCACTAGTTGAGTCTCCTTGTATTAGTGTCATTTCGTCATCTTAATTATTATTAATGTTGACATTTGACGTAAAAAAAATTCGGTAAGCCTGTCCGATAACTAATACTTGTTTCTTGCATATCAACCAACGCACGACATTTTTTCCCCCAGATCCTCTTGGCCACTTTCCAACCTGACTTGCGACGAGTGACGGATGCACATCACACATTTAGCAAGTTTACAACCATGTCCATCCATCCGTATGAAACTGATGGTTTTTCATGAGATGGATGGATGGATGTCGTTAATCATGCAGTTCATTAAGAGAGAAACTGGAAAAATATTGTAAACTAAATAAATGGTCGACTGTTATTACACAACCAAACCACAAGACCAATAATAAGTATGTAATGAACGATATATCATTGTGTTGTTGCGTCACACACGTTGCAAAACCATTACTTAATATTGACACGAGACAACACCGGGACGATTAGCAGCTTGGTTAAAGACATGTGGTGAAATGTTTCGGACACGGGTTGCTTTCGGGGCGATAAATATGTGGAGTACTTATTAAGTAGATTCGGGCTACTTTGTGTGAAGACTTTGTCCGTCCGTCCGTCTGTCTGTCAGTAGGATAACGGGAGAACGGGTTGAGATAATCGAGATCCGTTTGCGGCATCATAGATATGACCCCAGGGGGAGGATCCTATCAACTTTTGGGGTCAATCGGACCATCCCCTCGAGGTCAGGGGGTGTGGTTACATAATTTTCTGCTTTCACCATATTGCTATATTTGTTGTACGGTTTATTTTGTACAGATTTTGTTTTACATTTCATTATTATTTACTTAGTTTCTGCGGGAAGATGAGATTTCGTTTCGTTTCCCATCACATCGTGTTGGTTTTCTTCTTTTCGTGTGGTAGTAAATATTGGGCGAAGAGGAGTTGAATTGTAATGAGGGTGTAATGAGAGAAACCGGTCTTCCCCGTCTGCTGCTTCCAGAAGCTGAAAGTGTTCACGTAAATCATGAACCTCGAGAGAGAAAAAAACTCCCCGTCCGGACAAACAAACAAATAAACCAGTCATAACAATAATCCGGGCAGCCGGATTTATTTATTTGCTTGCTTTGACCGAAAACTCTGCGGTGGTGCTAATTTATGTCGGGTTGGTAGCAAAAGCGAAAGCAGCCATCATCTTACTAGTCTATTTGTTTCGTAAACATGCAAAATTTCAGTAACTGCTTCCACTTTTACAAAATTTAGTTTAGTCTCAAAATTTCCAAATTTTTACTGTGAAACATGAAGTTAAGTAAATGTTACACATCTTATTAGACCATTTGTTTCGTAAACATGTAAAATTTCCAGTAACGGCGTGAACCTTTACAAAATTTAGTTTACTCTCAAATTTCTAAATTTTTACTGTGAAATATGAAGTTAAGTAAGTATTACCCATCTTATATCACATTTGTTTCGTAAACATGTAAAATTTCCAGTAACGGCGTGAACCTTTACAAAAGTTAGTTTACTCTCAAAATATCCCATTTTTTTCATGAAACATACATTCCCATGTCAATCAGTCGAGGCGTGACGTGCCGTAAAATGCGACGACCTTCTCTGATTGGAAATCGTTGATGATGCAGAGAGAGGTAAAAATCCCTACCTGAGATTAATTAAGGATTCGAGATTATTGGACTCCATCCATTAATTGGACAAAGACCAGTAGCTGGTCTGGTCTGGTGGATGGATGCAGATGGAGGAGCACCTCTCTCTGAGAATAAGAAGACCCCGACGGATGCTCACCTCCTGCTGACATCGACCAAAAACCACATAGCGTTCTTCTTCCAACTCTTTTTTTCTTACTTTTATTACGCAACACAGCGATGGCCTGGAAGGAAGAATTAGTGGAGATACAGATGGATTCGATATGCCTTTTAATCGGGAGGGACGGTGTTTGCGCTACCGTGTTACATTCCTGTCGCTTAATTATTTATATTTGTGAGAGAGATGCGATTTGATGAGAATCTGATCACTCTGAGATGGAACGGATGGATGGATGGATGGACAGAGATTTAATTGAGTTTTGCTTCTGTCCGGTGGTTGAAAAGTAAAGCTGACTTGAAGCCTTGACTTTCTCAAGAGATAAATAATTATGATGGGAACTTATCTAAATTGGAGTGATTGGAGATTTCACCGAATGATTTATTTATACAAGTTTCGAAATGGTTTCGAAATGTCCATCTTGTGGTGATTTTAAATATGCGAATTGCACATTTTAATCGTATTGACGTCCAAGTTTGACATTTTTTGCAAAATAACCAACAAAATACTAATTAGATTTCGACGTATTCTTTACTCAAAACATAATTATCTGATAATTCGTATAGAAAATCGAATCCCTTATTTTAACCTTATTGACGTTAAACTTTGAAACATTTTGGAAAAACCACCATTTGCAAAATATAAATTATGGGATAAAGTTCAATTTGATTATAGAAACCTTTATGATCTAATAATTCACATAATAAATCAAATCCGAAATTTTACCTTATTGACGTCAGTTTGACAATTTTTGCAAAAATACAGTGCAAATTCGTCATATATTTTGGTTCCATCTGATAATTCATGTATTAAATCGAATCCCAAATTGTAACCTTATTGACGGTAAAGTTTAACATTTTTTTGCAAAAATTCACTTTTACTTGCAAAGTCTTGCATAATTTGCACCTCTTTTTTTTTCCTCCACGCATAGTACAAAACCCACTCAATCGAGAGAGGTGGACATTTGAGCAATTTATGACGACAAATGCATACACTTGGATTTGATAGTTTTGCTGGTGTGGTAAAGTAAATATGTGTAAAAAACAAACTTATTTTTCATGATGCTTCCCCAATCTCACCTAAATCTCAGCCAGAACCTCATCCCATAAACAAGGAGGAACTTCTTCTCCTTCTCCCACCCGACCAAAGTAATTACTAATTTGCATAACTGGCCAAGTTAGTTAAGCACAAGTTTAAAATGAATCCATAATCAGGTATAAAAATTAAATAACGCCCCGTCTCAATTTTCCTATCATGAAGAAATGCATGAATTAGACTCCCAAAAATTAAAGTGAGCCTTCACTTCTCCACAAATTGGAAGAAGTTATTAAAGTATCGTCATAAATAAGGAAATGAAATGTTTGGTGTCTGGTGTGAATTGGATGCACAAATATTTGGCTAGGCCACGCTAAATAAATTATGATTAATAAAAAACGGAGTGAAATCTTGAAAATAAAAATAAAATAATTGATTATTTATATTCATGGTCAATTCGATTCATATCCAATCCACGAGCAATAAACGATCACGACGGGGGGATTTGACCCCTGATCTGGGAGCAGGTAAGTAAAATGTAATTGGCTTGGCTGGAGGTCACCGTTATCGGTCCTGTTTAAGGAGCTAGTGTCAAAAGCGAGGCTTCCTTTGAGATTCCTTAAATGGTTGGTGGGTAGTGAGAAGTATTGGTGATTATCACTGCCCTCCCACGCATATGATTTTCTGTTGGTAATCAATCACTTCGTCACAATGTGCGAATTTGGACAATGACACTTGAATGAGATGGATGTGAAAAAAAATTGGGAAATGCAGTACGTACGTAAATAGGATGGATTAAATATAATAAGTTGCGTGTATGTACGTAAGTATATCCAAAAACCACGTGCTCAAGGTGTACGTAGCCACGCCATCAGTGGCCGCGGAAGCTTGAGGGGACAGAGGGACAATGTCCCCACGGTTGTCCGATGTCCCCATCATCTGCCCATGTTATACAAACCCCTTCATCCCCTATCCTACAATATTAATGTCCTCACAGCTTCCGCGGCCACTGCACGCCATGCATGGTTTAAGTCATTAATTAGCTTAATTTTTTTAATGGGTTCGATGTGGAAGTTTTTTTAATTGTATTTTTTTTGTTTGGCCTGTGATGTGACGCGATGTAGGCAATCAATCGGAAGGCTTGGCGACTGACGCAAGTTAGTCGACGATGATCTCAATTTAGCATTGTTGTTGTGATAATAATGACGAGATATCGAGTGGTTTTGAGAATAATGGAACTTTTTCGCTACTTATATGGTTATTTCAGGGAATGAAAATAACATCATGATTTTTATGTGACACTCGAGATAAGTTAAGATGGGTATGTAAAATTATACTATTTGCACTGTACTCGTATGCAGATGAGGGATCATCAATTAGCGGAGTGAGTGATAATTGTGATAATTTTATGATATGACGATATTACATAAATAGGACGTGGGAATAGAATTTGCTGCATTCGAGGTTGCATAATTGGTTTGTGAAAAAAAGTGGTGGAAAATATTAACCATACAAAATGCAGATTTCCAGTAAATTGTCCATAATTTTGGGGGTGGCAGTCCTACTATCGTCAGGAAATGGTAGGAAATAAATTTTTATGAAAATTTTTAAATCAGGAATTTTACTTGAAATTATTTTATTTTACAGCCCAATCACCCACACCTTCGCCAGATTTCGATGTAAGATTACATAACTTTCCCCTCAATTTTAGAAAATTTTAAATTTTCTCAATTTTTGAAAGTTACATGAATATATTTCCCCAATAGTGTCCCTCCTTTGACGACTCTATCCACCCCGACCCTCGCGATTGTTCGATGTACTTCGTCTGCACGAACGGTCTCGCTTGGCATGAATCCTGTCCCCCTGGCTTGCTCTTTGACCCCACAATTCTCGAATGCAACTGGCCACATCTCGTCCAATGTGCGGGATCCGGTCCAACCACCACCGTCAGAACGACGGTACCTCCTTCACCAACCACCACGGCAGCCCCACCATCCTCCGGACCCACAAACCCACCTCCCTCCACCACCCAAGGCCCCACCGACGAAACTGATCAACCCTCCACGACACCCGCTCCCACTACGTCCGCCCCCATTTCCACGACCTCACCCCCCGAAGGGTTCGAATGCCCCACTCTTGACGGCACTTTCCCCCACCCCGCGGACTGTAATGCTTATTACGTCTGCGAGGGCGGTGTCCCATCGGTCGCCCACTGTCCACCTGGACTTCATTACGATCCCATCCTGCAAGTCTGCAACTGGCCGGAAGATGCTGGATGTCAAGTTCCTCGCCTCATTTTTAAGAAACATTAACCCAACATTTGCGTATAAATATGTACATAGTTTAGTTTCATACATCAACTCTTAGTTTACTTTAGCACGTAATAAATGGAGTTTAAATGCGAAAATTAGCCATTAAACGTTACACTAAATTTTGATTTGCCATGCTAAAAGTGGATGGGAGACAAATTTCAAAACTGCAACTGTACGATGATGACGCAGAAGTGGTTTGGTTGTCGTTTCTGAGCGTCCTGCTGAGGTGAGACGAATTTTATCCCGTTCCGGCCTCCATCATATCATATCATATCGAAATTTTGGTAATGTAGCATGACCGAGGGGGATGGATGGATGGATGGATGCATGTCCACGTAGTAATAATAAAGTGTTGCAAATGAAATGTAGCAAAGGGGTGAACCGACACAGGAACATCAAAACTATATAGATTTTTGAAATCCCTGTACAAAACTACATCTAAAACGAATACACAAAATTCGACATTTTCGACTTTGGCGTCGTCTATACGGTCATGCAGCGATCGTACGTCAAAACTATGTCGAAAATCCCCACCTAGAACTACCTCTTAAACGACCAATACGAAAAATATGACACGTTATAGACCGTTGGTGTCACCTCCCTGGCGCCATGACCTTATGACCTACAACGCCCTTCTTCTAAATCATCCGTACCTTAAAAATTAGAAACACTTTGGCGAAAACGGCATTTCAAAATTCGAATCCATTCAAAAGTTATCATGGATACGGACAGACAGACGAATAGGCAAGACATTCCCATAAAGGGATTTCCCTTACTCTTCACCCCTTAATGAAACAGTATCGCGTGAAGTGGACAGAGACACATGTATCGCATCATGTCATGCCATCCAAGAAAAAAGAAGAACAAAACGGATCGCTAAATTATTAAGTGGACAGACACCGAGAGGATATATTTATGTGAATGTGGTGGCTACACGGGCAAATTAAGGGGACAAAGTAGTCAGGATTTTTCCCAATTAATACCTCCGTCCTACCCGTTTGTCATGTAAATTGTTCCCTTTCAACCCAGGAACAAACGAGGACATGCAATTGAGGAGGAGAATGGGATAATAACGGACCACTTGAAAAAAGTGCAATGCCAGCCAGCCAACTGTACGTAATAAATAGGAAAATATGTATCTCTTAACGTAACGTGGGTGTTTCTATGTGGGGAAGGCTAATTTGTGGCCGTTTTTACTGCAAAAGGTGCAATTATTTTGGGACAAGGGTAGGAAAAGTTTGGCAGGCTGGGAGCACCTGGAGAGAATAACTTTTAATAAACAAGTATCGTTTATGTGTAATTAATATATGAGAAAATTTGAGTGATTTGCATTTTTTGGAAAAATTTGACGTTGTTTTGCACATTTTTAAAGAAATTGAAATTTCAACACTTGAGCTAAGATCCTTTCACTTCCGGCTCTGGCCAAGAAGTTGGCATCATAATTTTCTACTTAATTAAAGCACACATAAGCATGAATTACCTAAGATGAGAATTAAACTAAAAATATTGTTAAACTTATATTTTATACATTTTTCTCCCTATCCTTTTTCTTTTCCTCCCACGGGAATACTTCGCAAAATTGAATTCATTTCCGGTCAAGGAGCATTTGGCATCATCATCATTCATCCTCTTCTCCTACCTTAAAAAGTAACCATTCCTTCCATAAATAAATTTCCATTCTTCTCTCCCGATTTCCTCAGACTTTTTGGAAACATTTATTTCATATTCTTCCTCTACCTCCTCCTCCTCTGAACTCCTCCTTTCCTTTCCTTCGTCTCGGTCTTCCTGTCCTGTCGTGTTGTTTGTTCCTCGTTCGTAACACCGGTGGTGGTGGCAAGTCTCGAAATAATTAATGAGACCCTGTTGGAGAGGTGTTATGAGAAAGTGACCAACTGTGAGATTTTAGAGTGTGTCAAGTGGGCAGAGACATCGCCAATAAATCACCAGTCCATTGAGCCCACTTACACCTTAAGCTACGTACGTACATACACTTCTCCTGCCTCCATTCAATTTAAGGTCCACGCCACAACCGACCGACCGACCACGCAGAATGAAAATGAACATGCGATCCCGACCAGAAGAGGAAAAAGGACTTTTACAAAAAAAAATCAATCAATTCCAACTTTGACACTTTCTTTTTCGCCTTTAACTTGACTTATCGAGAAGAAAATGCAAATAGTATGGAGGAAGAGGAGGAGGAATCTTTTAGGAAAATTAAGGATCCCATTCAAACCAAATTTTTGAACCACAAGCAGTCAACCAGCCAGATGGACGACACTGCTGGTTGGTAAAGTTTCTTTCTTCTCTGTCATCAATGATGACTCATCATCATCATGGCAGAAGCCAAGTCAAAGTCGATTTTTCCATTAGTTGGTAAAAGAAGTGATTTGATTAATTATGTTGCAGGCCAGCCTTCCTCACTCACCTTTTCTTAAAAGTCATGTGTAGCCAGTCATGCAAAAAGTTTTTTTTTTCTTATTAAGTATTTGTTGAGGACGAAATTATGTTTTTCAGAAGTTGGATTTGCATCAAGTGAAGGTGACGCGAACTTAATTAATTTTTTAAAATGAAATGAGCAAAGGTTGGTTGGGATAGAAAGAAAATTTGTTTCCAAATTGAAATTAGCATTTGGCACGAATTATTTTTTAGGTATGATTTATGACTTGAAAAAAAGTGCATGCATTAATGTTCGATTGCAATATTGGTTGGTTAAGTATTTGGGTATGCGTTTAATAGTATTGATTTGAATGGTGCGTGCATGTCGTGTTTGGTGTGAAAGAGGGCAACCCTTTGGCAGTTTGTCCATTTTTCATGTAAAACCATAAAGTGCACGAAACAAGTAAATACATAATTCGAGTCAGTAAAATCGGTAAAATGCACACTATTTCGTAAAATGGATGACTGAGACTGATGGACAGAGAAGAAGACAGTGTCGAATTCGTGCCAAAACTAAAAAAATACACTTTTCCATTCTCCTCAAAAAAACACTTTTAAAAAGTTAGGAAATGTTTTAAACCTGAAAATCAAATTATGTATGAAAGAAGAAAACTCATGTATTTACTACCAAACTCAATTTCCATTTCGTTCCAAAACGTTCCCAGAATTTAAACCTGTAGATAACCAACCAACTCTCTCTTTTGATGGGGAACTAGCAATTTAATTTTTGCTAACTTTTCCCTCCCTCCTCCTGTTTTCCTTCAGCCAAACTAACTTTTCGACTTCATTGAAAGATTATAAATTGGCTGCTGGGTGGACTGAATGGATTTGTGTGTGGTGTGGTCTTTACAGAGAGAATAGAGACGAGCCCCCCTCTAGGGACGTTGGGAAGTCAAGTCTCAAAGTCAACCTCCCAAGAAGTGATTAAAACAAAGGTGCCCAGTCGGAGAGGACGTATGAACGTAGGACGTTGATATTATTAGTATCAGCAGTAAAGCAGGCGGGCAGACTTATCATCATCATCCTCGTCATTTCATTATATAAGGTCGTGGTAGGTGGTGGTGGTGCTGGGAGATTTGCACTAAATAATAAAATAAAACAAAGTTGGTCGCGGACAAAGGGACCAAGCAGGAGCTCTTATCGCCCTCGAAGAGTTGCATACAAATGAATAAGGGGGGGCTGTCCATAAACTACGTAATGCAGGGGGGTCGATAAGGCTCTAATGAATTTCAATGGTTCGAGGCAACGTTTAAGGCTCTAATGAGATCGTAAAGGGAGTCTAGAAAATCGCGATTTCTCCATTACCTAATTTATGCACGGCCCCCTAACGAACAAAGACAGGGCAACAAAGTTTTAAGAAATCTGAAATCTGTTCCTGAGGGATGTTAGTTTCGTGGATGGAATTTTCCTCAAGTTTTCCTCAAGTCTCTGATTCTGACACTTCCACTTTCCACTTCAATTCAAACTCCAATCTGAACCCTGCATCTTTATTTTGAGAGAGAGAGAGACGAAGCAACTGAACCAGGACAAGACAAACCAGACATGTCGTCGTCAAGTCGAGTTAGATCTGAGGAGATGTATACGGGTTGGTTGTTGGAAATAAGTTTTTGGGGAGGGGATAAGGTATAGAATTTTTGGGAAATTTTCAAGAAATTTAACAAATTTGTATGGGGGAAAGCAAGCAGAGTCTACTTTCTCCATGGTGGTGGTGACTATAGGAGGGAAATCTTCTCCCTCCTCCTCCTCGTAATTAGGCACTTGATTAAGAAAATAATTAGATTTTGGCTCAAGTTGCGTCTCAAGTGATGTGAGGGAGGAGAATCGTCAACATACGCACGCAAGGACAATAAAACAAGCACTTTCTCCCAAATGACATCAACTTTGTTGGGATAATATCACAAGATCAGGGCTAAAGTTCATTTTGGTTGAGAGGAAAAAGCTACAAGTGGTAAAGAAGCAAGCACGAGACGACTTCTTGAACTTGTTGAACTTTTCAGAAATTTTAACTCTTCAAAAATTTTACAGTAATTTAATTTGTCAAATGTTAACGTCATTTCGGTTAATTTTGCAATATTGAATTAGATTGTAACAAAATTAGATATTGAAAGTGTCCTTCGCCAATCATTTAGTGTGATTTATACCAAAAAATGCCTTAAACTTTGACTTTTATCTATTTAAATAACGAGATAAAAAGTTATGCCTCGAATTAGTCAAGCTTGTTATTCAAACAAATGTCTCACACTTATCATCTCTCCCAAGAATAATAAATAAGATACACGTTGCATAAATATTTCCTTTTTATTATAGTACCCACGCCTATAATTTAGTTTAGTTTTCGTCCTTCTTCACCCTCTCAAAGAGATGAATGTACTGTTACATATTTCATTTCCCTTGGTCGTCATCGTCGACGTCGTTCCAGTCGTCAAGATGTTAGAGTTGTGTGGGTTTAGTAGGTAGGTAGGCAGATCGACCTAACTCCTCTACCTGGCTACTGACATGGACAAAGTGCCAGTTTTGGTGAAAGGTTTCATTAAGAGTATTACGAAACGAACCACCACCTACGACCAAAACCAAAGTAGTGCTTCCTCAACATCACCACTGTTTCTCAGTCGACAGAAATTAATGACAGGAGAGAAGGAATCCAGGAATTTCCTGTCAAAATCTAATGGAGAAATGCTTCAACCTTTCTCCCTCCCTCTCCTCTTCCCACCTTATTACCCACACATAAATAACTTGCATATAGGCTGTGGCGTACAGTGGCCGCGGAAGCGGTGGGGACATCGGGGGACATTAACATTGTAGGATGGGGGAGGGAGGGGTTTGTATAAGATGGGGAGATGATGGGGACATCGAACAACCGTGGGGACATTGTCCCTCTGTCATCACCCCTCCGCGGCCACTGCTGGCGTAAGAAGAAGTGGCTTAAATCTGGGAATAAATTCCTAAACTTATTTTATTTCCACTAATACATAAATAAGAAAACCAAGAAAAAAACAAAAATTCCCCTCTCTCCTTGAACTTGGTAGAAATCAGTCCAGAAATCTGGGAATAAATCCCCCCGCCTATTCATAAGAAAACCAAGAAAAAAATCAAAATTCCCTTCGCTGGGTGAGAAGTTGAACTTGTTTTGTTGGTGGAAATCAGTCCAGAAATTGAAACTGAAGTGGTGTTGAGGACTAATTTGTAAATTGGTGTAAGAAACCGCAAAGGGATGCATTGCTTGGTTTGGTTGACTAATGTGATATTGATGAAGCATGAAGGAAGAGTCTGAGGTGAGGAAATCTATTTACCACCTACCCATCCATCCTAATTACTCACTCATCCATCGGCCTCTTTTTTTCTCCGCTTCTTCGACACAACTTATTACGATTATTATTATTATTATAAATCCAATCCAATCCGCTATGTAAAAGTTAATTACAAAAACCTTCTTTCCCAACGAGAAGAATAATACGTGTGAGAGGAGAAATTGGAATGAGAAATTTTTCAAAATCTGAAAACCTTGATTCCGTGAAATGCATGCTTTAATGTGGTGATGATTCTCCCAATTTTGGTAAATGAGTAGTCTACTTTTTTAGGAAAAAAAGTAGGTAAAAATAAAATTATAACATTTTTTTTCTCTCTCATTATAATCGATTATTGCTCTCATCTCATCTCGCCTCACCTGAACTATTAACAGTTTATCTTTAATTGATCACAAATTAATTAGTTGATCTCTCTCATCCTGCTATACTTTTTGCTTTGGAAATCAAATCAGTGTCCGTCTGGCGTGCCAACTCAAGCAAAACAAACCACTTCATTCCCGACTTGGTGGAGTGGAACGACGAACGGTTTTGATCATCGTCATGGTCATGGAAGCAAGTTATAAAGTCAAAGTCGGGTTTCCCCTCCCCCTCGAGAAGTAGAGAAGAAGAAGTTAAAAGATGACCACTCAGATATCACATAAGTGACATGGACATGGACGGAAAAAGGAAAAATAGTAGTAGACCGACACAGCCAAACCAACATCATCTCCTCATCATCATCATCATTTGGGTGGAAATGACTTATCAAATCAGAAGATCTCGGCAGTGGTGGTGGTGTGACTGACAACGGAGCGACCCTATCGCCAAATTGCATCTCAGAGTCAGTCCACTACTAAAAGCCGTCATGTCCAGGCAAGAAGAAGTCAAATCGTCAGAGAGGAGAAGAACCAATCAATAAAATGTTTATGAAGATCCGACGATCGATGTAGAAAATGCTGATCTTTTTTTCTTCTGGTGAGAAGCTCATCAGATGTGTGTGTGCATGTACCTGTCTCACTTTACATGTATACATACGTTATTAGTCAACCTTGACCAGTTTTGTCTCACTTTTTGAGACAAAAAGCTACGCGAAAAAGGCTACTAAAGAATGTCCTGGTGGGTGAGTTGACTTTTGTAAATTGGCCAATTCAATTTATGTATTTCTTCATGAGAAGACAAAGCACAGGGAAGAAGAAATGTCGTCCCCACTTGACTCCATTCCCATCATTGATCCATTTAAGTTAGCTATTTAGCATGGCATTCCATTCTAAAGAAGTAGCAAAGCAAACGTAGCAGTGGTTTGGTTTGGTTTGGATTGGTGAAATGAAAAGAAACATTTTACTCGGATTTTCCATCCTAGAATAAGAAGAAGAGACAGGTTGGTTGCTTGTTGAGAAATGGATTTCGAATTTGAACCGGTGGTAGTGGTGGTGGATGGATGGATTGCTGTGGGATTAATCAGAGTGAAGTTATAGAAGGTGTCAACAAAATTAATGAATTAGAAGGCAGCAGAATATATAAGGTGATTCGTAATGATGGTGTCGAACAGCAGGGCACTCTCTTTCAAAAATGGGGGAGCTCTCAGCAGCATGGGGGCTTCGACTAACTACTTTTCTATATACCTTTCACACACAGAGAACACGGTACCAGCGACGACGAAATCATGAAGAAATATATATAAATACTTGTACCACTACCACCGAAATGGACGCTTTTTAACGTCACAGAGTACTCTCTCTCATCTACCAACCAAGCCCCAGCAGAACCGCATGGAGTCACATAATCCTCTAATTATAATTTCAAAGACAGAGAAGAAAATCAATGTGACAACGAAAAGAACGGTTTTATACGGTGGTTGGTGTTTGTATATAAGAAGAGTTCCACCACCACCACGATACAATGCATAGGATTAAGAGACGACATTAGATTTAATGATATTTTATTATTAAATTCCAGAATTTGACTGACTGCAGCTTAATGATTTGGTTGGTTTTATCTTTTATGTAACAACAATATGAATGGAATGGTGTGTAGCAAGACACACTTTTTTTAAAGTGATGATATCATATCACTTTGTGACTGACTGATAATATTGTCATTTCATTATTGTTTGTTTGTGTGTGGTAAACTAAAGCTCGGTCTATTATGTTAAAAATTATGATAACAGGGTAAATTACGTCATCTCGTGTATTTACATACAGTAATTAATAACAATGGTGCACATGATTATAAAACATGATCACATTCTAATTAAGTACGACGACAACAAGGACAGGACAGGACAAGACGTCAAGTCATAGTTTGGTTTTGTAGGTTTAACAAGAAGTGTAACAGTAATTATCATTATGAAGTCTTCTACCATACAACCATAACATGGGACGGAGCTAAGTTATCATTATGCACACGACTCTGTGGTCTGGGGAAGGATTGAATAGATTAATTCTAAACAAACTAACAATTTTTTTCTATTCATGTAGAATACATAACTTAACAGCAGGACTAATTGCACAAACAAAAAACAAAGAACTCAACAAACAAGGTAGTAGTTTTGATCTGTATAAAACTACGGAGACACTGAATTGTCAAATGCTCAATAAATTATTATAACACAATAATGACAGTAATTAGTGACTAAACTGAGGAGAATGATAAGTCAAAGAATTGAAATGGCAGGATATTTTGTTAGAAGTTTTAGTTTGGTACTATTTTTTGGTTTGGTTAGTTGGGGATTACGAGTATTTAAGTATTTGTGGATTGATTTCTTATTTAAAACCATATCAAAGAATTTACTTGAGAAGAATTGTCATCGATAACAGGATATCGTCTTTATCATCCCACTAAAATATTATTATTATCTGCTTTTGTCTTTAATTGAAATTGAGTGAAAAACTGAAAAATCACTTGGCTAAGATTAGGGTAACCAAATACATATTTAACATAAAGCAACTTATGTATCTGATGAAACAAAATCTTTAAACATCCTTTTTAGCCTTCCTTCCACCTTTTTTTGTTGGACTTGTCGAAGGTCCATTGTTAGCAGCCTGCTTTCCCTTTGGCGAAGCCTTACCCCCACCACCAGAACTCCCACCTGCCTTGCCACTCCCAGAAGATTTCTTTGCACTGGCGGAAGATTTTATCCTCTTGTTTGCAGGGCTGTTCCAATACCACACCATTTGCAAAGCGATCATTAGATTTACTCCGGTTGCTGCGAGATAGGTCAAAATTATGGTTCGGTCCCCAGTTTCTTGGATAGAGGTGAAAATTCGGGCTACAGATCCTCCCAGCAGCATAAATATCGTGATGGCAGAAAGTTGACCGGTTGATTGGTTCTTGTAATTTGTAACGGCTTGAATCAACTAATGGTAAATTATGAAAAAATAATTGAAATTAGCTAATTGCATCTTAACGGATCGAATATGATGTCATATCATTAAACGTAAACTTGTCCAACCTTGCTAACAACGATGACCGGAATTGTCGCAGCTTGCATGGACCTCAAAGTGTCAATTGGGGTCAATCCGGAAACAAGACCGTAAACTGAGGCGGAATATGCCACCAGGAAGCTGAGTGGCAATAAAGCGCTTCCATGATTGTACCAGAGGACGAGCATTGCCACAATTGCGGTTTGTACTGCCAGAAAACATGCCTCCCCCCATGCACTGGAATTAGAAAATCGAAATTAGACATAGATACTTACAAATTATTAAAATAAATGTCTGTCATTACCTGAACGGGTAGCCGCTAACAAATGAATACGACAAGTTTGACGTAATTGCAAACAATTCCAAAACAACGCTGATAAAGGTGATCCCAGCTGCACTTTTTCCTCCAAAAATTTTTAGAATTTGGGGAATCTTTACTGCAAATTCGTAAAACAAACCCATTACATTACCGTTTACGAATTTCTGCATGCAAAGCAGTTCATAATTCAAAATTCTCTTTACCCATCAATGATCCAAGAATAATTCCAAGACCGAGTCCCTTGCTCAGGGTGTACTTGAAGCAATCCTCTGTAAATTGTAAAAAAAGTCGGTTTAAAGGACTACCACAATTCATTAAATCCAAATTTTAGATCCCAAAATAGAGTCAACACCTTATTTCCGCTTTCAAATTCTGATAAGCACTTACCATCAAAGAAGTCAAAGTTCACAAAAAACCGTTCGAAACACTTTTCCGCGACGAGATAAGGAGTCAATACTTGTTTCATGTAATCCAAGTAGATTTCTGGGATGACACCTCCTTCCCCCACGCCCACATTTTCACCCCCACCAGCAGCATTGCCACCCGACATGGTTAACAAGTCAAGAGTTTTAATTAGTGTAATTAGTAATTAAATCTTAATTGTTGACTATTTAACATTAAAGTCAAAATTGAGTTAGCAACACAATCTGTGTGATTTGTTGTGTGCTGATTTGTACACCTCGACAGCCGACAGTTGAACTTCGTGCCACCGCGATATCAAATTCCGTGTTTTGTTTTTATTTACTGCAGATGAGAATTATTTATTCCGTCTAGGCTGAAAAATTTTGGAAATTTTGAACTTCAAAATTTGAAAGTATTTTATAGTTTCGCAAAGGAAACTTTACACTTCACGGGTGATAAGTGGTTATCAAGAGGAGGAAGAGGTGGGGAAAGATGGCAGGCAACTTTTGGCAGAGTTCTCATTGGTAAATTCACTTAAATAAATTAACTTTAAACTTTAAAGTGCAAAATTATAATTATCAATTGAGTTGTTTAACACAGCTTGTAATTTTGCTTTAAAAACAACTTTATTAATTGATCTACTTATTGTATGCTTTCAACAGGCAGCAATGGATTCTGGATAGATGGGACGTAGTCCGTGACAGGCAAGGGGATTTGTCACTATTGACGGAGGAAGAATACCAAAAAATTTTAATATTCTTTTGCAGTTGTGCGTAATTAATATTAGTGATCTATTTAAGGCTAAATCTGTTCATAATTTTATTTCCTACTCTCGTTTAGTCATGCAATCCTTGGGAGAATCATTAAAATTAAGACAGCAAGTTATATCAACAGCGATCGTTTATTTTAAAAGATTTTACGGTAAGTTGGTATCGCTTTATAGGATAGGATAACCCTAGCCGAATATTAACGTTTCATTTTTGAATTTTCAGCACGAAATTCTTTAAAATGCGTGGACCCATTATTACTCGCACCGACAGCGGTTTTCTTGGCTTCTAAAGTTGAAGAATTTGGAGTTATATCGAGTTAGAATGTTTTTAATTAATTTAATGTTGTGGACAATGATAAGATTATAGCAAAATGTTGTATCGCACTTCTAGATTCAAGATTGGTCCAGACGTGTCATCAAGTTGGTATGTTGGTAAAAAAATGCTAATAGCTAAAAAGCTAATTTAATTAACTAGAGTAATTGATGTATTTTTATCCTACTTGACCACAGTGAAGAACAAGTTTAACTACGCATACAGCCAGGAATTTCCCTACAGAACGAATCACATTTTAGAATGTGAGTTTTATCTCTTGGAGAATATGGATTGTTGCCTCATTGTTTATCAACCTTATCGACCCCTCACACAATTCATCCAGCAAGATTTGGGGCATGAAGAACAATTACTTCCGACGGCTTGGAGAATGGTGAATGACAGTTTGAGGACAGATTGCTCACTTTTATACCCGCCGTATCAAATCGCATTAGGTAATCACAAATAAATAGATAATACGACTTTGACATAAAAGTCGCCACATAAATTCATTAACGATTATTTTTTTGCTGCAGCCTGTTTACAAATGGCGTGTGTCGTAATGCAGAAAGACTGCAAAGCCTGGTTTGCCGACTTGAACGTGGACATGGAAAAACTTCAAGAAATTAGCAGATACATTCTCAGTTATTACGATTTGTGTAAAAATTACGATGAAAAGAAGGAAATCAAGATGATTTTGGATAAAATGCCAAAACCAAAATCGCAACCGAGCAGGTAATCCGTAAATACACACCGGAATTTGTATAACACAATAATTCAATATGTATGTAAAAACAAGTAGTATGTGTAGATTTGTATGTGGTTGCTTGATAATTTTCAATCGCCAATATGCACATCTAAAATCTAACTACACGATTTACTAACGATATTTTGAAAAATGCTTAATTGCTGTGGTTGTTGGTGGTGGTGGGGTTTGAAGTTAATTTGTCACTTGATTAACTTCAATTTCTTCCTCTTTTCTGTTTTAGTTAATGGTTGGTTAAAACAAACAAGGCAAACGTATGTTTGTTGTTGCTGTTCCAGACCTCCATCGTCAATGGGCGATCCGTCTTCTTCCGACCAGCAAAATCATCAGAATCAAATGACACTCAACACGGGATGACTATAATAAGCATGAAAATTGATACGAGTCGTGCTTTCTCCACCCACCTCCCTTTCCCAAAGATTTCAAAAACTACGGTGCCTGATGATGATGATATTTTCGAGGGTTAACTGGTGACATTTCGATCTATTTTACATAATAATATATTAAAACCTAAACGTGTTACCGAGTAGCTGATTTATAATAACCGATATGTATTTGTGGTGTTCTTAAAAAAATTAATTTACTTGTTAGCATAATTTTTAAGAACAGTTGTTTCAATTTAGTTTTCATACATTAAAGTTATTTTCTTTATTTCGAACTTGAAATAAAGTAATCGTAATCTCCAAAATTTCCAATATGACAACGAGTAGCAATTTTCTATGCCAACGGACCAATCAAATTTATGCATTACAGAAAAAGTTGTAATATTTTTTTGCAGCCCAAAATTTATCCGAGAACTGATTCATACTCAGCATAAATACTACTGATAAGTTACTGATGATAAACGCAACATGCATTTAGTAAAGTATTAGAATTGGATGACAATAATCTAAAAGGATGGCCATTTGGGGTACAACCACTAACCGAGCATCAGCTAAAAAAGTTTACCTCGTCATTGGAGTACTGTTAGTGCTGACTTTATCCGGATCGTTGGCGTTTTTTTGGAATAAATGCAAGTCTCTAAACTTTGAGTCATGAATGTTATATCGTGGTCATTCTGGACTGAAATTAATTACTTTGATCGGTTTTACTATTTTCAGACTACGATGACTACTTTGGTGATGATAATGACGATGATAATGACCCCCCTCAGGAATTGACATGTGAAGAGATTACCAGAACACGATCACTGGACGAGTACTGGGCATGTAAGTCGTATCATAAGAGAAATCAATTTTTCTTTGAATTTCTAACCAAGTCTTTGCCAGGTTTGGTCTTCGGTCCGACAAAGTTCCTGCTTCCGGAGGTCGATAAGGAGACGGTAGTTCCAGGAATATTTCCCATTCCGAAAGAAAAGAAGAAGAAGAAGCGTTCAAAACGACAAGCCTCGAGATCACTGCACGGCCCGTATCAAATGATAAATAGCGATAACTACTCATTGACGCTTACCCCTGATTCAAGTAAGTTATATATTACAAATCCAGAATCTCCTATGGTTCATTACTATTAATATTAATACCAAAATATGTTTTGTGTCCAGAGTATGGTGGTGTGCACAAAGATCCAGCAAACGATCCCTACTACCGCTCCTCTATATACGTATTCAAACCAGTTCCAAATGTGAATCAGAGACCTCCTCCGTGGTCATATGTGGGTCATTTCGGTAAGAGTTTCCCTTTTTATTGTAGAATCCGCCACACCAGAAGTTGAAAATACATTTTTCTGCTAAATGCTAGGAAAAAAGGAGTGGCATAATTTGGAGTTGGAGAAATTCATAGTTCCGGTAGGATTTGACGTTAAAGTTTTCTTTATACTAGAAACCCTCTTTGATTATAAAATGATACAGGTAAACAAAAACTTGAGCACCAGCAATAAACTCCTCGTCGGCGTATTTTCTGATTTATGGGACGAATGGAAACTTCTGAACGATACTAAATTTAGAGACGCGTTCTACAAGGAATTAGACCAAAATGAAAGATTCGGCTTAATTTATGCTTTGTACGAAGTACCACCATATACCAAGTTCATTCTTCCGTTGATCATGAATGACAACCCCTTCACAGACCTAAATCCAAATGCGCGTGTACTTACGAATAACGTGCTTGACGATGGAAATCCACAAACTGGCTACTATTCCTTGTATGAATTTATAAATATCTACTCTTCTTCACATATCATATTATGATGTATAAACTGGCTAATTAATTAAACTCCTTAGTATGCGATTTTACGTTCAATCTCGCCCACTCAAAGAGGACATCGACGCGAATACACACCTCCTACCCAAAACCATATACAATAACGGTCGATTGAGGGTGGCCATTCCAGCGAATTATCAAAAATTCATATCTCTTCTGACAACGCTAGATTCTCCATATAGCAAAGAACATCCCATGGGATATATTGATAAGTTTGTTTTGGAAGCATTTAAAAAATTCGCTGCTGCATTAGGCTTTGAATACGATCCTGTTCCTGGACCAGACGGGAAAATACAAAGCTATGAAGCTTCATTAATACGATGGATTCAATCTGCTATCATAGCCGACAGGGAGGAACAGGTCGACTTCGAGTCAAAGTTTAGCTTGCCCGTGTTTCCAAAAGAATTTCCAATTTGTCGAGATAAGGTATGTAGAAATTTGGATACTAGCGTATACTAACTAAAATCTGACCAAATCGGGTCATTCTAGGAACAATCACCTCTCGATATCAAAACGGCTAACGCCATCCAGTCGTCGCTAACGCCGTACAGAGTCCTAAATGGGGAACGCATGTGCAGATTCCAGATGTTTCTTCCTCCTGATGGAACCAGCCTGCGTACTTTAGTTTTAATTATACTTAATTGGCTTATTCGGACGAAAAATTTAACTAATTTTGCCTCCATCAGTGACCGTCCAATTTGAAAATTCCGGCAGACTTGGAGATTTTCCGCTTGAATTGAGGGGGGGAGCGGTACGAAGTGTCCCACTCTATCTTGAAGCAATGCACATCAGATACGGGACTGAGGAGGGGAAAGGTTCTGAACATCGAATTAATGGGAAAGCGTGAGTAGAACTATATATGTAGTAGTATGTCTATTAGAAAACAAATTTTGAAATTTGGGAACAAAATTTCACATTTTTTTTTGCCAGGTTTGACATGGAGCTTCAACTGCTTTTCTCGTATGAAGGACTCTCTACCAATCAACCCTACTGGTTCACGCTGACCCGTCAAATCTCTGACCTCTTCCCATTTAGAGAGAGACTCGTCCAAATGATATCCATATTTGTGAACGTTGACCACGTATGTAGAAACTTAAAATAATATTACATACATAAGTAGCAATCAAATATAATCCATTTGAACCAGGACATGCAAGACGATGATCCAGACTTATTACTGTTTGAAGGCCTGGTTCAAGCTGTATACCACTATCGGGCTCAACTAGAAAATGATCCAACGGCCCTAGGTAAGCTTAAAATTTTTGTTTTCACCTGATATCCTAAAATCATCTGAATTTCTTGCATTATAAGCTTTCTAATTACACAAATATACAGTCAAACATCCGAATTATATTTTACAAAATATTTTTTTACATGCCAGGAATCCGTCGATGGAGATCAAAAGATTTCGTTATCCGATTGAACGATTTTTTCCCAAAAAATAAAACTTATTACACGTATCGGGGAGGATTGTGAGTTGTTCTTGGTAGAATTAATTAAACTAATAATTAAATAAACTAATCAATAACTTTATCCTCAGGACTTTCCCCCCTTGCTTCAGTTACATTGTCTGGTCAGTTTATGAATCTCCAATCAGAATTTCACCCAAGCAGGTAAAACTAATTATATAGCTAACATCTCTGATTAATTTTTACAGTACTATTTTAATCCCATATGTATACAGTACACCGAATTCAAACTGTTGCAAGCACCTGCAGAAAGATCAGGATTCATGGCAGGAAACGTTCGAACCCCCGACGATATTTGGTCACAAGAAGAGCACGAGCCCAACATCCTTCCTTCGGAACGGTTGCGTCGAAAAGAATTGAGAATTAATCGTGCCGTCCTAAAAAGTTTACACGCGAGTAGCACCAATGATTCGGATTTCTACGATTATTTTAACGATTATGATGCCGCGTCGGTACCAAAACAGTCCTTGTTTGTGGTAGCGTTTTGCATTTTTTCTCGTAATTCGTGTATAATTTTGTTGATATAAAAAGATAGCAATGTTCAATTGTTCGTAGAAATAAAATCTGAAAATTTATTTTCCCTTGACATACATGTATACATATTAATTACCAAATGCAAAGGAAAATAATTATTATTCACGCTAAATAGTAGTATAATTAATTTACAGATTCATCCATGTACCACTTTTAGTTTAGATATTTTAATTTTTTCATCTTTACTGGGCCTAAGATCCTTTAATTGCTACTTTATTACGTTAGATTCACTACTTTTTTGTGTAAATTTAATGGCATTGGTTCCACATTGGTTAATATCAAATGAATAATTTGCATGCAAATCCATGAAAGAAAAGTACAGCTATAGCATTAACTAATAGTAAATATTATTTTATACCGAGAGTAGAATACTTTATACCACACCTTATTGTATTATATATAATTAAGTATTATTACAAATTCATTACACTGATGCTGATGATACCGGTAATCTATAATTAATTTAGTTACTCGCGTAATTAATTATGTATGTACATATGTTGTCGTTCCTATACTCAACATTTTATTGATAAGGCCGTTATAGAGATATATCTAGATCAAAATAAATTGTGCCGATTAAGGAAAAAAATCCACAAAAACTAGGTAAAAAGTGACACAGATTTAAACACAATAGGACAATTTTTATCTATTTAACAGGACAATTAATAAATGACTAAAAGTACGAATTATTCTAAAGAAAAATTCATCTCCAAATAGGGAAAAAGATTAGATGACGCTTTTTTACATAATGTAGCTTGTTGTGTAGAAATAGACGATCTTTAGGATTAAAAGTTTAAAAATTCCTCCATTACAATTATTTTATTCCTATAAGTTCGTGTGCATTCATTCATAATATTGATGATGGATCTTGATAAGTTGATGCTGCTGATAATCCTGCCATTTTACAACCAGACGATAAGTCCCGGCTTGGTTAATCCCCCAATTTGACAATTGATTGTGTGAGTTTGTCCGTTGAGGACAAAAACAGCGTCGGCCGACGGGGTGGCAAGATATTTGCTGAAGAGACCTTGCGACGATATGGACCGGGGAGGTGACCTCCAATTTGAGTCGCCAATGATGGCACTGACACCAGAAACCATCTCGACTTTCCCTGTGGAGAAAGTAAATTCGGAAACATTGAAGTTTTTTTATGTTCCCTTAGCTAGAAAATTGAAATTGTATACGGATTTGGGGTCAGTACCTGACTCTAAATCTACAAAGAGGACGTCATCCTTGTCCACCGAGCTGGCGTAGAGATCGTATGTGTGAGATCGTTGGGATGGAAAGAAGGTCACGTCGCTAATGTTTAGAGATGTCTTGACATCGAAAGAAAATTCGAGTCCGTTCTCTAGAAATTGGGAAGAATTAATTATGTAAATGAGTAGGATTTTAAAGAATGATATAAATTTATTGATTTAAAACGCTTTTATTCTAAGGCGAGACCCAAACGTAACCATGCACCCAAAAAAAATACGTGCATGGTTACGGCGAAGCCATAGTATGCAGTTAAGTGCCCACCTCAAAACAGTCAGATAAGATTGTGAGAGAACCATACGTCGTAGAGACATACGGTTTCGACCAATGGGTAGTAAATTCTGTGTAGTATTGTTTATAGATCTCTGGGCTTAATCGGTTCATAACTTCATGGTGTAATTCTCGTTTTAGTGACTTTTTTTCTGTATCTCAAAATATTCCGCTGAAAGTGAAAAATCGGCAAAGGGGAATCGAAAGGGCTTAAAAAATTATTAAGATCATTCTTTATGGTCATGAAAATCGGATGTAAAATGACGAAGTTATGGAGGTTTGAAATTTTTAAAATTCAGTTGTTACATGCATAGCAACTTAGGGAAAGAAATTATTTACATGTAAATGATGTGTAAATGATTATATAAGCCCGAGCTTATATAATCGTCACGTCCGTCTGTCTTTCGATAACTCTCTCAACCGTTGACCAATTTTGACCAAACTTGGTACAAACATGTGTCTGGGCAATGTAACGACCTAGTTAGAAGATGGGTTCGATCAGAAAAGTTTTGGACCGGTAGGGGTCATATAAATGGGTTGGGTATTAGGCACCAAAATTTCAAAATTGTGTTAGAAAGCTGAAATTTGACATAGAGGTTGATAATGGTTTCTAATATAAAGTAAAATTGTAATAATTTTCATCTGGAAGGACCCGATGGGGTGATACATACAGATTTTTAAAATTCATCCAATCAAGCTGAAATTTGGTGTGGGGATTGCTAGTTGCAACTAATAGAAGAATATGAATTGAAATTTAAAACATTCTTATCTGGAGCGACCCATACTGATTTTTCAAATTCATCAAATCGAGCTGAAATTTGGTAGATACATTTGTAATGGCTCGTAATGGAACAATATGAATTAAAATCTGAAAAATTTTCATCTGGGGCCCTACTGGGTGACCCATACGGATTTGTTTTAATCGTCGTATCGAACCGCAATTTGTTACATATGCTGCCCATTTCTACCAATCTAAGAATGTGAATTTAAATTAGAACCATTAGTTTTTATTATAAAAATGTTGATGTGCATTTATGATAAAATTTTGTGCAAAAAGTCTAATTGGGTGATAATCCCAATCTTTTCCTGACTCGGGCTATGCACTGTGGGTTTTTAATGGGAGTTAAAAAAATTGTTCACTTAAAAACTCCAAAATAAATAAATTTAAAAAAATAAAACTAAGGCGAGAGGCGCTATTACAAACACGAAACAAGCCCTCCCACCAACACCCCCGTCTCGCCGTGGCCCTATTAATATTTTTATATCTGGGGAGTGTAACCATAATTTATGATTCAAACTTTTAACTACAAATGTAAACTGTATTTAAGTTAATAAATATTACAATTTTATATTGCATTGCACTTTTAAAGCCTATTATCTGCAGTTCTTAATACATTACATTTACATTACAGTTACATTAATTTCAATTTAAACATGTTAATCAACAGAGTCCTGATAAATATATTCTTAAAAACCCCGAAACACTTATGTAAAATGTTTGATAAAATATGTATAAAAACATTTTTTAATTAAAGATGTTTGATCAAAGAAAACCTATACCTTAACCAAGATCCTAAAGTTTCAAATCTATCCGTATTGTAGCTGAAAAGTTTGGAATATACCCGGTTCATCAACCGTCGTAGAAAAAAATGAAATATTTACTTCTTAAAACCAACTTTTAACGTAGGCAATCATATGATTAAATACATTCTGCATTAAGAAATTTCAGAATTGAGCTAGCAGATTTTGAAGTTTGATTTCCGAAATTTGTGTCACAATTTTATGACACCATCACGAAAATGCATGCACCCATGGTGGCATATATACCCTATTATAGGTGGTTTTTTAAATCGTTTTGTATGATGCAGGAAAGAATTACAAAAAATAAAATTGTGGTTACACCCCCCAGATATAAAAATATTAATGGGGCCACGGCGAGACGGGGGTGTTGGTGGGAGGGCTTGTTTCGTGTTTGTAATAGCGCCTCTCGCCTTAGTTTTATTTTATTAAATTTATTTATTTTATATGTACCTCGAACGAGCTGAAGCAATAGCGTCGTTCCGTCCGGAGAATGCGACACGGTGACCAATTTCCTACTGTCTGGACTCAAGTAGGGCCTCCCAAGACGATCACCTTTTTTAATTCAAAATGGAAGTTAGTCTTGTTCAATTTTCGAATGAGGAAGTACATAAGAATACCTTTGTAATAGACTACTGAGTCAGTGAGAGCGTCCAAGACAAGTTGACCCGTTGCTGAAATTTTTAAGAATTTTTAGTATTTTAAAAATTTGTGAAAATTAAGTATGTATTATTTGAATTTGCAAATGCAAAAAATCGTCGTTTATGATTTCTTAAAAATTTAGAAAAATAATGATTGAAAAATCTATAAGTCAAATCTATACCTCGATTTGTAACGGGTTCGAAACATTCCACGATGACCATTCCGTCTATGAAATTTAGCCCAATATTAATTTTATTAAGTTTAAAACGCCCATTTATATTTAGTTGTTGCTTACACAGCGATGAGAACTGGATATGTTGTGGAACGCAGTTGTACGGTGTGAGATCGACCGATTTGGTGTAACGCAACGCCACGAGGTCCATCCTGGAGCAGAAGAGAACATTTAAAATAAATAAATTTTGTCACTTTCATCGGTGACATGGGTTCAACCGTCGGAAAAACTTACTTGTACAAACCACGACCATTCTTGTGACCCACGTAGGCATACCTGAATTACGAAATAGCAGAAGTTTAGGGTTATTGGCGATTAAATATTTTTTTCCTCTGGATTCAAGATTAGGGATTAGTTTCAAAATTTTGTCTTCACTGAATTAAGGATTACTTAATTCTAATCCGGATTAATAATCACCAATCCCTAATCCAGATTTTTCCCAACTCTAAATTGAGGAGAAAAGATCAAATTGAGATTGTATACCTGAACTGGGAGGAAGATTCCGAGTCAGGGGGAATAAAAAGGTGTTCCACGAGGTCAAAATGGCTATCGATGGGTTCCTACATGAAACACCGTACAAATTTCAGTGTCATTTACTTGCTATTCAATACATATTTCTTTAAAAATAAAAAGAAACGCTCTCTCACCGGATGAACGGTATGATGTTTCCGTTTCACTTTCCCTTCTCGGATCACTTGCAACGTTTTCTGCGTTGGAGTTTCGTCCGATCGCCAACACTCGACCCAAACCTGATCCAAATGAGGGACGTAGTGAAGCTCCACGGGGAATCTGGTATTTAGGAAACAATTATATCAATTTTCACCAATTCCCCCCCCCCCTCAAAAGAATAAAACAAACCTGTCCGTTGGAACCATATCGACCACAACCATTTGCGAATTTGAGATGACAAGAACACGGTCCAATTTCGGCTGCGATACATAAACGTAACTCGACGAGACGCGAATTGCTCGACCCCAGTCGCAAGAAACGGTATGATCCCCACAAACATAGTCCTGCCATAAAAAATTCATATATGTATCACCCCTTATTTTTACCACACCCGATTTTATTTAATACGCATTGATTCCTACCTGTGTCCCCGGAATAATATCCGTGCCCTGGATTTGATGCTGAATCCGACAAGTTGAAGGGTCATACACCGAAATTCCACGGGAGTGAAACACCAGGAATTGAGACTCGTTGATTTGCACTGGAAAAAGCAAAGCAAAACCAGAATTTTAAACCCATCCCAACCCATAATCTCCCAAAGAGAAAAGCATCATGTCCCTCCACACAAAGTGAAAAGTCTCGTCACTGCGGTTTTTCTACACTTATCCGAAAAATAGATGAGGATGCAACTCTAGGAGGCAAAGTGCTACTGGGTGGCCTTGCTCTCAAAGGTCTAAACTCATCCATATTTTAGTATATAGTTTGCTCATTTATGTCGGCACCTACCTGTGGCTGGCGTCTGCTGGTCGATAACCACCAGCGAACCGATGTCCAACCGTTTTCCGGCGGAGTTTTGACTCTGATAAGTCATCAAAGAAAACAAATTTATATACCTCGTGCATTTTCTAAATTTTCTAAAATTTCTAAAAAAAAATTTATTTTCTAAAAACTTTCACCCACCTTGCACATGTATGCCCCCGTGTCGGAAAAGTAAATGTCCTTCAACGTTAGCCTTATCCCGTCCCCTGTAACGACATACTTGTCCCCCATGTCGACAGGGAGGGGTTCATCATTCTTCAACCTTTAAAGATACCATATCATTAATGTACCATACTTAATCTTAACGATAAGCGCTTATCATACATAATACTTACCACTGCACAACAGGGAACGGTTCTCCAGTAACTCTGCACTCGAAACTGACCTCACAACCGGGCTGTTCCCACACGATGTGGGGCATGACACGAACGTCAGGTTGGTCTAGAGGTCAAGGTCAAAGGTCAATTAATTATTTAATTCGATCTTTAATTAACAAATATCCATGCTTTCTTACTCTGCACTGTGAGAACATGAGTCTGAATGACTTCCTGGTTTCGTTGAGCGTGACAACTATAATTTCCTGCATGGAGAAGTTGGATCTTGTTCAAATACAGCGTCCCATCCGGAAATACGCGGATTTGCTCGTCCTGATTCAAACTGGAGAGGTCAACCCCATATCGTCGCCAGACAATTGGCATGGGGGGACTCCCGCTCACGTCACATTTAATTTCGACATTGTCCCCGACGGACGCGGTCACGTGGGTGGTTTCGAGCGCTTTGTCCAACGAGATTACAGACACGCCTAATAAAAAACAAAGTATTAGGACATCTTATTCTCGAATTTAGCATATCCCGAGTAAAAATTTGGATGGATTTTCTGCATAAAATTGGCCAAATTTTATGCAGAAAAGCCTTATGCAGAGCGATTTCTGAAGAAACATATGCAGAAATATGCAGAATTATGCACATACGGTTCTGCAAAATAATAGTGACACAAATTTTCTGCAGGATTATGTAAAAAAAATATGCAGATTACATATATTTTTTGCTGATTACTACAGAATTCGTCACAGTGAATTCTACTCAGGATCATTTAACTTAACAAAAACTTACTGTAAAGCTTGTTAAATGCTGTATAAAACTCGTTAATATTCAACTGTCCGTTATGGTCAGAGTCGTCAAATCTCAGCAAATGCACGAGACTACACCCGGCCGCCAGTTTGATTAGAGATTCCTCCATATCGACCTAAATAAACGGAGGGATGAGATAAATCCACCAAAATTTCGGTCCTCCTCAACTAATAAAATCTACCCGAATTCCGAATTTGCATTCATAACTAGCCCAAAATGAGCTAAGCAAACACACAAAATACCACCACTACGTACCCTCTGAAGTTCTTCGTATTCCAGTGCGCCATTATTATTCTTATCGAAGTGGGAGAAAATAAGTGAGAGCAGATAATCCTTCCCTGCTTCCGGTCCTTCGCCCCCGCCGCCATCCAGCGAGCCGTCTTTGCCCCCTTCCATCGCCGCCTTAAAGTTTCGCACACCGCCAATCATCCTCTCGTGATTGTAGAGGAGAAGGTTATCCTAAAAAGTAAGTGAAAGTTATGCAAGGGTCCGTTCCTTTTTGCGGCCCTTTTTTCGGATAAAATTGTCCTCTTATCTCGGTCTGATTCTTCTTCACGAGGAGAAAGCGGGTGAAAGTAGTATAGGAAAAGGACAGGCTATTTTGGTCGAGAAGGCATGAATGACTGCATAGACATGCATGTGCGACCAAGGAGAAAGTAAATATTGGGTCGGCTTCCACCTTTTTTGGGAGAAAGTTCCCGTCCGAGAAGCTCTCTTTTCGCAGAATGGAGGTCTCCCAGTGTATGCTCACAGATTTGTGAGCAAACTAGTGTCACAACCGATCACAAATTTAATTAGAATGAAATTTGCGAATGCCAATGCTCAGGTTTGGCAGAGATATTTGCACAAAATTAGAGGATAAAACTTAAAACTCGCCCCAAGGTCTACAAGTTTTGCACTTTCCTTTCGTTTTCTCCTCTTTGGATGCAAATATCTTCGCCAAATTTCCGTATTGGCAGATAGCGCTATTCGCAAATTTCATCCTAATCAAATTTGTCATCGATTGAGACCAGTTTCGCCCAAAACCTGTGCATACCCTGGGGGACCTCCATCCTCCGTTATAAATGAAACTGGACTGGTGTGAAATAATACGAGGTTTTTTTCGCCTCTCTTCTTCATCTTTTCCTCATGGTAATATACTACTCAACATAAAAGCAGACTGCATTTACTTTATCCGAGTCAGGCCACACCGAATATTATCTCCTCTCTCTCTCTTTCTCAGAGTCTCTAGTCAATTCATGCTTCGGGAGACATTACACCCACCAAACCATATTTACCCACATTTGATCAGTCAACTCACGTACTTTTAATATTTCATATTCCTGCGGCGAGCATCGGTTAGTTGAAGAATCTCTGGGTCTGATTTCTTGTCGGGAGGAGGATGATGACGGAAAAACAGGTCGTTGTTGGCTCATTCGTCGCACTGGTGGTGGTGCAAAAGTGGTCGTTAAAAATGGCCGATTTTCTACTTTTTGACCGTCCATGGCTAATTCTTCGTCCTCCTGTTCTTTAAGTTCTTGGTCGAGTTCGAGTTCTTCGTCGTCTTCTTCGTCATCATCGTCATCTTCATCGTCGTCCAGCTCGTCCTCGTCGTCGATATCTTCTAACAAATTGTCCTCATCTTTCGACCATTTCTGTTTCTTGGTCACCTTTTTTTCGATAAACTTGGCGTCGTCCTTGTCCTCGCCGTATTTTGCTCCGTAATTATAATCGCGCACATCGTTTTCCGAGAGACCACCTACAAAAAAAGGGAGAGATGAAAGAAAGGGTTAGTTCGTTTTTTCTTAAGAAAAAAGGGTAAATTACAAATTGGGTATCTAGAAAAAGGGGAAAACTTGGCCTAAAAGTCAGTCAAGTGTACATAAACGAAGAAGGAGGGAAAATCGACATGTGGAGAATTTCTAATGAATACAAAGATCAAGGAATAACAGGAAGGAAGTCGAAACCTTGAGTGCACACATCCGATTGTTA
This sequence comes from Folsomia candida, assembly GCF_002217175.1. Lineage (NCBI taxonomy): Eukaryota > Metazoa > Arthropoda > Collembola > Entomobryomorpha > Isotomidae > Folsomia > Folsomia candida. Next base: position 1,337,240 of record NW_019091194.1, on the reverse strand, counting down.
ACTACTAACAACGGATGTGGTGGTCCAGCAATATGATGCCGATAAGTGCTTATCTTATCGTGTTCAAATCTATCTATATGTACCTAAAATTGTACAGTGTGAAATACCAAAAACGCCAAAAGCAGATGGGTCTCTTGGAGGCAAATACATACACCTCGATGAGTTGATCTGCCTCTGCTGGCCAGACATCAAATTGGATCCAAGGGTGAAAGTCAGCAGAGCAAAGAAATCCCAATTTCCTGCCTTTCCTCTCTCTCAGTTATGGTCTGGTGGTGCAATTCTGCGCTACAATGGTCACATTAGAGTGTCCTCATCGTCGTGGAGAGGGGCGCAATAATCACAGGTTGGGAAAGACGAATAGGGACGAATTTAACTGGTCAAGTTACTTAAATTCGAGATCCGAAATGGTCAAAAGAGTTGGAACTTTCTCTTCAGAGTAATTTTACTTTATTCGATTTCATTTCTCAGCGATTCTACTTTCACTTTACGCAATTCCACTTTCTCCAGTGAATAAAGAACCAAATTCGTCGAATCGTGATTAAGCCCTCGTTTATTATTTTCTCCAAGTTTTAATCTAAATGTCGCAATTTTTTAGGGTAAAGTTCCTCATCATCATCATTCCCACGACCTAAATACCGTTTAACCCTTGATGAATGGATAAGAGTGAGAAGAAACATGTTGATTAATTCATTAGTTTATATTGGAAGTGAAAATTGTTCATTTGTTATTTTCTCCTCGACTTTCATTAAGACCTTTTTTGGTGAGAATCCAGGTTAGTTTTTCTCCATGTATGTATGTATTTAATTTATTTGGAGAAAGTTACGAGAGAGAGAAAGCTTACCGTGATCGCGTGGAGAGATCGAAAACTATGCGATACTACTAAACACGAGATGATCATCCAAATTCAATTTGCGCAAGGAAAAAACTAAACTTTCTCCGGGGTAGTTTGTTCGATGGGACTATTTACATTCTTGTAAGTTTCGCTTTTTGTAGGGATTTCAAGTCGAGATAAGTGAATGGATGAATGAAAGTGATCATTAAGCATGCGAAATAGACATTAGGAAAAGAGTTTGGACAGGCTAAAATGGGGTTAATCGGTATGTCTTTCTAATGATAGTTTGAGTACATTACAAATTTTTATAAATTTTGAAAATTACAAAAACAAAAAAATTATATAATATCTTTAACGGCATTGGAAGACGTTTTTGAAATCGAATCTAATCTTGACAAGCTTTCAGTACGTACAAATACCTTCATCAGGTCATAAATTAAAAAAAACATAAAAATTTTCTAAAATTCTTCAGTACATTGCATAATTTAATTAGAGGTGGTTAAAAAATGAGCTAATTTTGCTAAAAATTGTCTCATTTTTTCCTAAAAACAGTCTAAAACCCCCCAAAAACTAAATCTCTCCCAGAAAACTGAGCCCTTCCTTCCCAGCTCCCACTTTTCTCTACAAACTACAACAATATAACTGAGCCCGTCATCATCATCTACATCATCGTCGTGTCGCATCCAAATTGAAGCAGTGTCCTCATCCTCGTCTTTCTCCCTCCACTTTCTCCTCTCTTCGCACATTCCCATCTCACATCACATCACATTTTCCTCATTCCTCACCAGTCACTCGGAGATACATATGTAGATACATATGCAGTATCATCAAATTCTCGTAGAACCACCACCACCAGCAGAAGGACGACGACAAATAAATTGCATCCGATTTGATTTGAATGCCCTCCGACTCTAAAGAAAAACGGAACTAAACTCTTCTGTCTTTCTCCCCAATAAAATAGAAGTTTTGTTCTCTGAGTACAAAATATTTCTCAAATTACACTCTTTCCCCGTAGTAAAAATAAAAATAGTGAAAAAAAGAAGAAAGTTTTTTCTATTTTCTTTATTTTATTTTATGCCTTACTCCGATCGACAGAGGGAAAAAATCAAAGGAATTTAAACAGCGGGTGAAAGAATGTCGTCGTCGTGACGAGCAGTGGCCGCGGACAGAGGGACAATGTCCCCACGGTTGTTCGATGTCCGCATCATCTCCCCATGTTATATAAACCCCTCCCTCCCCTATCCTACAATGTTAATGTCCCCACAGCTTCCGCGGCCACTGGTATATAAGAAGTAAACTTATTGTTACGTAGTCGTCGCCCTACTTCGATGACTAACTCAACTTTCTCTTTTTTATGTATGTTGAGTTGAGTTGGTGGGTTTTAGAATGTAAAATAACATAAAACAAAGGAGGGAAAAAGAAAGTTCGCGGGAGAAAGGAGACGAAAAGGGATGAAAGGTTTGACATATGCCAAACTAACTGATGGAGGAATCCAATTGAATTTTTCGATATTCAATTTTATCTCGAAATGGACTACGAAGCAGTCAAGAGTGAAAGTGTGTTTTGAAACAAAATATAGTTTCAGAAGACAAGGTGACGTCGTGTCTTTAAGTATGAAGGGTCACATCACTGTCCGCTGTCATCTTCCGGATATTAATCTCTCAGGGTGAAAGTTTAACCCTTTTCTACACCATGATTGAAATGTAGGCAGTGGCCGCGGAAGCTTGAGGGGACAGAGGGACAATTTCCCCAAGGTTATTCTACGTCCCCATCATCTGCCCATGTTATATAAACCCCTCCCTCCCTTATCCTACAATGGCAATGTCCCCAGATGTCCCCACAGCTTCCGCGGCCACTGAATGTATGTGGGCAGGAGAAAATAATGTGAAAATTTCTCTTTTCCTTTATTTTACCTATCACATCAATAATTTACAATTTAATGAAAATATTTATGTTTATGTTTTCTTTATCTTTTTTTATTTATGCTGAAATTTTATTCCCTTGTAAAAAAAATGGAAATCGAATTCTGCTTCTGCATAATGCAAGGTTTTTTCTTACGAAACCATATCGTCCAGTCCACCTCTGGGTCACATTATGGAGAAAAGAAGGAATCATCAATCAATAATCCGCGGTTCAATCCGATCCGCAAAAGTTATTGGAATTTTACTTTCCTGGTGAAAGAATCTATTTAAAAGTGAAATGGGTGTATGAAAAGTAGGTGAAGAAGGCAGGAGGCAGCCATGTGTGTAACCGTCCAATGAAGCATTCATCCATCCATCCAATTCAGCGAGGGAGCCTGCTTTCTCCTACTTTGGTTGAGGTGAAAGTAAAATCCGTGTCCATATTTTAATGCAAATTTCCATCCCGTTTTAATGCTCTTTTTCATCATCATGCATAATTCAATTTAGGATTAAGCCCTAGGAGGACGGGACGAGGGTGGTTTGGGCAGATGGATGGATTCCTGTCGAAAAAAAGGTCTACCACTACTACTACCTGTGTCTAGTAATATCCTGTCTTTCTTACTACCCGGGTATTCTACTCCCGAATTTTCCCTACTTCCTCAATAAAAACCAACTTTCCTCACTTCCTAGTACGTTGGGAGAGAGTGAAAGTATTTATATTTTCCGGTAATGTCATTCAGTTTGCGGCACGGTGTTTCGCGTTATTTACATTTTGCGCAATTTGTGAAAATCTGGTGAGTTTTGGGGTCGAAAAATAAAAACAATGCGAAATAAAGTATATAAAGGTTGGACAGATACATCTCTTTGGAATGCTGTACCTAAATATGACTTGTAATTAGTAATGTCGTTAATTACAACGTGTAACTTGATGAAATTTACTTTTTTTACTTATTTTTTTAGAACACGGTAAAAGTCAAATGTTAAAAAAATACGGGTTTTTTCTACTCCCTTGTAAAAAAACCTCATCTGCATTACGCTATCTTTTACGCAACTTTCTCTCCTTTTTATCTCTCCACATGCATACCATACACACGACGGGCTAAAACTTGATGTGTTTTCATATTTGCGCCAGCCTCGTTTTTTTTCTCTGTGAGGACTTTACAACCTACAAAAATGTACCTCCAACTGAGGGAGAAAGGCTGACGTGCAGTGGCCGCGGAAGCTGTGGGGACATTAACATTGTAGGATAGGGGAGGGAGGGGTTTATATAAGATGGGGGGATGATGGGGACATCGAACAACCGTGGGGACATTGTCCCTCTGTCCCCCAATTCCGCGGCCACTGCATCATTCTTACACATTTGAGTAGTCAGAATTCTCCCAATGGCCGCGGAAGCTGTGGGGACATCGGGGGACATTAACATTATAGGATAGGGGAGGGAGGGGTTTATATAACATGGGCAGATGATGCGGACACCGAATAACCCTGGGGACATTGTCCACACCCTTCCGCGGCCACTGATCACCACCACCCAGGGAAAATGTGGCCCGGAGAAGAAAGTGAGGTGTTTCTCTGTTTGTCTTGTACTTTTACTTTTACTCTTCTAGCCCCCAATTCCGTCTGGGTTGATGACTTTCAAGAATTTTTTGATGGCGTATAAAACACGGAGAAAGTGCCCTTGCTATTATTTTTTTTGTCACAAAGGGGCAAAATAATGCGTGGCTGGGTAAATAGGTAGACAAGAGGAGAGAAGGAAAAGGTTGTTGGTACTTGATTTTATTTGTTTGAACAACACCAACATCAAAGTGCGTGTTGAAATGACGCAGCGGAAATTGGCAGTATTTCTGCTCTTGACGTTATGATTGTGATGGTAAAAAAATATGACGTGAAATGGATTAAAATCTGGGACAAAATTCATCCTGGTGACAAGTCGAGGTGGGTGAAAGTTAAGTGAAAGTTGAGCCTTTTTCCCATGCAAAACTTTCTCCGATGAGGAAACAAGGAGACAAACAAGAAAGTGAAAATACGATCATGTGCTCACCTTTATTTCCACCATCCAACTTTTGTTGACCTCGTTTTCCCTTGTTCTTGTTCTTCTTGTCCTTATTATTGTTCTTGTTGTTCTTGGGTTTAAATTGTGGGCAGGAGGTCGCCGTGTGGTCGATGGAGAGTTGAGGACCGTCCGTGGAGAGACAATTTTTGCGGTGAAGTTCGCAATGCGTCGAATACCAGGAGCCATCCGTGCCACAAACGGGAGATGAGGATTCCTTGGGACATTCTTGGACACAGCCGCACTTTGCGAGGCCATCAGATCCAATTTCACACTGCTTTCCAGCACCGCACCACCAACCGTCGCATGCTCCGACTGGACAGAGTGGTTATAAAATAGAGGAGATGTAATATGATATTTGAGATTCAACCTTTTGACCCTCGATATTAAATTTCTGATCAAATTGAAATTTTATGCCTGAGATTTCCCTCCTGGCTAAATAATTGCTTTGTTAAACAATAATTGTAGATGTTTATTCGACTTACGAGGTGAAATAGTGGGCCGGGTCGTGCTCTTTGGTGTGCTTATCTCTCGTGGTCGGTGGTGTCTCGAACTTCTCTGTAAATTAAGAAAAAATGCATAAATTAGTATAAAAAATCAATTCAAATATTGAAAGTATGAATTTCAGATCTACTATTTTTCCCGGAAAAGATATAATGAATCACTTTTTAGGCCTTTTAAGATGGCCTTATAGATTTACCAAGATGTCTGTCTGTCCGTCCGTCTGTGCGTCCGTCTGTGCGCACGATAACTCTCTTTAAACAAAAGCTATCGACTTGAAATTTTGCACACTTCATCTTCGGGTCAAAAGTAAGGATGAGTTCGGAGATGGGCATGATCGGCCAAGTAGTTGGCCGGTGGGGGTCATTACTATCCAAATGCGTTGCCCTTAACTACCAAGAACCTTTAGAGCAGGTTAAATTATTTAAGTGCAAGTAAAATATTTGTAGCTTGAAAAATATCTATAGTAATAATTTTCAGTAATTTTAGTATGAAGATTGCGACTGACCTCAAAGCGTTTAAATTGGAATGAAGTTTCAGAAATTTTAAACCTGGGAGACCCGATAGGGTGACCCGACGGATTTCTAAAATTTGTAGTACGTAGTTGAAATTTGGAACAAAGGTTGCTAGTGGATTGTAACAGAAAAAACTGAATTTAGGTTGGAACAATTTTAATCTTGATGGACCCTATGGGGTGACCCATACTGATTTTTCAAAATCGTCATATCGAAGTGAAATTTGGGAGAGAGGTTGCAAATGGGTCTTAATGGAACAATATGAAATGAAATTGGTAAAATTTATATCTGATGCGGTTATCCATATCTATTTTTAGAAATTGCGTTAAAAACATGAAATCCGGCACGGTAATACTTACAATTAGTGGCTTCTCATCAAAGAACTTGAAATTAAAAGTTAGCTAACAAGGGATACTTTCGAGGTGATAATCGTGTCCAGGGTACCACTCATTGGTCTAAATGTTTTTTGATCGAGTGTTTCTCACGGGTTCGGGTTCTTACTTCGGGTTTCGGGTTCGGATCGGGTTTGGGTCCTGCTTCGGATACGAAATTTCAGAACCCGAAACTTTCGGGTTCGGGTTCGGGTCCGAGAAATGTGAGCCCAAAATTTCGGGTTCAGGTCGGGTTCGGGTTCCGACTAAGAACCTGAAACCCGAACCAACAAGAACTTTTTGCCACAACGAATACGAAAACATTAAAAAAGAAAATAAAGTGTTAACCACACTTGCTACGACGGTTATGCTGCAGTAATTCATTAAATAATTCAAATTTTTAATTGTCGTAACTTCTTTTCACAAGTGTCTTCAATTAGTGTTATGGTTTGAATATTAAAATAAAATATATTTTTTTATCAAAAATTTGCTAAATAGTTAGCTTGAGCTTACTTTAATATTGGAAACTTGAAACTGAAAATCATTTTCAGTTTTCAACTGATTTAAAAATTTCTGAATGTCACGGAAAGCCATTATCCATGGTCGATTTTTTGAGATTGCATTATTATGGTCGAGGAATTAAGATTCACATTTTAAAATGCGTTATGTACTTATGCAGAAATGTGCTTAATTATAATTCCTCGGTCATATTTACAGAAGTATTGTTTGTTTGAAACCTTTAGGCTAAAAAGCCAGTCACCCCTTAAAGTTAAAATATATTCGGTTTTTCGGGTTCGGGTTTCGGATTTGATCCGCCAGTTCGGGTTCGGATCCTTGCAAACGGGTTTCGGGTTCTTCGGGTTCGGGTTGCCCTCAAGTTTCGGATCAGTAGTATCGGGTTCGGGTTTCGGATTTGCAAGAACCCGACCCGTGAGAAACACTAATACCCATCTTCGAACTCGGTCGTTGCCCAGATGCATGTCTGTATCAAATTTGGTAAAAATCAGCCTACTCCTTCGAGAGTTATGGAAAGACAGACAGACGGACAGGTCGATTACATAAGCCCTAGTTCGGGCTAAAAATTATATGCCAATCGTTCATTAGAGTCTGGCTTTTATGTAATAATGCCGTCTTAAAAGGCCCCGCGAAGTTGCTTGGAGTAGGTTTTATATCAATGTTCTTCAACTTCAGGATATAAACGTCGTATTTTAAATTTCACAAATTTTGAAAATTGGGCATTTTTTATCTACCTAATTTTATGCTACGTATATGTATACATCTTTTACTTTATTAAATGAATACCAATATCCTTTCGGTCTGCGGATACCAAAACTAAGTCATGCTTTTGAACGATATTTAACCAATGGATTATTTATGGCAAGAAAATCATGTTCGTTTCAGTTTCCTGCCTCGTCGTCTCTCTTCCTCTCGCCAAAGAAAACGAAACGCCAACCACTTTCTCCCCCAACCCAACACCAACCAAGCCAAGGAAGGAGCCCGGCCAAGAATCTGGTTATTCCAGAATCTCTACACAGCAGATTTATGATTTATAATCTCTCAGCCAATTTCCATCAACAGGAAGGAACATCTTATTTCAGTCCAGTGAAGCAAGTTCACAGTCGATTACGGACGATCAGATTATATCCACCACCACGCCACAAAGTGACTGGTCTGATTATTTATGAGGATCCAATACCCACCCACACAAAATACCCACCTAAACTTAATAAATATATGTAAAATCACCCCAAAAACGAAACCTTTATCGCCACAACCAATTTAATTTTCATATATGAAAAAAAATACTTTAAATCAAGTGTTTACATTCAAATTCAGTTTCTTCTCCTGGTTCCGGGAACGTATTGGTTTTTGGGTTTTGTGAAGTGAAAGCTGCTTCTCAACGTCCCGGAGGGCAGGTCATAATTCATTTCTCAAACTAATCTCACTCCTTCCGCGTGAATTCCTTCGATTCACTTACTTTTCCTTTCCGACGCAGTTTCCTTCTCAGCCAAACCAAACCAAACCACAAACCGAAGAAGAGAGTGAACGTGATGGTATCTTATCATCGTGAAATGATGATGAGATATGTGTGTGAATGCGATTTAGAAAGTGCGTGAGTTACTGGAACACAAATGCCGTTAAGATATTTACAGGAAGAATAAGTTATGTGAGGCGAGAAGTGATTTCAATTTTCGATAAAAATTGGGAATTTATTTTTTTCTCTGAAATTTTAGATTTTTATGGAATAAACAAGGTCCCTAAAAAGGGGAAATCTTAGTGAGGGAGTGCAATCACAACTAATAAATAAAATTAGATTGGAGAATTTTTGCATCACCGCTCTCGGTACCATTTTTACTGGATGCAGTATAAATTTTTCTTTGCATACGCATGAATTCTTAGTTTTATTGAATAAATTGAGGAAGGAATACATTTTTACTGTGTAGTGAACGAGAAGTGGGTTAAATTAACTGAGGTAGATATGTAAGATATAATGGCTAAATAATTCTGAGCTACGTATTTGTTTAAAAAAATATACAAATTTCAACTTCATATATTAATTTGGCTACTCTATGCAAAATCATCGAACCTTTTGAGGGAGCAAGTGTTCTATTTAAACGATTAATGCTTCCAGTAATAAAAATGGTACCGAGAGCGGTGATGCAAAAATTCTCCAATCTAATTTTATTTATTAGTTGTGATTGCACTCCCTCACTAAGATTTCCCCTTTTTAGGGACCTTGTTTATTTATAACTTTTAATTGGGGAATTAGATTGTCCATTGGATGACTGCATTGCACTACCCCTTTTCAGTAGTTTGATCCGGAATAATTTTATTAAATTCTGGGTGTTTAAAATTGAATAAATCCGTTATTTCTTAACCGATTTATATCATTTTGGTCAAAATGTCCGGCCTAGATTACTAAACACCAAAAGACCTGATCTGGAGGTGCAAAACCAACAACAATTTCACGCAGTTTACCAAGCATGTTACAGAAACAATTAGTTATGCTGTTTACAGTTTTGAATGTAATTTGTTTTCAATTTATTAGTCTTGCGTCGTTGTCAATGGCAATGATTCGTAGCACGAGCAGGAATTTCTGAACTTCAAATTGGAATAACTAAGCCAATTCTTAACGGATTTTGATATATTTATACTTAAAATTTTCGGGATAAACTGCCCTACAATTCGTGGGTATCAAACTTTTGATAAAGTTTGCTAGTAACTAGCAATAATTACAAATGTGTTTCTAAGGCTACATTTTTGCCCATAATTCCGGTCAAGATCACGTAATCCCTTAGTCGGATCAGATCCCGTTTCTATATTATGTAACAATAATCGGTGCAAAATTTCATCAAAATCGGTTGAAAAATGACTGAGATATCGCAGATGGTCACTTTTTTGGGGTGGGTCAAATGCATACTTAAGGTGCGTTTATGCTTCACGTCACCGTCACGTCCTCCTCCAAATCCGATTTTTTGATTGGTTAAAATTTTTAATTGTCGTAGTGATAATTTCGTTCAGCCAATCAAAAAATCGGATTTGAAGGAGGACGTGACGATGACGTGAAGCATAAACACCACTTTAGTAATTTTTTCGTTGTTAGGTATTTGCCTCACTAAGAAAAATATGTTGTGATGTGAAGTCAAATGTGAATTTTATGTAATGTCGCCAACACTAGTAATAAACTTAGATGCTTAAATGTAATTTTAGCAGTATTTTATGAGTTTTGAGAAATTTTACATATTTTTAAAAACAAAATTGGGGAATTATTTTTTTTATAAAATTTCGAATTTTTATAGACAAATGTCGTGATGTGAAGTCAAACATGAATTTTACGTAATGTTGCGACACTGTTTAAATAAAATTAGATTATTGCATCGATTTCAGTGGTATTTCAATAAGAATTTTGAGAAATTTTACATTTTTTTACTCTAATTTTACCGAATTTTACCGAATTTTACTCGAATTAGCTATAGTGGGATATTTCAAATAAGAATGTTAAGAAATTTTATATTTTTAAAAACTCCAAAAAAACTTCGGGAATTATTTTTTTTCTAATAATTTCAGATTTTTACGAAAATAAATGTCATGATGTGAAGTCGCATACAAATTTTGCATAATGTTGCGGCACTGTTGAAAAAAATTAGATCAGTAAATTATATACCTGTTTTAGCAGTATTTCAAATAAGAATTTTGAGAAATTAAAATTGTTAAATATTTGAGAATTAAAATTGTTGTTATATGTATGAAGTCAAATGCGAATTTTTTATGTAATGTGGCAACACTAGTAAAAATAAATTAGTATTTTTGAACCTCTAACAGTGTTAGGCCTATTTGAATTGAGGAATTTTAAGAAATTTTACATTTTTTTAAAAACCCATCACCCGAAATTCCCCTCATAACAATATTCCCCTCAACCTCCTCCAAGTTTACTGCACCTGTCAGAATCACGCCTGGATAAAATAGATTCATGACAGCGATTCCATCCACGCCATTTAATCCTCGTCCTCCACGACTTTCAAACTAATAACAGGCTCCAAACAAACATTACATAACAACCCAAACCACAAAAGAAAGTCATTATCAGACAACAAAATAGAAATACGAAACACGTACATAACTTCTTCTCACATGCTCAGGCTCCATTTTCCAAGATGCCAATCTAACATCTAAACTACCACGCGAGTAAGTAAGTAAATAAATAGCACCACATAAAACATGTCTGGTTTAATTTACATGCACTCCCGACTAATTTGTCACGTCATGCAGGACCGCATAATGGGTCCCGATAAGCCCTCCCTTATCTCAATATGCTACCCAAGATAAAAATCTGGACACGAACGGGGTGAAAGTACCAGAAAGAAAGTCGGGCAAAAAAGAAAACAGCCACTCGAAATTTAAGCAGTGGCCGCGGAAGCTGTGGGGACATCGGGGGACATTAACATTGTAGGATGGGGAGGGTGGGGTTTATATAACATGGGCAGATGATGGATAACCGTGGGGACATTGTACCTCTAACCACACCCTTCCGCGGCCTGTGCATCATGCTTACACATTTGAGCAGCCTGAATTTTCCCAGTGGCCGCGGAAGCCGTGGGGACATGTGGGGATATTAACATTGTAGGAAAGGGGAGACCGGGGTTCACATAACATGGGCAGATGATGTTGACATCGAATAACCGTGACGACATTGTCCCTTTGTCCCCACACTTCCGCCGTCAATGAATTTAAGCCATATTATTATGCTTTATATGCGTCCTGGAATTACGCAAAAGTCGTCGTCGGGAGTAGTAAAAGGGATTAAATTCTAATTTCACAATGTCTAGATTTGCTTTCACTACATGGAAAAGAGGGAAATCCTCCGATTTATTTGTGTGTGAGTGAGGGCGGAAGGACATGAACAATCCGAATCCATGCACGGAAGTGGAGAGAGAGAGAGATGGATGGATTGGATGTGTTATTGCTTGCCTGGGCCTTTCATCCATTCACATCAAAACCAGGACATGACATTCGTGTACGTAGGTTAGGTAAGTAGGCACGAAATGCAGGGATTTAGTTTCACGGTATCCTGATTGGATTGATTTTCCGGGTTATTTTACTTATTACATAGCCGCGTATCGAATTTAGGAGAGATCTTGTAACGTGAAAGGTTTAGGTGGGTAAATAATTTACTTTTATGATTTCCTCTTTATTCTTGACGTATCTATTTGAATATGGTACGTATGATAATAAGTAGATTACTTTCTCCACGAAATATGTATTGTCGGACTTCGTAAAAATTGAGGTGTTCCGGTAAGAAATGTATATGTACTAGGAGAGAAATGAGGCAAATTGAGATGCAAGTGAGAAAAGTCACTTAATATTTTCCAAGTGATCGGTGTGGTTGAGAGTTGAGTGACAATTTCAATTTCCTTCAAGGTTTCCTGTCAGGATGTAAGTAAAATAAGGGTGGAAAGTTGAATTCTCAAGTTGTGGTTAAGATTTAATTTTGTAAAGTGTGTTACATAGAGCTTTTTCATTGTAAGAGTTTATGGTCGAATTTCGGATTTCGGAACTTGTGTCAATCGAATAACGAAAAAATAGATGTGGCTCGTTTTCACCACTAATTAATTTTTGCGTAATATTTTGACACCAAATCAATAATACAACTATCTATAACCAGTAGGTTTAAATATACACAAATTTGCAACATCCAACCTCGTAGTTACCACTTGTCTATGTAAATACAAGCCATTTTTAGCATGCTTGAATAAAGCTATGAATAAGCCAAATTACTCCTTGATTTCCTGCACTCGACTTCATATCTCATATCTTCAAAAAATTGCGAGGAACAACTACACAAACAATTTCTAAACTAAAACTTAAGCTACAACACATGAAATACGGTACATTTCTATAAATGTATTAACCTTAAAATCATCCTGAAACCCGAAAATACAGATATTTTTCAATTCAAAACCATGACAGACAAGGGAAGATGGGCAAAAAAGTGAGTCGTGAAGGAAGGAAGGATGCCATAGTGTGAAGGATGAGAAGAACATTTCATTTCCTCGTTTTCCTTGGTGGATTTCTATGAAAATTCTCCCATTTTTTTAGCAAATCTTGTACTACTATGTAAACATTTATAGAGCAGGGTTTCTTTTATTTGCGCTTAAGCATGTTGTACATACAAGTTTTTTGACAGGTGTTTGAACTTACACAGTTTAAACATATTTTAATTTGGTAGATTTCGACGTCAAATTCACGATATCTTAAATTCGTGCAAAATTTTAAACAATTATAAAAGATTTCAGTTACGTCGTCTTATCGCTCGATTCATATAATTCTTGTTTAAATGATTGTGATATTTAACAAAGTGTCATAAATGACAACTTTTTATGTCATATTTGCTTTAATTACAATCACCTGACCAAAAAATCCCTAAAAAAAACCCTCAAAACCACAACACCCCATTTTTCGAACCCTGTGCTCTATTCCTGCACCCATGGGCGTATCCCTCCCTCTTTCTGGCTTGGTTTCAATATTTTTTATCCTTCCCTCTCACCTGCTAATCCTCTTTCACTTCCTTGATTCAACACTACCCCCACCACCCAAAAAGTAAAAAAAAAATAAATCCAATCCGATCCACTTTCTCCAAAAGGAAATCCTGTTTATGGAATAGCCAGCTCAAAGAAAACGAATTTTAGAGATCAAGTGCCAAACTGGGATGAAAAGAAGAAAGTGGGGAAAGAAAATCGCATCATGATTTTACTCATCCCGTTAAAAAAGTTGAAAAAGCTGCCTTTTTCCAAAACCAAACCACACATTTGCATTATACCCACCGCCCACGAAGATACAAATACCGTATCGCATTTCTAAAGATAAAAGCTAGCAAGGCACAACTTTTATAAAAGTTTTTCTTCTTCTTGTGTATCCATTTTTAAAAGGATTTGCAAGAGGCGGATTTTTTGCACGTATTTTTGCACAGGTTTGTAGAATTTTTCCGTGCTTATCTTATCCTCCTGACCTCCATTTCTCTTCTCTCTGCGTATCTCTCCGCCTGTCCGAGGAGAAAGAGTAAAACAACAAAACTGCGGGGAAAAGACTGATGAAATTTCTCCTTTTATTTTATTTGCCGTAAGTAAACAAGCAGCACGGGCGGATCGTTTAGCCCGGAAAAACCAGGCAGGCAGGCAAGCGAGTAGGAAATAATATTACACGTCACATAAGAGATGACTAACTGGCAACATTTTTCTATGGGTGAGTAGGATGGGAAATGTCACTCTGGGGAGGAGCAGAACATTTGTGTCTTAACAACCAAGTCGTCTTTTGTCTCCTTCTTACAAGGAAAAAAGCGACAAATCCCACAGTTTTTTTTACTGAGCTTGCTTTCTCTTTATTTTTTTTGTTTATTCCCGCTTTCACTTCTGCCTGTTTACCCACCTAGTAAAATAATTTTACGCCTTTGCTTAATTTCTAAAGACGGACGGACGAGGATACAAAAACACGGTGGCGCTTAAGTAATTAAAATAAATAATTAATTAAAATATTGTGTTAAACATCCCTTCTGCCAGCACTAAATGTAAATTAATGTCGTACTTAAAGCGGGTTTTTCCTACCGGGTAGTGTGTGTGATGGGTGGATTTTGGTTTTCATCAGGGCAGAAATATGTATGCATTTCGGGGAATAATCTCCTTAAAAAGGAGGAATAAAAATACGTATCTTGTTAAAAAAGATGGCCCACATGGACACGTGTATCCCGTAATTTTATCAAGACGGAAACAGTTCAATTTATATTAGATACCGGGAGGGAGGTAAAAGTCTAACAGGTTTATGAATCACAAAGAGACATTAAATGTTACCCGGGCAGTCCAGATCTTACATGCCCGGATGCGGGTATCTTAGCTAAATTGGATTTCCTACCTGGGTTTACTACACTTTCTCCTCCTCTCAAGAATGCATGCACACACAATAATCTTGAAATTAAAAATATTTTATGTTACGTTTTTAAGACGTAATTTTCCAAAATTTTGAAAACCTGTTCGCTTCTCTTTTTATCCTAAAAACAACAAAACAATATAAGAACGATCTCTATTTGGAGTACGGAAGCAATAAAAGATAAGTTTTCGTGCTTCTCGTTCCCAGAATTGCCAATGGCTTTCGTTCCTTCTTGGGTTTTATTTCTTCTCTCGAACTATTCTGGTTTGGCAGGGAAGCATTGTTTGCAGCCATGGCCTTCACTTCACTTCACATCAACTTTTTTTATATGGCCCAACTTTATTGTGCCCTTACTGCACATTGTAAATATTTGAGATGAAATTTGAAACAGAGTCAATATCTGGGAGAAGGAACTGTGAAATTGGTTGGATAGGGTGGGTGGGTGCAAGGCGAGTATTTATGTTCAGTGGCCGCGGAAGGGTAAGGGGACAGGGGGGAATGTTCCCACGGTTATTTGATGTCCCCGTCATCTACCTATCATCTACCCATCTTATAAAACCCCTCCCTCCCCCATACCTGTTCAAAAATTTAGTTTTCATTCAAAGTCAGTCATCCCGATTTCTGACTGAAGATTTTCATTCACACTCCTCAGTCATTTTCGTTTAAATTCATTTCATTTCACTTCATCGAGCTTCATTTCTTACTTCGCCCCATGTATTAAACATAGGTTGTAAAATGAGATGAGTGAAAACCCCTTTCATTCACACTCATTCATCTGAAATGATGAAATCCTTCAGTCATCATCACTCAAATGACAGTAGTTTCATCGTCATTCACCATCATTCATTATCATAATCAGTCAAATGAATGAAAGTGAACAGGTATGCCCTCCCCTATCCTGCAATGTTAATGTCCCCTCATGTCCCCACGGCTTCCGCGGCCACTGCTTATGTTGTTCGCCGTGAAGTAATAAGTGCAGCAGCAGTCTTATGCTTTCTTCAAGTACCAAGCCAAGAAACTCCCTCAAGGGCTCGTTTCATTTTTTTTTGCTGGCTGGGTTTTTTAGGTAGTAAGTGCAGCAGGAAAGAATAAACATTCAATTCGAAAATGGCACCGTATTTCGGGAGCAGGATGGCTTTTATTATTGAGTGAAGTGAAATTCTCTCATGGAACTGCAATTTATGTGAGAAAGTTGGAAAGTTTGTTTTAGAGAAAGTTGTTAAGGTTCGTTTTAAATTCATAAATCTAATTTTGTGAGATTTTAGAGGGTGGTGTTTTGAAAAAGGGTGAAAGCATGGAGGTTTGAGGTGGTTAAAATGTATGAAATCTTGTAAATACATACTCTAAAATGGTACTTGTTTCATGTGAAATTGGAGCGTGCAAATTATTCCGCTGTTCAAGAATTACATCCAAATACGTAGACATGAAATTGCTTAACATGAAATTGCCTAAGTTTAAAGTCAAATTCAGTTTCTTGTACAAATTGGAATTATACACACAAAAATATATCCCGTACCCTGGTCCTTCAATTCATGAATGATTGAAAAACAATTAGATAAGTTTCTTTGCATTTTCTTTGCAAATATATTGCGTAAGGACCCCGCATTTCCGACTTGGTTTGGAGAATTGAGACAAAAAAAGAGATTTCCCCTTATATAGCTACATTTATATATTTGTTCAGTCCGTATTTTTTACTAAAAATAAAACTCTACTCCAAATATCTTATTTCTAATTGAAACAAAAACAAAATTTAATGACAAAAAAACCCAAGGTATACCCAACCTCCAAAAAATAAATACCTCAGCATAATTGCCCTTCTATCTATTAATAGATTTACTTTGTCTCCTTGTCTCGCCCTTGAGAATAAACTGATCCTCCTCCGTAGCCACCCAGGTCCGGAAGTGAAAGCAAAGCTGGCTGAATGCAAATGAAACTTAAACCGAACTTGTACGTGTAGCCAAACCAAGCGAAAAACTTGTTCTTAACAAAACTTATACTTTCTTGCCGAGGTGTTTTGCTGTTTAGAAAGTTTGCGGGCTAAATTGAACAATTTAATTAGAAAGTCTTCTTGAGCCTCTGCTAAAGTCTCCTTCGCAGTTTCGTTTTACAGTTTACTCGTCAAAATCAACATTGACGCCAATACAGACCACGGACCACGTAACTAAACTCGTCGAATGGACCACACCACGGACCACGTATTAGTTTCACCCAGTGGCCGCGGAACAGAGGGACAATGTCTCCACGGTTGTACAATGCCCCCATCATCTTCCCATGTTATATAAACCATACCTGTTCACTTTCATTCATCTGACTTATTATGGTAGAGAATGATAGTGAATGAAAATGAATTTCCTGAGATTTGAACAAAAATGAATGAAAGATTCATTCGTTTTTAATGAGTGACTGTGAATGAAAGGATTTCTCATTTCTCACTCTTTGCATTTTTCACCCTATGCTTAATACATGGAGCGAAGTAAGAAATGAAGCCAGATGAAGTGAAGTGAAGTGAAGTGAAATGAGTTTGAATGAAAATCTTCAGTCAGAAATCATGACTGAACTTTGGATGACTGAACTTTGAATGAAAAAATGTCTTTTGAACAGGTATTATACAAACACCTCCCTTCCCCATCCTACAATGTTAATCTCCCCCGATGTCCCCCAGCTTCCGCGGCCACTGGTTTCACCCACGAAACAACCTGTACGAAGGAAATGGGGACGAGGTTGCTGGAAAAAGATTCACTTTCACTGGAAAACCCGCAACGGAGGATCTGGTTCCCTTTGATAAATAGGAGGGAAACTTGGGTAGAATTTTGTATATTGTTTTTGATAGCTCGACTGACTCTGGATTCAATTAAGAAATTTGGGTCAGCCAGGAGGGGAGAGGAAAACAGGCTCAGTTTTCAGAACGGGGATGGGTGGGTAGTTACAATACAAATACAAATACGTGGAATTAATGCAAATTAATTGAAAACTATGTGATAGATATTATTTACCAAAGAGGTTTTCTTTGTTCTTTGTTCTTTCGAGTTTTTGGTAACATGAGACGAATCGTTGGGATAACAATGATGGTTAAAGTGAGATGGGTAAATTTTGCTGTTTTAGAAATTGGAAATTTAAATTTTCTTTCATTTCAACATATTTATTTATTTATCAAAACGGTTCCCCGTGATCCAGATGAAAAAATTATGATATGATTCAATCAATCCAACAAAATTCTCAAATTATAAATATTACTATTTAGTATTAATTAAATTTTTAAATTTGCATAAATACCAAAATTGGTAATGGTGAATGCAAATTAAACATTAGAATTACTTAATTATTTGGATTTTTTGTCCAAATCGGGTCATACTTGTCAAATAAAAATTATAGATCTAAAAAGTATTTGTGTTATACTTCTACGACAAATTTTACTATTTTGGGAAATTGATAATATTTACATACGAAATAAGATATGACGATTCCTTGTGATTGTGAATTTTAAATGAATTTGGCAAGAATTAAATATTTTTAAAAAATTCACAAAATAAAGACCATAAAATCATTCACTCCTCTACTCTACTAGTAAATAAAGTAAACAAAGATATTGCAAATCTACAATTCTATTCGTATACACGAAACCCTTACAATTTTATTCTTTTCCTTTCTCACATCTTCCCTCCCAATAACTGACATATATTTTTCTTCTCCGTTTTTTCTCATGTCATTTTATTATTTTAGTTTTCATACTCTGAAAAAAAGAAGAAGCGGATACTGGTTTGGTTTCGGGGTCGGTTTGGTTTGGCGAGAAGAGGAAAGAGAGCAGAAATAATTCTGATCCGAATTCAATGGATCGCGTCCCAGAAAAAAAGTTTTCTGTTCAGAATTTAGATAAGCGAGTAAGGAAGTAAAATAATATTATTGTTTGTTTCTCTAAAACACCACAAGAAAGAAACGCCAGACCTATTTTATTAAGGGGTGAAGCGACGTGAAACCCCTTTATGGAAATGTCTTGTCTGTCCGTCTGTCGGTCTGTATCCACGATAACTTTAGAATGAATTCGAATTTCGACGTTTTTCTAATTTATGAAGTACGGATGATTTTGAAGATGGGCGTTGTAGGTCAAAAGGTCACGGCCCCAGGGGGATGAAACAAACGGTCAAACGTTTTGACCGTTCAAGGTCTAGTTTTGTGCGGGGACTTCAAAAATCGACATAGTTATGCCATGACCGTGTCGCTTCACCCATTTGCTACATTTCGTTTGCAACGGTTTATTTCTTTCCCATATGTCACCCATCCAACCAGCCCACAGATTTTCCCCGGCTTCTCAATACTTCATCTCATTTCATTCAATTTCGATTTTCACTTAAGTACATGTAACACGAGTCAATTTTACTTTGAGCCAAGTTACAAGTTTAGCTTGTGGACGTCAATCCTTGCGGTTAAGTAAGTAAGATTGAGATTTTTTTGGGAAATTTTATCCAGGGTTTTGCTCAAGGATTTCAATTTGCTCCACTTTCTCTTTTCACCAAAGTCGGGTAAAATAAAGTACAAAAACTTTTTTGTTCCGTGGTCTGGTCAGCGAAACCTAAACCGCAAAATCTCATTAGAAATGTGCATCTATTTCCGGGCAGAGTTTTCTATTTCTATTCTATTTTACGAAATAGTTTCGCTTTCTCTATTTTATTGCAAGGAGAGATTAAATCAATATTGACCAAGCTCTGACTTAATATGCTTTTTGGGTCGGCTTTGAAGTGAAGTAGGGTATAACCCAGGTGGGTAGACTTATATGTTTTTTGGCTATGGTTTGTTCCCGTTGTGTAAGTTTCCTTTGAAAATTTGGTGTAATTATTGATATATGAGATCCATAATGTTTGGCTGGGCATGACTTGGGGTTACAATTTTGTGGAGAGAGAGAGAGAGATCGAATTTTAGATTAGTCTTTTGTTTAAAGAATACAAAGTAAAATTGTCGGTTGGTTTTGATTTAAATGTTTTGTAAGAGGAATTTAAGTTGCAAAAGTAAAAGGTGTGGGTGAGTAAACTTAAAATTATGTTGGGCGAAAGTCGCATTAAAATCGGAAATTCGGAAGTGTACATGAGAAAGTTTGCACAAAGAGAACAAAAATGTAAACGGATGAAATTTGTTTATTTAAGAAATGTTGTAAGAAGTAAGTTGTAGCAGAAAGTTTCTTGAAAAGTTAAAAACAGTAAATTTATTTTTTAATTGAAATGAAGTATATGGGATAATTAAGGAAATTATGGTAAATTCATCATTTTTTCACAAAATTGCACATAAAACACATCTCCACCACGATCCATATCTTAATTTATATTCGTAAACTATAACTACATCAATTACTTGCAACAGCGGCATTGAACTTTTGATAAAAAAATTATTTTTTTAATCAAAATTTCCAATCTATAATACCTCAGCAAGAAATAAATCAAGGAAACCGTAAATCTGTCCCAAATTACACAAGTCTGTCTTTCTAAACTAGACATGTAACCCTACCGGATTAATGCATGTTATCACTTTCTCTTTTATCTCACCTTCTCCATGTCAAGAAAAGAAAAACTGCCACATTCGTATTCACATCATGCATAACTAATCGTCATTCATATGCACCTTCCTTCGTATCAAATGCTGCTGTCTCAAAGTTTAACTTCCTACTTTTTCCCTCTGTCTCTAGAAGGAGACAGAAAATGCAAATGTTTCTGTGACACTGGTCCAATTAGTGTGAAACCATGTCACACCAAGGAAGAAGAAGTAAGTAGCAGCCAAGTGGACTTGTTTGACTGACTGCCTCCTCCCGTGACTAACAATGGAGGTGTCCCAACGTATGCTCGCAGATTTGGACCAAATTAGCGTCAATCGATTACAAATATAATTAGTATGAAATTTGCAAATGGAACTATCTGCCAATACGCAGGTTTGGCGGAGATATTTGCATAAAAAGAGGAGAAAACGCTGACAAATTTTCTATTTTCCAAATTTGCTGCGCATTTTTCTCGCTTTGGATGCAAATATCTCGGCCAAACGAATGTCTTTTGCAAATTTCGTGCTAATTAAATTTGCAATATATTTACTCTAGTTTGCTCAAAATCTGAGAGCATCCGCTGGAAGACCTCCATTCAAAGTTAGCCAGGGAGCTTTCATTAGAGGAGAAAGTGGTCGAATTAGACGGCAGGACAGATCCGCTTATCTCTCCAACCACGTTGGTCCATTCTCACTAATTAAATTCACTAATTCCTCCGTTTGCAAAATTAACTGGTTTACTCGTTCCTCATTCTCTTTCAGTTTTGCATACGGCTCACGAGCACACCAGCTTGTTTGCAGTCGTGCCACGGACGGAGTGAAAGTGCGAATGAGGAAGTACTTAAAATACAAGGTTTGAGCTGGGTTAAGACGAGATTTGCACATATTTTTTGGTGACAAAAAATTACAAATATTCGTAACAAGGAGATACAAAAGTTTGACATGATGTAAAAAACATATTTAGAAATCCTTATCGTTTTCGTTCCTAACTTTCCGGAAGTAAAAGGCAACAATAGCAGAATTTTTCACAAAACGGAACGAAATTCTCGCACATTTTTTGCCAAAAAGTAAGAAATATTCGTAAGATAAAAATCCAAAATTTCCAAGAAACTTTGACATGATGTAAAAAAAACATATTTAGAAATCATTATCGTTCTCACTCCCCCTAACTTTCCGGAAGTGAAAGTCCACACAAAAGTGGATTTTTTTTCTTTCGCAAAACGGTATTACTTTCACTTTCACTTGAGAGACAAATGGCATCGCAGGACACCACTTGACTCGACTTGATCACAAAATCAATACCATCTCTCTTTTGAGATACTTTTCTCCAAGAAAAGTAAAATAGCGTAAATGCCACACGCCTTTCGGTTCTCCGCCTCTTTTCTGACTGATATTAGCTCATCATCGTCATCTCCTTGCTTGCTCGGTGCCGTTTCTCTTTTCGCTGATGAAAACCAAACTGCAAAAGTTGTCTCATTTCTTGGAAGAGAAAATTTATAATGGGCATTCTTCCCCACTTTTTGTTCAAATATTGTAGCATCGAACGGTGCGTGGCTACTTTATGGGTACAAGGAGACGCAGTGGCCGCGGAAGCCGTGGGGACATGAGGGGACATTAGCATTGCAGGATAGGGGAGGGAGGCGTTTATATAACATGGGGAGATGAAGGGGACATCGAACAACCGTGGGGACATTGTCCCTCTGTCCTCACCCTTCCGTGGCCACTGCATCATGTCCATACATTTCAGTAGCCTGAATTTTCCCAGTGGCCGCGGAAGCTTGAGGAAACATTTGGGGACATTAACATTGTAGGATAGGGAAATGATGGGGTTTATATAACATGGGGAGATGATGGGGACATCGAATAACCGTGGGGACATTGTCCCTCTGTCCGCGGCCACTGCAAGTGAACGAGGGGACTATCATAGGAAGATAAGTGTGGATCAATTTTTTATACCGGAGTAATGTCAATGTTGACCCATTTTTTGTGGGGTCGTCCCCTTAATCGTTTCTTTATCGTGAGGCTGCCATCAATTGTGGTCATCATATCGTAAAAGTGGGCTGCTCCAGGAGGACGACCACCACCCATCAATCCATACTTTTGGTCTGTTGTGATAAATTATTTGGAAACTATTTTCATCCTTCTCTGCCGCTGCCAAGAAAATTGCTAGCGTGGCAGTTCAGGAATTTAATACAGAGCTCGTAAGAAAAGAGTTACGAGAATGAGGTAAAATTATTTTGATAAATTTTCGGAAAGTGATGGAAGTCAAGGGAGAATTATGAATTGTGAAAAAAGTAACAATTTAGTGAGTTTTTGGGTAAAAATTGGTGTAATTTAAAGTTAAAATGGCTAAATATGCGTCGTCTTGTATTAATTACTCTAGCAAACTTTGGGATTGCCCATCTTAAAATTTACTGTAATTTAACTAATAAACCGAAAAAATCGCAAATTGGTGGCAAAGTGTGACAAATGTTTTAACTAATAAACCGAAAAAATCGCAAATTGGTGGCAAAGTGTGACAAATGTTTTCAAAATTGTTCTCAAAATTTGGAACTAAATTATATTTAACAAACTTTTCCAAAATACTGTTTTTTCCAATTGTTTCTAAATGATGATTACAAGCTCCGAAAAATATGAGCCTACTTTCATTTTTCATCCAACGGGAAGAAAGGAAGTCAAAGGTGCGGGTGTTGGAATGAGATGATTAGACTCGTTAGTAACAAACCTGGCACTAATTACGTCCCACACCCGACCCGAATAGATCGACCAGAACGATTCATTATCACCCGGAATACAATACCACCACCACCACCACTACCCAAACACTAATTAATACCACCAGCCAAGTGAGGAATTACTCACCCTTTCCGCTCAAACATTAATGATTATTATCTCGCGGGGCAGAGAAGTGCTTCGTTTTCTTGGCGCTTGTAACTTTCCCCAACCAAAATATTTTTCAAGGGCGGAAACCATCAGACACGGGTAATGATTCATTATTATCATTATTATTACAAGCAGCATTGTTTGATCTCTCGCAAGATTCCCGGGGTCAACGGGAAGGAGGGTTGGGATCAGTGGCCGCGGAAGCTGTGAAGACATCCGGGGACATTAACATTGTAGGATAGGGGAGGGAGGGGTTTATATAACATGGGGAGATGATGGGGACATCGAATAACCGTGGGGACATTGTCCTTCTGTTCCCACGGCTTCCGCGGCCACTGGTTGTGATCGCAATCTACTACGATCTGATCCACCCTCGCAATCAGATCCTGGCACTCTGACAATTTCTCCGCCTTGTTTGATTTCAGAGCTAGTTAAGGATAAACGTGATCCTGAAATCATTACAGCAATTGGGCAGATTACCGAGAAGGAGAACCCTCTCAGCGTAATTACACCCGTTTTTGACAGGAAATCGTCTCTCGCACGGAGGAAATGGCTCAATTTAGTTCCGTTGGATATATATTTTTTATAAGTTTGAGGAAAAAAAACTCGAATTGAACGATCCATCACCTTCGTTTTTTTTATTTCTTGGGGAGAAAGTTGGAGAGATGGAAAAATTGGATTTGTTGGAGGAAATCTTCGGCGTGGGGTGCGTGGAGGAGGAGGAGGAGGTAGCAGATGTCACATGGAATTGTGGTCGGGATAATTCATTCCCGTCGGAGGAGGGAGAGAGACAAACGGCTCGGTTCAATTAATGGGGGTTGATTAGTAGCAGAATTTATTTTACGGGTGGGAAATTATTCGGAATGTTTAGAGGAGTAGGAAGAGAAGAAGTAGAATTTTAAACCAAAAATCATTAATCAGAATTGAAGATTAACGAATCTGTTACATATTTTTAAAACTATTTTTACTTCTAAACTTATACTTTGGGATGTAAAGCATGACAATTAATTTTTTTCATCAAAATTATTTAACATTTAAAAAGCATATTTGCACAGAATTATCTATAATAAGTGACAAATCGACATTTTTACGATTTCAAAACTAAAAGTTGAATCCAAGTATACCTATTTTTTCACCCAATTATGATGAAATTTTGAACCAAAATACATAAATATGTATTTCCATTCCACCAAGAAAAATTTCCAATTTGTCCAGAATTTCAATTCCCATCAGTACCTACATAAGTACATAAAATCCCTTCGTCTCCTGCCACCATACCACTTTATGCGTCCTTACGATCCCACCCAACCTTAGTCCTTCCTTCCTCTCTCTCTCCTACTGCATTAGTCAAATTGATCAAATTCAAGTTCACTGCAAACACATGCAGTTCTTCTTCTCCAAGCAAAACTGAGCCATCCCACCAGTCCGCTTTACGTAATCCTTTAAGTCCTTTCCCCCCACGAGAGAGACAGATGCTCACCCAGCCCAGCAGCGAACTTTGGTAATCCAAAATTCCAATAAAATCCCTCAAAATTTGTATCAAGAGTCATCCCCAACTTTCTCCTATTACTCAGTAATGAAAATAATGAAATTTACCACTTGTGCATCCAGCACCACGAACAACAACAAGTAACAAATTATTAACGGACTCTGAGCGTAAATCACGTGTGAGGCGAGAAAGTTTGGAGACTAATGTGTGTCGAAAGAGTGAGGAAAAGCTAATAATAAATTTAAATAGGGACGAGAAACCATATGCGTCCATGCAAACTTACCGGGCAGTTTGTGCACATACAGTGGCCGCGGAAGCCGTGGGGGCAGAGGGACAATGTCCCCACGGTTGTTCGATGTCCTCATCATCTGCCCATCTTATATAAACCCCTCCCTCCCCTATCCTACAATATTAATGTCCCCACATGTCCCCCCGGTTTCCGCGGCCACTGTCCATCCACATGCATGCATACCCAACCTACATGGTCATAGAAGTCCCAAGAGGACCAAAGAACAGGGACAATTAGGCCATTTAACTTGAGTTACGACCAAAGTTTGGAGTACAAGCAACAATTTGATGATTTTATAGAGGGAGAAAGTCAAGTTGAGATTTGTGGTGGTGCTCTTGCGGCGTTCCTGGTCGTGTTAAGAGTGAGGCGCAAATCTAGTAAACTGAACAACTAATACGTGGGAAGGAGGGTGTTAGTTGTGGCATGGTTTTTGGACTGTAGACCAGCTGCAGACGTCTGGAGGATGCAGCAGTCCAACAACAAACAGCCCAGTAATAAATCTTGGTGAGAGAGAACAACACGCGTAAAACTGTCAAGTTGTTGGAGGACCACCGGCTTGCCGGAACGGAGAAAGTATCGATGGATGTAATTCGTTATTGTGGGTGTAGCAGGGCATAAAACACTTTTAATTGTGGGTTCAATAACCGAAAATTGGACCTAGTTTGTCCACAATGGGGGAGGAATTTCGAAGTACAAATTTCTGGAGGGTCTTATCTTAAAGAAACCTAGTTTTCCCACAATGTGAGGAATTTCGAAATACAAATTGGTCGTGCATCTTGTCTTAAAAAACGGGACAAAAACTGACCAAATTTTAAGAAACCATACGCCCACAAAAGCTGATTCGTCTCATAAAATGAATAACTTTTCATGAACCCGGTGAAAATCAGTCATTCGTATAATGTGATTACACAAAGGGGGACACGATATAATGAACTACCGCCCATTTTCGTTAAGGGAACATTATCACAGAGCCAAGATAGCAGCGCGATATTCAAAAGTCTTACAGACCAAGTCTCCTACTAGTGAAATAAATCTAAACCAGGACCATGTCATTCATGAATGAATTTCACTTTCTCTGATTAAATATCCCCTTCTAGCTCGCACTTTCTCCAACTTTAAATAATAGAAAATAACACAAAACGAGTCATATAAAAAATAGTAATTATTATTATTTTATCATCTCCACCACACCGTCGCCTATGACCCCGACGAGACGACCTGCCTGCCCCGATGATATCATCGCTCCAAGAACAATAAACTAATTTATTATTTAAGTTTGCTTTTGCCACTGGAAAACAAAGACTTCCATTCAACTCTCATCCTCAGTTAGTTCAGTTCCTTGAAAGAAATAAAGTTCAGAAAATTAATGCTCTTTTCATTCATATCGCTCTCCTTCTGCATGGATGAGTGAGTGAAAATCTAATTATTTTCTAGTCTCACAATGTAAGCAACTAAATTAGACTCCGTTCTTCTCAGTAGTTCTTCTTGTCTCAATGAAATTAGGAAAGTTTATTTATTTATTTCGTATTTTTTAAATGAAAGTGAAATTATTTTTGTGTGGGTGAAGAAATTCGTTTTGGAAAAATAGAGTTACATAATTCTATTAAAGGAAAAAAGTGAAAGTAAAAAAAGTATGTAACACGAGTGATTTCATTCACACGAAGCAGAAAAACGGGTCTTTTTTTATTTAGTAGAATATTTTATATTCTCCTCACGAGCGCAAAACTTACAAATTTGAAAAGCATAAAGGGACCACATTTTATGCGGGCGAGAGAGAGAGAGACTTTCAAAGCAAATTTATTATCGGGGAGAAAAGAATTCGAAATTATGGTGCACAGTTGTCTGAAGAATCCTGTAGTAGTCATCACTTTATGATTTCCATTGTATTTCGCACCTTGCTTGCTTGCCTTTTTCGGTATGTACACAGTTTTTGAAGCGATGGGGGACTTTTTAATCTTGGAGTGGAACCAGTGCCCGCGGAAGCGGGGGGGACATGAGGGGACTTAATATTGTAGGATGGGGGAGGGAGGGGTTTGTATAACATGGGGAGATGATGGGGACCATACCTGTTCACCTTCATTCATTTGACATATTATGAATGAAAATAAAATTCCTGTCATTTGAATGAAAATGAATGAAGGATTCCGTAATTTCAGATGAATGACTGTGAATGAAAAGATTCTTCACTCTTTTCATTTTTCACCTTATGCTTAATACATGGGGCGAAGGAAGAACTGAAGTGAAATGAAATGAGTTTGCACGAAAACGAATGAATGTGAATGAAAATCTTCAGTCAGAAATCGGGATGACTGACTATTGAATGAAAACCAAATTTTTGAACAGGTATGATGGGGATATGGAATAACCGTATAGTTCCTCCGTCCCCACGCTTCCGCGGCCACTGGATTGAACTGTTTTCGTGTATTTGCATATGTACATAAGTTCAATTTTGTTGTTATGTCACATGCAGGCAAACTCATTTGTAAACATGTGCATACTTTCGCCTTGTAGATATTCACAGATTTTCATTTGTCTCCACATGTCACTGATTACATACGAAGTTTTGCAGAGATGAGGAATGACGGGGAATATTTTAGTAAATCGACTCGCTGCCTATAAATATTTGGATAATAAAGTATGAAATATTTGTCAATTCGGAAATATTCAGGATCAGAAAATCCAATCATTTCAAGTAGAGCAAAACGCAGTGTGAGAGATTTTGTGTAGATAACAAATCATGATTGGCTTCCCATTTTCTAAATTTGTTTTTCTTTCTTAAGTAAGTCGACTCGTTTTCACTTTTGACATGTTTTATTGTTTTCTTCCTCCATTTCCGTCTTTTTGCTTGAAGAGGGGATGAAAATGAAAATGAGGGATATAACTTATTTCACGGACAAATTTGTGAATTTGTAATGTGACAAATGTTATGTCTGTCTAGATTTATATTTTGTCTGTAAATTAATTTGTAACTATTTTTTATAAAATTTAAATTAATTTAGAATTTTGCGACCTGAAATTAATAAATCTATTTAGGTGATGAATAAAGAACGACATCGACGAAATTATTATTCTTATTCCACTCCGGTTTCGCAGTGCAATCTATTAACTTGTATTAAAAAGTGCATTATAACAAAATTATAAATTCGGTGTCCACCTCTACCAATTTTAATCAATCTTACAAAAATTTGTAAAAACCATTGAAAATAAATATCCCGTGGAACCCTGTAATTACAAGTATCATATAACATCACATATTTATGTAAATTTGACCATGCCCCCACCACCACCTAACTTGACCCACCCAGGAGAATCACATGAAGTACGAGTCCTTTCCAAAGGACAAAAGAACCTTAACTCAGGACTCGAATAATTGTTGAATGTTTCTGGCAGTTGCTTCCAACCATTCATTCAAATCCTTTTGACATACCAGGAAAACAATAAAGTGTTAGGATGAGGAAAATACGACAAAGCACGACACGACACAAAGGACCCCCATCATTTCTACCTCGAACTTTCTCCACTCTAACAAAACCGACTACATAACATATCCCCCATCCAAATCATGCTTGCTTAATTCTACCTTCAGAAACAGTGGCCGCGGAAACATGCGACAATGTCCCCACGGTTATTCGATGTCCCCATCATCTGCCAATGTTATATAAACCCCTCCCTCCCCTATGTCCCCACGGCTTCCGCGGCCACTGTCCAGAAATACATACATACATACACACCGCACCACTTTCACTACACTACCAATCTGCCCCTGGAAATGGACTGGACCGGACTCTGGGGATTTCGTTTCGTTCTTTTGCCACTGCCCAAGCAAGATAATAATAATGGATGGAGAAAGTCTGGCTGGTGGATTTGACTTGTCATTTTCTCCTATTTTTTCCCACTTGGAGCCTTGTCTGATTAAGTGGTCGTGGTCGGATTGAGTGAAAGTAAAGGAAGCTGAGCGAGAGATAATTGAGGGAACGGAACTCTTCTCTGGCTGGACAAAGGGCGAAGAGGCGTGTTAATTCCTTCCGATGAAGTGAAGTCATTCATTCCCCGAGAAGCAGCACAAAGGTCCAGTGATGATGATGATGAGATAGTGGTGGCGACGAAATAATCCGCTCGGTCGATAATACCACCAACGCCACGCAGTGGCCGCGGAAGCTTGAGGGGACAAGGTCCCCACGGTTGTTCCATGTCTGTATCATCTAGCAATGTTATATAAACCCTTCTCATACCTGTTCAAAAATTTAATATTTTCATTCAAAAGTCACTCATCACGATTTCTGACTTAAGATTTTCATTTACATTCAGTCATTTTCTTTCAAATTTATTTCATTTCACTTCATCGGACTTCATTTCTTACATGTATTAAACATTGTGAAAAATGAAGGAGTAAAAATTCCCTTCATTCACGGTCATTCATCTGAAATGGAATTCCGTCAATTTCATTCAAATGACAGGAAATTCATTTTCATTCACCATCATAATCACGCAAATGAATGAAAGTGAACAGGTATTCCCTATCCTACAATGTTAACGCCCCCAGATGTCCACACAGCTTCCGCGCCCACTGACGCCATCGTCGCTTCATCGTCATCTTCTTCTTATCCGGAATGAATGAATGGGCATCATCACCCCCTTTTTGGCCGGCTTTCTTTATACATAACTTCTTCTACACGATTGACCAGTTTCTTGTCCCCGATAAGGAAGCTGAAGATGAGTTAATTCGCGAAATAAATTTGAATTTATGGGAGAAACTCGGCCTTGAATGGGAATGGGGGTATTGGGGGTGTCTCCGCATTAAAAAGGTGTCAAGACAGATTATTTATATGGTGATGGGGAAAGTTTAGTGGGGAATTTGGCCTCCTCTCCAGTGCCCCACACTGAATCTAAATTGCTCCATTTAAGGGGAAAAGTAGGAAGAAAAAAGTTCCTGGGGAAAGTTTCGCACGTTATTTTACAAGTTAGCACATACTCAATCGTCCTGATGGAAAGAGGATTTAATTGAAGCAAAATTTCCGAGAAGAAAAAAAAATCACCAATTTGTTCCAAACTGACCAAGTTTTTTTAATTGTTGGGGAAGGAAAAAAGGGCAAGATTTTGTTCTTTCTCAAGTGTTCAGCAACATTTAACATGGAATGTTCAGCCATGTTCATTAGCAGTGCAGTTACTTGTACCACACAAGTCAGTGGCCGCGGAAGCTTGAGGGGACAGAGGGATAATGTCCCCAGGGTTGTTCGACGTCCCCATCATCTGCCCATGTTATATAAACCCATCCCTCCCCTATCATACAATGTTGATGTCCCCACGACTTCCGCGGCCACTGGAAGAACTCAGGCTACTCAAATATATGTACATGTTTCAGCGGCCGCGGAAGCCGTGGGGACAGAGGGGCAATGTCCCCACAGTTGTTCGACGTCTCCATCATCTCCCCATGTTATACAAACCCCTCCCTCCCCTATCCCACAATGTTAATGTCCCCACACCCTTCTGCGGCCCCTGCCACAAGTGCATATGTTGTATTTTTTCCCACCGTTAAGACCCTCCTGCTACATACTTATGTACACACATGGCAATAAAGAGAAGAACAAACGGACTAAAATATAGTAATGGGTTTGTAATGGGAATGGACGTGGTGTTGTTTAATGCAATTCTCAAGTCTCATAAATTATGCTGTAATGGTGGCCCGAAAAACCGTACTTGTTCCCCATCCACTCCACCATTTTAGGCATTCCGAGCCTAATAATGATCGAAATTAGGGGGCCAAGGAGAAGATTGGTAGTTTAATTTATTTGGTAATTATAAATCGTAGGGTGATGCAAGAGATGCAGTAGAAAAGAAAATAATTGTTCTACAAGTTTCCTGTTGGGGTGCATTTTCCAATTTTCCTCTTATCGTTCTAAACAAAGGGAAGGGAAGTAGTAGAAGAGAAGAGAGTTTTGGAACAGTGTTGCATTTTTTTTGGTTGCAAATGGCAATCAATTATGTGCCACTGGGAATTAGCTGGGATGGAATTATTGGACACGGCACATAGTTTCGGAGAAAGCTTTAGTCCCATTTTTCGTAAAGATTTTTCGATTTTTCCGAAAATTTCTGTATTATAAAACAGAAATTTTTTCGAAGAGGAAAGATCGAATCTGTAAATTTTGTTATTGCATAGTTAACTATCTCAAAAAACTAGGATCGTCGCTGCAATTCAACAATTCTTTTATTTTCCGGATTGAAAAACCCCCCGAAATCTAAACGTTACTCAATCAGCGTTATATAAGAAGGTGGTGACGAAAGCCTTGTCACAATTGTCACCCGGTTGGACGCACAATTCCCAGTCGACTCTCTTCTCTTGTCACTTAA
Organism: Folsomia candida; assembly: GCF_002217175.1. Lineage (NCBI taxonomy): Eukaryota > Metazoa > Arthropoda > Collembola > Entomobryomorpha > Isotomidae > Folsomia > Folsomia candida. The sequence continues at coordinate 1,306,126 of NW_019091194.1, read as the reverse complement.
TTAAGCTAAGTATCTCTCTAGCTCGGTCTTCTCTTTTGGCAAAAAAACGCCACGTCCTTGCGAGTTACGTCTTCTTTCTTTCATCCAAACCATACCTGCCGTATATGAAAATAAAATAAAATAAAAGCTATCGCCCCCACTCCGACGACAACTTGACAAGAAACGAAGGGTCAAAAAATGCGGCTCTTTTCCTTTCTCCACGTCAATTTCCCATCTTATTAACCACACGTATTGAGGGTCCATTTCAGTCGTGCAGAATTTTCAATCCCCAAAGATTTCATTACCAAGGGTCCAGACGGACTCGTGAGTCGTTGTTACAAGGAAAAGCGCATCATCATCATCATCATCCAAGTTTCGCCCCTCGCTGGCATTATTATCTCGGGCAAATCTACTTTATTGGCTTATCAAGTGCTTCACATTTCATTCTTCCTCCTCGTTTGAATCCTACCTATTACGTATGTATGTATGTGTAGCGAGTAGTGGCCGCGGAAGGGTGAGGGGACAGAGGGACAATGTCCCTACGGTTGTGTGATGTCCCCATCATCTGCCCATGTTATCATACCTATTCACTTTCATTCATTTGACTGATTATGATGGTGAATGATAATGAATGAAGAATTTCAACTCATTTGAATGAAAATGACTGAAGAATTCCGTCATTTCAGATGAATGAATGTGAATGAAAGGATTTTTCACGTCTTTCATTTTTCACCCTACCATGAGGCGAATTAATAAATGAAGTGCGATGAAGTGAAACGAATTTGAGCAAAATTGACTGAATGTAAATGAAAATCTTCAGTCAGAATTTCTGACTCAGAAATCGGGAAGTCTGCGTTTTGAAGTAAAGCTCAATTTTTAAACAGGTATTCATGTTATGCAAACCCCTCCCTTCCCCTATTCTACAATGTTAATGTCCCCAGATGTCCCCACGGCTTCCGCAGCCACTGTTTCTATGTGTAGGGAAAGCAGCCCCATTATTTCGTGCTGCATCCGCTACTGCTACTCCGTCTTCTTATTTATGTGTCTGAAAGGAGGGGGAAGAAATAATGCGGACAAATAAGTGCGAGGGGAACAAATAATGTGAGATAATGTAAGTAAAAGAGAGAGAGAATGAGAGATATGTATGAACGTTGTGATTCTGCCTTTTTGGGGTCTCTGCCCATGGAAAAAAGGAGATAAGAGAAGTAAAAGACAAGAATGGGACGAGATGACCAAGAGGGAAAGACTAAGATTGAAATGCCCCACAGGATTTGAAGGATTCTTGGAGAAAGTACATGCCGCTTTTTTTACACAGAGTGAAAATTCTAGACACGTTTTAGTAATGGGGCATTATTGAAAAAACTTGGAAAATTTAAAATATAAAAATGGGACAGAGTATGATTTTTGATAAATTTGACCTTTTGAGTAAAATGCTGAGAAAATTGTGTATTCCAAAATGAAACTTATAAGTATGGCATGGCCTCAGAAATATGTTTTGCACAAAGTGATTAAATTATCTACCTCAATAATTGACACCCAGCATTTTGCTAAAATCATAATTTGGCGTGACACGTAGACAATCCTCTAAAATTCAACATTTATTTTCATTAACTTAATTATTTAGTATATACCGATATTCATAGATAAACCTCTTGTTTCCGTCAACATTTATTTTAGAATAGGAAGTCGGACAGTTTGGCGGAAACCATTTTCGCGAAAAAAATGTCACATTGGGCTAAAATGAAGATTTTATGACATAATACCACAAAATATACCATTTTCCGGAATTTGAATTATCTAATAATGCATTTGTTTTAATCTTTAGCGTGAATAAATCCTGAATTTATATTTCGCCAAATGTGCTTTTATTTAGGACTTTTCCATTTTCGCCAAACATGCCAATACTTTCGCCATCCTGTACTTTCTAATTTTTGTACCATTTCGTCAAAAATTTATTTTCGCCAAATCGTTTTTCTGCAAACCGTCTGTCAATCCTAGAATGAGACAAATAGAATTTCCCTACATCCCTGCTTTCAAGATGACCTCTTAAATAGATAGATTCCATCCTACCCATAACCCAAATAACGGGCAGACTGACTACCCAAAATAAAATGTTTGAGTCCATTCCAACCAACACAATTGTCGTCTCCTAAAAAAAATAAGTGAAGGGGAAGAAAATATACGCATCTCCATAAAAGTGAAGAGCACCTCATCACCTGAAATGGTGTCGTGTTGATTGTTTACTTTCAACAAAAAGTAAGTTCACATGTAAGATTCTCCGTCTAATCCGGGCCCAGACTTTGCATTCTTATCGTTCCTAAATAAAAGATGACGCCCAAATTGTATCCCGTTTCTCGCGCCAAGAATGCAAATCACCTGAGCTAAAGCTATCAACTAGCAGATCGTTACTGTTACGTGCCCCATCAAGTCAAGGTTCAAACGAATTCCAATTTATTGGAGAAGCCGTACGTCAACTGTCACACTTGAGCGTCTTTTATGAAAAAAATGAAAAAAATCGATTTCCCTAATTTTTATACAGATCCCTCGTACTGTGCCGCAGATTATATGAATTATTTCAACTGAAATTACCTTGACCAGATTTCTATGACCTCTATTAAAAAATACACCTGACACATTTCAACGCCTTTTATGAAAAAAAATGCAAAAATCGATTTCCCTAATTTTTATACAGATTTCTTCATTTGAACTTTGGGGCTGATTATATGAATTATTTCACCTGAAATTTCACCTCGTCCAGATTTCCACGAGTCTTTGTGACCTCTTCAAAAAAATAATTTCAATCGACACGCAGAGATCAACCTCTTGATTTTTTTTAGGTGGACGAGAAGGTGTGTCTCTCGCACGAATGGCAGCCATTTGGCTCAAGTGCTGTGGAGTGTGCAGATGCGATAAGTTGCTTATCTTGCATACATACCGTACCTTTTTTATTTTCTACAAAAGGGTGAGAAAAAGATGATGCGTGTCGTTTTTCCCTTCTTTTTCTTGCGGGCATTATCCTCCTCCATGTCGCATTCGGCCGACACGCAAAGAATGGTGATGATATGAAACGAGATACATAAAAGTATTCTACACTTCCTCCTTTTCCTTCTCCATACATAAATAATGGATGGGAATAAATCTAATCTCATGATTCTTCTTACTTAGCGCACTCTCTGCGTCGTCCCCTAAATAAATTCCGAGGGTGAAAGTACCTCCTTCAGAGTTGGGTGTGGAGATTAGATTAGATTCGGAATGGAATAAAAATCTGAAGGGTTGCATTACAACGTTTTCGCAGCAGTGGCCGCGGAACTTGTGAGGGACATCTGGGGGATATTAACATTGTAGGATAGGGGAGGGAGGGGTTTATATAGCATGGGGAGATGATGGGGATATCGAATAACCGTGGGGACATTGTCCCTCTGTTTGTCCCGCGGCCCCTGTTTCTCACCAAAGATCACATATTACTCAACCAACATATCTCCTCTCTCCTCCACCACTTTGACCGGACAAACGAACCCGTAATCTTTTTACTTATTGGTTAACGTCATTAATCAAGAAGAAAGGCGAAAGTCCGGCAGATCAGGAGGGAGGAGGAGGGGGAAACAGCTGGTGGCTCCTCAGTATTACCACGCCACAAAGAGATCAAAAGTTAGCTTAGGTGCTTGATCATTTCGTTCCTTCCCAAAAACTTCTTGCTGACACATCGAAAACAACGTTTATTTGTGCGTCGAGGGGAGACAGAAAGTGCAATCTTTAGTCGAATGCACTAATAAATTGGGCGTGCTGCACTTTCTCCTCCCCAAAATGCGGCTGTCACCTCTTCTTCTCGACTAATGATAATTAATGCGCGTCTCCAACCTTTAGAAAGTCTTTGATTTAATTCATCACTCATTCTCAATCTTGTGACGGGAAGGTTGTTGCCGTCATAAATAAATCTTTGGGGTTGATTTACTCACACATTCAATCATTCAATCGGGCAGGGAGACAGGTGGGGAGGGAGGTACATAAGTAGGTAGTACTGGGTTAAGTGGTGTTTTTGGAGAAATTCCCACCCGGCAAGTTTACCCTGGAATCTCTCCTTCTTCTTCTTCTGTTGGTGGAGATGGTTAGTTAGAGGTTTGGGTTGTTTGGTGAGAAATGTAGCTCGAGGGAAATCATGCGAGGTTCGGGTTGAGTGCCTATAAAATGAATACTTACAAGTCGTAAGTGCACCTCAACTTCAAAATTCAAAATGACTAAGGACGACTCAGACTTTCTCTCCAAGAAGAACCAATTTCGATCTGCTCGTGAGTATTGACTTTGTCTGCTGGGTGGTTTGGTGGGTATACGTACGTAGTAAAAGGGTGGGGAGAGAAATTGTAAATGTGGGCATGAATCGGAATGAGAATGTGGTGCTAATGATGGCAGAGCGAGAGTGAAACCATTAATTATTGATTTCTTTGCTTTCCTTTTTGTTGTGGAGAGAAGTGAAAGTGAGAAGATTTTGCGAGAAGGTTTGCAGGCGAATTTTTCATGATTGTTAAAATCCAAAGTTTGGTGGATTTTGAGTTTATTTGAATATTTGCAGAAAATATGTACGAATTTTGATCCGAAAATGTATATTTTTGAAAATATGGATTTATTTGCACAAAGGAGTAGGTATGCAAGAAATTTTCCAAGTAATTTTTTCTTTCATGAAAGAAAATCATGAATGATTTTCAAAATCCAAATTTTTGTATTTCGAATTTCTTTGAGCATTTGCAAAAAATATGTACGAATCTTAACACGAAAAATATATAAAAGGTTTTTTAATAAGGGTTTATTCCAACATTAAATATAACTACTGCAATAAAAGATTATTAACAATAATCCAGCCACATTTTTACTACCCCATTACAAATGTGCAACGTGTCCCAAAAAGAAAATTTCCGACTCATTACCTACCTACATCCCATAACATTTTAGTGAATCATTCAAAATCCACCGGGTGGAATAAATGCAGACGACAAACCACGAATGAAAAAAAAAACAAGTCCATTTTACTCCTCGGACCCCATGCACAAATTAAGTAGAGAGGAGAAAAGTGACCCCATCACTTAGCCCGGAATGGTAATGGGACGAGTAAGATGGAATAAATTGGTCCGTGAATGAGTCCCACCCACCAAAAAACCCACTTGCATTTCATTACATCACATCCCACTTATTTATTTTCGGACTCGGGGACGAAGTCGAAGGACATTTTCTCCACGAGGACACACATTGACATGGCTTTCTTCTTTTCTTCAGTGGCCGTGGAAGCTTGAGGGGACAGAGGGACAATGTCCCCACGGTTGTTCGATGTCCCCATCATCTCCCCATGTTATACAAACCCTTCCCTCCCCTATCCCACAATGTTAATGTCCCCACCGCTTCCGCGGCCACTGCTTTTCTTGCGAGTGGGGGCAGTTAAAGGGCATCAAATGGATTTTAAAAGGAGACAGCTGCCTTCCGCTGGTGAAGAAACTATTTCAATTTCCTGGAGAAATTAAGTTTCTTGTTCGCTTTCTCTCTACCAGCCAGCTAATTTCCTCTCGCACTTTTAAACCCCAACTTTTCCCATACATAACATCATTCTCTACTAACCAATACCGAGACCGTAAGGACGACGACGACTAATACTTCTTAAGACTCGACTCAGTCACGGGTGTCCTGGGAAAGAGGGTACTCAGCATTTTCTTCTATGTAATAAGAATAAAATAGAAGAAGAGAGAATGCAATCTAGAGCAAACAATGATGAGAACGCCGTTAAAATAATGTGAAAGGACAGAAAATAACGTGAATGTATTGAAGGCTATGTATTGATGTAGGTTTAGTATTTAAGGAGGCTTTAAAGTTGGTGTGATTTGCATAATTGGAACAGATTTTTAATCTTTATAAGTAAGATGTAATTTCGGGAGGAGTGCGTAACAGAAATTTTTAAGCCTCTCTCTCTCTCTCTCTCTCTTTAGTTTCATAACAAATTGGGAAGAAACTGAGCATGGGTTTTGATAATAAATTTTTGAAATTCTGAACTTGAGTAAAATCAACTCCTCAATTCACCCTTTCACCAGCATGTACAATTCACAATCTATATTTGTCACGGCCAGCCAAAATGCAGATTTTCATCCCCAATCGAATTTTGACAAAGTTCCACGACTATGAAATTATTTATAGTGAGGGTATTCACGCACCCTTGGTAACTACGTAAACAGCGTAAAATCCGTAAACTTACAAACGTTTACAAACAGCTTCCCGTGAATTCACTTTCGCAATTATTTTCGTAAAAATTTATCTGATAATTGAAACAAAATGCCGATCATTTCCAGAAAACGGAAATTAATGGAAGAAATTTGTGGAGCTGCATTTATTGATATAATAAATACCACGAACAGTGAAGGCTGTTCCTATAAAAATTTCGAAATTCAACCCTCCTAAATTCTAATCCTAAATCACACTAAATCTTAGCTGAATATATAACTTCTTAGAAATCGGTATCGGTCACCCCAACGGGTCCCGGATGTGATTTTTTACTAATTCCACTTCATATTCTTCCATTAGGAGCCTTTAGCAGCCTCTATACCAAATTTCAGCTCGATTGGATGATTTTGAAAAATCGGTATGGGTCACCCCTTCGGGTACCTCCAGATGAAAAATTTTCCAATTTCACTTCATATTCTTTCATTAGGAGCCATTAGCAACCTCTATGCCAAATTTCTGTATCGAACAAATTTTTTTCTTCCGCAAATTGAGTTTACAAAATACTTTACAAAATTAAAAGACGCCTGTGAGCTGCGTAAGTTTACAAAAGTTTGTAAACTGATTTTCCTTGACAATTTTTGTAAAAGTTTGTAAACGTTTGTAAGTTTACGGATTTTACGCTGTTTACGGATTTTACGCTGTTTACGTAGTTACGAAGGAGGGCGTGAATTGCCTCAGTATAATAAATTTTAAGAATGAAACATACTTAGGTGCATTTCTGATCGATGTAGACCTATTTCATTCTTGAGATGTAAACAGATAAATATTATAAAATTATAAATTTTCTTATAAATTATACCGTGTAATCACAAAGTTCCCATGCTTATGATACACTTGGCCAGCATATCTCGGAATATTTTGTTAAGAATGCATATACGTTGAAAAAATCTCATAACTAAAAGACAGAGACGACGGTTGCGTCTCCTTGTGTACCGAGAGATTTTTTTCTATGGAGGGGGGCGGGGCGAAGAGATCAGCTGATTTTCATGTAAACAAGACAGGCAGTTGCATGTAAAAAGTTGGGTTTGGGTTTTGAGAGTGACCGTTCCCAAACTCCAAACGGGGCATCGCGAACCAGAAAGGGAGGAAAATTCCGACCAAAACGTCTAATTTGCAGCTAATACAAAATGGATTTATTTCATTTTAGTGGCAATGCATTCCTAAGTTTGTGCTTTACAATTTCCATTGGGCAAAAATTCCATAATAAATCCCAAAGAAAAGTATTGGACTGAAACATGTAATTTATCATGTTTTCAGTCCAATACTTTTCTTTGAGATTTATTATGGAATTTTTGCCCAATGGAAATTGTAAAGCACAAACTTAGGAATTTATTCACACCAAAACGAAATCAATCCATTTTGTATTAGCTGCAAATTAGAAGTTTTGGTAACAAAAATCATTTACATTACTGGTAAGTGGCGAGGAGAAAAAGTCAACTCGCTCACTAGGATACACAGACTGTACCCGAACTCAAACTTTAATAAGAAATGGATTTCTCTCCCAATTTGAATTGAACAGATTATTTAATTATTTCCATTCCAAAAAAATTAGTCAAGTTTTTTTCTTTCTCCAGAACAACAAAACCGTCTCGACGATTCTACATATTCATGCTAAAGTCGACACCTAACACCTCTCGACAGCCCAACTTTCTCCATCCTCCGAAAAGTAAAACTTTCCGTCCCCACGAATGCACAACCCCCAAAGGTCCTCCCAAGTTAGCACCCACTCACTTAACTTCACTCCATTTAAAAGGCAGACGCGCCCTTTTCAAAATTCTTGTCAAAATCTTCTGCAATCTGACAGAAAAAATCCTCCCACTTTTTCTTTCCGTAAAAAAACGCTAACTTGCTTTTCTTCTCCGTTCTTTTTATTTCCCCACGGCTTCAAACTCAATTTCAAAGTTGTTCTTCCACAAGTTTGGGTATGCAAAGTGTGGATAACTTCTTTGAAACGATTCAAATCTTAAAATTATGCGGAATTCTCTCACTCTAAAACGTATGAATATATAAGCTTGCTTTCTTTTAGACTTGTTAACTTTCACCCTTTTTTCACAAGTAAACCAAAGTTTTGTTGTGGTGGGTACTACACATTTAAAATGCATGATGTATATGTAGCAGTAAAAATTTGCATGGCCACTTTCATAGCTAAATACTTGGGTGTAAATCAAGCATAAATGTCACAACTTTACAAAATTCGTGGTTCTCCTCTTTTACATATTTTTCCAATAAAAAATATATATCTCCATATACTTTACGACGGGATAAAAACCGGGTATATGTACATAAATAAAAGTCATCCTGTTACCCGGATCCGGGAACGTCACTCCGTCACAAAATGACAAAGGAGGAGCAATAATAATTTGGATTTCCATCCAAGAGTGGACTGGACGGCCATATTTTACCGTGACGAGACAACAAAGGACCATGTCATTCAATGGAGTAGGATCGATTTGTCTTTTGGACATGATATCAAAAAATGCATGGAGAGAGAGAAGAGAAAGCTGTCCAATCATTTTTGCCAACTTTCTCCACCAGCAGTGATTGACCAGTCGAGTGCAAAAGTCAAGTCGAGGAGGGATCAAAAGCTCAAGAAATTTGGAGGAGAAGAAAGTCGATTTCTGGCAGGTCGCCAATTTTATGTTTTTCTACTTTAACAAGCATCTTAACATTTTGGGGTAACAAAATTTGTGTCCACAAATTTTTTGGCCTTGTCCTTGAAATTTTGGTGGAAACATTCCAATTTTTGCAAACGATTTTTTTTCACCATTGCGAAATGGTGTTCTTGTACTAAAACCATGCAATTCAGGTGTACCATGCCCGTAAAAAAGTAGGATGGACACGGACGAAAATGCGCTATTGTTGTTGTGTCAGGATGGAATAAAGCATTTCATTTTATTCGCCTTGACACTCCTGGCGGACTGCTTATTTTACGTGTCGTGTTAGTCACTCATCCTTTATTTTATGTCAGTCCGAACAATACAAAGCGAGAGAATCAGGGCAGAACTGACTGCTGCTGGACAGGACAAACCTTACTCCTTTATGCTCAACAGTTTATCGTCAATAAAAATGGGACGGACTTTCACTCCAGTAAAAAAAACATATATAAACTGAACTGATCACTATTTCAGCACTTGACTCAAAGTGAAAGTATAGAAGAAGATTGACAGAATTGGTTCTACACGTCAAGAGGATTTTTTTTCTTTTACGAGGAGGACACCCATCGTAAAAGAAAAGGTCATTGTTTTCCATAAAATGGGGAAAGTATACACTACACTCCAGCACTTTAGTCAATCCTTGTATTTTTTCCGTATCAAAATGGAATGAAATGTGAAATATTCTCAATAAAAGTCGACTTTATTTTCCATTGGGTTGCATCACCAGAATTTTTATGGGATACACAACTCTCAAGGAAAGGTTTTATTAATCCCTTTAATGCATCTTTTATTCTTTTATGAATCCACTCGTCTCGTCGGTTTCGTGTCAGTTATGCAGCAGCAGAAAATGTGAGCTTTTTAACCCACATATGGCACCAGAAACATTCCAGAAGTATGAACCACTCAGCATTATCATTACTTTCGGCAAGTTGGGAATCCTGGTTAAATAAATAAAAGGCAGAAAGTAGTCTGTCTCTCTGTGGCCAAATAGCCGTCTCATTTTGCGACCCATCCTCTACTTATTACGAATGACAAAGAGAAAGCTAGTTATCCACACCCGCCGATACTTTGTCGTGGTCGTGCACCACTGGTCGTAAAATGTGAAGGGCGTCTCATACGAAGGCGATACTGACGGGGAACGATTATTGAGTCACTCTTGTCTCAACCAAAGTATTTACGACTTTCTCTGAAACAATTGGTTATTGGAGGGAGGCTCGTCTAGTCATGATGGAGACTGATGGATGGTATGGAATGAAATCACATTATTTATTTTATAGCTTTCACTCCTTCATTGCTTTATTATTGGGGGTGAAATGAAACCGAGCTAGGGGACGATGTGCATCTATTTCTAGAAATAAACGGCAGCAAACGCACATAAAGAAGTAGCTTTAGTCTCACTGCACCCCAACGATGCGCAGGACAGCGTGGGAATATTTAATTTAATGAATAATAGAAATCTCATTTTCCCCCGACCACACCCCCTGGTGCAAAGGAGAGTTGTCCAATTTACCCCAAAAGTTGATAGGATCCTCCCCCTGGTGCGATATGTATGATCCCGCAAACCGATTTCGATTATATCGATCCGTACTTCCGTTATCCTTCTGACAGACAGACGGACGGACGGACAAAGCCTTCACATAAAGTATCTGAACCCACTTAATAAATACTTATCTATACAATTTAATAAATGGCACCCCTTCAAATTAAGACCCGTCAGAGTTGTTGGTATTGATGCAGTGCAATTTTTCTTGCTCAGACAGCATCCACCCACCCTCTTTTTCACCGCAGCCACAAAAATGCATGTACTTATTTATTTCGAAAGAAAAGTCAAAGTGGAATAATAAATCGTGCCAGATCACAAACAAGACGAGCGTTCTTTTGGTTTTCCTCGAGGAACTTTCCTTTATGCGTAACGTCAACCACAGCCACTCGTGGCAATTATGGCTAATGGGGGGAAATTTTAAATGTCAGATCTTTCCCGTGGCACCTTTTGATGGTGAAATGGAAGTAATTAATTGTTGGTTGGTTGTGAAAGAAGGTGGTCGACGTGGTGGTGGTGAAAGTTTGAATGCTTCCATTTCAAAGGGCAAACGCATTTCTTCACATGGTCTGATTTTGATTCAAAGAAACTTTGCAACTCAAAGAAATTTGGTTGTGGTTGAGGTCGGAGAAGTTTGATAGGGGTCGTTACGTAACGTAACATTCCGTATTTAACAACCTAACCTAAATAGGATCTCGTGTTGGAGGAAATGGTGTCAATTAACGAAGTGATGAGATAGATATTTGAATTGTGAAGTGTTTATAATGAAAGATTTTCAAAGGAGGAGGGTACACTTGTTTTATGAGTTGAAGATCGTGTTAATTGGAAAATTATTAGGAACCAATGCAGTAATTTTAGTGAATTGAGAAAGGTAATGTTTTGCATAGGTGTCAACTTTCTCCGGAGCTGATCTCGAATTTTAAGAAGACTCCTGTTACAATTACACTTTAGCCTTTGGAACTTTTGGGGTGAAAAGTGGTTAGTAAATTTACAAAAAAAAATTGCTTATAAAAAATATAAAAAAGTATGGATTGCAAATTAGCAAATAATTAACTTGCAATTTACAAGCGTCGAATAAAAATATTTTAGAAATAATTCTATATTGAATGAAAAATAGATTTTTTTTTCTGATGTACATTGTAGAAGCATTTTTGTAAATGTTTCAAACTGCCATTTTTTTGCAATTCTGAAGTCAGATCAAAATTCCCGTGCCGATGAGGTAACAGAAGAGATTGATCTAAATGTTTCACTCTCCTTGTTAAATTTTCACAAAATCATGTTAAACCTTAAAGTTTCACAATGTTTGCATGATCTTAATTTCCATTTTTTTAATAAATTTAATTTTAATAAATTAAATATAAAGAGGGTAAGAAATTGCGACAAATTCCCAAACATTGTAGTTGAAACATTTAGTCAGAAAAACTGTTACTTTAATTTGAAATAAAACATAAAAAGTTGTACAAACTTGACCGATTTACTTGCCGCTTAATATTTTCTGCATGTTTCGACATTTAACTCACATGTACAAGATTATAAAATAGTATAAAATTGATCCAATAATTAGCTACAACTTTTCCAGCTCATAAATAATTTCGGAAATTGTTCCGCAATTTTTACATTTCCGAACAAAACTCCCTCAGCAAAGCCATCCTTCCTCACCCAGTCTCATTTCAACATATTTAAGTATTCACCTCGAATCCGTATATTACCTCGTAACGTATCTTAATGGAGGACGTGGCGTGTATGTAATTGTGCGAAAGTGTCCTCCCCCCTCTTGTCCCGCTTCAATTCTCACTCTGATTGAGTGATCTGTATGCACTATAGCGTTTCCACTCCTATTGAGCCTCAATAGGACAGTTTTAGCAATGGCTCCCATGCACCCTCACAACTCAATTATCACATTTAATCTCCACCCACCGAACCGAATGGAAAGTACTATTGTGCGGTGGACTTACTTACAATGGGGACGCAAACCATGTTCAACCCTGATTATTTTTTGACCATGTTAGTTTGAAAGAGCAACTCTTTAGAAACAACATTTAGTGCGCAGATGCGAAAAATTCGGCAAGTTTTGGGCGCCACAAGTTCGCGAAAACGCTCAGTTTTCCTGCAGAATCTATGCCTTGCGGCAGCAGTTGCGCGTTTTCGCGAACTTGTGGAGCCCAAAACTTGCCGAATTTTTCGCATATGCGCACGCGCCGCACTAAAAAATATTTCTAAAGAGTTGCCCTATCAAACTAACATGGTCAAAAAATAATCGGGGTTGAACATGGTTTGTGCCCCCATTCAGCATCTGGACCATTTTCCAAGGATCGCATGTCACTCCATTTATTTTTGTTCCTTCCTTTTTCTCCTCACTCACTTAAATATGCTCAACTTACTCATCAAACTCCCAACTTTTCCTCCAGAGATAAATGATCCCTCCATTATTTCCGGAGACGACTGACTGCGTGATGAATCTTAATTCGGACAAATTATATGCTTTCACTGTACAACTCGGTTTCAATAAATTTTCAAATCGTTTCCTGGACTGGAAAAGTTTTCATTTTCATTATGGAAATGAATAATGTGGGAAAAGTTATCATTATCTCGTCACGTGTCATTGTGTCATCTTCTTATCTGAAGAATTATATCGAACTTGGCAAAGAAAACGTATCACCAAAAGCTCCCATGAAACCGAGCGGATCACAGAAAATATCACGGAGAAAGGACAAAGTTTCACCTTTGTTACGTATTCCCGTAGCCAATTTATACCACGTACTATTTCACCTGCGAGAGCCCTATTGTTACCGGAATTGGAAATGTTTCCCGTTGTCTCTGCCGAAGGAGGGTTTTTGTTCGTCATAATTTATTTAGGGGAGACCAACCGGGAAGAAAATCAATGTTGTTGATGATGAATACGTTGGATGGGTGAAAGTGGGGGAGAGAAAGCAGTTACTTTACGTACCTTGTAAGCCGACACTTCAGACGAGGAGAGGGCGACAATTAGGAGGAGAAAGGTGCCAAGGTGGTGAAAATTAGTCATCATTGTTCCGTATTTATTGATTGATTATTGATCTTTTGTTTGGGTAATGAATTGGCCAAGGTGTAGCATCAGAGTGTCTGAAATTAGGGGAAAATATGAGAAATTAGGTTTATTTACATAATCATGATATCACGATATCATGATATCACGGTATACACCCGACGTATCTGAGACTAACTAATTTTTCAATGATTTCTCATAACATTTATTAATCGGCGTTAGACCCTTACACACAATTTTATTTTATTTTTGAGAATAAATTAAGTATTTACTTCGGCATCGTAATTCGTTACAAAAATATGAAAAATTCGTTTATTTTCATAATGACGATAATTATCGATTAATACCCGGATAAATCTTATCCATCCAATGATCCATTGATCCATTATCAGCCCGGAGAAATCTTATCTGAGAATAACTAATTTTATCATAATTTCTCATAATATTTAATAATCGGCGTTAGACCCTCACACACAATTTCATTTCATTTCGTAACATAAATTATTTACTTCCGCATCGTAATTCGTTATAAAAATATGAAAAATTAATATATTTGCATAATTACGATAATTATCGATTAATACCCGGATAAATCTTATCTGGGATTCACTAATTTCTTAATGATTTCTACATTATTTAATAATCGGCGTTAAACCCACACACAATTAAAATTTTATTATTTATTTCTTAACATAAATTATTCACTTCCGCATCATAATTCGTTATCGTTCCACGTCACAAATCTCAAGGTACAAGTGACTCCTTATTATTCGACCAACTTGCACAATTCGTGTTACGTGACGACGCACTGCTGCAGAAACGATTTGCATACTTAGAATCGAATCAGTGCAACACGAACCATCCACTTTATTGTGACGAGGAGGCCAGAATTCTTAATTAGATTAGAGCGCGACAACAATTCTGGGAGGCACTTATCGCATCGAGTATCGTATATACGCCACCAACCACTTTTGATGATGATGATGCTTACATACGCATTTTACTCCGACGAAAATACGACTCTTTGACAATTTTAGAAAGAGAATAAAAAAGTGTGCGACCAATTTAACTTCGAGAGAATGACAAAGCTTTGTGTGAAGTAAAAGTAAAAAAAAAGTTGACTGACTGACAGAGACGATGCAAAGTGACGAGTCATTAAACCACCAACACCACCACCGACTTTCTCGCACTTTCTCGTACGACAGAAATATGGAGGGGAGAGATGAACAAGTCGGAGTGGAGTCAGCCAGGGGAAAGAAATGTGCCGTAAATGGGTGCAATTTGACTTCATCAAGCTACCAAAACCGGTTGTGATAGAATTTCGACGAGCGAAGCGTAGTTTATTAAGGGGATGAAGCGATCTCTTTATGGGAATGTCTTGTCTGTCCGACCGTCTGTCTGTCTGTATCCACGATAACTTAAAAACGAACTAGAGTTTCGACATGCGGTTTCGCCGACGTGTTTCTAATTTTTGAAGTACGGATGAGTTCGAAGATGGGCGTTGTAGGTTATAAGGTCACGGCGCCACGGTGATGACGCCAACGGTCGAACGTGTCGAATTTTTTGTTTGGACCGTTTTAGAAGTAGTTTTGGGGCTTCACTTTTTATAAATCGGTATAGTTTTGACGTACCGTGACCGTGTTGCTTCACCCCTTTGCTACATTTCGTTTGCAACGGTTTATTTTATTTTATTTCATTTCATAGCAGAAATGCCACACCGAAAATAACAAATTGTCATTAAATTACTTTCTCACAGGAGAAAGTATACCGTCTTGAAATTGTAAATTAAATAAGTCGCGTAATAACCTTCTACTTGGCAATAATAACAATAAAATAAAAGAGTTCGTAAGTAATAATCTCGGCCAAGATAAGATAATTCTGCTGAATATTAAAATTCGATTGCCCACAGTTATCGCAATCATGACTATTAACGAGGAAATGAGCGGATTTTAGGCAATTAACTGCGCACTGGAAAAGTTTTATGGGGAAGTTAGATATTTGATAAAATCGTCATTTCCGTGTTTACTTTGGGCAAGCGTGATATTAATCCGTCCAGCATGATTTCGGAAATTTTGAAAATTTGGAGGAGATTTCTGCTGTCATTTCCATTTGCACTTGAAGTCTCCCCTCGTAATATGTAAAATAAGTGTAAATACATAGTCGCTCACATCTCATTTACTTTCCCCTCCAGAAATTCTACAAATTCTAGAGTATCATCACACCATCGACAACTGTCTAATCCATCCAAAGTCACTTGAAACATAAACTAAATATTATTGACAACGTGCCACCACTTCAGAACCCAAACAATTATTTTGCTCTGGCACTTCAAAATTTAGAGAGAAATACGGGAATTAATTAATTTCTACAATTTTAGTGTCGTACTTCGACGACGTTTCATGCATTTTAGAAATTTATTATTGGAAAATAAGTAAGTTAGATTTTATCCTGCTCCAGTTCGGATTCCGAAATACGTAAGAATTGTATATTTCATTCCTATGTTTCAGTACAATTTTGTTCCATTTGTAGAAATATAACAAAATTTAGATTGAACTACGGAAATTAATTAATTTCTACAATTTTATTGTCGTATTTCCACGACGTTTCATGCATTAAAGAAATTTATTATTTTGAAAATAGGTAAATTAGATGTGTCAAATAGTTGCTATTAATTCCAATTCCCAAAAATGAATCGTACACATTTTATTCCCGTGTTAAAAATTATTTTGCCGTCACTTCGAAATTTAGAGGGAAATACGGGAATTAATAAATTTCTGCAATTTTAGTGTCGTATTTTGACGACGTTTCATGCATTTTAGAAATTTATTATTTGAAAATAGGTTAGTTAGATTTTAATATATCCTGCTCTGGATTCCGAAATACGTAAGAATCGTACATTTCATTCCTGTGTTTCATTACAATTTTGTTCTATTTCCTGAAATACAAATTAATCCTTCGCTATACTACAACCACTCGGTATCCATATACCGATACATACATATGTAGTTTGCCTGGTATCAGCAAGCTCAGACCGAGTTTTAAAGAGACTAAATAAAGCGAAGTACTCCCTCAGTGCATGGGCTGGCTCCTCTTCTTCATTGCCTTTCTCGGTCTGCTCAGATACGCAAGTAGTTCTCTGGCTCTTCAAATTTTGATTGGAAAAATGTCAAGAACTCAAGGTCAAGGGTCAAAAACACCTGAAGATGGCGAGGATGGCTCAAGGTAAGACTTCCAAGTAATTTACCAAGTAAGATAATTTTCCGCGACAAATTTTAATTGACTTTTGAGGCGGGCATTGTCCCAATAATTGCCTCGTTCGATGACGAAGTCACGAACAGTATTTTAATGACTGATACGCCAACAAGAAAGCCTACTAAATAGAAAGGATAATCCAAATAGATCTGGAGGCGGGCATTGTCCTACTAATAGCCTCATCCGATGATTTGATCACGGATTAATGTCTGGACAATGTTCCAAAAACTCACTCATAAAATAAAGGCTGACAAATTTGTAATTATTTGCAGTAAAGAAAATATGAAGAAGGCTAAGGAAATACCTCTTAAAAAGCAACTCGAAACATTATCAGACTCTGTTGCAGCTAACAAGCAGGCACTAGAACCTTTGAAAGAATTGCCTGAAAAGTTTAATCAATTGCTTGAGATGCTGAAGTGTAATACTTCTGAAGTGGATTCACAGTCAATCCAATCTCCTTCCGACATTGAAGGATGTGATGATACAGATCCGATTTTAAATCTCATTGACAAGTCAAAAGTGACTGAAGCTGAAAATATCGATGCTAATGAGGATCAGGACATGATGGAGGTCTTGAATGGAATACAGCCAGCGGAGGAACTTGGGCCAGAAATAAACAAGGATGTTTGCAAATCCATTTCCAAGTTATTCACATCACGATATCCCAAACCTATGATTTCAAAAATCAAAGAACAATTCCTGCTTCCGAGTAACTGCAAAGAACTAGGAGTTCCAAAGATTAATCGAGAAATTTGGCCGATTCTTCCTCCTAAGACTAAGCAGACGGACTTTGCGAGTCAACTATTGCAACAAAATGTGTCTACTGCATCCATTATAGCAACAAAATTGGCAGAAAAACTCTTTACAACAAAGGAGCAGTGAGTAAACAAATAAACTAGATATATTAATATTTGTCCATTCCTCAGTAATAATCTGATTCATATTTATAAAAAGAATTGCTAAGCCGCTAAGGGAGGACTTATTGAAAACAACTATGGAGCTAAGCTCAGTATTAGGAAATCTGAACCAGGATTTTAATCAGAAAAGACGAGCTGAGATTAAACCAATCTTAAATAAGGACTTTGCTGGAATTTGCTCGGAGACTAATCTGGCATCAGAATGGCTCTTTGGGGACAATCTGCCAGAACAATTAAAAAATTCTCGGGTCACAGCAAACGTAGTTCGGTCTACAATGAAACCAACGGTTCGATTCACACCATACACAAGAGGTTACAAGTCTTTAAACTCGAGAGGTGCCCCCTTCAGCTACAATCGAGGAGGGGGCAACCAGTACAGAAGAGGATCATTCCAATCTCGGAATCGAAACTACAGTCAACCGCAGCAGCACCAGTACAACAAATGAAGGTTCGTGCTGGAAGTTTAGCAAATCATATCGATGAGTGGATAAAACTTACTAAAGATCTAGAGGTTATAGATGCAATTAGCGGATATCATTTACCATTTAAATGTCAGCCCCCAATTCAGTCGGTTGCCCCTAAAGTTAGACAGTTTAGTGTAGCAGAAAAGAATCAAATAGTAACGTGTATTAATCATATGTTAGATATTGAAGCAATTCATAAGGTTGACCACTGCGATGGCCAATTCTTGTCTCCCATTTTTGTTGTTCCTAAGCCGGATGGTTCCGGTCGTTTTATAATTAACTTGAAAGTTTTAAATAATTATATGGAGACTCCACATTTTAAAATGGAGGACCACAGAATGGTTAAGCAGATAATATTTCCAGATTGTTACATGGCAAAAATTGATTTACAAGACGCGTATTATATGATTCCGATTGCACCGGAACATAGAAAATATTTAAGATTTGAGTTTGAGGATCAAATTTATCAATATTGCTGTTTACCATTTGGATTAAGTCCAGCTCCAAGAATCTATACAAAGATATCTCGCCCAGTGGTAGCGTACCTTAGAAAAAAGGGGTTCACTTCAGTTAATTATCTAGACGATTTTCTATTATTTGGAGAAACCCTCAACAAGTGCATGAAGAATGTAGATGCAACCTTGGCACTTTTAACTCGCCTTGGTTTCATAGTGAATATGAAAAAATCTATACTTTCTCCGTGCAGGAAGATAGAATATTTAGGATTTATTTGGGACTCAATTTCAATGACAATTTCCCTACCGGAAAGAAAGAGAACAAATCTCTTACGTTTAGTTAACAAAACCATTAGCTTAAAATTTGAGTCGATTCAAAATGCTTCTATTCTTATCGGAAATTTAATTTCGGCTACCCCAGCTTTAGATTATTCAATGATTAAAACTAGGCACCTAGAAATTGAGAAAATTAGAGCACTGGCATTTTCAAATGGTGATTACGCTGGGCTATTTACATATAATAGTGAAACTCTAACGAGTCTTTTGTGGTGGAAATCTGCAATTCGACAAGGAGTTTGTAAAATTAGATCAGATTGTTTCGATTACGAGATTTGGACTGATGCGTCGAACAGTGGCTGGGGAGCTCATTTTCAGGGCAAAACCACGCGAGGTTTCTGGTCTATTGAGGAGCAAAAGCTTCACATAAATACCTTAGAGTTGCTGGCAATTTTTAACGGAATACGGTCATTAATTTTGTTTGCGAGTTCAAAGCATATACTTGTCAGGTCTGACAGCACAACCGCTATTGCTTATGTAAACCGAAAAGGAGGGTGTCATTCACTTGTTAATTTGAATGTTGCAGAGCAGATTTGGTCTTGGTGTGAAACTAATTCCAGCTGGATAACGGCAACCTATCTTAATACAAAAGACAATATAGTTGCGGACCAGGCTTCGCGACAGGAGTTAGATGAAAACGATTTCTTTTTGGATTCCAATTCCTTCTCACAGATTATTAAATTATTTCAAACTCCCGAGTTAGATTTGTTTGCAACACAAAATACAAGAAAGTGCGAAAAATTTTATTCTTGGTTTCCTGACCCAGAATGCTCAGGAGTGGATGCGTTTTCTTATAAATGGAAGGAATACTTTTATGCATTTCCCCCTTTTTCATTAATTCCTAGAGTGTTACGAAAAGTCCGGCAAGATCAGGCAAAGGGAATTATTGTTGTCCCGGATTGGAAAACTCAAGCCTGGTTTCCAATTTTTATGAGTCTAAAATGTAGTAAAGTTTTAACGCTAAAGAAGGGAAAATTCTCATTACATTATCCTTTCTGTAACAGGACTCATCCTATGTCAAACACCCTTTCTCTTTTGGTGGCAGTGGTGTCGGGAGCAACTTGAACTTATCGCCTGACTGCCTAACACTGCTAAATGCATCGTGTTCTAACAAAACCTGGAAACAATATCAAACATCTATAAATAAGTATATTAAATTTTGTTCCCTAAATAATTCAGACCCTTGGAAGCCATCAGTTCGTACAATTTTAGGATTTTTAACTACCTTATATGAAAATGGCTTAGGTTATGTATCTATTAATACAGCTAGGTCAGCGCTGTCTACAATACTAGGAGAAGTTGATGGTCAACCAATTGGAACCCATCCATTAGTTGTTAGACTTGTTAAAGGTGTATCAAAACTAAGACCACCTCAATGTAAATATAATAATATTTGGGACGCCACTAATGTGTTGTCTCAGCTTAAGTCATGGCAGCCAAATGAACTATTGTCATTACTTGAAATTTCTCAAAAGCTGGCAGCGCTTTTTGCATTATGTTCTGCTCAAAGGGTTCAAACCTTGTGTAAGATTAAGATAAGTGAAATACAATTAGTAGATTCTACTGTTACAATTCGATGCTGCGCACGCTTAAAAACTAGCAAACCAGGGTCTATTCTTGAAATGAAATTTCATGAATTTACGGATTCACAATTGTGTTTAGTCAAATGTCTTCGATGCTACATTTCTAGGACAGATACTTTAAGAAATAGTAATAATTTATTTATCACAACTAAGCCTCCTTATAATTCTGTGTCACATCAATCATTAAGTAATTGGTTAAAATCTGTTTTGTTAATGTCAGGAATTGATAGTAACAAGTTTACCTCACATAGCTTTCGACACTCTTCTACCTCAAAAGCTGCTAGTTTAGGCGTGTCTACTGATATCATTTATAAATCTGCGGGTTGGACAGAAAAATCAAAAGTGTTTGCAAATTTCTATAAACGACCAATTGTACAATCTAATGCTTTTGCAAATGCCATTCTGTCTAGCTGTACCAAATAAAAATATAAGTTTTATTTAATAAAAATACTTTAGAAAAGGATAATTATATTTATTTGTGTTATTCTGTTATTCCCTTTTTTGTCGCATTCATGTCAATGTTATCTTTGAACATCTACATATGTATGTATCGGTATATGGATACCGAGTGGTTGTAGTATAGCGAAGGATTAATTGTAAATTATCCGAGCTGCGCCATAGGCGCAGCGAAGGATAATTGTAATTATCCAAGATATACGGAAACCATGAGGTATCCAGTCCCACCCTTCCCATCCCTTTAAAGCCATTGCCATAAATACGACACCCTTTGGACCATGAAGAAGAGGAGCCAGCCCATGCACTGAGGGAGTACTTCGCTTTATTTAGTCTCTTTAAAACTCGGTCTGAGCTTGCTGATACCAGGCAAACTACATATGTATGTATCGGTATATGGATACCTCATGGTTTCCGTATATCTTGGATAATTACAATTATCCTTCGCTGCGCCTATGGCGCAGCTCGGATAATTTACAATTTTAGTGTCATATTTCTACGACGTTTCACGAGATTAAAAATATTTATCATTTACAAAATAAGTAGTAGATGACTTTTTGCTGAAATCAGAGATCGCAAAAATCGTACATTTCATTCTTGTGTTTAAGTAATTACAATTTTATTATATTTCTCGAAATGCAACAAACTTTAGATTGAAACACGCGAATTAATTAATTCGTACAATTTTGATGTCATATTTCGACGACGTTACATGCATTTTAGACATTTATTATTTGGAGAATAAGTAAGTTAGATGTGTCTAAAATTGCGAGTACTCACAATTTCCAAATACGCAAGAATCTAACACATTTCATTCCCCCGTGCTAAAACACAATTTTATTTCATTCCCCGAAATACAACAAACTCTTCTGAACGACTCCAGATGATGATGAGGCGAAACGTACATGAAAGAGAATGCAAATGCACACGGATAAAAGTCGTGGCACTCAGGATGAGAGGATTTTATGTCTTGTTTTACAATACCATCTCATCTGCAATACTCGTAAATTCGGCATAATTCAATTATCTCCCTGCCTCAATCGACTCCGTATTGTAGAATCCGCCCACCATACGAATCCTCTCCTCCAGTGGCCGCGGAAGCCGGGGGGACATCAACATTGTAGGATAGGGGGAGGCAGGGGTTTATATAAGATGGGTAGATGATGGGGACATCGAACAACCGTGGGGAAATTGTCCACACACTTCCGCGGCCATTACTTTCTCCTCTTTACATACCACGAGAGAAAGTAGAGTGTTTTTGCCTCCTCCTCATGTGCCCGTATTAATTTCCCTCCCACTACACACTACCCATCCGCATTTACTCATTCAAATTAACTGTAACAGAACATCCAACTACTGATGTGAAAGCTGGTCCTGTTTTCCGAAAATGCGATTAAATCCCATTTTACCGTTCCTTTAAAGAAATTACTTCTCCCGCCCTCCAAATATGTATGCATGCAACTTTCTCTGCAGGAAGTGAAAGTCCATTTATTTATTTTCCGTCCAAATAATGTTCCTCCATTTTCTGAACTTGAGCTCATTTTAACTCTCTTACTCGCTCGGATGACCAGACCAGCAGAAGGGGACCTAATTGACTTTGTGTCTCCCTAAGCAAAAATATTTATCTACTGGTCGGGAGGAATGTCCCCCCTTCAAACTAACACACACACACATACGAACACGCAGTAAATATATGTATTCGTTCAATGCTACGTACACATTTCCTGGTGCTTTTACTTCCCTCTTCTTCCACCCACTGCTGCGAGGAGTAAAAGTACGTGGTCTGAATCCAGATGGACCGTGGGTTCGACAGATAACTAACCAGACGAAGAGGTGCGGGTGGTGGGTGGGTTGTGTCATCTCTTCAGGGATGGTCAAAATATTTTGTGAAAATACAATATTTTTATCTCAGGGTTCGAATTTTCAGGGCTTTTACACCACAAAAAGTCCAAAATCTACGTGGTGAAAGCAACAGTCACACGAAAATACAGTTTTTTTTAAAGAAATTGACATTTTATAGCTGTTAAAATACTTTGCTTTCACGATCTTAGAAATCGAAAGTATTTTGACAGGGATAAAAAGTTAGTTTCTTAAAAAACCTGCATTTTCGTTGTATTCACCACGTAGATTTTCGACCTTTTGTGGTGTAATACCCCTGGAAATCTAAACCTGAGATAAAAATACTGTATTTCCCCAAAGTATTTTGCCCATCCCTGCCTCTCTTTGGTACTTGATGATACGTCATGCAGCGCAGTGCAATCAAATTCCATGAGTTTTGGTCTGAAAAATGGTGGGGGGAACAATGGGGATCCATCCATCCACACGTGTGTCATGGTAAATTTTGCATTATAAAAGGTTCAAAAATTGGACATGATCTCCTCCAATATTTAAATGTCAGGGGGAAGTGAATACAGTTAAATTTTGTTCATGCAGCGGCGGCTTGTCACCGAATGAAATAAAACGATTGAGAATTTAGATACGTCGAAAGAGAGGAGAAGAAGTGCATCACGGGTGGAATTTAAATTCTAATTCTGTCCCTATTTCTTCGCTCTGTGGTTCGATTTATTTGATACATCGTGTCTCTTTCGCTTCGCTCGATTTTACGGATACCATACATACCTCCTCTCGCCATGTGGGATTGTTGAATTTGTGATGAGACGACGAGATGAACAGAAAGGGTCCATGAATGGGTTTAGCATGCAAATTCGGAATGAAGAATGTGAGACGATTTTATGTCTTTATTTTGGAGAATATTGTACGTATTGGAAATAGTGTGGTTAAAATGTGTGTATGTACAGTGGCCGCGAAAGCCGTGGGGACATTAGCATTGTAGGATAGGGAAGGGAGGGGTTTATATAACATGGGGAGATGATGGGGACATCGAATAACCGTGGGGACATTGTCCCTCTGTCCCCTTCAGCTTCCGCTGCCACTGTGTATGTACACACGTAGAAGAATGTGATGTGTTTTAAGCTTGAATTTTAAAGTTTAGAGTGGAATAATACACATATTGTGTATTAATTAAATACAGAAACCGAGCTGGTAGGAACAATTGATTTGGAATGACGTGATTGTATTGTGGGAACATTCCGTTGAGATGAAAGGGATAAATAATATGAAAGGATTCCGATATTTCGACAAAGAAAATGGAAGGGTGTACATACATATGCAAATTCAGAGTGAGTAGTCGAACAGACATGAAAACGGATATTTCTGGGAATAACAAGTGTCAATCAGTTGTCAAACAATAACGAAACACAATAATGTAAGAGAGAGAAGATGAATGAGGAATAAAATGGGTAAATTTTGAGGCATTGTTTTCCATCCCGTATTGGAAATAATGAATTATATCTTGTTAGCAAAACAATAGAGGAGTGCATACGGGTTGATTAATAAGGGTTTATCAAAAAAACGATAAAAAATACTACCAAATTATGAAACAATATGATTTATATTTTTGATTAAATCGTTAATTGATTTGATGTTTTGGAGCTGCGTAATCTAAAATTGGGTGTTAATAAGCATTCGTAACGTACATGATAATTAAATAACTGGCTAATTGTTACTAATCCAAGATTTGTTATCCTAACCAATTCTGATTCGTGTCTTAATTTAACCAATTTGTTAAATTCAATTAAATTTGAGGGTAAACAGCACTCTTTGACTCACACCACGACTGTGATCAGCTACAAAACCTTACTCTTCTTAAATAGTTGACATTAAAATTAACCCCAATTTCCCCGAATTTCATTCCATCCCCACCAATAATTTCATTACTTTCTCCACCACGTCACTTTACTGTAAAAATAGCAAAGTTTGGCATCTTGACAAATTTGTGCGTAAAACTTTAAAACTTTTTTTACGAGGAAAAAGCTTATCTATCTTTTCCAGGGGGAAAACTTTCTAAAATGTTTTAAATCTTAGGCAACGCCAGACCAGACTAGATCTGCGTCCTGCCCTTTAAATGTTTCCGGTTCCGGCACTTTCTGTGCGTGTGGAAGGATCGATTTTTTCTAGCTGGAATGAAGAAAGTTGTGTTTCGTGGAGAAGATGCACCTACATAAACATCACTCTCTGCTTTTCTCTCTCTGAAGGTGAAGATCAACTCGCGATGGGGGGTGCAAACCGTGTTCAACCCATATTTTTTGAACACCTCAGGAAAATATGTCATAAATTAATAAAATAACGACAGACAGAATTTAAGAACAATGGACAAACTCCAAAAATAGAGAGAGTTGATTTCGATTTTCAATAAATGTATGTAAGAAAGCACAATTAATTGCATAATGTTTGTGCAAGAATGTTACAATTAACAATCTAATTAAATATAATGGCAGTGTATTGAATTGCGTAATTTAAAAAAAAACTACTACAAATTGGCAAACTCTTGCGAAACATGGGAGTAAGAATCGCATGAAAAATATGTAAGTTTAACGTCGATTATGAAAATTTTAACAGTTTTAAAGAAACCAAAGGACAAAACAGATTTGATGTTCGGAACCAGAAAATATTTTTTTTACCAAATGCGAAAGTGTCGTACTAAATAAATATTGTTTCTAAAAAGTTGGTCCTTCAAACTAACCTGGTCAAAAAATAATCTGGGCTGAACATGCTTTGCGTCCCCATTGTCAGTGCGTATTATGCGTACACGTGGAAAAGTGCGAGGATGAAGGTTTCGCAGTCCAGTCGTAGGATGCAAACTTTTTAAGTGAACCCACCTTCTAAACAGAATTTTAAGTGAGGCCATACATAAAATGCAGCTGGTTTTCGACCGGAGGAGGAAAAGCCTAATCTAAAAGATACGCACTTTTTGAAGATGTTTTCCTCCTATCTTTTTAATTTATACGGATTCTTCCCTCAGATTAAGTCGTGAGACGGGTTAAGAAATTCTTCGTTCGGGAAGAAATGGAATACTGATAAGGTGAAGGAAAAGAAATTCCTGTTTGGCGAGTGGGAGACGGATGTGAGAGATGAGACTACCGGGTTTGAGAAGGAAATGGAAATTCACCTGATGGGAAGCATTAATCGGGATTATGTTTTGAATTTAATTTGAAGTTCTGGTTTTTACATAATTTTTATTATTTTGTATTGAATTTCTATAAGACGAATTGATTAAATGATTGATATTTTATAATAATTACTGTATCTTCCCTACCAGTTTTTAATACTAAATCCAACAAAAATTTGCACCGGCATTGATATCAAGGTAGAAATTCTAAACGAATAAAAAAACCCGAATCATGAATATTTTCAAAATTCTGGAAACAAAATTAACCGAAACTACACCACCCCGAGTTGTAAAACTTTTCCTGTGTGAAGTATTGCCTCATCCGTCTTTTTGGCACTCCCATGATAATCCAGCCAGATCTACACTATCCACCCAGCCACCTTCAACCATTTACAACAGTGACCGCGGAAGCTGTGGGGACATTGCCATTGTAGGATAGGGGAGGCATGGGTTTATATAAGATGGGCAGATGATGCGGACATCGAACAACCGTGGGGACATTGCCCCTCTGTCCTCACCCTTCCACGGCCACTGATCATCGAACCGATCCACCCACCCACCAAATTTTCATTTTGCGATGCATCCACCAACTACAACTTTCTCTCTCCTGCTTTCCTACCAAGTTGGCTTCGGTGAAAGTGAAAGTGAACGAAAATACGAATCATTAGTGAAAGTCAGACAGTCGGAGAGGGAAAAAGGAAAGTGAGATTGAATACCCGACCTGACTGCATTCGTTGCATGCATAAATAAATGGCACTAAAATTATGCACACCGATATCTCCAAAGTGCGCTTCGTCATAAATAAAGGAAATTTCAGATGCATTTCCATTTATTTATTCCATCCTCCTGCACTTTCGTACCATCCAAAGTATGGATTCCATTCCTTCGATGTGAGCTTGTAATCTAATCATTTTATTAAAAGCATGCCTCACTGCGGATGAAGAGGTATCTTCACATTTCGTTGGAAGGTACGTAGTAAATTAATCTGATGAAACTGCATTCTGCAGCAGCACACACTTTGTCGACGACAATTACCATATTTTATGATGCTTCGTTTAGTCAGTCGTGGGAAGAAGAATTAGATATTTAGATTTTAGTTTTACGTTCTTCTTTCAAAAGGGAAAATCCAATCGGGTGGGTTGTGTAACAACATTTTGTTCAGTTAGTTACTTGGATGGATTACATGGGGTGTCTTAAAAGTAAGCTTTTACAGGGGGATTGCATCATCAGAAGTGGATTTGAGAATTATAAGATGGAAATATGAAGTAGGTATGGAATTGAAAATTTTATAACGTCATAAACCACAGAGGAGCGCAGGAGAATGAGAATGAAATAGCGGTAGCAATTTATTTCCAGTGAAATTACTACTTTGGGTTGTGAATAACATTGTTTTATACGTTTTATTTAAGAGCTACAAGCATGAATTGAGATACTATAACTTCCATATTTATGGATAAGCTAAGTTTTTAAGAATTTTCGAAATAAATTATATGATGGCGACAGTAATAATTTCATTTTTGGCAAAATTTTTTATGTATGTTTTAAGTGACGACTTATCTTTGTCGATCCATGAAAAACTTTTTTTTTCACATTAAACTTTTTTTTTCACATTAAACTTTTTTTTTCACATTAAACTTATCGGAAAATGACTTGAATGTTCACATTAAATTAATAAACTTATCCGGAAAATAACAAAATAAAATAAGTTTTTGCAATTTCATCACTCGACAAAATTGTGACAATGGAAATACAAATTACGA